>NC_053499.1:34243025-34843025 GCF_905171775.1 Rana temporaria | reverse complement strand
GATCTTAGGATGCAATACTTCGGCCGCCGCTGGGGGGAGTTTGCGTCGTATTCCAGCGTTGGGTATGCAAATTAGCAGTTACGGCGATCCACGAAGGTTTTTCCCGTCGTTACGTCGGCGCAAGTCTTTTTTCCCGTCGCAAAGTTAGGTGTGCTTTAACATGGTGTAAAATTACTCCACCATGTTAAAGTATGCCCGTCGTTCCCGCATCGCTTTTGAATTTTTTTTTTCCCAGCGTAAGTACGTTACGCACGTCATGATTCACAAACACGTCGGGCCGCCGTAAGTTCACGCAAAGCACGTCGGGAAAATTGCGAACGGAGCATGCGCAGAACGTCTGGTGCGGGAGCGCGCCTAATTTAAATGGTACCCGCCCCATTTGAATTGGGCGGGCTTGCGCCGGACGACTTTACGTTACACCGCCGCAAGTTTCCAGGTAAGTGCTTTGAGGATCAGGCACTTACACTGAAAACTTGCAGCGGTGTAACGTAAACGGGTTACGTTACACGGCCGCAAATTTGGCCGTGAATCTGGCCCAGAGTTCTTTGCTGTGAGGTGCCATGTTGAACTTCCAGTGACCAATATGAAAGAGTGAGAGCGATAACCCCAAATTTAATACACCTGCTCCCCATTCACACCTGAGACCTTGTAACACTAATGAGTCACATAACACAGAGGAGGGAAAATGGCTTATTGGGCCTAATTTGGACATTTTAACTTTGAGGTGTACTCACTTTTGTTGCCAGCGGTTTAGACATTAATGCCTGTGTGTTGAGTTATTTTGAAGGAACAGCAAATTTGCACTGTTATACAAGCTGTACACTCACTACTTTACATTGTAGAAAAGTGTCGTTTCTTCAGGGTTGTCACATAAAAAGATATAATAAAATATTTACAAAAATGTGAGGGGTGTACTCACTTTTGTGAGATATTGTGTACATGTTTGTGTGTGTGTGTGTATATATATATATATATATATATATATATATATATATATATATATATATATGTATATATATATATATATTTATTTATTTATTTATACAATCATTGGGCCAGATTCACAAATGAGATACGACGGCGTTTCTCCTGATACGCCGTCGTATCTCTGTTTCTATCTATGCGACTGATTCATAGAATCAGTTACGCATAGATAGCCAGAAGATCCGACAGGTGTAATTGTTTTACACTGTCAGATCTTAGGATGCAATACCGCGGCCGCCGCTGGGGGGAGTTCGCGTCGTAAACCAGCGTTGGGTATGCAAATTAGGAGTTACGGCGGATCCACAACGGTTTTTCACGTTCCCTACGTCGCCGCTAGTCAAGTTTCCCGTCGCAAAGTTACACTTTTTTTTTTGGTGCCTTAACTTTAGTCAGCAAGTGTATTGCTGTCTAAAGTATGGCCGTCGTTCCCGCGTCGAAATTTAAAAATCAACGCTGTTTGCGTAAGCCGTCCGGGAATACGGAAGTACGCTACGCACGTTGCCGTTCAAAAAAAATGACGTCACGGCGCGCAAAGCACGGCGGGAGTTAGGAAACGGAGCATGCGCAGTGGGTCCGGCGCGGGAGCGCGCCTAATTTAAATGGCACACGCCCATTTGAATTGGCCCGCCTTGCGCCGGAGGCCGCAGGCGTAGTTTTCATCGCAAGTGCTTGGTGAATCAGGCACTTGCGATGAAAAATTGCGGCGGTGTAACTTATCTAGGATAAGTTACGCCGCCGCGATTCTACGTGAATCTGGCCCATTATTTTTTTGTTTTGTTTTAAATGTTTCAATTGTTGAAAATAAGTAGGAAATTGTAAAGGTGATATTAAAATTTGAGAGAGCCATTGAAAGTTTTTTATAGTATTACTATTTCACCGATAACTACTAAAAGTGCAATAGCAAGGTTTTTTATAATTATGCAGTTTATAATCATTATTTATCATGCTGATGATAGGGAACATGAATGTTAACATCATAAATCCTTTACAATAGTTATTATTGCAAAAACAAAAAAATAATTGCTGAAAATGACCAAGCTTTAAACAGCTTAGAAA
The DNA here is from genome assembly GCF_905171775.1 of Rana temporaria. Taxonomy (NCBI): domain Eukaryota; kingdom Metazoa; phylum Chordata; class Amphibia; order Anura; family Ranidae; genus Rana; species Rana temporaria. The sequence continues at coordinate 34,840,985 of NC_053499.1, read as the reverse complement.
AGAAAGTGAAATACCATATTTAATTTCATACTTCAAAGATTATAAATACCAGTCTTTTTATGAGGATCACATTACCTCTTTGGGACAATGGTCTGTTTACGACCACAATTATCTGTGGCAGATGTCTTTGTAAGTGGATTTTTTCTGCATTGAATACCTTAGACAAGCAAGTCAACAGAATCCCATGCAGCTGTATCACCAATCTGCGCTTACCTTGTTCTTTGTCTGGGCGGATGAACTTATTATTACTTTTCCCCCTGCGTTGTAAATAATGATCTGTGTATGCTTTTGCAAAGTTTACATAGTAAATCCGTGTTGTGGTGTTTTACAAGCTGAACATAAGGCCAGAGAACAAAGAAGCCTGGAAATTACGGTACTCTTGTCTCAACATGAGGTGGATATGTACTGGGATCTCTGAAGGTGTGATGTTACTCTAGAAGTATCAACTCGGCTCCGATGGTGCTGGTGAGAAGTGTGTTAGAACTGTCAGGTTTGAAGGACATGGATTACATAGTTACATAGTCAGGTTGAAAAAACAAAAGTCCATCTAGTTCAGGGGTATGCAACCTTCAAAAATGAGCAGATCTACCTGGACAACAGAAGAGATCAAAGATCACTGCCGGTTGCGGAACTTTAAAAAGTTAATTACCTAGTAAGCCTCCAATAAAAAATAAAGATGACATTAAGGAAGCTTAGAAAAATCTAATAAAACTAATGTCACTGTAAAAATATAAGCTTAGCCTACCTCAAAGTTTCACTTCAGTGAGAAACTCTGCATTCACTTTCACTCATTTTTTCATGTCTTTGGAGTAATTAGTCACCCCCACAAGATCCGATGTTGGAGTTCATCACGAAGGGAGAACATCTAGTATTGCGTGCTAATTTGCTCGACTAGTTTCAGGCCTGGCTGTCAGCTCTTATTTCTGACCAGTGTAAGTAATATGTAGGGCAGTGTACAGAGGCCAGTAGTGTGTAGGGCAGTATACAGAGGCCAGTAGTGTGTGAGACAGTGTACAGAGTATAGCCGTATGTAGGGCAGTGTACAGAGGCAAGTAGTATGTAGGGCAGTGTAGATGTCAGCTGTATGTAGGGCAGTGTACAGGGGTCAGTATTATGTAGGGCAGTGTACAGGGGTCAGAAGTATGTGGGGGAGTGTACAGGGGTCAGTAGTATGTAGGGCAGTGTATAGAGGCCAGTAGTATGTAGGGAAGTGTACAGAGGTCAGCAGTATGTAGGGCAGTGTACAGAGTTCTTTAGTATGTAGGGCAGTGTACAGGGGTCAGTAGGATGTAGGGCAGTGTACAGAGTTCAGTATTATGTAGGGCAGTCTACAGGGGTCAGTAGTATTTAGGGTGGTATACAGAGTTCAGTGCTATGTAGGGCAGTATATAAAGGTCAGTAGGATGTAGGTGTAAGTGTACAGAGGTCAGTAAAATGTAGGGAAGTGTACAGAGGTCAGTAGTATGTAGAAAAGTGCACAGAGGTCATTATTATGAAAGGCAGTGTATATGGATCTGCAAGGCACAGAAAAAGATTAAGCAGATCAGGGGTTAGCAGGGCAGAGGACAGAGGGGTCAGGAGGGCATGGTACAGGAGGCTCAAGAAGACATGGTGCAGAGGGTCAGGAGAGGGCAGTGCAGGGGACGTCAGGAGGGCATTGTGCAGGGGGGATCAGGATGGCATTGTGCAGGGGGTCAGGAGAGGGCAGTGCAGGGGGGTCAGGAGAGTGCGGTGCAGGAGGGGTCAGCAGGGTGCAATGCAGGGGGTCAGGAAGACGTGGTGGAGGGGAGTCAAAAGGGTGTGGTGCAGGGGGGGTCATTAGGGTGCAGGGGAGGGTTAGGAGGGTGCAGGGGGATCAGGGGGAATGGTGTAGGGGGGTCAGGAGAGTGCAGTGCAGGGGGGTAAGGAGGGTGCGGTGTGATGAGAGCCTACCTTACTATGACTGATGGGTATAAATGGCCAATTAATCCACGGATCAATTAGGGCTGTTGAGTATAGATAGATAGATAGATAGAGAGAGAGAGAGAGAGAGAGAGAGAGAGAGAGAGAGAGAGGAAAGCAATGATCTTAAAGGGGAGTTCCAGTCCCCCAGCTCACTTTTTATTTATTTTTTTAAGACTCCACTTCAACTTGATCCACTTTATATGCACTCTGTAGATAGTGTTATTCTAGTACTCACTTCGATTCAAACATAAATAAAAAGTTCTGGATCTAGGAAGATGGCAGGGTCCATCTCCACTGTGGGCATCTGAAGCCCTCTTCTATCCATTTCCGGGAATCGGTGCAGCGTGCGTCTCCACATCTCGCATCTGTGCAGTAATTCCACCGCATCCTGACATGTTGTCATAGCGGTGGCGGACGTTTCATCAATCATTGCGAGATTTCATCACTAGGCGATTCACAAGGACTCCTGGGATACATGACGCCGCTATCCCAGGGGCCCTTGCGAATCGCCTAGTGACGTAATCGCCTTGACGGGGAATACCAGGAATGCAGGAGATAAATAAGGTATTTCCTTTTAAAAAATAAATAATAATTTCCATGGTGAAAAATATTTCAGGATTCTATTCTTGATCTACTGGTCAACTGCGGGAAGGTCATTTCTTTTAGTTCACCCAATAGAAAAAATAAATAAAATAGAATAAATAGGAAACCTATACCTAAAGTTTATCCGGAAGAAGGCAAAAAAAACAAAGCATGGTCCAATGTGCTCCAGAGGGGGAATACATTTCCTTCCTGATCCTCTAGAAGGCAATCGGATATTCACTAGCTCAGGTGTCTCCAAACTAAAGCCTCGTACACACGACCGAGGAACTCGACGGGCGAAACACATCGTTTGCCTCGTCGAGTTCCTTGTTAGGCTGTCGAAGAACTCGACAAGGCAAGTTTCTCCATTCCCGTCGAGGAAATAGAGAACTTGCTCTCTTTTTGGCTCGTCGAGTTTCTCAACAGTTTCCTCGACGAAAATGTACACACGACCGTTTCCTCGGCAAAAAATATCTCCCAGCAAGTTTCTTGCTGGTTTTTGCAGAGAAACTCGGTCGTGTGTACGAGGGCCTTAGGCCCTCCAGTTGTTCAGGAACTTAAATGCCCATCATGCCTAGTCTTGTCTGTGAATGTCAGCGTTTTACAATGCATCATGGGATGTGTAGTTCTGCAACAGCTGGTGGGCCGTAGTTTGGAGATCCCTGACCTAGATTAACAAATGGATTACATTGAAAGCTACATTTTTAGACACCTGGCCTGACTCTGTCCACCTGTGTTAGGTCTGTATTAGCCTCACAAAAATGGCTTCCACCTCCTTTACCCTTAGCTAACTATAGCACAATCGCTGCAGGAAACATAGATGGGGTTTATCCATGCACAGAAAATATGGCATCAGGTGGGCCTGCATAATGAAGATCACTGGAATAGGGAGAAAGCTGGGTGGGGGGTCATTTCAGAAATAAAGATACGGTTGTCCTTCAAGTAAAAAAATTGCTTTTATCACTTAAATGTCTTTGCAGAATAATACAACTAATTATTTAAGTGTGGAACAGGTGTCTCTGCTTTGTTTTCTTTTGTTATTGGTTGTCCTTGGAAAAAAATACAGCGATAAATACATCTGTGCCCCCAGACTGACACCTAGCCCTTTTTTTCTTACCGGTTTCATGTTGTATCTCTGAAGTTCTAATAAAATAATGGGGTTAGAACGTCATTACACCCTGTACCAATGCAGGTATAAAAAATGTATGACATAATTAAAGCGGAGGTTCACCCTAAAACAATTATATAACATTACATCCAGCATACTTCCGACATGTACAGTATGCTGGTATTTTAATTTTTTTTCCCGTACATACCGTTTTATTGTTATTTTCCCCCCGGCTTCCGGGTTCTGATTCCCGCTGGACTGGTCGTTCCTATTCAGAGGTTAAATGATTGACGTCTGGTGAAAAACTTCCCCTGGCGCATAAGGCGCGTCACCAGTTTTCTGTAACTAGCCGACCTGCGAGTCGGCTCTATACGGCACCTGCGCCCGCCGTGTAGAGCTGACTGCGCAGGCGCCATATTGAGCCGACTCGCAGGTCGGCTAGTTACGGAAAACTGGTGACGCGCCTTATGCGCCAGGGGAAGTTTTTCACCAGACGTCAATCACTTAACCTCTGAATAGGAACGACCAGTCCCGCGGGAATCAGAACCCGGAAGCCGGGGGGAAAATAACAATAAAACGGTATGTACGGGAATTTCCGACAGCAAAAATATGAGAGCTAGTTCTCAAATTTTCAGACAGGAAAGATTCTGTATGCAATTCCGACGCACAAAAATCATGTATGCTCGGAATCAATTCGATGCATGCTCGGAATCATTGAACTTTTTTCTTGGTTCTCCATCACCTCGTTCTTGACGGTCGGAATTTTGTGTGACTGTGTGTATGCAACACAAGTTTGAGACAAAATTCAGTCGGAAAAAAATCCACGGTTTTCTTGTCGGAGTTTCCGATCGTGTGTACGCGGCATAAGGATAAGTTCAGTTTGGGCTGAACTGCATTTCCATGGAAAACTGACACACGATAGCAGGGTGCTGCCCCCATCAGTTGCCACTATGGAATTTTCTAATCTGCAGCCTCATGTAACTTAGCGACAGGGATGCTGGTGACATCACTGACCTTACATATGACCATATCTGGTCAATGGCATTATCCAAATATGTAGATCAATGATGTCACCAGCTTCCCTACCCCTTTATTATGTATGGCTGCAGGGTGGGGTATTTCCCAGCCTCAGCTGGATTGACTGAGGGCCTGCTGTCATGTGAAAGTTTTCCTAGCTCATCCTTAGTCACCATGTTACACTGGATAAAAAAAAGGTAATGGCAACTATCATGCATTTTTTTTTTCATGTCAAATGATCAGCATGGCTCGTTCTTGCTCGCAAGACGGGTCTGCTTTGTTTTTGGTTTTAATTTATTCAATTGCGTCACCCGGTCCGGCACTCCCACCCTGTTGTGGTTGAAAGGGGAATGGCAGTCCGGACCGAGGCTCTGGTGTTGCTTTGCGCGTGCGCCTCAGCAGCGTGTCAGCTTCAAAGCGAGGCTTGGTCCAGGTGATGACGTTGCGCGTGCTGATACGCTTCTGTAGCGAGGCTTGGTTTCACGCAGCAGTGGCGCGCTTGCAATGAGAGTGAATTCCAGGTGAGACGCTTCACTATAAGTTAGGGGGGTGATGCAGTGGCCGCCCGTGCTCCTTGATGAAGTGAGTCTTTGACGAAACTAGTCGGGCGGAACGAGCAGCACACTGACATCACCCCCTGGACTGCTCAACAATTTCCCCACGGACGGGTCTGTCTGTCTGTATCCGGCCGGTACAGCGGACTCAAGACTTCTTTTTTACTGCAAAAGTGTGAGTTTTTATACATATGAATACGCTTTAATAAATTTTAAAAAGGTTTCACACTATCGAGGCATCCCCTTGTCTCTTTCCATTTATATGTGATCGTCATCATTGGAGATTTGGATGGTGGAGATGACCCTTTTCAGGCTGCCCATATCCCGCTGAGTCCAGCTGTTTGCATTACCTACATGCGATCTGGGGTCCCCTGTAATAAGGAACCAACGAGATCTGGTAAGCAGATCGGTGTGCTCTTTCGGTGGAGGTCTTTTTCTGTTGGATGGTCACTCAACACCAATACCATATATGTACATCACTCAAGACTACATCATTTAAGACTTTTTTTTTCACATGGGTGGAGAATTGTTTTTTCTTCCTCTTTTTCTATAGACAATTTTTGTTTTATTAAATTTTTTTTTGTTTCTTGATTGTTTGATTCATGGGCCCTCTTTTGTTGTACAGTGCCTGGCTTCCAATTTATGAGGACTCATGTAATATAATACAACATTATATCACGTGACACAAGGACTTCTATACATTTTTGGGAATTAATCACTTTTTATTCCAGATTTATATATGAATGTTTATGTGTCAATTATCACATTATTCACGCACAGTGTTTCATGAGTTTTTAGCGCGATTCTTTCTTTTTTTCTAACTATCATGCATTGTCTTCTCTTAGATGAGGTGTTTCATTTAAAAACTTTAATTTAACCTTCAAGATTGCCCTAAAGCAGAATGACAGCTACAGTGCAGTCCCACATTGCTGGGAGGGTGTCATATGACGTCCTTCTATGATCGTGCTTCTTGCGCGCCCCCTGCAGGCATCTGTGATCGATGTGTCCTTGAGACACTGCTGATCACAGATCGTGGTAAAGAGCCAATCGCAGAGGCTCTTTACCATGTGATCAGCAGTGTCCAATCACAGATGATCACAGTGTAAACAGGATTTGCCAGTTAGGATGAAGGAAAAAAGCTGGGACAGCCGCACTCCAAAAAAACTCCTCTTTTAATTAAAAATCACAAAATACATGCCACAGCAAAAAACAGCACAACAAAAGAAAAGCTTACGTTTCGCACTATGCCTTAGTGCTTCTCCAGCTATGAAGAAGCACTAAGGCATAGTGCGAAACGTCAGCTTTTCTTTTGTTGTGCTGTTTTTTGCTGTGGCATGTATTTTGTGATTTTTAATTAAAGGAGGAGTTTTTTTGGAGTGCGGCTGTCCCAGCTTTTTTCCTTCATCCTAACCTGCATTTTGATTGCACTGCCTGCACCCTTGGCTCGGACCACGGGAGTCAGATTGCCTGGTTCTCTTTGAGCGGTTACCCACTCTCTCAGGATTTGCCAGTTACCGGCATTCCTCTCCTCACACTGACAGCGCGGGACATCTACACAGTCCCAACACTGCCCATCAGTGCCCACCAGTGCTACAAACCAATGCCAATCAGTGCCCATCAGTGCTGCCTATCAGTGATGTCAATCATTGCTGGCAATAAGTGCTGCCTACCAGTCCCGCCTATAAGTGCCCATCAGTGCTGGCTGTTAGTGCCCATTAGTACCCATCAGAGCCGCCTATCAGTATCCATTAGTGTTGCCTATCAGTGCCTATCAGTGCCATCTATCAGTGCAGGCTCATCAGTGCCTCCTAATCAGTTCTCATCAGTGCTGCCTAATTAGTGCTCATCATTGCCCTCTCATCACTGCCCATCAGTGCTCCCTGTCAGTGCCTATCATCAATGTATATCATTGTAGTCCATCAGTCCCGCCTATTAGTGCCCGTCAGTGCTGCCTATCAGTATCCTTTAGTGCCACCTATCAGTGCCCAACAGTGCCACCTATCAGTGCAGCCTCATCAGTGCCTCCTCATCAGTTCCCATCAGTGCTGCCTAATTAGTGTCCATCAGTGCCCATCAGTGCAGTGTATCAGTGCCCATTGGTGAAGCCTCATCAGCGCACATCAGTGAGCTAAAAAATGTACTTATTTACAACATTTTATAACAGAAACTAAGAAAAAAATGATTTTTCAAAATTTTCTTTTTGTCTTTTTGCATTTGTTTAGCAAAACAATTTAAAACACAGTGGCCATTAATGGCCACCAAAAGAAAGTCTATCTGTGTAAAAAAATTATAACATTTTAGTTTGGGTACAGAGTTGCATGACTGTACCATTGTCATTCAAAGTGCGACAGCACTGAAAGCCGAAAATTGGCCTGGGCAGAAATGGGGTAAAATTTCTCAGTACGCAAGTGGTTAGAATAGAAAACACTTTGATACTTACTACTGATACTCCGGCGTATTTTCAAATTTGCCGCGTCGTATCTTAATTTGTGATTCACAAACAAGATACGACGGCATTTGGCTAAGATCCGACAGGCTTACGGCTTCGTACGCCTTCGGATCTTAGGCAGCAATACTTCGGCCGCCGCTGGGTGGAGTTTGCGTCATTTTCCAGCGTCGGGTATGCAAATTAGCTTTTACGGCGATCCACGAAGGTACTCGCGTGCGTTACGTCGTCGCAAGTCGTTTTTTTCCCGTCGCAAAGCTAAGCCTGCTTTTTCAAGGCTTAACTTTAGACCAGCCTTTTTAAAGTATGGCCTTCGTTCCCACGTCGAATTTCAATTTTTTTTTCCTATGACGTCCGGGAATACGTTACGTACGTCGCCGTTCAAACAATACGTCGGGGCGCCGTAATTTCGAGCAAAGCACGTTGGGAAATTTACTAACGGAGCATGCGCAGAACGTTCGGCGCGGGAGCGCGCCTAATTTAAATGGTACACGCCCCATTTGAATTAGGCGGGCTTGCGCCGGACGGCTTTACGTTACACCGCCGTAAGTTTACACGCAAGTGCTTGGTGAATCAGGCACTTGCGCTGAAAACTTGCGGCGGTGTAACGTAAAGACGATACATTACGCCGCCGCGATTCTTTATGAATCTGGCCCATACTGCCTTTATTCTTGCATAATGATAGAGACTGGTAAACATCTGTCCATTCAACTTAGTTTAATCTGAATATAATATAGTCCACAGGGCTTCCGGGCAAGACTGTAGCCTCTTGTCACATGATTCCCTGTTTTCCTATTTCCCTCTTATGCCGCGTACACACCATCACTTTATGTGATGAAAAAAAATGACGTTTTTAAAAACGTCACTTTAATTGACTGTGTGTGGGGGAAAACGTCGTTTTATGTCTTGTAAAAAACGACCAAAAAAAATTTAAGCATGCTTCAATTTTATGTGTCGTTTTTCAAAAGTGCACTTTTTACTTCACAGAAATTGACCGTGTGTAGCAAAAAACGTCGTTTTCTAAGACGTTTTTTCATCCACGCATGCCCAGAAGCTACTTATGAAGCAAGCTTCAATGGTAAAACGTGGTGGAACGTAACCTCACTTTGCTAGAACATTGTGAGAAAAACGATGGTGTGTAGGCAACTTCGTCTTTGAAAATTGAAGTTTCAAAAACGTAATTTTTTACTTCACAGAAAGTGTCGTTTTTTTTCATCACATAAAGTGATGGTGTGTATGCGGCATTATACTTCAGAGTCAAGTGGGCAGCTGTAGAAATGCAGCTACTGGTAAAAAAGGAACAAAACATGAAGGCTAGAGGTAAAATTACAGAAATTTTTTAGTTAAGTTCACCAAGTAATTTTAAATGCACAAATTGTATGTTTTAACTTTGAATGCAAAATAAAACATGAATTGATGACTATTATAACCATTTACTGCTGAATTTGGGAAAAAAATACCTCATAATTTGCTCAGTTGATCTGGCTTCTTTGATTTAAAATAAATACTAAATTGTTTTTTTTTGTGTGTTTTGTTTTTACATCTTGCAAATAAGCTCTCCATTTGAATAGATGGTTTGCATTTTGTTTAGCAGGAATTGAATGCTAGTTTAAGGCAGATGCTTGTTCCCATAGAACAGTCCTTAAGATTTGCATACTTTTTTCATGTATGATCAGCATGTTACAAAATAACACAGTGGAGGTTATTTACTAAAGGCAAATCCACTTTGCACTACAAGGGCAAACTACACGTGCAAAGTGCACTTGAAATCGCACGGAAAGTGCACTTGGAAGTGCAGTCGCTGTAGATCTGAGGGGTAGATCTGAAATGAGGGGAAGCTCTGCTGATTTTATCATCCAATCATGTGCAAGCTAAAATGCTGTTTTTTATTTTCCTTGCATGTCCCCCTTGAATCTACAGTGACTGCACTTTTAAGTGCACTTTGTACTTTTAGGGCCAGATCCACATACATTTGGATGGGCGCAGCGTATGTGAGATACGCTACTCCGCTGTAACTTCCGTTTTAATTCTTTGAGTCCACAAAGAATTTGCCCTGTAAGTTATGGCGGCGTAGTGTGTCTCTCGGCGCCTAATTCAAATCGGCGAGTAGGTAGCGTGTTTCATTTAAATGAAGCACGTCCCCACGCCGAATGAACTGCGCATGCGCCATCCCTAAATTTCCCGCCGTGCATTGTGCTAAATGACGTCACAACGTCGTTTAACTTAGACGTGAATTACGTCCATCCCTATTCAAATTTCACATTTCGACGCGGGAACGACGGCCATACTTAACACGGCAAGTCTATCTATACGCCGCAAAATGGCAGCTTTAACTATACGCTGGAAAAAGCCGACTAGAGACGCCATAAGAGAATGCGACGGCCGCGCGTACGTTCGTGGATCGTCGGAAAAAGCTAATTTGCATACCCGACGCAGAAAACGACGCGAACTCCACCCAGCGGACGCCGAAGTATTGCATCTACGATCCGAAGGCGTACGAAGCCGCACGCCTGTCGGATCGAACCCAGATGCCGTTGTATCTTGGTTTAAGGATTTAAACTAAAGATACGACGCGGGAAATTTGAAAATACGCCGGCGTATCAGTAGATACGCCGGCGTACTCTCACTGTGCTTTCACACTGGAGCGGTGCCCTGGCAGGACCTCAAACAATTTCCTGCAAGTAGCTTCTTTGAGGTGCTTTAGTGTGTGTATACACCACTCTTAAAGTGCCCCTGCCCACGGAAATCAATGGTCAGTGCCTGAAAAGCGCATTGGCGCTTTGAACCCTTTGGTTGGCCACTAGTGGGGGTTAAATGTACCTCTAAAACAATAGAGACTGAGCACTGCCCGAAGGAGGGGAGAACTCTGGCACTTTGGGGCCCCCACCTCTGCAAAGCACCCTGCGCACCCTGCCTAGGATCAGCCCTGGCAAGGACACTAATGAGGAAGCCTGCAAGATATCGCAGCTGAAAAGGCATAACAAAGGGTCCTTGGGTAGAAGTAATTGCTGGGTCTTATCAATGTGTTTCAACACCTGATCGCAAAAGGTGGAGTTTGCTTGACAGGTCCATAGTCTGTGGAAAAGGGATGGTCTGGAAGTAGCGGACATTTGTAAATTCTCGTCATGTTTTGCGGACATTTTGATACCCCGCAAGGATCTTTTTCCGGTGCGTCTTGGTTGTCAAGGATAGATATCCAGGGTTTGAAAAGAACAATGTGGTATTTCAAAGCCAGATGGGTCTCTCATTCCTCATGAGCTAAGACAGCAGCAGGAGCCACTGACCCCTGCTACTTTCAATTACAGCCAATGAGCCAATGAGGAGAGAGTGGAGGGAGTGGGGCCAAGCCACCGCTCTGTGTGTCCTATGGATGCATAGTGGCTTGATCATGGGGACACTAGCAAAAGTAGGGTTGCCACCTCATCCCTTAAAACCCAAACACATATGAATTGCACAGGTTCTGAGGCTAATTGAATGCACATAAGGCCCAAAGTGAGCTTAATTTCCACCTTAATCGGCCACAGAACCTGTGTAATTAATAGGTGTTCAGTTTTAAAGCGATGTAGTGGCAACTCAAGGCAAAAGAGGAGCCAGGAGCGCCTGCGGGCGAACTGAAAAGAGGTAGATTGGGGCTTCTCTGTGCAAGACCACTGCACAGTGCAGGTAAGTATAACATGTTTATGGTCGTTACCCTCTGAGAGAGAGATGTGGATCACATAAACACGCGACAAGACTTACAACATAAATAGACCTGAAGTGTGCCTTGGTGGTCTGGTCAGTATGCCAAGAAAAGGGGGCATACCCAAGGTAAGTAATGGGTAGTTAATTGAAGAAGGATATGCTGAGAAGTGCCCTGAAAAAGGGAAGGGCGGGAGGGTGTCGAATGCGATTGAATGCGCAGACTCACGGACATGAGGTGAGCTGGGAAGAGTCGGCCCAGTGACGTGTAGTACCGCACACTGAACCGACAAAGAGCATGTGTGAGTGGGCTGCTTAAATACCCTCCGGGCTCCTCCCATAAACTCAGGCCACCATACTGGCCTTCTTATTTGTTTTTTGTTTTTTTATGTACCTTTAATGTCACTTTAAGCCAACACACACTAGCTTCACCCTCTGTGATGAATCACTTTTCTACATCACCATTTTTTAGCTCCTAAAAGCCAGCACCAACACTTCGTGGGGCAGTTGTAGTGTGACTCTTTTCACTAGAATGAGTGCTACCTGCCAAACGTGACAGCAGCGTTCATTTTTTGACATGCATATACACCTGTACAGTTCCCATTGCAGCTTAGGGGGGAGCGATTAAAGCAATGGTTCTCAACTCCTGTCCTCAGGACCCACTAACAGGCCAGATTTTAAGTATTACCTTGGAGAGATGCGGACTAGAATACTGCAATCACTGAGCAGCAAATTGTATCATCTGTGATGTATTTCAGTTATCTTGTAAAGCTGGCCTGTTAGCGGGTCCTGAGTACAGGGGTTGAGAACCACTGGGTTAAAGGGTAGTAAAAATTAGGGCTGTGCAAATTAACTTTTAATCAATTGATTAATCTTTAATTTTTTTGATCGATCAAAATCTTTTTGATCGATTAAAATTCTTTTGATTGGTAGTCACCTCTCCGCCAGCTTCTGGGCCTTCAGGGAGTTACGTCGAAGATCCAGTAACGTCACGGCCACCGGCAGGGCTTGCTGTGTCCATCTGAAGGGCTTCTTTGCTGTGCCTTCATATCTGCATGCCGGCGGAACCTTACTATCTGCCACACGCAAGGGCTGTTACACTTCCCTCTATCACTTCCCTCTATCAACCTGGGATTCTACAGCCATCCACTGGGAGTTGTGATAGTTCCCTTCATGGGACATCTACATACCGACGGACTGATGTTAACCTCTCCTCATCTGGATTCAGCAGTGGTATCGTTGTACACATTTTTATACCAGCATCATACTTATCTACATGTTTTTATGACTGCTTTTGGTACCGTTTGGTATTACTCGCACCATTTTTACAGTTTATAGCTACATTGATTTTATCTCCAGTGCAATATTTATTTGGTTACCTACTTGAAGACTATGAAAGTTTTAATGCTATTCCCATTGAGTGCTGCCTTTGTGTGTTTGTGTATCCTGCTATCCATTTTTCCAGTGGTTGGTAGCTGCACTGGGAATCAGCCTGCAAGGAGATCAGCTAAAAGTAGTTGGATCTGTATGTGCGTTATAATTAACCACTTACCCCCCGGACCATATTGCTGCCCAAAGACCAGAGTACTTTTTGCGATTCGGGACTGCGTCGCTTTAACAGACAATTGCGCGGTCGTGCGACGTGGCTACCAAACAAAATTGGCGTCCTTTTTTTCCCACAAATAGAGCTTTCTTTTGGTGGTATTTGATCACCTCTGCGTTTTTTATTTTTTGCGCTATAAACAAAAATAGAACGACAATTTTGAAAAAAATGAATATTTTTTACTTTTTGCTGTAATAAATATCCCCCAAAAATATATAAAAAAACATTTTTTTTCCTCAGTTTAGGCCGATACGTATTCTTCTACATATTTTTCGTAAAAAAAAATCGCAATAAGCGTTTATTGATTGGTTTGCGCAAAAGTTATAGCGTTTACAAAATAGGGGGTATTTTTATGGCATTTTTATTAATATTTTTTTTACTAGTAATGGCGGCGATCAGCGATTTTTTTTTCGGTATTGCGACATTATGGCGGACACTTCGGACATTTTTGACACATTTTTGGGACCATTGGCATTTTTATAGCGATCAGTGCTATAAAAATGCATTAGATTACTATAAAAATGCCACTGGCAGTGAAGGGGTTAACACTAGGGGGCGAGGAAGGGGTTAAGTATGCCTGGGTGTGTTCTTACTGTGGGGGGGGGGGTGGCCTCACTAGGGGAAACACTGATCCTCGGTTCATACAGTGTATGAACCGAAGAAAAGCATTTCCCCTGCTGACAGGAACGAGAGCTGTGTGTTTACACACACAGCTCCCGTTCCCCGCTCTGTACCGAGCGATCGCGTGTGCCCGGCGGCGATCGCGCCCGCCGGGCACACGCACGGGAGTCGGGGGCGAGCGGGGGGCGCGCGCGCGCGCCTCCGGCGGCGCGCGTGCGCCCCCTAGTGGCGGCTAAAAGGTAGGACGTCATAATACGTGATCTCGCCTAGGAGAGCCACCTTGTGGACGTATTATGACGGTGCGGCGACGGCAAGTAGTTAATCAAAATTAGTCGATTAATCGATTAAAAAAAAAAACGATTAATCGAACAGAAAAATTTTGATCAGTAACAGCCCTAGTAAAAATGCATCTTAACTGTGTATACCAAGCCAAATTATTAATACAAATTATTTAAAGAAAACTGGCAGGATAAAAAAAAAAAAAACAGTGAGTGAATATTACTGACATGACACTGAAAAGCTGCTTACTATCTAGTAGCCATTGATTAGTGTACATAGCATTATAATATATTCATGTAATAATTGTTTTCATAGTCGTTTGCATCTCTCAAAATCTCTTCTCACTTTCTGTCTGGTATGTGCTTACAAGCTTATTACACCTTTTGTTCATTACATGTCTGTTTGTATTTCAACCCTTGTGTATGGTGTGCTGTCTATCCTTTTGTGTCTGCCATGTGCTCTCCGTCACGTCGTGTCATTTGTTTATGATATGCACTAGAGGTTTTTTCTGTTTGCCATTTCTTTATGTCTACAATATGCTCACCATCATATTTGTCCTGATCCAACAAGATCCTATAGCACTTAAGGCATGCTAAAGAAACCTAAAAATCTATAAAATCATACTGTATGTGATAATATGGATTGATGATCCACTTATGCCTTAAAGGTGAGACCACTCAAATGTGATATTTCAATTTACAGCTTACATCTGGCAGGCTGAGTCACTCTTTGGCTTGCTATACGTCTTGAGGTCTTCAGCAGCAAGCCCAACCATAGCTCCTTTCTCTATTCCTATCTACCTTAGCATTTTGGATGTTCTCACAACTCCAGTTGTGCACTCCATAATGTCAAATACATAAAAAAAATGGAGAGTGGGACCTCATTCATTATGGTAAACGAGAATTCAGAACTGACTAAAGGGTAGTTTTTCTGTTTCAAGCATCACTTCATGCATTGACATACCCAGGACTCAAGTCCTGCGGGAACGCGTGGGAACGGAGTTCCTGCACTTTTTTCACAGCAGGAACTCAGTTCCCTTTCCAGGACTAGAGCAGCCGAGAGCAGCCAAGCTGCCCGAGCCAATCCTTCACTAAGCGGCGATGCCCAGCTCGAGTCACTGTCAGGGGCAGGCGAGTTATCGCAGGATTTAGAAAGAACTTGCTTCTTTCTAAATCCAGCGATAACTTGCGGCAGACCTCCGCAATGTCTCCTGGGAACAATGGCAAAAGCTCCCAGGAGACATTGCGGCATCGAGGAAGTGACGGAATACCCGCACACTACCCAATGAATCCATATACAGTTAGCCGCCAGTAACATAAAGGATTACTAAGGTACAGTGGATCGAAAAAAAAACAAAAAAACATGTGGTTTAGTAATTATGCATATGAGCGTATCATTTTTTTTTTGTGGGGGAGTGGATCTTGGGTGAGAGTTCCCACACTTTTTTCCCCAGGACTTGACCCCTGGACATACCTCTTTAAAACCTTGGTCCATTTGGCCAATATAGTCACCTGTTGAATAAGTGCCCTTCACAGACAGCTCAACCTCCAATAAGACATGGCAGTGTAAAGAGTCAATGATCTTCTAAGCTTTCTGCCCACTATGAAGGCTGGTAACTAATTGTGGGAACATGAGAAAAAATCTAAGAATTATCTAAGGACTAAACTAAACAACCCCAACATACAGTTGAACTGGAATATGCCATTTCGAAAATATAGTAATAACAAATTGTAGTCACATTGGATTGCCACTAGATGTCAGAACAAAGATTTGTATACATTACATAATCCAACACATAGGCGATAGATACATCATAAGTGTTCCAGAACAGTAGTGATACCTATAGAAATTTGGAATAAACTGTTAGCGCAAACACTGGTACTACCGAACACTTAAAAAGCGTGCAATGTAAATGTCTAGAAAACAGTCACAGTTTTATAGTCCATATAGTGGTACAAAATGACCAGTCCTAAAAAGGAAGGAGATGGGAAGATGGGAAGATGGTGGGCGGCAGCTGTCCTCAGAGAAAAGCCAACTCTGTTAGGGAAAGACAAGAAAAAAAAAGGGGAAGCGCCACCTAAGTGCAATATGTCAGATACTATGTTTAATCTCAAAAGAAATGCACTTACAATACACAAATACAAAACTGGCTCATCAGGGTCTCAGGTCCATCTAGATCCACGGATCTGCAGGCAGGGAGAGAAATCCATCCTGTGGCCACCAGGAAACAGCCAGGTTCAGCCAGGCCTAGAAGGAGCTTGTCTCTGAGCGCGTAGCCTGTTGTTTCTAGTCTCACCTTCTTCCGGTGCTCTCCCTGGTCCCGCTCTCTGGTAACGTCATCATCTGCACCTCCACGCTGAACCTGGCCGTTTCCTGGTGGCCCAGAGGATGGATTTCTCTCCCTGCCTGCAGATCCGTGGATCTAGATGGACCTGAGACTGGACCGCACCACGCATCATGAGACCCTGATGAGCCGATTTTGTAATTGTGTATTGTAAGTGCATTTCTTTTGAGATTAAACATAGTATCTGACATATTGCAAGTAAGCAAGTAAGAGGACAGATGTCACCGGAACAGATGCCCCCAATGGAAGATTTACCCTCGCTACTGGTGACAACATTTAGGATTTTGGACTTTTTGCAATGGCCCCCAGGACAATTAGAGAGCATAATTCTGCTGTGGGGATGAAGACAGCATAAAATCCTGACAGAGGGTCCAATCCTTATGCCGCGTACACACGGTTGGAATTTCCGATAGAAAAAGTCAGATGGGAGCTTTTCATCGGATATACCAACCGTGTGTATGCCCCATCAGACTTTTTCCGTCAGCATTTCTGACGGACTTAGATAGAGAGCAGGTTCTCTATTTTCCCGACGTAAAATTCTGTTCGTCTGTATGGAATTCCGACGCACTAAAAAAACATGCATGCTCAGAATCAAGTTGACGCATACTTGGAAGCATTGAACTTCATTTTACTCGGCTCGTCGTAGTGTTGTACGTCACCGCGCTCTTGACGGTTGGAATTTGATGTGACCGTGTGTATGCAAGACAGCTTGAGCGGAATTCCGTCTGAGTTTATTCCCGACGGAAAAAATTGTCGTGTGTACAGGGCAATACATCCAAAACTAAAAAAAAAAATTGGTAATACAAACACTCCAAGTACCTTAGCAGCTTGATAGATTAGGCCTTTAATGTCTACAATATCCTCTCCATCCTCTGTATCCATGGTGTAGTCTCTGTCTCCTTGTTCCAGCCATACTGTCCATCCCTCTGTAATTTTATTGCCCTCCTTTGCTGTTCTTGTATCTTGATATGGTCTTTATATTTTTTTGAATTTTCAAATGCTCTTCCTTCTGTGTTTATTTTAGGAACTTGAACACCTGCTGTTGTCTAATGTTGGCTGTCCAGCCCAAGGAATTAGTCTTCAATTGTTGCTGGCTGCTGGGAGGGTATTTAGCTCCTCCTCCTACAGCGTCTACATTGTGCCTGTTTCTGCTGATCCACTGTTCTTGCTACCTGTACTAGCTACCACGTACCTGCTACCCATTTCAGCCCCCATTCCTGACCTGCTTCCTCCCAAACTCGCTACCTATACCTGTTGCCCCAGTACCTTCTACCCATTCAAGTCCCATTTCTGACTTTTCTTGCTCCCCGTTTTTTGGTACCCCCGCCTGTCCTTTCTTTACCTGATTACTCCTTCTTCTCTGTATGCAGTATAGTTAATTAGTCCCACATTTCATGTGTGTCCACTGGGTTTTATATTGGTTGCTATATTAGTATTTTATCTCACGTGTATGTTGTATTCTGTTTTTCTCTGTGTAACTCCATGTATCTGGCTTTGCTAGAACTGCAGGATACCAGCACATGGTGTCCTAACAGTCAGCTATAGCCTCTCCATTTCTTAATGTCTGCTATGAATTCTTCACATCTATGTGTCTGTCATGTGCATTCCATTCCTTTGTGTCTGTTTTGTACTTTCCACTACTTAGTGTCTGCAATATGCTCTCCTTTCCTATGACTGTCTTGTACTCTTTTGTGTCTGGTTCTTGTGCTCCCCTCCCTTTTGTGTTTGTCTGGTATTCTTCAGTTCTTTGTGTCTTCATCTTGTGATGTTGTTCTTTATGTAAATATATTATTCTCTGCAGTTGTATCTTGAAATCCATCACAACCTGACTCTTGGGCAGTGTTTCTCAACTCCCTCTCATCAGGCGCCCCAACAGGTCATGTTTTCGGGATTTACCTTAGATGAAATGGCTGTGGTAATTGCTAAGGCAGTGAAACTGATCAAATCACCTGTGCAAAATAATGGAAAACATGACCTGTTGGGATGCCTTGAGGACTGGAATTGAGAAACACTGCTCTAGGGGATTGATTTAACAAATGCAAATAGGCTGCTGATTTTGTAAAGGAACTTGCATTTTGCAATGGAATTTGCCCCAGAGCTTAGTGAATGAATCGAAGCTCTGCTGGCTTCCATTATCCAATCATGTAAAAGTTATTGGGTATTCTTTGAAATGTGAAGCTTCAGCACATTCACTAAGCTCCGGGGTAACTTCCCTTGCAAAGTGCAACTTCCCTTACTAAGTGAACAGACTATTTATTTTTAGTGAATCACTTTGCAAGAGAATTTTCCATTAGCTTAGTGATTGTGGCGAAAATGCACTTTGCAAAGAATACTCAAACATGTGCAAGAGGAAAAAAAAGTAGGATTTTTGCTTGCACATGATGGAATAATGGAAGTCAGCACAGCTTCCAAATCCCCACATCAGAGAAAATCAACCCCTTATGCCCGGTACACACGATTGGAATTTCCGTAAAGTGAAAAGCTGTACGTCCCTTTGAATTTGCCGCCCGCCGTGTGCCTCAGGAGTGTGCTCGCTGGTCCCGCAAACTCAATGTTTGTTGGTATCCCGCGATTGCAGAACGGGGCTATGTAAACAAGGCATTTCCCTGTTCTGCCTAGTGACATGACAGGGATCTACTGCTCCCTCTCATCGGGAGCAGTGTTCGCTGTCATGTCAGTGGTAGCCCATCTCCCGCAGTTAGAATCATTCCCTAGGACACACTTAACCCCTTGATCGCCCCCTAGTGTTTAATTACTTCCCTGTGAGTGTCATTTATACTGTTTTCAGTGGCTATTTATAGCACTGATCGCTGTATAAATGACAATGATCCCAAATTAGTGTCAAAAGTGTTCGATGTGTCCTCCATAATGTCGCAGTCCCGCCATAATTTTGGCAGATCGCCGCCATTACTAGTACAAAATAAATTATTAATATAAATGCCATAAATATATCTCCTTTTTTGTAGGTGCTATAACTTTTGCGCAAACCAATCAATATACTCTTATTGCGTTTTTTTTTTAACCAAAAATATGTAGAAGAATACATATCGGCCTAAACTGAGGAAACATTTTGTTTTTTTATATATTTTTGGGGGATATTTATTATAGCAAAATTTTAAAAAATATTGCCTTTTTTCAAAACGGTCACTCCTTTTTTGTTTATAGCACAAAAAATAAAAACTGCAGAGGTGATCAAATACCACCAAAAGAAAGCTCTATTTGTGGAAAAAAAAGGATGTCAATTTTGTTTAGGTACAACGTCGGACGGCCGTGCAATTGACAGCTAAAGCGACGCAGTTCCCTAATCGCAAAAAAATGCTCTGGTCAGGAAGGGGGTAAATTCTTCCTGGGGCTGAAGTATTTGATAGAAACACACATCAGGCATTTCTAGGCCCTAAGTATAATGCCGCATACACACCATCACTTTATGTGATGAAAAAAAACTTAATTTTCTGTGAAGTAAAAAACAACGTTTTTGAAACTTCAATTTTCAAAGACGAAGTTGCCTACACAATGCTCTAGCAAAGTGAGGTTACGTTCACCACGTTTTTCCATTGAAGCTCGCTTCATAACTAGCTTCTGGGCATGCGCGGGTGTAAAAACGTTGTTTTAAACTTCGTTTTTTGCTACACACGGTCAATTTCTGTGAAGTAAACGACACATAAAATTGAAGCATGCTTCAAATTTTTGTTGTTGTTTTTTACAAGACATAAAACAACGTTTTCCCCCACACACGGTCATTTAAAGTGACGTTTTTAAAAACGTCGTTTTTTTTCATCACATAAAGTGATGGTGTGTACGCGGCATTAGGCCTCGTACACACGCATGGTTTTCTTGGCAAGAAAGCTGCTGGGAGAGCTTGTAGTTTTTGCATTCATAGTTTACTTGCGAATGAATCATGCGCAGCAATGCTGAATTCAAATAATAGTAGGAGACGGCAGAATATTGTATGTGGGTTTTGGGGATGGGGGCCGAACACTGTGACCGTGTTTCATGTTACACTCTAAGGCCCCTTTCACACTGGGGCGGTTTGCAGGCCCTATTGCGCTAAAAAATAGCGCCTGCAAACCGACCGAGGGCTTTCACACTGGAGCGGTGTGCTAGCAGGACCACTCCAAAAGTCCTGCTAGCCACATCTTTGAAGCCGTGAAGGAGCGGTGTGTTTACCGCTCCTCCACCGCTTTTTTCCATTGAAAGCAATAGGAAACCGCGGCTATACCGCGGCTATACCGCCGGAAATACGCCTCTGCAGAGGTGCATTGGGGGCGGTATTAAACTTTTGTTGGCTGCTAGCGGGGGGTAAAACCGCACCGCTAGTGGCCGAATACCGCCACAATTCCGACGGTAAAGCACCGCTAAAAATGGCGGCGCTTTACCGCCACCGCACCTCCCGTCCCAGTATGGACAGAACATGAAACATTGTCAGAAACGTGGACTTCTCCTTTAACAATATTATTCTATCAAACATACAATTGGAAATACAGAATTCCGATGTACGCATACATTGGGTTTTGTAGAACTTTTTAAATGTAAAAAAAAAAAGAATCAAACTTTTGTTTAAAATAATTTTTTATTATTATTGCTGTTGCTTTGTTTTCCATGGTTTTGATGCAAATAGAAAACAAAATGAAATATAAGTCATTTATTCATATTCAGTTGAATGTGTGAATCATATAGAAGGTAATATTTCTATTTTTTTTTTTTTTTTTTTATGATTTTCCTTTGTTTATGTCTGGCTATGGGTAGCAGCAGAATTATAAAGTGCTTGCTTTGTTGAATGCCAGCTTGATACATGATTACCAATATTTCCCCACTGGAAGCAAAAGACATTACGCTGAGCGTACTTATTTCCCAAGCAGTTCAGGTTTGTGATCAAAAATACTTCCCGAGCCTGAGAGAGATTTTGTAAGAAAATTATTGCCTGATAACAACACACGGCTCACAAAGTAGGCAATTTTCATGATAAGTTATTATACGGAATACTGAAGAATGTATATCAAATGACTTGGCAGGGCAATCAATAGAGATGGCATTGTGTAAAATAAAACCTTCCTACTAACGGAATACTTTAACTTATTCAAGATTTTCAATAAGCCATTTAAGAACAGTGGCCCACACCTTTGCTTCTAAATAGAAAATATTTACCTTCAAAGGTAATTCTAATCTGTAGCAATTTTCCAGTAATAAAAAAGTAATGCCTCTAAAGCCGCGTACACACGACCATTTTTAATGTCCTAGAAAAAACGAAGTTTTCCTCGACGTGATTCTTGTCAAGCCTGCCTTGCATACACACGATCGTGAAAAAAAAAATGCTGGAGCAAAGCGCGGTGGCATACAACACATACGTCGGCACTATAAAGGGGAAGTACCATTCAGATGGCGCCACCCTTTGGGCTGCTTTTATTGATTCTGTGTTAGTAAAAGTTTGGTGAGAGACGATTTGCGCTTTTCAGTCTTCGTGCTTTTCAGTCTGTTACAGCGTGACGAATGTGCTATCTCCATTATGAACGCTAGTTTTACCTGAATGAGTGCTCCTGTCTCATAACTTGCTTCTGAGCATGCACGTTTTTTTCCCCTCGTTAAAGCCTACACACAACCGTTTATCACGACGTGAAAAACAACAAGAAAAATTAGAGCATGTTCTAAATTTTTATTGCCCATTTTTCACGTAAAAAAATCGTTTTAATCGTTTTAATGACCAATTAAAAAAATTGCATTTTTCACGTCATGAAAAACGGTCGTGTGTACGCGGCATAAGGGCTCTTTCACATGGGCGTGTTTTTTTTTGCGGACCTGAACGGGCGCTCCGTTTTCCTCTATGGAGCCGCGGATGTCAGCGGTGACATGCCCGCTGACATCCGACCCGCTCCGATCCGCCAAAGTGTGACAGAGGAAAAACCTACTTTTCCATCCGTCTGGCGGAGCGGATCGGGTGAACACGGACAGACGGTCCGTGTTCATCCGATCCCCCCATAGGGGAGAGCGGAGAAAAGACCGCCCTGTCATCCGCTGGCTCAGCGGGAATCAACGGGAAGAGGCCCCTGTCCCCATCAACATGGGGGCAAGGTGCTTTGGGTTAGGGCGGTGCAAAACAGCTCACTCATCCCCCTCCCTTCCTTACCTGCTGGGCTGAATGCTCGGATAAGGGTCTGGTATGGACTTTGGGGGGGACCCCACGCCATTTTTTTTGTTTTGGCATGGGAGTTCCCCTTAAAATCCATACCAGACCAAAGGGCCTGGTATGGAATTGGGGGGAACCTTACGCCATTTTTTGTTAATTTTGACGTGGGGTTCCCCTTTAAGATCCTCAGAGTACAAGTCGCATGCCAAAGTCAGATGAGTTAAGGCCATCCCCAAACTGTTCCCACAAAGCTGGGAGCATAAAATTGTCCAAAATGTTTGGGTTCAAAGTGATTTTTCAACTAAATAAAGCAGGGATACATGGGTGAATGGGTGAGTTTGCTTTGTATATTAAAAATTTATGAAATAGCGTTTTCAGTTTGTGGTGCTCAGATACATTTTGTTCCACTTTAAAATACCTCTTGCTAGCCTGTGTCTGGCAGTATTTTTCAAGTCATAGAACAAGCATGCTGTAAATGGGTGGCATCAATAGTTCAGAATTCCCTATCTTTGGTTTAAGAATGCATCAAAGCCAATGCATCATCATGACAGCCAAGAAACAAGCATTTTAAGGAGTTAGACTTTCATGATGTTCTCAAAACTGTTTTTTTTTTTTTTTGTCATAGGGTTTACTTTCTAAATCCTTGTCTACCATTGATCACTACTGATACACGTGCAAATTCTTCATTGCTCTTCACCCTGTGACCCTCAGCGCAGGAAAGCAGGTAACTGTGTGGGAAAAGTACAGATATATACAGTATGTTGCATGACATGATGGATCATGTCTTAGGGTTTCATAAATTCTTTTTTTTAACTTCAAAGGTTTTAAATCAATAGACAAACAAAAGTGTCAGCAGCCCTAAAACTGAGTATTTTTACAGAAACTGAAAGGGATTTTGTGAGTGTATTTGGAGTACACTAAACATGCAAACAGAGCCAATAGAGAACATTCTTTGGATTCCTGTAAAATAAGACTCATTATCATGGCCCTCCTTGTGCTGGATGTCCCTCTTGTGGAATAAACCTGTATGTATAGAGCTAGAAAGGTACACGCCGTTCTTAGACAAACATTTAATATGGAAATATACATGCAGCGAACAGGCCATCTGTCCAGGACTATCATTTCTACCATTGCTTGTATACACTTAGGCCCCATTCACACTGAGCATAGCATTTTGAGGCAGAAAGTCCTGCAATTTTGCCGCAATTTTTGCAGCGTTTTTTACCGCATTTTTGTACAGGTCAAAAGGTCACCATGTAAAAAACAGAAAAACGCCCAAATCTGCCTAAAAAAAAAGTCCCAGAACTTGTTTGGGCTTCTGGCTTCAGGCGTTTTGGAGTGGAGATGTGAACCATTTATTTTGATTATTTTTAAGGCTCATAAGAAAGAGATTGTCAAACATAGCACACAGGCAGTGGTGGTCCGTCCATTAAAGGCGCACAGGCGCTGCCTCCCCTTTCCATCATCGCCATCACCTCCTATTTATGGCTCCGGCCCCTTTCAGGATGCCGGGCGCATAAATAACAGCGCAGGTTTTTTATTTTTTTAAGCACCTAATTAAAGCCAGAGGCTCTAATAGGCTTTTAAAATAGGGTGGGCTCCGGACGCAGATCATTGCACTCGGAGTCCACCAAGGTGTGTTAGAATAGTGAATGAATATTCGCTATTCTAACACTGAATCGCCTCTCCGCCAATCAGGATGCATGGGTGTGAGACATGTTTCCAGATTGGCCGAAACAAGAAGGGTTCTGATTGGCCACCGAAGGGGAGGGAGAAGACGGAAGCTGCCGTGCAGGGGAAGGAAAAGCCAGCTTGTGATGCCCGTGGGGGAGAGCCGGGGAAGCCGCATGTGGTTGAGATAAGTGCACCGACCAACCGTACCTACCTGACCCGGGGGGGGGGGGGATTGGGGGGGTTTACGGGTTCACTGTTTGCCACCCCCCCAAAAAAATTACAACCAGCTTGGCACTGGATACGGGGAGCTGGGCACTGCCTTCCTTCTTCATCCGGTCTTCCTTCCAGGTTTGCGTCCTCCGGCCATCTGATTGGCCTTGCCGCGATGCATGTGCGCAGGAGTCACGGACCATCATTGGCTGACTGACAGCCACCGGCACCTTAGCAACCACAGTCATGAGCTGGGAAGTGGTAATTCAGTTGTGGCAGTAGTAATACTGTTAATAACAAATGATTTCTCAAGGTTAGCTTTGGTGGACAGGTGAACAGGCCATTTAGTTCACCTGTTCTCCAAAGCTAAAACAGCTATAGTTTGTGGCAAACACTATATCAACCTGAACCTGATCCTCATTCCTAGAATACACCAAGCCACCTTGCTGTGTTACTAGTCACGGTTTGGCTGATGGGAGAATCAGATGATATAGTCTTAAATTAAAGAGAAAAGTGTGGAAGCTGATCTCTACTTCTAAAATGATTAGTTCCTTAGCTGTCATGCTAATTCTGCGGCAAGTATGCCAGCTTTTTTTCCCCCCAAAACCCATACCAGACCCTTATAGGAAAAATCTTACAGGTTTAGGGCATCTCTCAGGCCTGTTATTTACGAGAATTTATCATTTTTAATCTTTTTAACACTTTCTGTGTTATTAAAAGGGCGACTCCCCGAGCAGAATTAAAATTTAGCACCCTCTAGTGTGCTAAAAAATATAAACAGTTTTTTTTTTCTGTAGTGTAGGACAATTGTTTGCCTTGGCAGGCAGCCGACTGTGTTTTGAATGTGGGTCAAGGAAAGTAACACAAGGAGGCTGGAATGACTCATCCAGCAGCATCTCTGTTACCTCCAGACGAGTAGGAGGAAGGTTAGGGGGAACTGCCTGGAGTATTGATGAGGGGCCAAACCAATCCCTGGCCAAATGGGCTGGCAGGGTGAGGGACCTCTTAAATACCCTGGGTCAGTCCAGAAGGGGCAGTGGAGTTCAGGTGGAAGCTGGAGATGGAGTGCAGAGGAGGCTGTCAGTGGGCCCTTAGGGGTAACCCCCTAGTCTGGGGGGAGCAGGTGTGAGGACAGCAGGAGCCAGCAAGCATGTCCAGGAGATCTCCAGGGAGGAGACATCCGGGTGACTGGTGAGTGAGACAGTCAAAGAGGACTGAGAAGCAGCCTGTGAGGACTAAGGTGTGGCAGTCTGAGATTGTTGTAGAGACAGTCTGAAAGGACTGTGGAAGATTAGCCAGGAGGGCTAGTGAAAAGGGCAGCTGCAGCCAGGTGGGCTGGCAGTGCCTGATGGGGTAGTGCTGGGATTAGTAGCCACAGGAGGGCAGCTGGACAGTGGAACTTTTCTACACACCAAAGGGGCCTATGGTCCCTGCCTGTAAAGAACTTTTAGTGGATCTGACTGAGTGCCTTGTCAGATCCCCTTAACAGTGTTCCAGCTGGGCCTGAGTCTTCTGCTTCTTACAGAAGCTGCAGCAAGTCAGACAGAGCCCTCCCCTTTGTCTTGCTGGAGGATATCCAGCATCATCTATCCCAATCTCCTTCAGGCTCACTGTCCTCGACTTAAACCTTTCATTCATTGGATTTCAGTTATTTCATTTATGGATGCTCAACATCACATGTGGACATTACCTCAGCTTCCCGTTTTCAGGAAGCTATGTACAGCACCCTGCTGGCCCCTCCAGCTAGCCATGATTTGACTGCATTGCATAGACCCAGTCATGATGTAACCAAGTTTAAAACAAGGCATATCATAAAAACAGGTTTTATTTAAGTTTTGTTTTAGCGTGTTGATGGGGGCAGGAAAGAAGTAACCAAGGAAAAATATAAGCAGATTAAAGCGGAGTTCCACCCAAAAGTGGAACTTCCGCTTTAGGTACTCCTTGCCCCCTGACATCCCACATTTAGCATGTCATTTTTTTTGGGGGGGGGGAGTGTGTGTCCTCTTTTTAGTGGGACTTCCTGTCCCACTTTCTCCTTCCTGTCCTTGGCCGCCTAGGCGACTCCTCTTCTTGCCCTAGACGCCCCCCCCTGCCAGCGATCTTCTGGGACACAGATCCCAGAAGATTAGCTGGCCAATGGCAGAGTGCAGCACTACTCGCACATGCGCAGTGCGTGCCTAGCCGTGAAGTCATAAGCTGTCACGGCCGGGTGCCTACAGTAGATATGACAGCGCTGAAGTAGAGGAGGGGGCGAGGAGCTCTGTGCGGCCCCATCGTTGGACCATGGGACAGGTGAGTGTATGTTTATTAAAAGTCAGCAGCTATGTTTTTTGTAGCTGCTGACTTATAATAAACTAAAAAACAGGTGGAACTCCACTTGAAATTTCAGCTTTAACTTTTGATGTTCACCTTTTAAATACATCTTTTAGGAAAACACAATAAACATGATACAAAAAGAAAGACTCTACGCTTACACAGATCAAAACCCCATTGAAAATAACTGCCAACGGTTCTGAAATGTTGTTTAAGAGGCATTAGTATTTAAAAAAAAATGATAGCTCTTTTTCCAGTGTGGAGCTAAAATTCATTGAAGTAAATGAAATAAATTTCAGTAAGCGATAAGATAGCTAGGAAAGCTTTCACGCTGGTAATTAAGCCCAGAGGGTTAAAGTGATGAACTTGACACTGTATTAATGGGATCTTACAATTATAGGCTCCTCTCAAGGTGTCAAGGTGCATTAGAAATCTCTGCACTCAAGGTGTAGCTCTACTTTTTTGCCAAATTGGGATAACACTAGTTATATTTGTTACTGTACATGTTCCCATTCACATAATATAACTTAAAAAAAATGAAATTGCTACTTACTTTTTAAAATTACTTTGGGAATGCTTTGTAAAATGGAACACACATATAGTGGGGGAATTTGTTAATTTGACTGCAAAAGTGGGAATACCTTTTAAACCGACTGTGCAAAGATTAAAGCATTGCCTGTGAAAGAAAACTGCCTAGACAGCCTAGGTCACATGGTCTCTGGCTGCCAATCATACTGCAGAAAGTCAACTGTTAATCAGCATGTATTTATAGAGCCAGCCAACTATGCAGTGCTTTAGTTGAGTTAATGGGATTAAAAAGTAGCCCCTACGCATGTAGAAACTGCAAAGAATGTATACAATAAAGTGTATTTAAATCCAGGAATAAAAATGTATACACTATGTTACCAAAAGTATTAGGGTGCCTGCCATTACACCAGTGGTGCCCAACCTTTTCAAGAGCGAGGGTCACTTTAGCCACTTGGTAACCGGTCGCGGGCCACAATGAGTGATACGGGTAGATGACAGGTCTGTTTCCACTCTGCAGACACAGCCCACTCTCCTCTATGGGCCCTCAAGTCCAATCTGCCCAGACAGAAGGGGATAGATCCCCTTCTGTTTTTTTAAGCAGATCTCATTGGAGATAGGCAGGTGTGGGGCCTAAGGCTACTTTCACACTGATGCACTGGGATTTTCCTTCACCTCAACTGACCTCAATCTTAACTTCGTCCTCAGGATTCCTGCCAGTATCTCTGGCTGCTGCTGTTCCCCAGGCAGGTATGGCTGTTGGCTGCTGCTGCTGTCCCCTAGGGGGTATGACTGGCAGCTGCTGCTGGCTGTCCTCCAGGGCAGGTACTGCTAGTGGGTGCTGCTGGTAGGTACTGCTGGTGGGTACTTCTGACTGGTACTGCTGGTGGGTGCTGCTGGCTGGTACTGCTGGTAGGTGCTGCTGGCTGGTGCTGCTGGTGGGTACTGCTAATTGTCACTGCTCATGGGTACCACTGGCTGGTAATGCTGGTAAATACTGCTGGCCGTATACTGCTGGTGGGTACTGCTGGCTGCTACTTCTGGTGGGTATTGCTGGTGGGTATGCTGGTTGGTACTGTTGGTGGGTATGCTGGCTGGTACTGCCGGTGGGTACTGCTGGTGGGTATTGCTGGCTGGTACTGCCGGTGGGTACTGCTGCTGGTGGGTACTGCCAGTGGGTACTGTTGGTGGAAATGGAAAGAAAAAAAAAAGTCTAAAAGTTAATAATACTTTATTAAACATAAATGACTAAACGATGCACTTTTTTTAATGACATTTTTTTAGTAGCACTAAATATCTGAGAGAAAGATAATGTTTTTTCCAATGTTTTTGCCATGAAGATATGCTTCATTGTGTGCTCCAAAAAGCCAATAACATGAGCAAAAATTAATTAATTGAGCTTTGCGTAGCTGAAACTACATATGCTATAACTACATGTGCTAGGAAAACCTGCTATGCCCATCAGGGCTTCCTGGGCATTAGCCAATTGGAAGGCAAGCCTGAATGTGTGTTTACTTAAAATGACTAATGGGCTTTTGCATTACTCTTTGGATAATGCAAGATGTACATTATTTGTCATGAGAAATTCCCTCACTGCTACCTGGCAACATGCTAGACATACTCTTCTGGTCCTCTTTTATATACAGGATCTGAGTAAACTGACATGAAATGGTAAACTGTTCTTATACAAAAAATATACAAACACCTCCTTATTGCTTGGGGGTAACATAACGGCTGGAGCACTAAAGGACTCCTAAAGTAAAATGCGTGCATTCATTTTGAGCTTTACCATTCAGCTACATTACGTAACAGTTGCACTAATGTGATATCATTTTAATCATCGAAGTGTTGATTATATTTTGGGGATGCGTAAATTATGTATATGTTACGTTGGGAAAAACTACAGGTGAATGCAATTTTTTCTAACTTTGTACTGTGCAAAACCATCAGAAAATGTATATGCATCCAAATTTGCTACCAAATTAAATATCAATCTGCTCTTGAAAAATGTATAATACGTTAGGGTAGATTATAAATCCTTCCATATTAATTAGAACTTTAAAATGCAGTCAACCCCACTCTAGAGATCTTCACTGTGTTTTGTATAGTGACCAATGGGTCCACTGCACATAGTAAAAAAAAGGAAAGTCGCGCTAATGAAAATTAATAAAAATATAGTGAAGCACCAGTGACTAATAGTTAGAAACAATTCAATATATGGTGGTAAACGCCAACAATATTGTAAGTGCAAACTGTGAATATCTACTAAATATCATAAATGTCTCTGCAATTGATATGGACAAATTGACAATCTAGGTAAGTCAAGGGATTATAAAGCAGTCCACAGGTGTAGTGATGAAAAGGAATCCTAGGTAGCAGTGATAGCAACCACGCTGTGTTCAGAACAAACAGGAGACCTCCACCACAGATAACACTGACTCTTACCAGAATTCAGTGAATAATAAGCATAAAATCAAATCCAGCAGCAGCCAAAATGGTTATCTTCAACCAGCGATATCCATATATTAGTAATCACCATTAAAATCCAAGCTCCATAGATATGCAAGAAAACACCAAGAGGGGAATATAGCGTAATACTGCGCTGATTTATTGTAACATAGAACAGCTAAATGCTTACTTACATTTCCAAAGATAAAATAGGCATCAAGCGGGCATAAAATTAGATAGCAAAGCAAAAAAACAACACAGCCGGCCGGACTGTGTGTAGGCGTGCGTCCGGAATATCCGGATCCTTACTCTTAGCAAACGCGGTAACGTCAGGGCGTCTCCTCCCGACGTTTCGTCACGATAGGGACGTGTTCACGGGGTAAGGAGACGCCCCAACTCACCGCACATATATCGAACAAAGGGGCGGAGCCAACCCGGGGGCAGATCCAATCACGATCGCTCATCCTCCATTTTGACTCCTGGAAACCTGCAACGTCTGCTAGTGCAAACCGCTGCCACAGTAAGGGAAAAAAGGTACATTTTCCCCTGAAACAAAAAAAACATTTATTTAAAAACTTCTAATAGGACTCGCAATCCTAGAAGCCGGAAGGTCAAGGGAAATAGACTAATATAAAAAAAGGATATAATCCTCATACAACTATAGCCAAATACAATGCTACCAGCGCATTGATCCCTGTCTTAACCGGTCCTCTAAAATTTAAAGCAAACAAAAGCATATGGAAAATGCGAACACCGGAGTCCACCCCAGGTTGTCTACACCCCCATGTACATGGATTGACATGTAAAATTAATACAGTAAGCAATCCTATCTAGGTAAGACAACAAACTATATAACAATAACAGAATTAGACGTCTATGTTTACATTGAATATATACAAAAATAAATATAAAAAATATATAAATATAAAAATATCACATTAGTCAGTGGAATATTCATGATTCCACTGCACATACCCACCTCTCACCCTATTCATTCCTTTAAATTGGTCTATACTGTTATGGTAGTGTCTCCTAACAGTATAGCCCTACCCGCAGTGGTTGCACTAGCTAGCAACCCCTTTACATTTCTATTGCTTTAAAAAACGACTTTCCCTGTAAAAAAAAAAAATACCGTATTTGCCGGCGTATAAGACGACTGGGCGTATAAGACGACCCCCTAATTTTCCAGCCAAAATGTTGGTTTTGGGATATACTCGCCGTATAAGACTACCCCCTTCCTACTAGTCATGCCTCGCCTCACGGTGCCACCATTACATGCCAGACTGTGTCACTACATGCCAGACTGTGCCCCATTACATGCCAGACTATGCCCCATTACATGCCAGACTATGCCCCATTACATGCCAGACTGTGCCCCATTACATGCCAGACTGTGCCCCATTACATGCCAGACTGTGCCCCATTACATGCCAGACTGTGCCCCATTACATGCCAGACTGTGCCCCATTACATGCCAGACTGTGCCCTTACCTTATCCCAAGACATGCAGAATCGCGGCCGTACGATTTTTCAAAAGCCGCGCCTTCTACGTCTTCTGTTCCATGATAGGCAGAAACACTCAGCTTCCGAGGACGAGAGGGCCTCCGTGAAAGGCGGACACTAAACACAGGACGAGAGAGCCTCCGTGATAGGTGGACACTGAACACAGTGCCTCCTGGGAAGCTGAGTGTTTCCTATCACGGAACAGAAGACGTAGGAGGCGCGGCTTTTGAAAAATCGAACGGCCGCGATTCTGGGATAAGGTAAGGTTAGGTTACCGGCGTATAAGACGACCCCCGACTTTTAAGAAGATTTTAAGGGGTTAGAAAGTCCTCTTACACGCCGGAAAATACGGTAAATATATACGCGTGTGAAATGTACAATCCCTGGCCACTTTATTAGGTACACCTTTCTAGTACAGGGTTGGACCCCATTTTATCTTAAGAACTGCTTTAATTCTTCATGGCATAGATTCAACAATGTGTTGGAAATCAAGAATAGTGGGCAGTCATCAGTATACCATTAGACAAATATCTTATAGCACCAACAACCTTATTTTTGGAAAATATTGAAAGAAGGGGATATGGGATTTTAAAGGTGCTAGAGATACATACTTTACAACATACTTTATAAAAAATAGAAAATATTTTATTAATAACAGTAAATAAAAAAAATGATAAATACTAATCATTGACCATTACAGGCATACATCTTATACCTAACATGTAACAGTGGTAGATTGTATACAGTTGAAAGTAGCGTCCATTTCTGTTCGACAGTTTCGCCTGTAAGGCTTCATCAGGAGATTTAGGTCCTCAGGTTCCTCAGAGATTTAGGTCCATAGTGACACGATCACACAGTTTCTGCAGATATATATAGTGACGATACATCTGCCGTCACTAGGTAGATCTCAGATTTCTCTGATAATGTAATTTTACTTAAAGATTGTAAGAAGTCTTTAGTATATGCTTTGGTGCTAGTTACACTAGACTGCAGGAAGCAGTCCAAATACTTTCCCAATCTGTCTTAAACTGAGCCAATACTGTCGGGCAGGAGGGTTCAGTATATTTTTATGGACCTTTGGAAGGGTATATATATATATATATATATATATATATATATATATATACACACGATCGGTCAAACTGATGAGAACGGTCTGATGGACAGTTTTCATCAGACCAAACCGATCTTGTGTAGGCCCCATCGGTTATTTATCCGTCGGTTAAAAAAATTAAATCTTGTTTTAAATTTAACCTATGCGCACAAAGCACTTTAAATAATATAGTAGTGGAGGGAGGGCTTAGCCCCCCCCCTCTTCCTTTGGTGTTTTTTTTTGTTGTTGTTGTTTGTCCCCCTTAAATAGTAACACTTAGAGTCACAGGAAATATTAAAAGATAGAATATGAGGTAAATGTGCACGGAGCACTTTTAGATTAGGGTAGTGGGGGTGGGTTTAGTTCCCTCCCCCTCCCCCCTTTTTTTTTTATCTTCTTCCCTTCCTCTCTCTCCCCAGGGGGGAAGGTGGGGCCAGAGGGTAAAAGGGAAAGGAAAAGGAAAAAGAGATGAAAGATCGGGAGGTGTAGAATAGACCCAGGATGTTAATGTTGTTATTGTTGTTATTTCTGTTATTTATGTATATGTAATGTATATGTAATGTTGTTGTATTTTAAATGTGATCCTTTTTTGTATGGAAATGTAATGTGAAGTATATTTATGTTTCTTAAAAAACGTTGAAAAAAAAAATTAAAATTAATTTAATTAAAAATCCACGCATGCTCAGAATCAAGTCGACGCATGCTTGGAAGCATTGAACTTCGTTTTTTTCAGCACGTTGTTGTGTTTTACGTCACCACGTCCTGACACGATCAGTTTTTAAACTGATGGTGTGTAGGCACGACTGACCATCAGTCAGCTTCATCGGTTAACCGATGGAAAAATCCATCAGACCGTTTTCATCGGATGGACCGATCGTGTGTACGCGGCATTAAACTCTGTACCAGATATATTTTTTCTTTCTTTGCTAATACCCTCTTGTCATACCCATAGTCCACTAGATTCATTAGGTCCTGCCTGCAGGTTTCCGGTAGGGTCTCCCTTCAATAGAGTATACTGTATGTATTCTCATCAATTAACATCTCCGTTAATTAAAAGTGATAATATTCTTTAGTCATGATGACCACTCCTCCCCCCTTATCTGCCAGGCGGACTATTATGTCCTTCTGTTTTTCTAAAGCACTGATCTCTAGTTGTATATATCTCGGATTAGTGTTTTGTTTAGGGGCAATTTTCTCTAGGTCTTCCAAGACCAGTTGTTTGAAAACCTCTATATGGTGATTAAGTAAGGAGAAAAAGCGCCACTGAATAAACTGAGTTTTCAATATAACAAATGTAATAATCCAGCACTTACATCACAAATAGCTATGCTGCAGATGGTGTCAAGATTACACTTGATAAAGGAGCGCGCAGGTCGGATCCTTTGCGCATGCTCTGAAACGCGTTGTGGTCCCTTTCGGCCTCCGTCCAAGCTGACGTCACGTGATACCGGATGTCTCCATGCTGATATTGTAACACCAACCACGGACATAGCCGGCTCCCTCCGGTTCTCCTCGGGTCGCAGCAGCTACATTTCATCTGGACAACATTTGGTCCACTGTTCGCCAGACTTGTGCCAGCTCCCCATCTGCAGCATAGCTATTTGTGATGTAAGTGCTGGATTATTACAATTGTTATATTAAAAACTCAGTTTATTCAGTGGCGCTTTTTCTCCTTACTTTTTTGTCTTACATATATTGAACTGACTTCGCTCCTGGACAGCTGCCTTGATTAACTGATCACCATTGGAACTGATCATCTACAGCTCTCTACATACCCTCACTGAATTCTTGCTGTGATTGATCCTATTACCATCTTAAACATGGACTCATGAACTTTCTGACTACACGTCGCCGTTGTGGTTTGTTTATCTATTTTAATTTGATTATTATCTTTTAACCCTTTATTGACCGTTCCTGCTGACAAACCTGAGCGCTGTACCCCCATTGCTATTTCTATATGGTGATTAGGTAGAGGGAGGGTTAAATAAAGATTATTTTTTTTAGGCCACTATTCACTCCCAAGGTGACATTTTCTGATCTTCTTTCTATACTGGGTTGGTTACACAGAAGATACCTTTTCATATTAATTTTACATACATACTTATGAATGTCAATATAAACATTACTGTACATTTATTAATGGGTTTTTTTTGTAGAACATTTCAAACCTGTATTTAGAATATCCGTCTCTGTCTGTTAAGGTGATGTTAGTGAGATTATAAATCCCAGTTAGTCTGTTTCCCTTCTCCTTTTTCTCTTGGATTCTTCATCCTGCCCTACAACCTCTGATTGGTTTGGATTCCTTTGATCCCCTGTTTGTGATGTATGGGATCTCTCCATCTCTGGGGGACGCCACCATCCCTGTTATTACTGCCCCCCCCCTCTGTGAAGACACCTTGCTTCCTCTTCCCCTAATAGAACATCTTGGGGTACCCTGCCCTTGAGGTTTATTGTTAGTCACTGTATACTCTTTCGGAGTGATCCTATAGGTTTATTACCCCCTTTGGGTCAATAATTACTTGAAGAAGCCCCTCCCATCGGTGGTGCCTGTGTATCCATACTGCCGAGTCTAAATTTGGGTCCTGCCATGTGTAAATAGTATTATTTTTGAAATCCCCAATATCTCTATGAATTTTTTTTTTTTAACTTTTTCTGTGTGTCACAATCCACCTTTTCTAATCTTTTGGTAAATTCTTATTAAATTCCAATACTTGAGATGTAACTTTCAGATGATCTAGTTGAGTCTGAAACTCAGTTATATTATCCTCTAAAAGCTTAATTTTCATCTTTTTCCTTTTGAAAACAAGCTCTTGAAGTTTCAACCCTACCCCATTGAAAAACTCAAGCCATTCCAATTGGGATTTTGGATCATCTAGCCCATCTTGGGGACTGACCTTCCATCTTAGGCTACGCATAATAATATTTTTTTCTTTGAGATAATGCTCAAAAGTGCAAGTTTTCACCTGTTTTTCCAGCACATTGCCTGAAGCTAGAAATGTACTAGTAACGTCCGTATTTGCCTTTATGTCCACTTCCGTGGAAAATAAAGACTCAAAACGTACTTAAAGTAAACAGGGTCACTTATCCAGCACTT
The DNA here is from genome assembly GCF_905171775.1 of Rana temporaria. NCBI lineage: Eukaryota > Metazoa > Chordata > Amphibia > Anura > Ranidae > Rana > Rana temporaria. The sequence goes on along the minus strand of NC_053499.1, from coordinate 34,805,828 downwards.
AGGTGTAAATGTAATCCTTATTAAACTAAGCAACTGCTATATTAATACAAAACATCATAAGCCATAAAGATTAATTCAAAAGTGTTTCTGGCAAGCAGCGCTACTCATTAGTAACATTTGGGAGAAAGCTGGTAGTAGTGTGAATTACTCCAGGTGAAACATAGTGATAATCCGAAGTAATTGTATAATAGTTCATGTAAGAAATTGTCAGATGTTTGAGGATTCCACCTTCACCACACCGCGTGATTCTGCTCCCTTAGGAGTTGCACTCACCAGATTTGAATTAGATAAGTGCCTTTGGATATATTATGCCTTTACAATCAATATCTAAGAGCCATCCGTCAAGAAATTCAGAATGGATCACCAAAAGATTCATATACTCCGATCCTGTGGTGCACTCATGCTTTACAAGCCAAATACATTCCAATGTGCTCAGACATAAGGAAGGAAACAATCCTCATAGCGTGAATCCATTAAAAATTGTATTCATTTAAAAAAAAACGTTCCCTATTTACTTACAAACAATAGTAAAAAGATAGAATTTAATATAATAACATTGCACTGTATGTTATATTCCAACACTCTCTCACCGCTCGTGAAGATCAAATCGTCAGCGCGGTAATTCCCGGGAGGAGATCAGATCAAATGACGAATGCAGCAAGCTGTGTGGTCACGCCTAGATGCGTTTCGTCATTCCGTCTTTGTCAATAGGCGTGGCTGCACGGCATGGACTTTATAGCCTCTTAATTTTACACATTAACTCTTTTTAGAAGTCTACAGTGGCTCTCACTACCAGACGATAAGAGCTGTAAAACGAACCATGAACAATTCTCTCCATCAGAGGCTTCAAGTTGATTTCTCAGGTTGCGCAGAGATGGCAGCTTCAGAGACCCCAGCATTCACATGTTGGGGCCATCCAGAGCTGGCGCCAGCGCTCTGGATGGCCTCTGAGGCCTTGTACAGACGAGCGAACATGTCCGATGAAAACGGTCCGCGAACCGTTTTCATCGGACATGCCAGCTCTGAGCTTTCGGTCTGATGGCTGTACACATCATCAAACCGAAATCCCTGCGGACAGACAGCGCGGTGACGTGGCGGTGTTGTTGACGCCGCCACATCCGCAAACAAGGAAGTTCAATGCTTCCACGCATGCGTCGAATCACTTCGATGCCATGCGCTGCTTCTCGGGCCAGCGGACATGTCCGATGAGTCGTACTGACCATCGGACATGTCCGACGGACAGGCTTCCAGCGGACAAGTTTCTTAGCATGCTAAGAAACTTTTGGCCGATGGAAACCTGTCCGCTAGGCTGGGAAACTGTCCGGTCGGCTCTACACACGACCGAACATGTCCGCGGAAACTGGTCCGACGGACCAGTTTCAGCGGACATGTTCGGTCGTGTGTACGAGGCCTAAGAGAGCAGAATCACACGATGTGATGAAGGTGGAATCCTCATATATCTGACAATTTCTTGCGAGAACTATTATACAATTACTTTGGATTATCACTATCTTTCACATTCACACTACTACCAGCTTTCTTCTGAATGTTACTAATGAGTAGCACTGCTTTCCAGGAGGACTTTTGAATTAATCTTTATGGCTTATGGTTTTTGATGTTTTGTATTAATATAGCAGCCTAATTTAAGAATTACGTTTACACCTAAGTGCCGGATAAGTGACCCTGTTTACTTTAAGTTTAAATGTGAGTATATGCTTACTACACTTTTTGCCATACTTTTCCCATATGCACAACTGAGTACAATCCTTAGAAGAATCTCTCTTGTGGCTATTTATTTATCCCTCTTTTTCTCCTCATATTTGCTCATCTGGAGCACCACTGACTCAACTTTTCGTGTCCGCCTCCTTCACCTCCTCCACCTGCGGCAAAGGGGGAATTTATAGAATTGGGAGTGTGTCAGTGCGACCAGAAGAGGCTTTCCAGAGTACATGCAGAGGATTACAAAAAAAAAAAAAAACAGCAAATATATGAAAGTTATATTATTATTTGTTTTATGAAAATAGACTTTAATGTTGATTTAGTAAAAGGTTATTTTTCAGCAGTCTATACAGCTTTGACAATAGATACAATAGAAAGGTTATTTAAAGTTTATATAAAATGCATGTAAACTCCAACGCTGAATTTCTGTTATTTTGATCTGGTAAAATATACCATTAAAATGGTTTTTGTTAATCTGTTTGATAAAATAAAGCACTTAGAAAGCAGATTATTTGAGAGGCTGAAATGGACTTTATTGCTACCATACAAAAATTTGGGAAAACATAGTTAGTATAAAAAGTTTTTTTTTTTTTTTTATTACAAACACAATTTAAAATACACAGATTTAAAACAAAGAAGACAAAGGCTCTATATAGTCAAATATGGTGTGACATTATTATACGGAATTATTATGGAATTATTATACCATGTAAACACTGTTTGCTCAACATGTTTCACAAAAGGAGTTACAGTACATAAAGTGCTATAGAGCGATTACCAATATCAAACTACAAATCAAGAGAAAAAGACATACACAATAGTCATCCTATCACATCATAAAATCATCAGAGTATTGATGATATATGAAATAGAGATACATTTTGTTTAGTAGTATACCCAACAGGCCATCTTACCCAAGACACAGTCACGTGCACGACCCATGGAGGAGGTCTATCTTGGCAGGCATGGGAGCCCCACACACAGAGGACGTAAATCAGATATCTGGTCAGAAAATAGATTTAAAAAATTGGTAATAATACCAAGAAAAAAAACTGCACTAACGAGAATAATGAATGGAGGTAAAAAATATTAAACATACTGTAACAATCACGGCATAAATCTGAGCGGGAGGCCTCTACGATATTTCAAAAGCACAGCCGCAACACACTGTAATGGTACATAAATAAAGACTCCTCCAGCCCAAACTATATAAGAAACTTACAAAAAGGAAACAGCACAAAAAGACAGCACATACTGTAACTGTGTCATAAAAATACTTTACCTGGTACAATGAGTAAGCCAAAAAAAACACGTAGGGGATTTATTGAATGTACAAGTGTAAAAGATTATTCCAAAGAATTTGTACAGTCAAAGATATCTGAATTTTTTTATATACGGTAGTATAATCAAAACGAAACAGGTCTGACACTAAATGAGTAGTGACCCAGTCAAATATATTTCTCCAGTGTTCACCTTCAAAGATGTGGACACTTGGATAAAAATATAATGGACCGCTGGGTCAAAAGATACAGGCAACCATTTTGGGTCCCATATAGAAGGCCCTGAAGATGGAAACACACGGGGCATAAAGTGGAGTTAAAAAGTTCATGTATACATCACAGGCTGGAACAAAATCCAACCTATACACACCATTCATGCAAGCTGGTTACAAGGAAGGTATGGCGGTGATAGCAACAGAGAGGCTGTGTCACCCAGCCTCTCAATTTATGCATGTTGGCTTACTAATTCTACATTAAAATGAAAAAAAGGAAAATCGTTTTTTTCTATACCTCACTATTAAAGTCGGCACTCTAAAAATAAAGCACTTGTTGATTCTGCCAGAAATCTTGTGTAGCACTACCCCCGGAGGAGCTGCTGGTTTGTTTTGGGTGGCACATTTACCTCGTGGCTCTTCGGAATTCCTAGGGGTAAATGGTGCATTTGGCAATAGTAAAGGAAATGTCCGCAACAAGTATCTTTTGCTGTGCTCTTTATTACCCAGTCTGGTAAAAACAATAAAACTTGTGGTGAGGAAAGTATAGTTGAAGGAAAAAGGAGAATAGCAGATTCAGGTGTAGCAATAGGGAAACAGTCCTGCTTCCACGTGTAACACTTCTCTGTGCCACTCCTGCTTGAGTGGGAATAGCGTACCTGGACAGGCCTCTCTCACTGACCTGGCAGCCAGAGTATCGCTCAAACCTTTTTGAGGAAAAGTCTCTGCCTCCTTGGAATGAACTTGGATTTGAGGAAAAGTCTCTGCCACAGACCCTCCTTGGAATGAACTTGGATTTGAGGAAAAGTCTCTGCCACAGACCCTCCTGGAATGGACTTCAGGGAGACACCTCTGCCACAGGCCCTCTGGTTGCAAATGCTGAGGGAATCCTCCTCAAAAGAATTACGCCTGGATCTCTTTCTTAACGTCGCCCAGGTACGGACTGACAGGTGACCAATCCTTCAGTATCTGGTTACCTTGATCCCCGATGGTTTGTCGAAATCCTTTTGGACCGCCAGCCTCTCAATGGCGCTCCTCAGATGGACTCCCCACCGAACAGCTATATCGCTTGGGATCTTCAAAAGTGGGAACCCAGTCCATCACTGGGTACAAGCCGTTGCTCAAACGTTCCGAACCAACATGGTCCCGGAACCAGGAACACCACATGGCATGCGCACCCCAGGCAGGTAGGTCATAACGCCGGGGGAACCGTGATGTGGTCACCATTAAGGTGGGTGCCACACTGGAAGAAGACCCAGACTCAATGGCGTCTGTTCCATAATTACCCTCTCCCAGCATGCCCAGCGAGGACACTCCCTCCTGATTGGCTGCTGGGAAAGAACACCCAAGTCTCGACTCTGCTGCTGCCACCTGTCGCCCTGGGGTGGGATAGCACCCCGGTAACAACAGAATGAGCCCACAGCACAGCCAAGCTGAAACAGATACCCTATTTGAACATTGTAAATTGGATCAGAGTCATTAGTACTCTGATCGCCCTCTAAATTTTAATAGCACCAGTACTTGGAAGTAACCAGGCGCTACACACTCCCCCCACCTGAATAGACACTGTCCTCAGTGTCTCAACAAAAAGGTATTCAAGCCTGAATACCGGACCTGAATCTGCATTACATTACAAAGTAGGAAAGAAAAAAAAATTACAAATATTTTAAAACATCAATTTATGCACTTATGTACAGTGATACATAGTAAAGCTTACACACTTCTAACTATCTATCCTGCCCCATTCTCCGACAGTTCTTGATAGTTGGTCAACCACCTGCAAAACAAAAATTGGAAAAGAAAAACATATACAAATATACATTAATTATGCATATACAGTCACTGAGGTTGGAACTGAAGCTGCACCTTCCCCAGAAAAGGCGAAACCTCCTTTCCTTCCAAAGGGACACATTCAAACTAAGTGCTGAGATATATATTTTTTTTTTCTGAACTGCAAAGCTAAGGAGAGATAACTATACACAATTGTCTCTCTGCGCTGGCAGAAGCTGCAGAACACTGCCCCTAGCGCTCAGTGCGCTGGTACTACCAGGATAAGGCAGTTCGTGCTCAATTAGAGCAAACAAGAGAAGAGAAAAAAAACTTTCCTTTCTTCTTTTCTTTTTCTTCTTGCAGATGATGAAGCCGTTGGAACCCTATCCTTACTAACTATTATCCCCCCAAAGTTCTACGCATGTGCTTCAAATGTGGATCCGGCAAGGATAAAAACAAAACTGGAAACAGAACTGGCTTTCCCCTCGGGACTTCCTCAAAGCAGGAGCTGACAACAAGTAGCACTTGTAAATAAATGTCCTACTTGTAGAACCTTGGGTCAGGCAAAGTGATGATGTCCCCTCTCTTATTTGTAGTGGTAATGGAGAAAACTTGATCCACTTTTTTCATAGATACGGTGCAGTGAGTGAGATCACCCAAGGAGAGAAATGTGTTACTGGCAGAACCACCAAATGAAAATAAAGAGAAAAAAAATAAAAAGGGGTTGTAGAGTCTGAAATGAAAAGGGAGGCCTCTTTTTCAGCTTTAGAATAAGAACCACTAGTATTAAAAAAAAAGTGGCTGCAAGAGTGCAGTGAGGTATGAATAGACTTCTTGGCAAGAATAACAGATAGCAGCAGGTGCAGCAGACCCCGAATCAGAGATGGCAGACTGGCAGTTGCTTGTCTAGCAGATGACTGGCCACTGGTGCAGGGCAGACTGGCAGACACTTGGCTGGCAGTCATTGACCAGGTAAGTAGCATGTAAGTCGTGTGGGTCAGGAGACACTAGACCAGTGGTTCTTAACCTGGGTTCGGTGAGTGAGTCTCGGGGGTTTGGCGGAGGTCACGCAGGGCCGGTACAAGGCAGGGGCGGACGGGTGCCCTGGGCGATACCATTTTGTATAGGAGGGGGGCACAGCCACAGGTGAATCTCTGCCACGGCCGCGGCCACCAGCGCGGCCAGCGGCACTGTACAAATTGTGTGCCGATTGCACTCCTGCATCCGGGACTGTCACCTCCTGTCTCCCTTTCCTGTATGCTGCAGCCTGTTTACTCCCCCTATGAAGGAGTCTCTTGGTCCCTTCCAGCGGCGTGACGTCACTCCACTCACAAACGGAAGGTGGGGATTCGGAGCGCTGCGCAAAGAGCTGTGTGTTGGCGCTGCCTGTGACGAGCTAGAGAGGCAAGGACTAGTCTCGAGGAGCCTGCCTGACTAGTGGAATTTGAACCTAGCAGACAGTGTGCTAAAAAAAACTACTGAACGTGTTTAAAAGTAAGTAGAACCTGTTAAGGGCATATAATTAAATGGCTGGATTGGGGGGAGGGGAGGAGGCTGACTGAGGTGAGGTGACCAGCACTTTATTAATATAAAATGGCAGAAAAAAAATGTTTTTGTGTTATTTTAAATAAGCCTTCTCTGACTAGCAAAACAATATATATATATATATATATATATATATATATATATATATATATATATATATATAAATTGCAGCCTCACTATGCCATCACATGCAGCCTCTGTGCCATCAATTATCGCCACTGTGCCAATCACATGCAGCCACTGTGCCCATCACACGCAGCCACTGTGCCCATCACACGCAGCCACTGTGCCCATCAAACACAGCCACTGTGCCCATCACACACAGCCACTGTGCCCATCACACGCAGCCACTGTGCCCATCACACGCAAAATCATATTTTATTTTTCCAATTAAGAAGGGTTCCGTGAATGCGCATATGAAACTGGTGGGGTTCAGTACCTCCAACAAGGTTAACAACCACTGCACTAGACGGACAAGGCAAGGTCAGTTTAGTCCCAGTGCAAGGAGTTACAGTGTTTAGCCACAGGTGGAGGGTAAAGGTGCCCCATCCAATTCTGCTGCTGTCAGCAGCCTGTCTAACACCTGCTGTGAGTGGATGGGACTGGGCGGTGCACCTAGCAGTATGTACTGTATGTTTAGGGAAGTATGTGCCCAGGGACAAATGTCCAGTTGTCTGCATTCTAGGTGTCCATCCTTGAACCCATACTGCCCTAAATGCAAGTACTGCTGAGTGCTCCACTGAGCCCCATCCACCCACAGCAGCTGCCACTAGGGTTGCCACCTCATCCCTTTAAAACAGAACACATATGAATTACACAGGTTCTGAGGCTAATTTAATTTAGATAAGGCTCCACTTGAGTTCAATTACCACCTTAATCAGCCACAGAACCTGTGTAATTCATATGTGTTCTGTTTTAAAGGGATGAGGTGGCAACCCTAGCTGCCACCCTCTCAGAAACTTTGACAGGCTGCCACCAGTGAGACTGGATGGCACACCTGTGCCCTCTGCCCAAAGCTAAACACTGGATTCCCATAAACTGGGGCAACACTCCTTAAACTCTTAAGCCCCGGAAGGATTTGCCCCCTTTTGTGATACGGCACTGCGTCATTTTAACTGACAATTTTGTGGTCTTGAGATGCTCTCTCCAACCCCCTAAAATCTATACTAACTAACCTGTGTAAAAAAAAAATTATATACTTACCTATTTTAGCCCATTCCAGTTCAGTCATGTAATCTGTGTCAGACAGTGACAAATGCAGAGGAATGAGAAGCGCAACCCACAACGGCTGTGAAAGCCGGGAGTGATAACTCCACACACAGGCTCCCATGGTGCAGATGTTTTTGGCAGTCCCTCCTCTCCCCTGCAGTCGCTGCTGACTGACACAAGCGAGCCAGGTCACATGACTGGATTGGAGCGCACTGAGAACAGTTAAGTATATACATCTTTTTTATACAAGTTAGTCTAGATGTTAGGTGGGGGAGGGAGCATTTATAAGACTAGTTCGTCTTTAGCTGGAATTCTACATTAAACATTCTACAAATAAGATATATTAATTTACAGTCGAAGGGATTCCCGAAGATACCAACCCACTTACAACTGTGACCCTCACCTTTCACAAACCAATGCTAGCAGAAGGCTGCGGAACTGTATTTGCAAATGATAAACTAATATTTTTGGTTTGGGCATGACGAGGAGTGTTGGGGAAGTCAGCGTGATTCAGTCTGCTTTCTCTAGCACTTGGCTAGAGAACGAGAAATGTGTGGGTTGCAAGGCTACAGTGACACGGCCTGCAGCAGGCTGCTGAGAGAAACATCTTTCCAACAAGCTATCTTTGCATGCTGTAGGAGTTGGGTCCTATTTTTCCCTTTAGGCTGCCAATAAATGTTCCACAGAGAGCTATTTCTATCATTAGTGAGGGGAGGGTTGTGCAGACAGTTTGTGCAAAATATGTAGACTTTGTTAATTAAACATATTTACATAAATATGCCTATGCAAGTGTATATATCCATGTGTTGCCTTGCTGCATATGGACGGTCATATATGGTATTAGTCACCAACTGCTAATTATTGTCTTCAGCCATCTCAACAACACCTTAATGACAATGCATAGCAATGACTCCTGTGCTCCGTAGAAGATTCACTGCATCAATGGCTGTTGTTATGGCAAATTAAGTAGCTAGATGCTGAATGCATGCAGAGGATCAGTGTAGGAAGTCTGCATTGATATTAACCCTTTTTTGTCATTTTAAAATATAGGTTGTTATCCCTTCACCTAGAGTTAGGAAAAGGTTTAAAAGGTTTAAAGCTACTCTGCTTCCTAAAAAAATGAAAAATTGATCGGAAAAAAAAGACTCTGAAGATTTACCTACAGTGGAACCTCGGATTGCGAGTAAAGCGGTTAACGAGCATTTCGTATAAGATTTTTTTTTCTAAATCCTCCTCCAAGTATTTCCAAGTTTCTCCGGCTACATGCGGTATTGCATGCCATTTAAAGTCAATGTGGAACAAATTATTTTTGTTTCCATTGACTTTTCTTTGGGAAACTCGCTTGATATGCGAGTGCTTTGGAATGGATTACAAGCATTCTTTTGGAACGGATTATGCTCGTAATCCAAGGTTCCACTGTATCTTGCCTCCCAGTGAAAGTCTTCAGCATTCACTACTTCCAGTAGTATTAAATGCCTATGCCCCCCACCACACACTGTGGTTCTTCCCACCAGCTCCTATGTCAATACAGGATACAGTGGTGATATAGGGACCTGCAGGTTTGACGATTGAGTGCAGCAGGGGACCATGTATGCAACACTCTTGGAAGAGTATCTGTGGGAAGACTTTGCCAGAGGGGTATTTGAAGGACCCCTTTACTCAATAGGAGTATGCCCGCAATATAGGCCTCCCTTGCCCGTTAACAGAATGAGCCAAGGTCCCTTAGCCCACCCAGTCACTTGTCAAGACATCAGTGCATGGTGAAGAGAAGCGTAAGACTGTTTAATCAAACACAGGCACAAAGATATATACACTCAGGGGACAACCCCCCCTGCTTTGCATAATGACACAGGGCGGGTAAACTTTACATCCTCCAGTAACATGAAAACATGAAAACAGTCCGGTGTAGTTATACAGTGAGTCTGGTTAGTCTGGTTAGTGCAGACCTGACTGAGGTTCCCTGACACCCTGTGCCCCAAATAAACACAGGCTGACTTACACATAGGAGGGGTCGGGAAGCTGGACAAAGATTTACCTGAGCTCTCTAAGGTAAGCCCCCTGCCCAAAGTGACTCCCGTCACAGAGTATTACTTGAACACCGTGGCGTTTCGGCTCACTGCCCATATCGGTGGTAAGGATTCAAAAGGGGGAGATTTACTAAACTTGGAGCACTCCTAATCTGGTGCAGCTGTGCAAGGTATCGAATCAGCATCTAACTTCAGTGTCAGGAGCATTTAGCGCTCCTGCTTCTCATTCCAGCATCTGGAGTTTTGGCTATGACCCTCTCCTTGTCTGTTTGTCCACCTGTAAGGTGATTAATGTGATCAGTCTCTGGGTGGAAACCAACCCTGTTATAAGCCAACCAAACCCTCACTGGCATGCTTGTGAAAGAGAGTGATACGTGTGTAATTCCTGATTAAGCCCCCTGTCTGTCCTGCTCTACTAGATTGGATTTCCCTGTGTGTGACCTTGGACTGGATTTTGGACTATTCCCTGAACTCAGCCTGCCTTTTTGCTCAGTTTGCGCCTGCCCTGGCGTGCTGGCAAGGCACTACAGCATTGTGTATAAGACCTGGGTGGCAACCATGTATGGGTAGGCCTGCTTGCCTCATGGGAAAGGGGGCTGCTATAGGTGAAGAACACAGTAGCCATCTACAGTGTCTGACCACCTGCATTGGGGTAGACGTGACATCAAAAACCTTTAACAAAAAAAGGAAATTTGCAAACTGACACGCCAAGTCCAGGAACTGTTTGTGGATGTAAATGCACATTTAGCAGTAACGCAGGAGCCAGAGCTCAAAGTTAGCCTGCCTGATCGTTATTCTGGTGATCCCTATATGTTTTCCAACTTTAAAAATTGTTGTGTGCTATACTTTAAGCCTAAGCCACATTCCACTGGTTCTGAAGTTGCAGGGGGATCCCCAGTCTTGGGCTTTTCGCCTTCCCACAGATGACCCAGCTAGAGGGTCAGTTGAAGTTTTTTTAAGGCCCTAGGTTTACTCTTGAATGATCCTGACCGTGCCCACTCAGCTGAAACTGACCGCTAAACAATACTGTTCTGATTCCTACCACTGGGCACCTGACTCAGGGTGGAATGACCCAGCTCTAAGAAGCCAGTTCAGGTTAGGCTTATCAGACACCATCAAAGACTCCTTAGTTCACTACCCTGAACCAAAGTTGTTTGTATAAAGCCATGCATGTAGCCATCCGTATAGACAGGTGTTTATGAGAACTGCGTACAGAGAGGTTTGTTTCTTTGCCCCTCAGTATGCTGCCCACTTCTTATTCTTCATCAAGCCCTCCTGAGCCCTCTCAAACTCTCCAGGAGGATGAGGCCATGAAAATTGGCACTACCCATTTATCCTCTGGGGAAAAAGCTAGAAGAAGAACTTATGGACTCTGCTTATACTATGGCAACCACAGCCACTTTGTCACCATCTGCCTAATAAGCAGGGAAACACCAAGAGTCTAGTGCGTCTGCTTCTATAGACTATACTGTGTCAATTTCCCTCTGAGATAAACTATTTGTTCCTGCACAACTTAGTTCTGCTAAGTTTTCTCATCACCTCCCAGCTTTCATAGATTCTGGTGCTGCTAGCAATTTAATTGATAGGGACCTAGCACACCGTCTACAGCAGTGTTTCTCAACCCTACTAGTACAGTGACTCCTTGATAAAATTTCCCAAGTTGTGGGGATCCTTAACAGTAAAATTATTTTCGTAGCATGGGTTGTCAGAACTCAAGGCATGACAAGTAATTTGCGCTCCTAACCCACGGACATTTAGCGTTGCCTGAGTCCCTTCCACTCGTACAGTATTAAAACCCGTTATCAGTAGCGGCTGGTGTTCAAAATTGTTGGGGGAGCTAAAAAACAGAAACAAATATCAATTGCAGCCACTGTGCCCATCAAACGCAGCCACTGTGCCATCAAACGCAGCCACTGTGCCCATCAAACGCAGCCACTGTGCCATCAAACGCAGCCACTGTGCCCATCAAACGCAGCCACTGTGACCAACAAATGCAGCCACTGTACCCATAAATTGTCACCACTGTGCCCATTAAATGCAGCCACTGTGCCATCAAACCCAGCCACTGTGCCCATCAAAAGTAGCCACTGTGCCATCAAACGCAGCCACTGTACCCATAAATTGTCGCCACTATGCCATCAAACGCAGCTACTGTAACCATCAATTGCTGCCAGTGTGCCCCATCAATTGCTGCCGGTTTGCCCCATCAATTACTGCCAGTTTGCCCCATCAATTTCCACCAGTTTGCCCCATCAATTTCCACCAGTTTACCCCATCAATTGCTGCCAGTGTGCAGCATCAATTGCCGCCAGTTTGCCCCATCAATTGTCGCCAGTTTGCCTCATCAATTTCCGACAGTTTGCCCCATCAATTGCCCCCAGTTTGCCCCATCAAATGCTGCCAGTGTGCCCCCACCCGACACTTACCTGTCTCAGGTCAGTGCTGTCCTCCATGCTCCCTCCAAATCCTCAATGTCTTCTCCCATCCTCTTCTGCTATGATTGGACACCTGGCGTCCAATCACAGCGCATGTCACTTCAGCTGATCAGGTGACAGGTAACCAGACCCGTTGCACCTGATTGGCTGAGAGGCTGGTCAGTGTTAGGGAAGCGATTTATTCCATTCCCTAACACAGTACTGTGTAAACAGCGAACGCACAGCAGTGCACCTTCTGTTTAACAATTTGAAAGCCTATTAGAGCCCATGGCTCTAATCAGGATGCCTATTAGAGCGGACGGCTCTAATCAGGCACTTCCAAATACACCCTTGCCGCTGTAATTCAGATGCCTGGCGCCCGACAAGGGGCCGGACACCTGAATAGGGGGCGGCAGTGGCGACAATAGATACAGTAGATTCATGCAATACATGAATCTATCTATCTGTTGATTGACGGGTGCAGGAGAGAAGGGGCGGCGCTCCTGTACCCTCTATGGATGCCCCGCCACTGCCCCTTATGGTACATTTTAGGATGTACCACTCTTTCTCTTTGTTCTCCTTTCTTTCCCTTTTATCTTCCTCTAAAAATCAAGGTCATCTGCTGATCTGAGAACTGTAGTTGGGACTTTTAATGGCAACTATAATCACAGGTAGTGTTACTCACTGTTAGGTAGATTCACAAAGAGTTAGGCCGGCTTATCAGTAGATAAGCCGGCCTAACTCTGAATCTACGCCGGCGTTTGTTTAAGCGTATGCTCAAACAGAGATACGCTTAAACAAAGCTAAGATAGGACGGCTTGTGCCGTTCTATCTTAGCTTGCAATTTTTCGGATGGCCGCTAGGTGGCGCTTCCATTGCGGCCGGCGTAGATTATGTAAATGAGCTTTTACGCCGATTCCCGAACGTACGCGAGCCCGCCGCAGTCGAATTACGTTGTTTCCGTAAGGCCTTAGGTGGCCTAAAGTTATTCCACCTATGAGGTGGAATAACAATGTTAAAGTATGGCCGCCGTTCCCGCCGCGAGGTTCGAATTTGTTACATCGTTTGCGTAAGTCGTCCACGAATCGGGAGTTACGTCGTTTATGTCCACGTCGAAATCAATAGACCCGTACGGCGTACTTAGCCGCAATGCGCACTGGGAAATGTTGTCGCCCGGCGCATGCGCAGTGACAAAAAACGTCAAAAAATTGAGGTCAAGCCTCATACAACACGCCCCCCTCCAAGTCATTTGAATTAGGCGCCCTTACGCACGCTCGTTTGAGGCTACGCTGCTGTAGATTAGCAGGTAAGTAGATTGAAAATCACTACTAGCCTAGCTAATTTCAGTGTTAGCGGTTTATAACTCTCCCTTGTCCATGGGCCTGGTGCACGGTACCTATTTATCTGACCAATGGGGAATTTCATAGGGAGACAATCAGCTTCTACTTGATCTCACCTCCTGCTTATCCCTTTATCTTAGGGTATCCCCTGCTTAAACTTCATAACCCCCTACATAGATTGGGCTAAAAAGGAGATTAGGTCCTGGTCCCAGACCTGCATCCGGGGCTGGTATAACGATTTTATTCTACTCAGGCAAGGGTGCATTTTGGTGCCACCTCCCCAACCGTCCTCCTGTCATCCCCTTCCCTCCACAATGCAACCCATCGCCCCTATATGGCATAGACTTTATTTGCACTCCATTAATTTATAGAGCAGGAGTATTGAATTTAAATTCAAGGAGGCCAGGTCACTGAAATGTTCTACCATCCGGGGTCCAAATCTCAAAATTGTGCTATGACTCGAAAAGATTGTAGTCATTGTATGTCAATTGAAAAACTAGAAAGATTTGACAATAAAACCTAGAAGCTGGTTGGTTAATGTGCAGAGCTACTCCAGATTTTGCACTCTCCAGTGCATTTAGTAAATCAACCCCAAAGTTCTCTGTTGTAAGGACCATTCTTTGCATTTTTTTTAGTGGGGGAGAGATAGAGTTGTATGAGAGTTGTATGAAAGTAAGTATAAACCCTAACTAAATGACATTTGGTTTGATAAAGCTCTAGGTATCAAAAAAGTGCATTTTAAAATAAAATACTTTTATCACTTTAATTTCAGTACTGCTGATCAGTGCAGTCTCTTCCTGTTTACATACACTACAATAATGGCTGCATGGCATTGCTATGGGAAGGTTTCCAGATGGTGACAACAGTGAATCACAGTTTCCGTGTAATGTATGTTGACATGGCCACATGTAGTGTCCATTGAAAGCCAATGGTGACAAGGTTACAACACAGAAGCACAACTGGAAAACAGAACAGGAAGTGTTTACAGAGGGAATTTCAGTTGCAGAACCACCAGGTATTATTTTAACTAAACCTACCCATTTAAAAATACTCAAGAGGATATTTTAAAAGTTAATTAAAAATGTAAAGCATAACGATTAGGATTGAGTTTGAGAATCAGATATCTGATCCTTCTGGTGCCTTTACCCCCCCCCCAATTCTACTGTGGCTGTGCTCCTTTCCCTCCCACTACCTACCTTCTTCTTCCTCCCTTGCCAATCCTTACCTCTTCTCCTCTTATGCTCTCTCAGTTCTCCTACATGCCCCCCCCCTCCTTCTTTTCTTTATAACCACTTCTCAAACGCATTATTAAGAGATTTGGTTGATGTTCTTCAATAATGGTCTCTAGTTTCATTACCGTGATGGTAGATGTGCTGAACCTTCTCCCTGTTCATGTTTACTTTCTATTGATTGTGTAGGCTATGCTGGCTGAAGATGACCAAGTGTTTTAGTAATGTGCTCCTATGCTGAACTTTTGTGCCTTATGAAGCTGTTCATTGTATTTTGCTTTCCAATTGTTTTTTCACAGCCATGTGCTGTACGTACTACTTGTGCTAACATTTAATAAAATGTTTTCTGTTTAAAAAAAATTGTAAAATGTACAGTTTAGGAGAGTTTAGTCATTCAATTTACACAAAGACTATGAGTAAAGCTGAAACGCAATAACTTTCTGCTGTAAACTAGACCACTTAAAGATTCTATGTGGACTCTAGCATTGAGTTTTCAAGCATTCAGTTTACACATACTTTAAGTTAGGATTAGGGTTATAAAAAGGCAGTGTCAATCTCTCCATCTGACTTAGAAAGGAAACATTCTCTTAGCTGTAGTCCATTTTGTTTTCTGTTTGTCTATCCTAAAGGGGAATTGCAGCTTATTTCGTTATGCATTCAAACACATGTGACGGGACTACCACATTATAATATGTCTTATGTATCTGTATGAGAATCCTGAGATGACAAGAGTGACCTCTTGCACAGTCCGTGTCCAAGCAACCCTGGATAGTGAGACGGGGATTGCAGGGGCAAGGTGTAGCCGCTAAGAACAGGAACTTGAGAAGCACCGATATGTGATGAGCAGGGTACAGCTGATGATCTGCTGAGGTGGCACCAAGTTCAGTGGATGGCATACAAAACCAGACTCAAGGACAGGCAGAGGTCAGCAACGATCACGCAGCAAGGTACAGAGACAATGAGCAGAAGCATGGTCAGTAGTCCAGGCAGATAGCAGACATAAAATAATAAATTACCAAACAGTGCTTCAATATAATACCAAAATATGACATAAATAATGAATTCATATATATATCTCAAAATAAATATTCTTAACACTTCATAATTCATATAAAATTAACAAACATGATGCTGTGTGATAAGTCCCAAATAACAGATAGTAGAACTCCTCAGGTGAAATCCGGTGCGGTAGGTGGCAGCAGTGGAGTTGAGGTTTGGGTGTTCTCTCCCAGCGGCCAATCAGGAGGATTGGGCCTTGCTGGGCATGCTGGGAGAGGGTACTTATGGAACAGACGCCATTTTGGCGGGGTCGTTGTCTGGTGTGGCACCCACCTTCAGGGTGGCCACATCACGGCCACTCCAAAATCTAAATTTTGCTTTGTTTGAACCACTTGGTGGTGGACTTACTGTTGTGATTTGGATCATTGTCCTGCTGCATAATCCAAGTACACTTGAGCTTGAGGTCACAAACTGATGGCCGGACGTTCTCCTTTAGGATTTTCTGGTAGAGCTCAGGTGGCGTTTCCGTCGAATTCCGCGTCGAGTATGCAAATTAGCTAGTTACGGCGATCCACGAACGTACGTCCGGCCGGCGCATTTTTTTACGTTGTTTGCGTTCGGCTTTTTCCGGCGTATAGTTACCCCTGCTATTATGAGGTGTACTCAATGTTAAGTATGGCCGTCCTTCCCGCGTCAAATTTTTAATTTTTTACGTCGTTTGCGTAAGTCGTTCGCGAATACGGCTGTACGGCATTTATGTTCACGTCAAATCCAATTCGTCCTTGTGACGTAATTTGGAGCAATGCACACTGGGATATTTTACGGACGCCGCATGCGCCGTTAAAAAATTTTTTAAAAAACGCGGGGTCAAGTCAAATTTAAATAAAACACGCCCCCAACATCCCCATTTGAATTACGCGGCCTTACGCAGCAACACATACGTTACGCCGCCGTAAATAAGGGCGCAAGTTACAGAACTTGCGCCCAAAGTATCGGGGATACGTTACGCTAGCAGAAAGATTCGCTGATCTTTCTGAATCTGGCCCATTGTGTTTTTTTCAAAATTGTCTCTCTTCTTTTGTTTATAGCGCAAAAAAATAAAACCCCCAGAGGTGATCAAATACCACCAAACAAAAGGACGTCAATTCTGTTTGGGAGCCAAGTCGCACGCAATTTTCATTCAAAGTGCGACAGCGCTGAAAACTAAAAATTGATCTGGGCAGGAAGGGGGTGGAAATGCCCTGTATTGAAGCGGTTAATAGCACAACAATCCAAACACATTATCAAATCAAATTTCCTATTGCAAATACAAAGACAAATTCCAAACTTTTCCACTGATAGCATCTATACAGAAATTTGTAAATGCATAAATTATTCTAAAAACATTTAAAATAAGTGTCCCACACTCTATATTCATACTATATCAGTCTAAATATTTAATTTTATGCTTCATAAGTAAGGAGATGCACATATCTAAGGAACCAACCATATTCTATGACAAGATGGCTTAGTGTAGAACAGTGATCTCCAAACTGCGGTGCGGGGGCCGGATGTGGCCCTTTGCTTGCCCTTATTAGGCCCTTGGAACTCTATTCCCCCATTGATACAAGGTGCTATTCCTTCTACACCAACAATAGGGGACTATTCTTCTAACTTACACCAATGATGGGACACTATTCATCCCACTGACACCAACTGTAGGGCCCTATTCTTCCCACTGACACCATTGACGGGGCATTATTCCTTGCCCTGATACCAACAATGCGGCAGTATTTCTCCCACTGACACCAACAATGAGGCACTATTTTATTAAAATTCAGGTCCCCTCCCCTGAAGAGAGGGGAGAAATAGTCCTAATATTGGATGGGCAAAAATTCAAATCCTTCGGCGGGTAAAACAGATCTCTTATATGTATTTCATAGGTGTATTATCTGTTTGCCCAGCTTTATATCCAATATTATATCTGTTTTACCTGATCTCAAAGACAATCTTAATCTCAATAAGCACTTATCCTACCTAAACACAGTCACTTCTCAGGACAAGATTTATGCTGTAAATAAGTTCTTCCTTAGATGGTGGTAATTTAGAAAACATATTTACTACCAAGATTTAATTTTATTTGCTTGGTTGCACCTGCTGACTCATCAAGCCGAGGGCATAATCAAATTGCAATTAGCAAGTCATTATCTATTAAAGTGTGTTTACTCTGCCTAATATTGTTATTAGTTAAACGTAACGTTATAGACCAGAGGGCAGGAATCTTTAAGCAACATACAAAAAGAGGAAATAAAATTAAGCAGAAAATCGGAACAAAAGGTCAAAAGTGTCCTCGTTAGCCATGGAAGGTAGCTAATAGAGACACGTAAAAGGCATAGGAGAAGTTGTGTGAAGGTCAGGAAAATATGTTGACATGAAGACAGAACAACCCCATGGCATATTAGGCTTGCCTGCCAACACAATCAAACAATATGTTCGCTTGGAGTTGTGCCACTCATACGTCTGACTGAGTGCGTCTGTGCTTCTAAAATAGATCGTTTAGGATTTTTTTTTCTTACTGGTCTTGACTAAAACTCATCTGTCATCAAGGGTATTTGTGGTGTGATCCATTAAAGTGAAGGGACAAGCAACCTGCTATGGAGAGGAAGTGCCTCCAGGCCCTACTATTTTATAAGCTAGCTTTCTCTGAACTCACGGTCTGGCGAGGGAATAATTTTAAATGACTGGACTGCAAAGAAAAAACATAAGAGGAATCCGGTGGCCCTCTGAGCTCCATTGTTAAAGCAATTTCACTGTGGAGAACTTTACTATTTTTAGAAAACGCTGAGTAAAGACGAGCCAACTGAACTGGGATTGTACCTAGATCACCCTGATCTCCTTGATGTGGATATTTCAGAAGTTTGGAAGTTGGGGACAAAATTATTATGCCATTCATTTTCTAATGACGGATTGGAAGGTCCCCCGTGACCTCCTATTCTCCTTTATGCCATATTTCAATTTCTTGTAGCAACTTGGGTGGGGTTTTTGTCATCAAACTCAAAAGCATAAAAAATCATTGCAGGACTACAGAAAGTGCAATTTTCAGTGCTACTTAGATCATTCAGACAGAGCTTCACAATTATAGTATATGTTGCTTGCTTGCCTTCAATATTTTCCTCATATGGGCATGCTTAACTACAGTGTTCAGTTAAATATTTATTTGCCACTGCTCGATTAGTGTAAAAAACAGTCATGGCACATTTGCCTATATATATATATAATAGCAAAGTCTAATCACTTCTGAGGCCGCGTACACACGGTCGGACAAAACCGATGAGAATGGACCAAGGTTCAGTTTCATCGGTCCAAACCGACAGTGTGTATAGCCCATCAGTCTGTTTTCCTTCGGTCCAAAATTTTAAAACATGCTTCAAAATCGAACCGATGGACCGCTGCCCGATCGGTCCAAACCGATGGTTAGTACAGAAAGCATCGGTTCAAAACCCGCGCGTGCTCAGAATCAAGTCGACGCATGCTTGGAAGCATTGAACTTCGTTTTATTCAGCACGTTGTGTGTTTGACGTCACCGCGTTCTGACCCGATCGGTTTTTGGAACGATGGTGTGTACGCACATCAGACCATCAGGCCACTTCAGCAGTGAACCGATGGAAATGGCCCGTCGGGCCATTCTCATCGGTTTGGAACGACCGTGTGTAAGCGGCCTTAGTGGTTCATGATTGATGACTTTGCCATTATCACCAACATGCTACAGGAATCTGCAGGTTTATAGTGGTTTTAAAGGTAAATAAACATTACAGCCAGCTCCTCTGTTCTATCAATCTATCCTACACTGTGTAAATGTTTTGATAAATGGATGCCTGTAAATACCTTATCTACAATCTTTTATAGTCGGGTATGTGACCTCCGGCCACTCTCCTCCTCCGATCTAAGGGACAAGAGGGGAGATTGGTGGGACTTTAAATGAAGCACACTGCTAAAATTAAAAATGCCCTTATGTTTATTGATTCCTGATACATAGTTGTATAATAGTAATAACTATAATAATAATAGCATTGGGTAACAATGTAATAGTTCATATGTATACACATATATTCCAACATAGATAGGTATTGTAAATACACACATATAACCATATATTGACATAAATAAAGTAAACAATTAAATCTCAGACATAATTTTGCAATGTTATAGCATGTAACAGTAGTTGAGTAGCTCTACGTGTTTCATGGGTTTTCTCAATTATCAGGAGCGGTTAAAAGCAAAATTATCTATAATAAAACATAATAATGAGAGTAAGTGCAAAATAATTTCATGGATGGGACAGGGGGGTCTCACATCTATTGTCAAGTTGCCATACTATTGTTTGATCGGCCTGTGCGGCCGTGGACTATGTAGCCTCAGCTCCGGGGGGAATGGCACATCCATGGTTCCTCCAGCCATCAACGTTACTATATGTGTTATTATATTACCCTCAGGTAAGAGTGGTTGGGAAAAGTTTTGTTCCCCCTCTTCCAATTATTCCCCCCTGTCCCATCCATGAATTTATTTTGCACTTACTCTCATTATTATGTTTTATTATAGATCATTTTGCTTTTAACCGCTCCTGATGATTGAGAAAACCTATGAAACGCGTAGAGCTACTCAACTACTGTTACATGCTATAACATTGCAAAATTATGTCTGAGATTCAATTGTTTACTGTATTCATGCCAATATATGGTTATATACCTATACCTATCTATGTTGGAATATATGTGTATACATATGAACTATTAAATTGTTACCCAATGCTATTATTATTATAGTTATTACTATTATACAACTATGTATCAGGAATCAATAAACATAAGTGCATTTTTAATTTTAGCAGTGTGCTCCATTTAAAGTCCCACCAATCTCCCCCCTTGTCCAAATACACTAGGGATGGAGGCACATGAATCTACCCCTCATTGCCTCATACAAAGTCCCACCCTTATTTCCCCTGTTCTATCCTCCGATCTAAGGGCTACAGTGGGAGTTACCAAGATCCCCCTCTGACATCACCTGGGAAGGTCACGTGACCGCTGTGCTGGCCGCTCAGCCCCTCCCACTGTAGCCTTCTTTCTGTTGATGTATCTTGCATTATTTGTTGTATCTGGCTATGACTGGGATATGACTGGGTTCTCACCTTTTCTCTGGGTGGATGTCTGTGCCTATAAGCTGTTTAAAATTCTGTGTAGCTAAAAATGGTCAGAATCTCTCTCCTGACCTTCTAACAGCTAACCCTAACATAATGATGTTAACAAAACCTGATTATGATCATTCTTCCTGGGCTAATTTTTGACCAATCTCCCATATTGGTATGAAAATCCTCACCAAAATTTTGGCTAATCGTTTGAACTCTTTCCTCCCCCATTTAATTAAAAAAGACCAGGTCGGATTTTTACCACAGAAACAGGCAGGGGGTGTTATTAGATGAATCATACAATTGAAGCACCATACTCATAAGCACCACCTTAAAGACTGGGCCCCATCGATAGCCGGCTAAAAGTCTAGAGCTAAGAGCTTCATACCAACTAGCTGCTTCACAGGGACTTTGCCTTCAAGGTTATATTTACTTTTATAGACGAAAAGCATAAATGAACATATTTTTGCAGAAAAAAATTGTGTATTTATTATTTTTTTCCTGAAGAAGCCTGGAAAGCATTGCACCCATTAACTGTAGATCACAGGTGCAATATGAGATTCTGAGGGCATGTTCTCCAGATTTTAGCCCATACCTCTGTATGGGCATTCTGTTTGAAAGCCTGAGGACATGTCAGTGAACTATGAGAGTGCTTGTGTGCCCCTGGAGCCCATTGAAACTACATTTCCATCTGCCATGGTGGAAGATGGTACTAGTAGTTTTGTTTATTCATTCACAGGAATCTGCCCGTTGTCACACGGAGGAGGGATCAGGGGGAGAGAGGCAGGAGTTGGAACATGTTACATATGGGGGAAACATGTAACATGTTCCAAAAAAGTATCCTTTATTTACTCATAGCCAGAGGTTCCTCTTTAGGGATATACATAGATATACAGTAACCCATAAAGAGTACACTCTGAAGTGGTTATGGACTACTGGTTGCAGAGGACTTGAATGATTACATTGTTTAAGTATTTAAGTTTTTTTTACATGAATGCATTCTCTACATTAGATAAACTTTTAATAGTAGCCCCCCCCTTACCCCCCCCCCCCCAATACTCACCTGAGCCCAATCTTGGCCCAGCGCTGTGCATGTCTGCAGCAGATCTTTACCCCTCTCCTAGCTCTCATAGTCTTGGCTGAGAGCAGTCAAAACCTGTGAGCAGAGAGCGGGGGGGGGGCAAGGCTGAGCCCTGCCTGTGTGAATAGATGCAAACAGCCTGGATAGGAATCAAACATGCACGAGTGCCCCCACAGGACGCGCTTTACTATGGCCCTCGTGGGGGGAGGAGCAAGGAGCACTGGCAGGGGACCCCAGAAGAGGAGGATCGGGGCTTTTCTGTGCAAAACCAGGTAGGTACAGTATAAAATGTTTGTTATTATATTTAAAAAAATTAAAAGCTTTACAATCACTTTTAGTTTACTGTGAGCAGAATCTTCTACCTGATCAATTATGTGTCTATTGCTTTTTAGCCTAAAATGTTATGTCGCCATTTTGGATAGAGTAAGGGAAGGTTACAATAATATTTTTTATTTTATTTTTTGCCATTAGGGAGATTTCTCAACACTTTAGTCTCAACAGGAACAGGGAGGAAATCTCTCCAAAGTAGTTACTTTGGATAGATTTCAAAGTGGATCAAAGTACTTGATAACAACCTCCTCATGAATATACTCTATCACAGGAAGTGACCTTGTGTCCTCATTCAGTATATTCTAAATTTTATATATGGTCTTTCTAGGTGGTGTGTTATTTTTATTCTACGATCACGATCATTTTTCGGGTTGTAAAAAACAAAGTTTTTTAAAAAAGACATTTAAAATGATCGTGTGTGGGCTCCAGAGCATTTTTCGGGTTCTGAAAAACGGCCAATTTTTTTCCGAACATGCTCTATTTTTTCACAACGTTTTAAACAATGTCGTTTTTTGGGTTGTAAAAAATTATCGTGTGTGGGCTTTAACGACGTGAAAAACCTGCGCATGCTCAGAAGCAAGTTATGAGATGGGAGCGCTCGTTCTGGTAAAACTACCATTCATAATGGAGTAAGCACATTCATCACGCTGTAACAGACAGAAAAGTGCAAATGGTCTTTTACTAACACAAAATCAACTAAAGCAGCCCCAAGGGTGGCGTCATCCGTATGGAACTTCCCCTTTATAGTGCCGTCGTACGTGTTGTACGTCACCACGCTTTGCTAGAGCATTTTTTTTTAATGATCGTGTGTAGACAAGGCCATTTTAATGATGAAGTTAAAAAAAACGTTGTTTTTTCTAAAGCCTGAAAAACTTTGTTTTTTACAACCCGAAAAATGATCGTGTGTACGCAGCATAAGGTTTATGTCTTTATAAATAGTCAATGTCATTTTTCATTTTGTATTGTATATCTTATTTAATAAAACATAGATTTTTTATATACTCAACCGTGTTATGCCTACAAAGTCCATCTGCCAAACTTATCAATCTTTTAACAATTTACCATTTCGGGATGTGGCATTGTGTACTTTTTACCATATCCACAGTACCACTCTGTGATGATATGACCCCCATTTATCTCTCCAAAGTAATGTTCTGATGTTCTATTACTGTTACTTTCGATGATAATGGTAAATATGACAATGTTTTGCTTTTAGTTACACTTTAATTTGTTACAATTTACTTACTTTACTTGCAGTTGATCAGTCTGGTGCTTATTCCATGGAGCTAGAGCTTAGTTGCATGCAGGGTGTTTATATTTCTTCTCCCATAAGTTTACATGATAATCTTCATTCAACCAGGTGTGTCAGAGGGGATGGAATTGTTTTTCGCATCAAAGCCAAAGAACAGAGGGCCAGATTCACGTACAATTGCCCCGGGGAAACGTAAGCCATTTAAGTTACACCGCCGTAAGTTTTCAGGTTTAGTGCTCGATCCACAAAGCACTTACCTGGAAACTTGCGGCGGTGTATCGTAAATGCGTCCGGCGCAAGGCGGGCCAAATAGAATGGGGCGAGTACCATTTAAATTAGGCGCGCTCCCGCGCCGGACGTACTGCGCATGCTCCCATCGCAAATTTCCCGACGTGCTTAGGGCACAATTACGACGCGCCAACGTTTTGTGAATCGCGACATGAAAAAAGATTTACGACGGGAAAAATAATTTTTTTTTAAAAAATTCAAAAGCGACGCGGGAAAGACAGGCATACTTTAACATGGTGGAGTACTTTTACACCATGTTAAAGGTGCCCTATCTTTGCGACGGAAATCTAACACTCGCGACGACGTAACGACGGGAAAAATCTTCGTGGATCACCGTAACTCCTAATTTGCATACCCGACGCTGGTTTACGACGCAAACTCCCCCCAGCGGCGGCCGCGGTACTGCATCCTAAGATCCGACAGTGTAAGTCCATTACACCTGTCGGATCTTCTGCCTATCTATGCGTAACTGATTCTATGAATCAGTCGCATAGTTAGAAACAGAGATACGCCGTCGTATCAGGATATACGCCGTCGTATCTCTTTTGTGAATCTGGCCCAGAGATCCCAATATCCAAAACGGCTCTTGCAGGGGTAGTGCTACACTTTTAACTACAATTCCCAACCATGCTTTGTCATTCACTCCAGTATTTTACACCACAGACTGAAAAATAAATAGAACGACGAGCTGGAAGTGGATGTTCATCTATCTAATACTGTGCTATCCTTTGACCAAAGTACCACTTTAAAAACTGCTTTCTGTGATTTCCTGGAGAAATATGCCGATGTGTCCTATGATAACAGTAAGAAAGGAAATGTGATAATATGCATATAAATTATGTATTGCTGAGTCAAGCATCAGGCTTGGTATTCAAAGAGCTAATGAAACTTTAGACAAGTCTTATATCCCTGTGACTGTTTCAGCTCATTGATTTCCAGAAGCCAATTAATGTGATTACATTTCCTATTCAAATTTGTTTTTTTTTCACTACAAATATATGAAATGTTACTGTTGTGCTTTAACCACTTAACGACCATATAACTTAGATATACGGCGGCAAAGTGACACGGCTGCGCCTGGTCACGTACCTAGTTCATGATCCGACACTTCTAGGTCTGGGACGTGCATGCATGCCACCGGCAGCTCGCTTTCGCTGTGATCACACCCAGCGGTAGAAGAGCCGTCTTTAATGTTGATTGTACCCTGGGCAAACATTTACTTGCCAAAGGTGTAAAGGTCCCCCCTAAATTGGTGGTCAGTGTAAATCCTTCCTTACATTTGCGGTTACTGTGCTCCTATTAGTGATCAGTGTAAATCCCCATTACATGGGTGGCCAGTGAAGAAACTCCTCTTTATATTGGTTATAGTTTGTAGACACTATGGGCCAGATCCACAAAGAGTTACGTCGGCGTATCTATTGATACGCCGTGTAAGTTCTACGATGCGCCGTCGTATCTTTGTTTTGTATCCACAAAACAAGATACGCCTGAATGTAGTCTAGATCCTACCGACGTACGTCTTAGTACGCCGTGGGATCTTAGGTGCATATTTACGCTGGCCGCTAGGTGGCGCTTCCGTCGATTTCCGCGTAGAGTATGCAAATAAGCTAGATACGCCGATTCTCAAACGGCGCATTTTTTTTACGTAGTTAACGTAAGGCTTTTTTCGGCATAACGTTACCCCTGGCTCTATGAGGTGTACGCAATGTTAAGTATGGACTTTGGGACAGCATCGAATTTTCCGTCGTTTACGTCGTTTGCATAAATAGTTCGCGAATAGGGCTTTGCGTAAGTTACGTTCACGTAGAAAGCATTGACTATTTGCGACGTTCGTAAAAAGCGTCAATTACGTGGGGTCATACTAGATTGACATACAACACGCCCACTCCAAGCCTACTTTGAATTACGCGGGCTTATGCCGGCAGATTTACGTTACGCCGGCCCGCAGTAAAGTTACGACGTTTAAGTTTGGCTTTTCCCGGCGTAAAGTTGCCCCTGCTATATGAGGCGCAGCCAATGTTAAGTATGGTCGTCGTTCCCACGTCGAAATTTGAAAAAGTTACGTTGTTTGCGTAAGTTGTCCGTGAATGGGGCTGGACGTCATTTACGTTCACGTCGAAACCAATGACGTCCTTGCGGCGTACTTTGGAGCAATGCACACGCCGTTCCGCAAAAACATCAATCACGTCGGGTCACAGTAGTTTAACATAACAATTTGAATTAGGCGGGCTTACGCCGGCCGATTTACGCTACGCCGCCGCAACTTAAGGAGCAAGTGCTTTGAGAATACAGCACTTGCCCGTGTAAGTTGCGGAGGCGTAACGTAAATCAGATACGTTACGCCCGCACAATTTTACGCGGCTCTACGTGAATCAGGGCCATTGTTTTTTTTTTTATTGAATGTGTTTTATAGCAGAAAGTAAAAAAATATTAAACATTTTTTTGTTTATAGCGCAAAAAATAAAAACTGTAGAGGTGATCAAATGCCACAAAAATAAAGCTTTATTTGGGGGGAAAAAGAATATATGTTTTTGGGGTTCAGCGTTGCACGACCACGCAATTGTCAGTTAAATTAAAGCTGTGCCGTATCGCAAAAAAAGGCCTGATCATGAAAGGGGGTAAGTGGTTAAAGGGAACCTGCCATGATTGATGTTATCCGTTATGACTAAGGCTCCCATCCAAGGATGTTAAAATTGAGTAGTGGGAGCCTAAACCAGTTAACAGCTCTACTGAAGTTTTGGGTTGTAATTTACCACATTATTTATGACATTGAAAATGAAGGCTGCCAGCCTTACCTTCAGTCTTGCATTATTATTATACACGATTTATATAGCGCCAACAGTTTACACATTGCTTTACAATTGTGACAACACAATTACAGTACAGTTCAATACAGAAGGTAAAGGAGGGCCCTGCTGGTAGAGCTTACATTCTAAAGGGAGAGGGTGGTGGTACAAATGGTAATAGCTGCAGAGAATGATTTGATGGTGGTGGCTCTGGGACAGTTGTTAGGTGGGTGTGGGATAGGCTTTCCTGAATAAATTAGTTTTCAGTGATCTCCTAAAGGTGGACAGGGTAGGGGGTGATCGGACATACATGGGGCAGGGAGTTCCAGAGGATGGGAGAGGCTCTGCAAAAGTCCTGAAGGCGAGCATGGGAGGAGGTAACAAGGGTTGGTTCTCAAATTTTCCGACGGGGAAAAGTTCTTGTCAAAAATTCTGATCGTCTGTATGCACTTCTAATGCGCAGAAACCCACGCATGTTAGGAATCATTGAACTTAATTTTTCTCATCTCGTTCTAGTGTTGTATGTCACCGCGTTCTTGACGGTCTGAATTTTGTGTGACCGTGTGTATGCAACACAAGTTTGAGCCAAAATTCTGTCGTAAAAAAAAAATCCACGGTTTTCTTGTCGGAATTTCAGACCGCGTGTACGCGGGATAAGAGGCACAATGGCAAATCTTACAGAAGGATGGTAATTGCCTCAACCCAGTGGGAGATCACGTCACCACTCCAATACCATCCAGAGGGTATAGTCCACATGAAATATCCCTAAAAGCAATAACACAAGATATAGTGTTCTCCATTTAAAACTCTTTGTTGTTAAAAAATGCCCCAATATAATCTCATAAAGCAAAGGATTAACTGGCAAACAATAGTATAGTGTCTCTTTTTCCTAAAAGATCAGGACTTCTGAAACCAATAATCAGATCAGGACAATGCTTCTAGTAACTCCAGAACTCAACAGTTGCAATGATGGATGTAATTATGTCACATAGTCAGCTCCACCCTTACGCGTTGCATTCCTGGGTGGGAACCTCATAAGAGGGACACTCAGGGCCAGATTCACAGATGAAATACGCCGGCGTATCTACTGATACGCCGGCGTATTTTCAAATTTCCCGCGTCGTATCTTTAGTTTGAATCCTCAAACCAAGATACGACGGCATTTGGGTAAGATCCGACAGGCGTACGGCTTTGTACGCCTTCAGATCTTAGGATGCAATACTTCGGCACCCGCTGGGTGGAGTTTGAGTCGTTTTCCACGTCGGGTATGCCAATTTGCTGATTACGGCGATCCACGAAGGTACGCGCGCTCGTTGCATTCTCTTACGTCGGCTTTTCCCGTCGTAAAGTTACGGATGCTATTTCAATGGCTTATATTTAGACTAGCCATGTTAAAGTATGGCCGTCGTTCCCGCGTCAAATTTTGAATTTTTTTTTTGCGTAAGTCCGGGAATAGGAAAGGACGTAACGCACGTCGCCGTTCAAAAAATTACGTCGGTGCGACATAATTTCGCGCAAAGCACGGTGGGAAATTACAAAACGGAGCATGCGCAGTACGTTCAGGGCGGGAACGCGCCTAATTTAAATGATACACGCCCCATTTGAATTAGGCGGGCTTGCGCCGGACAGATTTACGCTACGCCTCCGCAAGTTTACAGGCAGGTGCTTTGTGAATCAAGCACTTGTGCTGAAAACTTCCGACGGTGTAACGTAAATGGGATACGTTACGCCGCCGGAATTGTACATGAATCTGGCCCTCAGTTTATTGCTTTGATGGATTTTTTTGATGTGAACCATACCCTCGGGGTGGTGGTGGAGTGGTGGTGTAATCTCCCATGGGGTTGGAGGCATTTACCATCTTTCCATCAGATTTATCATTGTGCCTGATAATATGGAGGTCAATACATAGTTGAGCAGATTCACAAACACAGTTGGCGTGTCGGTGTTTTAGGAGGATGTGCTCACTGGTTCACACAAAAAAGAAGATTGCAAGTGTGCACTTGATGTTTGGGAGCATGGATTTTTTGCATACTCACATTCCTTTGAGTTACATTATTGCACTTCATTGCGGAAAGTAACATAAACTTCATTTCACAATATTGTTTTAAGATTGTAATATGTTTTGAATTTTTGTTTCATAGCACTACACATATTTAAATATTTATTTGGATTTTATTTTTTTTGCTGTGTGTGTGTATCACAGAACGCACTGGCTTGCTGTTTTATTGGTTAAAGTTGTTGCTCAGTGACACCTATTATTTATATAATTGTTCACATTGTGAGAAGCTCAAAGCGTGTAGTGAAATCAGAGTAAGCAATTTCAGTACAGGACAAGGACCTGTACAACTGTGCAAGACTGAAGGTAAGGTTGGAGTTTAGCTTTAACCGCTTGCCAACCGCTGCACAACTATTTACGTCGTCAGAATGGCAAGGCTGAGCATATGGACGTACCTGTACGTCCCCTTTAAGACGTGGCATTGCACCCGCTGCGAGCTCCGTGAGTGGGACCGCGCATCCCGCAGAGTCAATATCCGCTGGGTACCCACAATCGCATCCCGGAGCCACAGAACAGGGGGATGCCTGTGTAAACAAGGCATTTCCCTGTTCTACTTTGTGACAGGACACTGATCTTCTGCTCCCTGTCATCAGTAGTAGAGATCACTGTCGTGTCACTCGTAGCCCAGCTCCCACACAGTTAGAATCACTCCTTAGGACACACTTAACCCCTCCCTTGCCCCCTAGTGGTTAACCCCTTCCGTGCCAGTGTCATTTACACAGTAATCAGTGCATTTTTATAGCACTGATCGCTCTATAAATGACAATGGTCCCAAAATGCGTCAAAAGTGTCCGATGTGTCCGCCATAATGTAGCAGATCGCCGCCATTACTACTAAAAAAAATAATAATAAAAAAATGCCATAAATCTATCCCCTATTTTGTAGACGCTTTAACTTTTGCGTAAACCAATCAATATGCGCTTATTGCATTTTTCTGTACCAAAAATATGTAGAAGAATACATATCGGCCTAAACTAAGGAAAAAAATTGCTTTTTTATATTTTTGGGGGGAAATTTATTACAGAAAAAAGTTAAAAGTATTGCTCTTTTTTCAAAATTGTTACTCTTTTTTTGTTTATAGCGCAAAAAATAAAAACTTGAGGTGATCAAATACCACCAAAAAAAAGCTCTATTTGTGGAGAAAAAAAAGACGTACATTTTGTTTGGGTGCAACATCGCCCGCACAATGGTCAGTTAAAGCGACGCAGTGCCAAATCGGAAAAATGGCCCGGTCATTGGGCAGCCAAATCCTCCGGGGCTGAAGTGTTTAACCTGTAACCCCGATTAACAAATCAACTTAATTTAGTGCAGTCGTGCAAATGACTAGCGACTTGCCACACACCTGTGGTCTTTGTACCAAGTTATTAAGTAAAACTTTTCAGATTTTTTATAGAGCAGCATAAGTGCTAGCAGACCTCACAAACCTTGCATGCAAAATAATTAAAATTTTAGTGATTACATTTTTCTAAAGGAAAGCCTTTAAAAACTATTTTATAAATTTGTTTTCTTTTAAATGCTGGAATTTTCATTTGCTGTTGCATATTTAAAATCAAATCTCTGAACTTCGATTAACTTTGAAAACCAGACACCATAATAGCTAAGGATGCTGGGAGTTTCATTGGTATCTGTTTCAAATCTATCACAATACATTGGGATACAGTAGTGATTGAGTCCAGATGGGGTACATCAAATGCTTCTAAACAATTCACATGTGAACGTACATTAGCATTTGCTGGGTTTTATGATCAGAGTCCGATGACAGGAGTATTTCCAGATGATTCTGGAATTCTGAAGTGTAACTACACTTTTGTCGAAAAACAAAAAATTATATACAGGCAAAGGATTTAGCCAACTTTATTGCACAGTCCAATCTGCAGCCATTTGTACTGAAACACAGGCATGGACCCCACTCACTTTCTACTTCCTGTGTGCGGAGTGAGGATCTTCCTGCAATAGTCACATGATCAGTCCCAGTGTTGTAATAATGCAGAAATTGAAATGGGAATGGCAGTGAGACAATCACATAAGCAGGAAATTACATTTCTGAGGGTTATAGCCACCAAAAGTGTTAAGAGGACCCCCATAGAAGGAAACCATATTTGAGTTATTTTTAGCCGTTCTTGGAACATAGTTGGCCGAAGATCGAACTAGAAAGTACATTGTTTGCACCACTAAATGCACCACCGCAAAAGTGGACTTGCCCTTTTTAGTACTCTATGCCAGAGTTTCTTTTTTCAATCAAGGCACCCTTTAAAATTATAGACAATCTCAAGCCACCCTTTAAATATATGGACACACCCTAACATGCAACCTGACGTTGGAGTGGGCTGGGCATCTACCCATTGGTTCCCCTCCCTCTGTCCCTTAATTATTCCTTTCTACGAATGTCTCTTCAGCAGCCCTTTCGCTCTTCTATGACTTTCTCTCTCTTATTCCTCCCTTGTTTCCTCTTCCTTACCTCTCTGGCCCCGTACACACGACAGAGTTTCTCGGCAGAATTCACCGAGAAACTCGGTCAAAACCCGGATTCTGCCGAGAAACTCTGTCGTCTGTACAGTTTTGGCTCGATGGAGCCGCCGAGGAGCTCGACGAGAAAATAGAGAACATGTTCTCTATTTTCTCGTTGTTCTATGGGAGAAGGCGGCCCGCCGAGCTCCTCGGCGGCTTCATCCCAGAACTCGACGAGGAACTCGACGTGCTTGGCACGTCGAGTTCCTCGGCCGTGTGTACGGGGCCTCTCTCTCTCTTTTAATTCACGCCCATTCCTGGGTCGTTCCCCCCACCTCCTCTTTTTTTTTTTTAAAGTGTAATTTCTCATATCTTACACATATAGGGGCAGATCCACAAAAGTATTATGCCGGCGTATCTCTTGATACGCCGCGTAATTTCAAATTTTGCGCGTCGTATCTTTGTTTTGTATCTTCAAAACAAGATACGACAGCATCTCGGCTAGATCCGACAGGCGTACGTCTTAGTACGCCGTCGGATCTAAGCTGCAATTTTTCGGCGGCCGCTAGGTGGCGTTTCTGTCGAAATCCGCGTTGAGTATGCAAATTAGCTAGTTACGGCAATCCACGAACGTACATCCGGCCGGCGCATGCAACAAGAAGAAATGAGTCTGAGGCCCCGTACACACGACCGAACATGTCTGCTGAAACTGGTCCGTGGACCAGTTTCAGCAGACATGTTCGGTCGTGTGTACGGCCGACCGGACAGGTTTCCAGCGGACATTTGTCCAGCCGACCGTTTTTCAGCGGACAAATGTTTCTTAGCATGCTAAGAAACATGTCCGCTGGAAGTCTGTCCGTCGGACATGTTCGGTCGTCTGTACAGACTCACCGTACATGTCCGATCGGCCGCCATCCCTCGCATGCGTCAAAGTGATTCGACGCATGCGTGGAAGCATTGAACTTCCAGGGCCGCGCACGTCGCCGCATCATCGTCGCGGCCACGTCACCGCGTATCGTGTACGCGCGGATTTCTGTCTGATGGTGTGTACAACCATCAGACAGAAATCTCCGGGCGGACATGTCCGCTGAAAACGGTCCGGCGGACCGTTTTCAGCGGACAGTCCGTCCGTCTGTATGAGGCCTGAGACAAAACTTTTTTTGAGCATTCAATTTAATGAAAACAACGAAAAAAATGAAACAGGCTGTTTTTCAGCTGATCAAAAGTTTAGGACCACATGCCTTTAAAAGGCCAAATCTGTGCAAAGATGTGGATTCATTGTCATTTTCTGTCAGATAGTCACACGTTGTGATGGCAAAGACAAAAAAAACTCTCCCTTTTTGAACGTGGTCGGGTTGCTGAACTGCATAAGCAGGGTCTCTCATCAAGACACTGGACGATCCTCGACCCAAATTAGGGCCCTTACTGGTGCTGACTGTAGCCCCATAACCATCAGACGGCATCAGAGACTAAAGGGCTTCAAAAACAAAAAACTTCTTCAAAAACCTTGTCTCCTTGAACGCCACAGAACTGCTCGTTTGGACTTTGCAAGAGAGCACCAAACATGGGACATGCAAAGGTGGAAGAAAGTGTTATTCTCTGATGAGAAAAAGTGTAAGCTTGATGGTCCTGATGGTTTCCAACGTTACTGGCATGACAAGCAGATCCCACCTGAGATGTTTTCTACGCGCCACAGTGGAGGGGGGCGCCATAATGGTCTGGGGTGCTTTTTCCTTCAGTGAAACAATGGAGCTTTAGGAAGTGCAGGGGCGTCAAACAGCCGCTGGCTCTGTCCAGATGTTGCAGAGAGCATTCCTCATGACTGAGGGCCCTTGTCTGGGTGGTAACGACTGGGTTTTTCAACAGGACAACGCTACAGTACACAATGCCCGCAGGACAAGGGACTTCTTCCAGGAGAATAACATCACTCTTTTGGTCCATCCTGCGTGTTCCCCTGATCAAAATCCAATTGAGGACCTTTGGGGATGGATGGCAAGGGAAGTTTACAAAAATGGCCAACAGTTCCAGACCGTAGATGGCCTTTGTGCGGCTGTCTTCACCACTTGGAGAAATGTTCCCACTCACCTCATGGAAACGCGAGGCATCAAGCATGCCGAAACAAATTTTTGAAGTGATCAACAATAACGGCGGAGCTACTCATTACTGAGTTCATGTTTGGAAGTTGGATTTCTGTTTTGGGGGGTTTCGTTTTTTTTGGAGGTGTGGTCCTAAACTTTTGATCAGCTGAAAAACAGCCTGTTTCAGTTTATTCGTTGTTTTCATTAAATTGAATGCTCAAAAAATGTTTTGTCTCACTCTCATTTCTTCTTGTTGCATGTTGAAGCTCTACTTGGAACCTTGTTAAGATCCAACAATGTAAAATATGATTTTTTGCCATTTTTCAAGTGGTTTTAAACTTTTGATCAGGACTGTATGTGTGTGTATGTATATGTATTTCTCACTATGAGTTATCTAAGGAGGCAAAACAGCCTGTTCACGTGTGTGTGTGTGTGTGTGTGTGTGTGTGTGTGTGTGTGTGTGTGTGTGTGTGTGTGTGTGTGTGTGTGTGTGTGTGTGTGTGTGTGTGTGTGTGTGTGTGTGTGTGTGTGTGTGTGTGTGTGTGTGTGTGTGTGTGTACACATTGTAAGCTTGAGCTATTCAGCTCTGTAAACAACAAGATTTTTTACAACAAATTAGCAAAGAGGAGAGAGGCAAACAAACAAAAGGGTACCTAAAGCTCCACACAGCTGGATGAGTAGAAGGCTACATAATATTCATTTACAATGTTTTGTATTTACCTAAATAAAATATATTATTTTACATTTTATACAATACTATACATTTCAATTAAAAATTCCTGATAACATCAGTTAGTATTGGAATTCTATACTCTGCGGTGGTCACTTAATTTTACACCATTTGCACAACTTTATGTGGATAAAAACTTGTTGATTAGGGTATAAGTAGAACTAAGAGCCATCATCTAGTATTTGATGTCTTCACATAATTGGCAATTACTGCTGTACAGTACAAGAACCAAGATACTTCATTCACCACTCCATTTCCACTCAAGTTCAAGTGGACATGACACATAGATATAGATAGAGATAACATAACTAAATGTAGGCTGAACTGACTGCCTTATATGCCTTTTTCGTATGTGCGTGTACCTTCTTATATATTTGGCTAAACCGCCATTTGGCTTTGGAATGGCCAGGTCACTGGGTCAGGAATTGTTTTACGATTGGACTGTCTCACTACTGTCCCTAAGAAATTATTGATCTAGTTTCCCCTAAATCAGGCAAAATAGAATTGTCATGTCCCAGCTTTTCTTTTGTCTTGTGCTATACAATTCATTTGCAGAAAGTTTTCTATGCAATTCATTTTTGACTGTCCAGTATTGCTAGAATCTATGTATGATGAATTCTTGAAGTGTATCTAAACCCAAAATATAAATATAATTAATATATTGCAGCTTACCAGTTCTTCAGTGTTTCTGTTTCCATTTGTCTTCTATTTTCAGGGGGCCAGATTCACAGAAGAGATACGACGGCGTATCTCCTGATACGCCGTCGTATCTCTGAGACCCCGTACACACGACCGAGTTTCTCGGCAGAATTCAGCCAGAAACTCGGTCGGAGCTGGATTCTGCCGAGAAACTCGGTCGTGTGTACACTTTTCAGCGAGGAGGCCAACCAGGAACTCGTCGGGCCGAAAAGAGAACATGTTCTCTATTTCCTCGTTGTTCAATGAGGAAAGTCGGCCCGCCGAGATCTCGGCGGCTTCCACACTAAATTCGACGAGGAACTCGATGTGTTTGGCACGTCGAGTTCCTCGGTCGTGTGTACGGGGCCTGAGAGTATCTATGCGGCTGATTCATACAATCAGTTACGCATAGATAGCCCTAAGATCCGACAGGTGTAATTGACTTACAGCGTCGGATCTTAGGCTTCAATACTTCGGCCGCCGCTGGGTGGAGTTCGCGTCGTTTTCCAGCGTCGGGTATGCAAATTTGCTTTTATGGCGATCCACCAAGCTACTCGCGTGCGTTACGTCGTCGCAAGTCGTTTTTTCCCGTCGCAAAGTTAAGCCAGCTTTTTCATGGCTTAAAGCGGAGTTCCGGCCACAATTTCACTTTTTAAATATAAATACCCCTGTAATACACAAGCTTAATGTATTCTAGTAAAGTTAGTCTGTAAACTAAGGTCCGTTTTGTTAGGTTGTTACAGCATTTAGACACTTTATAAAATATAAATTGACTGGGGCCATCTTAAGTGTGGGCATCATGAAGCCAGACTGTATGACTTCCTGGATTTCAGCCTTGCAAATCTCGCACATGCTCAGTGCTGCACAAGCAGTGTCAGATCAGGTTTCAGCACCCGTGCTGTCCAAGTCACATGATTCTTTGAGACTGGGGAGTGCACAGACTCCTGGAAAGTTACACCCACTACATTCCCAGGAGTCTGTGCGGTGTAGGTTAGGAAGCATTAAGCACCTAGGTGCAGGAAGTGGGAAGATTAACTATTCTGCCTAGCAACAACACTTTGAAGGCATCTAAAAAAAAAAAAAAAATTTCGTAAAGGACTAATGACATTTTTTTTAAAACTACTGATGTAATGTTATATTTATGGGTGGAACTCCACTTTAACTTTACACCAGCCATGTTAAAGTATGGCCGTCGTTCCCGCGTCAAATTTTAAATTTTTTTTTGTTTGGCGTAAGTACGTTACGCACGTCGCCATTCACAAACACGTCGGGGCGCCGTAATTTCGCGCAAAGCACGGCGGGAAAATTGCGAACGGAGCATGCGCAGAACGGGAGCGCGCCTAATTTAAATGGTATATATATATATTCGCCAGCACACCAGGGATCATCTTAAAAAAACGTCCAAAGATTTAATGCATATCTATTGATCCAAAAGAGCAACGTTTCGAGGCCACGCAGGACCTCTTGCCTGACGAAGAGGTCCTGCGTGGCCTCGAAACGTTGCTCTTTTGGATCAATAGATATGCATTAAATCTTTGGACGTTTTTTTAAGATGATCCCTGGTGTGCTGGCGAATATATATATATATATGATTTGCTTTCCGGTTCCCAGCCGGTGATCGTTTCAGCACCCTTTTACTACTTGGCCATTTTGCCGGAAGGTGTGCAATCGGAATATTTTTGTAATTTAAATGGTACACGCCCCATTTGAATTAGGCGGGCTTGCGACGGACGGCTTTACGTTACACCGCTGTAAGTTTACACGCAAGTGCTTGGTGAATCAGGCACTTGCACTGAAAACTTGCGGCGGTGTAACGTAAAGGACATACGTTACGCCGCCGCAGTTTTTGTTGAATCTGGCCCAGGGTCTTTTTCTTTATGTCGAGCAATGATCGTGCCAGTAACACGCTTTTTGTCCTAGAGTGACAACGCTGGATAGGATCCATATATGGTCAATGATTTCATCATGTTTTACAATGTTATTGGCTGCATTAGAATAAGAACAACAGTATGCATAGTAATGAAACACAGCCAAAGAAACCCTGATGCCGCGTACACACGATCATTTTTCGGCATGAAAAAAAACGATGTTTTTTGGCATGTAGAAAAAACGACGTTGCCCACACACCATCGTTTTTAAAAAATGCTCTAGCAAAGCGCGGTGACTTACAACGCGTACGATGGCACTCTAAAGGGGAAGTTCCATGCGGATGACGCCACCCTTGGGGCTGCTTTAGCTGATTCCATGTTAGTAAAAGACGATTTGCGCTTTTCTGTCTGTTACAGCGTGATGAATGTGCTTACTCCATTATGAACGGTAGTTTTACCAGAACGATCGCTCCCGTCTCATAACTTGCTTCTGAGCATGCGCGGGTTTTTAACGTCGTTTTAGCCCACACACGATCATTTTTTACAACCCGAAAAACAACATCGTTTAAAACGTCTTTAAAAAATGTAGCATGTTCGATTTTTTTTTTTTTTTTTTCAGAAGCCGAAAAATGATGTGAAGCCCACACACCATCGTTTTAAATGACATTTTTTAAAAACAACGTTTTTTTCATGCCGATAAATGATCGTGTGTACGCGGCATAAGAGTAATAATAATTATCATAGTGCTGCAATACCCAAGTGTAACATGCATTGTGATCAGAAAATTGCGCTAATTATATGCGAATTCCATTTCTGTTGAGGAAGATGAGAATTTTGCAAGTAATAAATTAACAGCTGTATTGAATTTGTGACAATTTCCACCCCCTGAGTCTCATAGAACAACATGTTTTGGATTTGCACTTCTACCAAGGCGTGTAACACCTTCAGCTGATATTGTAGAACAACACACATCACCTTTTCCTTTACAGATAGTTCATATTGTATATGGAGAAAGAATTATGGCTTGCTGCAATTATTATAAAGAACTTAGGGCAAATGACCAGGTTAAGTAGTAAATATGTAAAGTAAATAGCTATTTGATCATGTTAATATTAGGGCCTGTGTTGACGGAATTTAGACACAGCAGCGGGGCTTGGGAACCATGGAAAGTGGCTTTCTGAGGGGGCACCTGATGATGAGGAAGGGCTTGGAGCTCCGGCAAGGGACCCTAGAAGAAGAGGATATGGGCTGCTCTGTGCAAAACCATTACACATAGCAGGTAAGTATAGGCATGTTATTTTTTTATCTTTCGTTATTTTTTTAAATCAAACATTAACAATCACTTTAATGTCTGCCTCTTGTCCCAAAAGTCTGTGGCCAATTGTTTCAGGACATGTAAAAAATGGGGATGTATTTTTTTGGGTGTGGCTACAAATGAGGGTGTGGATTTGTGAATGTGGGTAAAGATCAGCATGGTCAGGAGGATGTCCCTGAATTTCATTTTGAAAATCTGGTAACGTGAGAGTATGTACTGCATACTTATTTTCTTTTACAGTAACAGTTTCTGTGAAATGTAAGAATATAAATAGTCACTTAGAGGGCCGTGACCTATACAAACACATTTGGCCTGTAGCCTTGTACTTTTTTATAGCCACATTTGTGTCATTTCATTTTCTTAGGCTCTGCAGCATTAAATGCATCACTTCATATAGCCATTGTAAACGTTTCAATAAACCACTCAATAAAGATAAAAATGTACACTGTTGACCTGTTGTTTTCTCTCCATCTGTATAAAGATTTTGCATAATAGAATCAGAAAAGCAATAAAGTTTGAAGGTCTCATGCCGCGTACACACGATCGGTCAAACCGATGAGAACGGTCTGATGGACCGTTTTTATCGGACCAAACCGATCATGTGTGGGCCCCATCGGTTATTTATCCATAGGTTAAAAAAAAGAAATCTTGTTTTAAATGTAACCGATGGATACCTAACCGATAGAAAAAACGATCGTTAGTAGGCACGACCATCGGTTAAAAATCCATGCATGCTCAGAATCAAGTCGACGCATGCTTGGAAGCATTGAACTTAAATTTTTTCAGCACGTCGTTGTGTTTTACGTCACCGCGTTCTGACACAATCGTTTTTTTAACCAATGGTGTGTAGGCGCGACTGACCATCAGTCAGCTTCATCGGTTAACCGATGAAATCGGTCCATCAGACCGTTCTCATCGGATGGACTGATCGTGTTGCTACGAGGCATTAGTATTGGGATTTTTAAGAAAAGAACCATAAAGAAATGTAACCCGGTGAGTGCGCATGCGCGAGCGGCGGTGATGGACGCCTGATCCGTGCGCTCCGCTCCAGGCTCAGACAGCGGCGCCCCTAGCTCGGTCCACGGCCATCGTAGCTCGCCACGGACGGTACGAGCGGACTCCTCGGGCTAGCGGGCACATTTTGGTGACATCGGCGGAAGAAAGGGTGGAGGATTCGGGCAGTTACAAGCGGAGAAGAGCTGTGAGGTAAATCCAAGATGGCCGCCAAGCAGCAGGCTAAAGCCCTCACACACAGCCTCACTGAAAGAGGGACACACAGGCCGGTGCAGCCCTTCCTCTCCCCCCAGCAATTTTCCCCAGAGGCAGTGGGAAGTTCTCCTCAGAGGAGTTCTTTATCTCAGGAAGCCATCAACCTGTTAAAACTGCCAGAGGGGGCTGAATCACCTCCCTTACTAATGGGGGCTAACATACTGCTAACACAAAATCCCCTCAGCCATGACACGCAGCTACAGGGCTCTGCAGTCTCAATGGATGACTTATTCCTCAAATTCTCTTTGCTTCTGGAGACAGGACTGTCTCAAACTGCTGCTAAAATAACAGGGGACCTAAAGGCAGACTTTCATTCCCTAGGCTCCAGAATTGAAGCTATTGAATGCAAAATGGAGGAGACAGTGGCTGCAACTTCACAGAACTTTAGCCAAATACAAACACTCCAAGACCAATTAGACATTGCAATGTCTCGTATAGATGACCTCGAGAACAGATCGAGAAGATCGAATATTAGAATCCGCGGGCTCCCTGAGACCATTTTGAATGTGCCAGAGGCAGTGCAGGACCTTATTAAATATCTCATCCCTTCTGTGGCCCCCCATCACTTGGAGCTGGATAGAGCTCATAGAGCCCTGGGAACTCCCAGGAAAGACGGTTTCCCTAGGGATATCATTGCCAAACCCCATCATTATTTCATAAAGGAGGAGGTCATGAGGCAAGCAAGATCTAATCAGAACATAATGTGCCAGGGACATCAGGTACAACTTTTCACCGATCTTTCTCCGTCCACCATCCAGAGACGTCGATCCTTGAAACCTCTACTCCTAGCTCTAACCCAGAAAGTGATCAAATATAAATGGTCCTTCCCATTCGCAGTCAAGTTTGAATTTAAAGGCAAGCCCTACGCTTTTTCCAATCTGCCAGAAGGAGAGGCCTTACTCCTACGCCTGAAGATCATTGCACAAGAAGCAGATATGGACACTTCCAACACTGGACAGGGATCTAATAAACGAGCCATTCCTACTAGCCCTCCATCTCCATTATGGGTGAAGAACAAAAATAAGAAGGCTAAGGATGATGGAGCAACCTGAAGTAGTACCTCACCTGCTTGAATAGCAGGTCTTTGTTCAACGTCAAGCTGTGCCTTGGCAGAGCTGAATATTCTGACTTGACTTACCTAACTCTATTTCCTCCATTGTGTGGTGTTTTTCTCTTCCCGTTTTTTATATCCTAGTCTCTACTGTAATGTAGGTTCCGGATTCAAGTGTGATATATATACTCCCAGATCTGCTAGACTTGTTATCTATAGCATATGTATCCCTCCTGATTTCTAAGTACCGGCCTTTTAACTAAAGCTAAACCCTTTGGGTTTTAGGGAGGTTACATTTTCTTTTTCTTTTTCTAGTTTACCACCGGAATATCACGGGGGTTCTTATTTTATTTATTTTTTTTTATTTTTTTTAAGTGTGCCGCAGTAGGTTAGACTCTTCCGTATTTTTTTTGAGGGTGCAACGAAGTTTTGTTGCCGGGGCGGGCTCCTCCCGTACCCCCTTCGGGGGGGGGTCCGCTGCGGCTGTCGGGGATTTTCCGCTCTTGCTCCCCTGTGCAGGATTTATTGTGTGTCGTGCACCGATTCAAATATTTTTCTGTGATCATATTTCTCTCATAGGCGCCCGGTCTGGGCCTGGTTCCTATGCGCCTCCTTCCAGCCTTCGGACGCCTTATGGTCTCCGGGGGATGGACGGCTTTCCCTTGTTTAGGGAGAGCTATTTGCGAATTCATGGTCGTGAGCGACTGGGGCTTCTCCTCCTTAGCGCTCCTTTTTCTTGTTTCAGGAGACCTTTCTGGTTCTGTTCTTTTCTGTCTACCCCACCCTCTTCCCTTGATCCCTATGTATCTTTTTGCTTGTCTAACATGTATCATGCTCTCTGGTTCCTCAGTTATCCGACTCAACTCGGGGGGTTCAGACCGCATGACGGTACCTGCGATTGGGGCCAGATCCTTCCCAGACCCGAGACTGCTGCAGGTGAGTGGGGGACGCTCGTGCTGGGGGGCCACCTCTGATCTCCATGGCTAACTCCTTAGATTCTAGGCTCCGCATCGCATCCCATAATGTCCAAGGTTTAAACTCCCCGATTAAACGAAGGAAGGTAATGGACCACTATAAATCTCTACATTTTGATGTCATTATGTTACAGGAGACTCACTTTCCTATCCGATACAGCCCTTCTTTTCTACATCAGCATTTTCCCCAATTTTATTTAGCCAGTGCAGAAAACAAAACAAAAGGGGTGGCTATTCTATTCTCCAAAAAATGTGCATTCGTTAAGATTTCCGACATCTCTGACCCGGATGGGAGGTTTTTATTAATAAAAGGCACAATAGGGGATCAACTATTTTCATTTGTGTCATATTACGCACCTAACAGGGGGCAAGCAAAATTTTTTAAAATAATGTTAGAAGCCCTATCCCCTAATTTAGAAGGCACTATAGTGTTTGGCGGGGATTCCAACATGGCCTTGGACCACGGACTGGATAAGACTAAACCTCCTGGGTCCAGACTGATACGTCCATCGAGAGAAAGTCTTAAAATAGCCAGGCTTCTGCATGGCTTTGGCCTAGCGGATGCCTGGAGAGAACTCAACCCCTCTAAGAGAGACTACACCCACTTCTCCCACCCACATCTTACCTATGCTCGAATTGACCACATTCTTACACCTTCCACCATTTTGCCGGCAGTCTTGTCTGCTTCCATACGGGACTCCGCTCTATCAGACCACTCCATAGTTATTATCTCACTTAAGCTAGGCATCAGGGAGGGTTCGCGCACGTTTTGGAGATTGAATGAGTCGCTGCTTTCTGAGCCGGCCAGAGTCAAGGAGATAGGTGCAGCCCTTTTGGATTACTTTAAGCTCAACGACACTGGGGAAGTCTCCGAAGAAACACTCTGGGCGGCCCACAAAGCCTTTATCAGGGGTAAGCTTATCCAGATCTCATCGCGTGTTAAAAAGGAAAGGTTAGCAGACATAGATAAATTAGAAAAGGAATATACTTCCCTTAAGGAATTGCATAAAAAGAATCCGACTGGGGTACCTACTACCCTGCTTGATAATGCCAGATTGGCGCTGAACCTAGCCCTGACGACCCGTGCAGAAAAATCACTTAGATGGGGTGCACACAAATTCTTTACCAAAGCCGATAGAATCGGCACCATGCTAGCATCTAAACTTTCCCCCAAAACCAAACTGATATCCATGCCTAAAATCAAAATAGGGGGGGATCCTCCCACGACCAACCCCTCCAAGACTCTGGAGGCTTTTCATAGCTTCTATTCAAGCCTCTATGACTCCCATACACCGCCCCCGACGGACCTACATTCACAATTTTACGATGGTCTCCCCATCCCTTCTCTCTCGAGGGCTCACAAGGACATAATGGATCACAGACGATGAGGTAAGGGAGGTGATCAAGGGTCTCCGCAAGGGATCAGCTCCAGGACCGGACGGTCTTTCCATTCCTTATTATAAATCCTTTGTGGATATACTCACACCGCATATGGTCAAATTCTTTAACTCCAAAGCCATGGGCAGCCCTTTTGATCCCCAGATTAACACGGCTTTCATCACAGTTATACCCAAACCTGACAAAAACCCAGAAGATGTCCAAAATTACCGCCCAATTTCCCTTATTAACAACGACCTTAAGGTCCTAACTAAAATACTAGCCAACAGATTGGCGGGGTTTATTGGACAATATGTACACAGGAACCAAGTGGGGTTTATACCGGGTAGACAAGGCCCAGACCAAATTAGACGAGCAATAGATTTGATATCGATCCTACAAACCAACTGGACGGGAGGATCTCCCCAGAAGGGTTTTTTATTGTCATTGGACCTCCAGAAGGCCTTTGATTCTGTTTCCTGGCCCTACATTTTCAGCGTTCTCGAACGCTGGGGATTTGGGACCGGGTTTCTGGGTATTATCAGATCCCTGTATGCACACCCTAGGGCGCTTGTTCGGATTAATGGCCATTACTCCAAACCAATAGAAATTAAGAGAGGCACTAGACAAGGCTGCCCTTTGTCTCCATTATTGTTTGCTATCGCAATAGAAACTCTTGCTATTGCCATACGACAGAATCCCAATATATTAGGAGTCAAATGTGGGGAACAGACCCATAAATGTGCCCTCTTTGCGGACGACATCCTATTGTTCTTGACCTCTCCCATCTCCTCCCTCCCCAACCTATGTCGTACCCTAGACGACTTTTCTAAAATTTCGGGTCTCTCGGTCAACTACTCCAAATCGCAAGCACTAAATATATCCCTAAGCCCCCAAGTAGTTCAAGGCCTCCAACATTCTTTCAAATTCACTTGGAGTGAGTCGACTATTAAATACCTTGGCGTCACCTTAGCAGCCAAGACCGAGGCTCTCTATAACCTTAATTATCCCCCCATATACAAAAAACTGGAAACTGACCTGCTTACTTGGTCTAAATTAAACCTATCCTGGATAGGTAGGATCAACTCGATCAAAATGACCCTGTTCCCTAAACTCCTATACTTCTTTCGCTCCCTCCCTATCCCAATTAAAAGGAATCACCTAAAATCCTTTCAAAGTAAACTGCTTAAGTATGTATGGGGCTCATCGGGGTACAGAATACCTCAGGACACACTCATTCGACACAAACGCAAAGGTGGGCTCGGTCTTCCCGATCTTCACAGTTACTTCCTCTCAGCTAGATTAGCACTTCTCTCATCTCTATATGACAAACATAATATACCAGATTGGGTCAGTATAGAGGAACAGGCGGTTCCCAATACACCTCTGGACTGCCTTTTATGGATCCCTATCAAATCTCGCCCATCTATCTTATCCCCAGTGTTGTCCCAATCCTTTGCCCTTTGGGATCGCCTTAGACAAAACACCAGCCTTACCTCCTCTATCCGTCCTTTAGCCCATATTTTTAATAACCCTGATTTCCCTCCCGGATTACGATCTGAGGAGTTCAGATGGTGGAAGGATAAGGGGCTGTATCGGATAGGACAGTATTTTACCTCTAGTGGTCCAATTTCCCTATCTTTCTGTATTCACACCCTGAAACTACCTGATTCGGAGAAGGCCCACTTTCAGCAGATTTCACAATTCCTGCATGCCATCTGGAAATCTAAGCCTTTACCCCCTAACTTTACCTCATATGAGATCTGGTGTGGCCAGGCCATGGAGCGGAGAGGTGGTATTTCAGCAATCTATGCGGCCCTCACTCACCCATCAACCAAAACATCCTATATGGAAGCCTGGGAGGATGATTTTCAAATAAACATTAGCCAAGAATCTTGGCAGAAAGCATTCTTTAGATCATTCCGGGGTATCCAGGGAACGTCCTTGATTGAGGCAAGTGTCAAAGTCATTACTAGATGGTATCTCACACC
Organism: Rana temporaria; assembly: GCF_905171775.1. NCBI lineage: Eukaryota > Metazoa > Chordata > Amphibia > Anura > Ranidae > Rana > Rana temporaria. Next base: position 34,761,351 of record NC_053499.1, on the reverse strand, counting down.
CTCCAGATTAGCGGCCATGTTTCCTGGTGGAGACCCAAATTGTTTCAGGGGTTGTCAGCTGAGAGGCACTATGGCTCATATATGGTGGGAGTGTCCTAGGATCCGCTCCTTTTGGCGGACCATCTTCAACATGATTTTCAAAGTGACAGGGAGCCGGATTCCTAGGTCTCCAGAAGTAGCACTCCTGAATGTTCATATCCCTCTCTTGACCAAACCTACTCAAAAATTAATGCACTTTATTCTGCTTGGTGCCAAGATTGCCATTGCAAAATCCTGGAAACAGCCCAAACCGTTGGTTTCGGTAGCCAAGCAAAAAATTTCATGGGTCATGACCCAAGAAAAGTTATCCAGCATACTGGATGATTCTTCTGAAATGTTTCGTGAAACTTGGGGTCCTTGGGCCGACTATATCGGTGTTCCTCTGGCACCCGCTCATATCAAAGCTTGACTGCTTTTAGATATATGTTAGACACCTTAGCTCCCCACCCTTCCCTGCCCTCTATCCCTCTTCTTCTCTCTATTTCCTAACCTCTTACCTTTATGTAGCTATCCCTTTGGTACAGGATCCTCTTATTTTTTATTTTTTACCCAAGCGATCTTTACAGGGTTACGGTCGATGGTATTGACACTTTAATATCTTGTTAGACTCCTTTAGTTTTGGCATGTTTTGTGGGGGGAAATACATGGTATGCCCTTCTCAGCCCACTGCACTCCCCTCGCCCGCACTGGTGAGAGTGGTGTGGGGAGGGATGGCGAGGAGCGGGGGTCGGGGACCCTTCCCTTAGCACAGCAGGTTCCCAAATGGGGTGCTGAGGGTCTGGACTCCGAGTTGCCCTTGACTCCGAGCCACAGTTTTATTGGAAGGACCTTCTTTGGTCCTGATGGTAGCAATGATTACAACTTTATTTAGCCTACCGGGCAATCACTACTTCCTCTGTCTTTTCCCCCAGGAATTATTTTATTTAGTGGTATTTACCGTTTCAAGATTTTTTAGCATTCTGCTATGTATTGCTCCTAAGGGGCCATATTTATTTTTGAAAAGTATATATGACGACTGTAATCCTATCTGAAATATTAATAAAAACTTATTGAAAGTAAGAAATGTAACCCATAATAAACAATCAAATATAGAAGTGACTCTTGCTGTTGCTGTTTTAGAAATTAGGAAAAACCTAAACCTGCAGAACAAGGCAATTTAAACTCACCCGTTCTGTCCTATCCTTCGGATCTTTGCTACCTTATGGTAGAAACTTTGCATGCAACACTGGGTGTGTCAGATGCCTGTGTCCCCCGCTGCATGCTGTGGCTCCATCCACTAATTACTGCTTTACTACTGTGTCCTGTACTGATTTAGGGGGCATCGGATGGATCCAGAGTGCTGGGCGGAGGAAAAAGGCATCCAAAATGCCCATAATTGTTGAATACAGTGGCCCAGATTCAAGAAGCACTTGCGCCCGCGCAACCATAGGTTGCGCGGCGCAAGTGCTTACTTGCTCCGGTGTAACGAGTGCTCCTGATTCAGGAACCTCGTTACACCGACTGCAGCCTAGGATATGACAGACATAAGCCTCCTTATGCCTTCATATCTCAGGCTGCATTCTTGCGTTGGCCGCTAGGGGGCGCGGCCATTGTGATCAGCGTATAGTATGCAAATTGCATACTACCACCGATTCACAAAAGTTGCGCGGGCCCTGCGCACGCAAGGTACGGAGTTTCCGTACGGCAACTTTAGCGCAAGGTTGCTCCTGCTAATATTTGTGTATGTGCTATCTCGCGCCAAAAAATTAAGTAAATAAATGTGTATAAGCAGCTACCCAAAAATAATCGAAAGATTATAACATGGAAAATAAGTGGGGGATGGGTGCGCTATAAATTAATATTTATATAATAAAAACTGTATATATATAAATATGTGAAACACCTGTGAATAATAATACATCTAACATTAAAGTCCATGTGCACTTGATTGAATGTGAAATCAAGCCCAGATAACCATAGTAATGAACTTGGTAAGAACTGGGCTCAAGTGAATTAGTCCCGTGATGGTAAACAAAAACAAAAAAGAAGAAAAACGTCCCAAAGAAGATCCTCAGAGGAAAAAACTGAAGTAAATAGTGCTTCCAATGTGTTCCACCTTCACCATAAGTGGATAAGTGAAATGGCTCCTTACCAGATGGATATGTCCCTTAGTTTGGTATCAAACAAGGAGACATATATAGCTTAAAACAGGATCACTTTGTAGAGTCTGCTGTATCCTAGCAAGGATGTAAATGCCAGTCTTGGACGTCCCAATATATAACCATAAGAAGTGCCTGTGACCCGGCACTGAGGCTGTAGCGCGTAGGGTAGGTGTGTCACAATGTATACCACGAGTGTATACCGCTGTTTCGATCTCTCATCGGTGGAGCGTGCGTTCCACCTCGGCAATGTCCGGAACCAGCGTTGGCAGGAAGTGACGTTTCGTGCGTGGTTGAGTGCCGCCCCGACGTACGTTTCGTTGTGAATCGTCTTCACGCCTCCTGAAGACGATTCACAACGAAACGTACGTCGGGGCGGCACTCAACCACGCACGAAACGTCACTTCCTGCCAACGCTGGTTCCGGACATTGCCGAGGTGGAACGCACGCTCCACCGATGAGAGATCGAAACAGCGGTATACACTCGTGGTATACATTGTGACACACCTACCCTACGCGCTACAGCCTCAGTGCCGGGTCACAGGCACTTCTTATGGTTATATATTGGGACGTCCAAGACTGGCATTTACATCCTTGCTAGGATACAGCAGACTCTACAAAGTGATCCTGTTTTAAGCTATATATGTCTCCTTGTTTGATACCAAACTAAGGGACATATCCATCTGGTAAGGAGCCATTTCACTTATCCACTTATGGTGAAGGTGGAACACATTGGAAGCACTATTTACTTCAGTTTTTTCCTCTGAGGATCTTCTTTGGGACGTTTTTCTTCTTTTTTGTTTTTGTTTACCATCACGGGACTAATTCACTTGAGCCCAGTTCTTACCAAGTTCATTACTATGGTTATCTGGGCTTGATTTCACATTCAATCAAGTGCACATGGACTTTAATGTTAGATGTATTATTATTCACAGGTGTTTCACATATTTATATATATACAGTTTTTATTATATAAATATTAATTTATAGCGCACCCATCCCCCACTTATGCTCCTGCTAATAGCAGGGGCAACCAATGCTAAAGTATAGCTGCGCTTCCCGCTCGTGAAATTTAAATTTCACGTCGTTTACGTAAGTGATTCGTGAATGGCGCTGGACGCCATTCACGTTCACTTAGAAGCAAATGACGTCCTTGCGACGTCATTTTCCGCAATGCACGTCGGGAAAGTTTCCCGACGGAGCATGCGCTGTTCGCTCGGCGCGGGAGCGCGCCTAATTTAAATGATTCACGCCCCCGGCGGGATCATTTACATTAGGCGCCCTTACGCAGGGCTAATTAGCATAGCGCCCGCGCAATTTACGGAGCTACTGCTCCGTGAATCGCGGGCAAATCGAAATATTTGCGTGGGCGCAGAGAAAAATCTTTGCTCTTTGCCCACGCAAATATTGCACCGATCTACCTGAATCTGGGCCAATGTTTTTACTGGCGGTGTAGCTCTGCAGGAGAGTAAACATCCAAAAGAATGGGTGGGGGTGGGGGGCAGGCGAATTCATTATTATTATTAATATTATTATTATTATTATTTGATAGGTTGTGGTTTTTTTTCTTAAACAATAACAGAGTGTCTTTAAAGTGTTACTAAACCCACAACAGTAAAATTAGTCTGTATATGCAGGAAAGCATGCTTGTTATACTCACTATGGAACCTAAGGGGTTAATCCTCTGCATTGTGTAAAAAGGCTGCTTGATCTTGTATGCCCAGATTCTCCTCTCCCTCCACCGTCCCCCTGGAAAAGTCCGGATAAGACAGAGCCTTTGGAGTCAGGCTGCACATGCACAGTTTGGTTTGTATTGCTAAAGAGGTTTTTTTTTTCTTGGGAGGGTGCTTGCTATCAGCACAGGGCCAATCAGCACTGTCCAGACAGAGAGTCGGGAGCCCTGCAGCCTCATAGGACAGCTCAGTGCAGTATGGAAACTCCTCCTACAGGCTTCATCAGGAACTGATAGAACTCACAAGACTTCTATATATTGCTGGTGAGAAAAGGTATTTAGCAGTTTATATTTACCAAAATAATTGCATTTTCATGTTCTGTGTACTGTGAGAGACCAGATATAGTGAATGCATGGTCCTGAGTTTAGTAACACTTTAACTGAGCTGTCTACAGAAATCTGATTGACTGGGTGTAATTACAGTGGCAGGGAAACCCTGTGACACGACAGAGGGGGGGTCACCCGCGACACCACGGGGAAGCCGCCGGAAACCCTGTTACGTCAGAATGGGGCGGGGTCACTCATCCACGTCACGGGTGGCCCCAGCCCTCGGTTTTAAAAAAAATGTCACACGGCTCACGCGTCATTTGCCCGGGAGCCTTCTATGGAGGAGGCTGTATCGTTCCTAGCAGTGGGTAGCGTGGGTCCGGGTCATGGAAGGATGCACATCGCTGGAATAACAAAAATTATGTTTTATTAAAGGACTTTTCCCAAGCTGTCTGTGTGTTTTTTTTACCTTTTTTGACACTTTTTTGTGAAATGGTAGAGGTACAATGTACCTTGTTACCAATTCACATGGGGGGGAATCTGGGGGTCCCCTTTGTTAAAGGGGGCTTCCAGATTACGATAAGCCCCCCGCCCACAGACCCCCACAACCATCGGGCATTGGGCAAGGGTTGTGGGGATGAGGCCCTTGTCCCCATCAACATGGGGACAAGGTGTTTTGGGGGGTCACAAACCCCCAAAGCATCCTCCCCATGTTGAGGACATGTGGCCTGGTACGGTTCAGGAGGGGGGGGCGCTCCCTCGTCCCCCCCTCTTTTCCTGAAGACTGCCAGGTTGCGTGCTCGGATAAAGGGTCTGGTATGGATTTTTGGGGGGACCCCACGCCATTTTTTTATTAATTATGCAGGGTTCCCCTTAATATCCATACCAGACCTGAAGGGCCTGATATGGAATTTGGGGGACCCCCTCACATTTCTTTTTCTTAATTTTGGTTCCCTGCACAAAATGTCATTTTTGAAGGGAAAAAAGTCATTTAAAACTACTGCATCTATTAATAAATTGTCGAGTCCCGGGAATACAGATAAAAGTCATTGAAAAAAAAATACTTTTCTCTGTATTGCAGGGACCGACAATTCATGAATAGCCGCGAGTAGTTTTAAATGACTTTTTTTCCTTCAGAAATTACATTTTGTGCAGGGGCAATTCTAAACATGGGAAAAATGCGCTACTGTACATGCATACTTTAGACACCCCCCAGGTACGAAATTTAAAGGAATATTTCACTTTTATTGTTTCACTTTAAGCATTATTAAAATCACTGCTCCCGAAAAAAATGCTTTTTTTTTGCATTTTTTGCATTGGTCCCTAAACACTTTTTATGACAATAACTTGCATATTAACCTTTAAAATTAGCACTTTAGATTTCTCCCATAGACTTTTAAAGGGTGTTCCGCGGCTTTTCTAATTTGCTGCAAACACTCCAAATTGGTCGACTTGAACATAAAGCTCATCCCTACTGACTAACTGTGTACTGATGCCAGCTTTATTTTCCGTTGTGCTTTTCTGCCATCCTTCCTGACCTTAGCTTGTTTCCTGGTTTTCCCTTCAGTCTCCTGTTGTTACTGCATTCTCAGCTGGGCGTATCTGGGGGGCCGCGACCTGGTTCCAGCTGGCTGCAAGGCCATCCCTACCATCAGGGGCCCTTGTGAAGAAGCAGGCTGTGAATTAGACTCAGCTACCTGGGGAACCCTGAGTTGGTGAACTACAAGGGCTCTGTCACGATCGCTACTGTGCCAAACAGACAGCGAGGCGTGGTCACACCCCAAGTGGCTCTGGGTGTCTCCAGTGTCCCCAGTTCCTGTGTCTCCGGTTGAAGTTCCTGTGTCTCCGGTTCCGACTCCAGTATCCCCAGTTGAAGTTCCAGCTCCGGTGTCCCCAAGTGAAGTTCTTCCACCTGACTGTACATATGCCTCAAATGGTACTATGGTCCGTAAGCAGGATCTAGTAGGTTTTGAACGAGCTTTACAAGCGGTGAGTGCACCCCCAACCAGAACTTCAAAAGCAACAAAGTCCAAAAAGAAAAAGTCTTCGGACTCTGTCGTTGGTGCTTTGTTTCCCCATGGTTTGGATGAGAACTGTGTGTATGGCATGGATGCCTATGGCAACATATCTCTCCTGTCAGACGATGTGTTTGGCTACTCTAGTGAAGAGGGTGGTTTGGACGTTACAGACTGTGCCTATGAGGAAGCTCCTTCCAACGCCCGGAGGGTGTTTTTAAGGGGGGGGAACTGTCACGATCGCTACCGTGCCAAACAGACAGCGAGGCGTGGTCACGCCCCAAGTGGCTCTGGGTGGAATTGAACCCAGGACCTCTCCGTTGCTGCTCCAGTTCCTTGCCTCTGAGCCACTCCTCAGTTGATACTCTGATTGCTGTCCATCAAAGCCTGGTTCTGAACTATGTGCTGATTGCCTGTCTTTGAATCTCCCTGCAATCTGCACCTGTTTATCCTGGTCCAGCTGAGGCAGGTTTCCTAATTAACCAGGGTATAAAGCCCTGCCTCGCTATGAGGCAGGTGTCAGTTCATTGTACTCTGCTTGTCCTGTCTGTGCCAACGGTGCCTGTGTTCCTGTGATTGTCTTCAGCTACAAGACTGACCCCGGCTTCTGACCCTTTGGCTTACGTACCCTGGATTGCTGCTGTCTCCTGCCCTCTGACCCTGGCTTGTACTTTTGGACTTTCCCTGCCTTCTCCATCCCTTGACCCACGGCTTGTGCTCCGGACTTGTCTTTGGTTCCTGTCTGCAAACCCTGAACTTTCCGTCGGTACTTACCTGACTCTCTCTGGAATCCTGGGCCACGGCTATACTTGACTATCCTGGGCTAATCTCTATCTAGCCCCCGTGCACAGACTCACAGCCCAGGTAGTGTCTTACCTGTATTACCGTGGGCTGTGTGTACCTGCAAGGGTGAGCTTACAAACCTGCAAAATGGACTCCACACAAGGTAAGCCCTTACAGGCTCATTATCACAGACTCCTGACACATGCTCTGGTTTCTTATATGTTGTCAAAACTCTGGCAGGAAGATTTCCTCACCATATTTCCTATCTGTGATCCTATTTACCTGTGTTTTTGTTCCCTCCCATTTTTATGTCTTATATTTCATTACATCCTCCATAATATAAAGTAAATGTATAGAGGGCAGTGGAAACCCATCATATTAGCCACAGTAGGTATCAGTGGTGTATTTAAGTTTTGTGCTGCCCTAGGCCTGACTAAATTCATGCACCCCCTAATTTAAATACGACCCACCCTTCCTGTCAAAGCCACACTCCTTCCTATTTAAGACCCGCCCTATCATCTGTAAACCACACCCCCGCCCCCTCCATCTCCCCCTAGCAGCAAAAATACCCCCTTTCAGCACAAATCCTCACCCTCATATAACCCCACCCAGTGAAAATCCCCCTTCTCAGCACAAACCCTTGCCTTAACCTCCCCTTTCCCAGCACAAATTCCCCCTCTTAGCACAAATCTTTCCCCATCTCCCCCATCTCCCTCTCCCAGCATTAATCCTTCCCCATCTCCACCTCCCAGCAAAAATGACATCTCTCAGCACAAATCCTCCCCCCTCTCCCCCTTCCAGCATAAATCCTCACGTTCAGAAAAAAAATCCCCCCTCATCTCAAACCTGTGCCTCCTTCTCTCCCCTCCCAGTACAACCCCCCCCAGCTCTTTCTCCGGTTCTGTAAGAGCAGCCTGCTCTGCTGGGACTTGTAGTGCCCTCTGGGGGGCTGAGATATTGCAGCCTCCTATGCTGGAACTTGTAGTGCCCTAGACTACAGGGGATGTAAGAATAGCAGCTCACTCTGCTGGGACTTGTAGTGCCCTCAGTGGCGGAATGAGGATTCCTCAGTGACCCCACAGTCTAAGGCACTACAAGTCCCAGCATAGGAGGCTGCTATATCTCAGCCCCCCCCCCCCCCCCCAGAGTGCACGGTGGAAATGGCCATCAGGAAAAGTAGCGTTTACATTTTTGGAGAACACAGAGCAGAATTACAGAAGTTCTATAGTTTCCCCACTCTAACAAAAACTAAAAAAAAGTTTGGTTTTAGATACACTTTAACTCTCCAGAACGCTGATATATACAGTGATATATAATGCACTGTACATCTACTGGCATCTTTTTATATTAACTGGAATTCACATTTTGATGTGGTGGTCCTTATTGCTTGCAACCTTCAAAATAAAATTGGCAACTCAATTTGGATTTACTCTCTTCTGCAAATCTTACATAATAACACTCAAATACTTTTAAGAAATTAAACTTAGATATTAGTGTTCCAGTAATTCCGTTACTTACGTGAATAAACATTATTTTGTCTTCTGGAGTATCCCCTTCCCAAATCTCATGAAATAATGCGGGAATGAAAAGGAAAGGCAAACAATGATGGGAAATCCACGGCAGAGGGCTAGACAGCTTGTGTAACCAAAAGTAGTCATGCGCTCAAAGAAAGTAAGATGTCCAAAAGCAGAATGCATGCCATTAAACATTAAGCAGCAAAGTGAAATGTTTAAATTTTAATATGAAATATTAATAGCAATATACACAGTCAATTTGAAGGGGACAAATTTAGGGCAATTTTAAAGCCAGCAACCATACCACAAAAGACAATTTGGAAATCCCCTGGTTTCCCAGCATGGAGAGCCAAAAATAACCGAGAGAGAAGCCTTTGATGAGCAGATAAAAGGTCAGGGCCTCCTTTGCTGATGGTGTTGGATAAGTCTTAAGGCTTCCCACAGATTATGATAGATATTAGACTGAGCTCACGCTAGCTGAAAGAACTGTGTGTATGGCATGGATGCCTATGGCAACATATCTCTCCTGTCAGACGATGTGTTTGGCTACTCTAGTGAAGAGGGTGGTTTGGACGTTACAGACTGTGCCTATGAGGAAGCTCCTTCCAACGCCCGGAGGGTGTTTTTAAGGGGGGGGAACTGTCACGATCGCTACCGTGCCAAACAGACAGCGAGGCGTGGTCACGCCCCAAGTGGCTCTGGGTGGAATTGAACCCAGGACCTCTCCGTTGCTGCTCCAGTTCCTTGCCTCTGAGCCACTCCTCAGTTGATACTCTGATTGCTGTCCATCAAAGCCTGGTTCTGAACTATGTGCTGATTGCCTGTCTTTGAATCTCCCTGCAATCTGCACCTGTTTATCCTGGTCCAGCTGAGGCAGGTTTCCTAATTAACCAGGGTATAAAGCCCTGCCTCGCTATGAGGCAGGTGTCAGTTCATTGTACTCTGCTTGTCCTGTCTGTGCCAACGGTGCCTGTGTTCCTGTGATTGTCTTCAGCTACAAGACTGACCCCGGCTTCTGACCCTTTGGCTTACGTACCCTGGATTGCTGCTGTCTCCTGCCCTCTGACCCTGGCTTGTACTTTTGGACTTTCCCTGCCTTCTCCATCCCTTGACCCACGGCTTGTGCTCCGGACTTGTCTTTGGTTCCTGTCTGCAAACCCTGAACTTTCCGTCGGTACTTACCTGACTCTCTCTGGAATCCTGGGCCACGGCTATACTTGACTATCCTGGGCTAATCTCTATCTAGCCCCCGTGCACAGACTCACAGCCCAGGTAGTGTCTTACCTGTATTACCGTGGGCTGTGTGTACCTGCAAGGGTGAGCTTACAAACCTGCAAAATGGACTCCACACAAGGTAAGCCCTTACAGGCTCATTATCACAGACTCCTGACACATGCTCTGGTTTCTTATATGTTGTCAAAACTCTGGCAGGAAGATTTCCTCACCATATTTCCTATCTGTGATCCTATTTACCTGTGTTTTTGTTCCCTCCCATTTTTATGTCTTATATTTCATTACATCCTCCATAATATAAAGTAAATGTATAGAGGGCAGTGGAAACCCATCATATTAGCCACAGTAGGTATCAGTGGTGTATTTAAGTTTTGTGCTGCCCTAGGCCTGACTAAATTCATGCACCCCCTAATTTAAATACGACCCACCCTTCCTGTCAAAGCCACACTCCTTCCTATTTAAGACCCGCCCTATCATCTGTAAACCACACCCCCGCCCCCTCCATCTCCCCCTAGCAGCAAAAATACCCCCTTTCAGCACAAATCCTCACCCTCATATAACCCCACCCAGTGAAAATCCCCCTTCTCAGCACAAACCCTTGCCTTAACCTCCCCTTTCCCAGCACAAATTCCCCCTCTTAGCACAAATCTTTCCCCATCTCCCCCATCTCCCTCTCCCAGCATTAATCCTTCCCCATCTCCACCTCCCAGCAAAAATGACATCTCTCAGCACAAATCCTCCCCCCTCTCCCCCTTCCAGCATAAATCCTCACGTTCAGAAAAAAAATCCCCCCTCATCTCAAACCTGTGCCTCCTTCTCTCCCCTCCCAGTACAACCCCCCCCAGCTCTTTCTCCGGTTCTGTAAGAGCAGCCTGCTCTGCTGGGACTTGTAGTGCCCTCTGGGGGGCTGAGATATTGCAGCCTCCTATGCTGGAACTTGTAGTGCCCTAGACTACAGGGGATGTAAGAATAGCAGCTCACTCTGCTGGGACTTGTAGTGCCCTCAGTGGCGGAATGAGGATTCCTCAGTGACCCCACAGTCTAAGGCACTACAAGTCCCAGCATAGGAGGCTGCTATATCTCAGCCCCCCCCCCCCCCCCCCCAGAGTGCACGGTGGAAATGGCCATCAGGAAAAGTAGCGTTTACATTTTTGGAGAACACAGAGCAGAATTACAGAAGTTCTATAGTTTCCCCACTCTAACAAAAACTAAAAAAAAGTTTGGTTTTAGATACACTTTAACTCTCCAGAACGCTGATATATACAGTGATATATAATGCACTGTACATCTACTGGCATCTTTTTATATTAACTGGAATTCACATTTTGATGTGGTGGTCCTTATTGCTTGCAACCTTCAAAATAAAATTGGCAACTCAATTTGGATTTACTCTCTTCTGCAAATCTTACATAATAACACTCAAATACTTTTAAGAAATTAAACTTAGATATTAGTGTTCCAGTAATTCCGTTACTTACGTGAATAAACATTATTTTGTCTTCTGGAGTATCCCCTTCCCAAATCTCATGAAATAATGCGGGAATGAAAAGGAAAGGCAAACAATGATGGGAAATCCACGGCAGAGGGCTAGACAGCTTGTGTAACCAAAAGTAGTCATGCGCTCAAAGAAAGTAAGATGTCCAAAAGCAGAATGCATGCCATTAAACATTAAGCAGCAAAGTGAAATGTTTAAATTTTAATATGAAATATTAATAGCAATATACACAGTCAATTTGAAGGGGACAAATTTAGGGCAATTTTAAAGCCAGCAACCATACCACAAAAGACAATTTGGAAATCCCCTGGTTTCCCAGCATGGAGAGCCAAAAATAACCCAGAGAGAAGCCTTTGATGAGCAGATAAAAGGTCAGGGCCTCCTTTGCTGATGGTGTTGGATAAGTCTTAAGGCTTCCCACAGATTATGATAGATATTAGACTGAGCTCACGCTAGCTGAAAGTGGTGAATGAGTTTTCTGAATACAGTGAGAGTGAACAGAATTATTAAATGCACAATGCAATATTTACTTGACCTATTATTTTTACTTTTGACATTACTGGCAACTGTAAAAATTATTCTGCAGTGGGGTCCTAATTGAAATGTTTAACGCCATGTAGGTGCCCTGCCTTGATGCAGGTTTGAGCAGGGTCAAACTTACTTCTACTCTGTGATTCCCAACAGAGAAACAACAATTACCACAGTAACCCATGTTACGGCTTTAAGCTCTAGGGCAGTGGTTCTCAACCTTTCCAATGCAGTGACCCCTTGATAAAATTTCCCAAGTTTTGGGGACCCCTAACAGTAAAAAAAAAAATTGTAGCAGGGGTTGTCAGCACCCAAGGAAAGACCAGGGCTTCCGGGTTCCGATGACTGCGGGACTGGGCGTTCCTATCCTTCGGTTCGATGATTGACGGCTTGTGAAACAGGTGACCTGTCGCACAACGCGCGTCACCAGATGTCGGGAAATAGCCGAGCTGCGAGTCGGCACTATATGTCGCCTGCGCAGTCAGCTCTACACGGCGGGCGCAGGCGTCGTATAGTGCCGACTCGCAGCTCGGCTATTTCCGGAAATCTGGTGACGCGCTTTGTGCGACAGGTCACCTGTTTCACAAGCCGTCAATCATCGAACCGAAGGATAGGAACGCCCAGTCCCGCAGTTATCGGAACCCTGAGGCAGGGATAGTAACACCCAGTCCCGGAGTCATCAGAACTCAGAAGCCCTGGACCAAATCAGAATATAAAGGTAAGTACGGAGAAAAAAAAAACCTGCCGAAAGTATATGCCCTTACTATGCTGGCTCTAATGTTAAAAATGTGTTTTTAGGGTGAACCTCCACTTTACATAATAGAAAATTGCATCCAATATATTAGGGCAGATGTCAGCACAAAAAAAATCTATAAACATAAAGAAGGAAAACTGTGAACAGGGACACCTTCATCTGTAAATCTTCAAAAATAAGCTTTATTTCACAAATGTACCAATTGGATAATCAATACATGTACATCCATATCCACCCCTATAAAATTGTCAGTGTTGTCAAGAAAATTCACACCTGCTAAAAACCCCTATTGTTCAATATATCCTTCAAATGCAATAGATATGTTGATTTTCTTTTCCCTTATACGCTTTGTTGTAGCAACCATACCCATTATACCAAACGCTTTTAACAATTCAGTGTGTTCTGCACATTTACAGATGATCATTTACAACATTCTACTTCACAAGCTTCACTGCACATTAGCTGCTAAACTACAAGTGAATAGAACTACTGCCAGCAAAGTCTTTATAGAGTCATAGTTTAAACAGAGGCCCGAAAGGCCATAAATTAAAACACAAAAGGAGATTGTCTACTTTACGAAAAGGTTTATCCATTTCACTTCTTGAACCTCTTGATATAGATCACTTCTGGCAGAATATTGGTTTTCATGTTATCTCCAGCCTCTGTTCAAGCTTGTACAGTGCATTACCACGTGTTGTGGTAACTACAATGTGTATTTGTGAATGGATACAAAATGTAATTTTGGTCTTGACAAATTTGTGTTATAATGCACATCTGTCCAGGATTCCTATTGAAAGACCACAGAGTCAGTATGTTTTCAAGCTCTCTTGAGCTTGAAATAACTAATAATAAATTGTGATTATACCCTAAGGCCGCGTTCACACGACCGAGGAACTCGTCGGAAAAGACACATCATTTTCCTCGACAAGTTCTTTGTTAGGCTTGTGGAGAAACTTGACAAGCTTTCTTTGCGTACACACTGTCAAGACCAAATCTCCTCGTTCTCAAACGCGGTGACGTACAACACATACAACGGCAGGGGAAGTTCGATTCCACTGGCACCACTCTTGGGGCGGCTTTTGCTAATCTCATGTTGCGCTCCCATCTCATACTATATTCTGAGCATGCGCTGGTTTCTTAGCATACACACGATCGGGTTTCTCGTCGAAAACCAGCCCGACAAGAAACACGACGAGGAAATTGAGACTCCCGTTGAGGAAAAAGAGAACTTGTTCTCTTTTTTCCTCGTCGAGTTCCTCGACAGTTTCCTCGATGAAAAACATACACACGACCGGTTTCCTCGGCAGAAAAGCTCTGCCACCAAGTTTCTTGATAGATTCTGTCGAGGAAAGTGGTCGTGTGTACGAGGCCTAACAATTAAATTATCTTATTTCCTTTTAAGTCTGTTAAATGTACCATATCTGTTTGGTATATGCATATCTGTTTAACCACTTGCCTACTGGGCACTTTCATCCCTTTCCCGATCGGGCCAATTTTCAGCTTTTAGCATTGTCGAACTTTGAATGACAATTGTGCTGTCATGCTACACTGTACCCAAATGACATTTTTATCATTTTTCTTTTCACACAAATTTAGCTTTCTTTTAGTGCTATTTAATCCCCACCAGGCTTTAACATTTTTTGCTAAACAAATGAAAAAATACAGACAATTTTTAAAAATAAAAATCATAGTTTGTTATAACATTTTGCAAACAGGTAATTTTTCTCTTTCACTGATGTGTGCTGATGAGGCTGCACTCATGAGTGCACGGATGGAGACTGACAGGTGGCACTGGAAGGCATTGATGGGCACTGATAGAAGGCACTGAAGGGCACTGTTAGGTGGCACTGAAAGGCACCACTGATGGACACTAATAGGTGGCACTGATAGGCAGCACTGATACTGTTGGTAACACTGATGAGGAGGCACTGATGGGCACTGATTGGTAGCACTGGTGGGCACTGATTGGCAGCACTGGTGGGCACTGATTGGAGCACTGGCGTTCACTGATTGAAGAACTGGTGGGCACTGTTGGGGCTGCACTTATAATCAGGACACTAATAATCAATGTCCGTCTGACTCAAGCCGGTTATTGTCACCCTTCACCTCTCCTAACACATCATGTTTATATCATGATCAGCTGTCATTGGAGACAGCCAATCACATACCCAAGGGCTGCTGTGATTGTCCCTTTACCCCGATCTGTGAGGACTTTTCCCTCTGATCCGAAGGACTCAGCGATCACAAAGCATGACGCCCGCATACCATAGGGAGCATGATCGCTGGAGGACCTCAATAGACGCCCCCCTGGCACAGTAAGCCCGCGCTGCAGCCGTCATTCGGCTATAGCACAGTCGTGGAGGGGTTAAAGTGATAATTAACCATTTTAGCCCACTGAACTGACTAGCCTAAGGTGATACACAGTAATGCATTAAATCCTTCTTCAGAAGCTGTACCACAGCCCTCTCTCAGGACAACTATTAGTTGTGCACTCCACAAATCTGCCCTTTATAGAAGAGTGGCAAGAAGAAAGCCATTGTTGAAAGAAAGCTATAAGAAGTCCACTTTGCAGTTTGCGAGAAGCCAGGTGGGGGACACAGCAAACATGTGGAAGAAAGTGCTCTTGTAAGAAGAGACCAACATTTTACATTTTGGCCTAAAAGCAAAATGCTGTGTGGTGGAAAACTAACACTGCACATCACCCTGAACACACCATTCCCACCGTGAAACATGGTGGTGGCAGCATCATGTTGTGGGGATGCTTTTTTTCAGAAAGGACAGGAAAGCTGGTGAGAGTTGATAGAAAGATGGATGGAGCCAAACACAGGGCGATCTTGAAAGAAAACATGTTAGAGTCTGCAAAAGACTTGAGACTGGGGTGGAGGTTCATCTTCCAGCAGGACAACAACCCTAAACATACAGCCAGAGCTACAATGGAATGGTTTTGATCAGATCATATTCTTGTGTTAGAATGGCCCAGTCAAAGTCCAGACCTAAATCCAATTGAGAATCTGTGGCAAGATCTGAAAATTGCTGTTCACAGACGCTCTCCATCCAATCTGACAGAGCTTGAGCTATTTTGCAAAGAAGAATGGGCAAAAATGTCCCTCTCTAGATGTGCAAAGCTGGTAGAGACATCCCCAAAAAGACTTGCAGCTGTAATTGCAGTGAAAGGTGGTTCTACAAAGTATTGACTATAGGGGGCTGAATACAAATGCACGCCACACTTTTCACATATTTTTTTTGTAAAAAATGTTTAAAAACATTTATCATTTTCCTTCCACTTCACAATTATGTGCGGCTTTGTGTTGGTCTATGAAATAAAATCTCAATAAAATACATTTACAATTTTGGTTGTAACATGAAAAATGTGGAAAATTTCAAGGGGTATGAATACTTTTTCAAGGCACTGTAATGGTGCTGATATCACTGCTGCTGGAGGCGAAGAGTAATGCAGCGTACACACGATCAGTCAAACCGATGAGAACGGTCTGATGGACCATTTTCATCAGACCAAACCGATCGTGTGTGGGCCCCATCGGTTGTTTTAAATTTAACCGATGGATACCTAACCGAAAAAAACGATCGTTAATAGGCACAACCATCAGTTAAAAATCCATGCATGCTTAGAATCAAGTCGACGCATGCTTGGAACCATTGAACTTAGTTTTTTTCAGCACATCATTGTGTTTTACGTCACCGTGTTCTGACACGATCGTTTTTTTAATCGATGGTGTGTAGGCACGACTGACCATCAGTCAGCTTCATCGGTTAACTGATGAAAACGGTCCATCAGACCGCTCTCATCGGATGGACCGATCGTGTGTACGCGGCATAAGGATTTGGGTCTGGTTGCCGAAATAAAGCAAACATCATGACAAATAATATTTATAATTTAGTGAATTGACACTATGGCAAGTTAAAGTAAATGTTTTTAAATCTAAAGTCATTATGAACAGAAAGAATATAAATGAAGACAACTCATAATATTAATATTTTAGTGAATTGAGTCTATGGCAAGTTAAAGACAAGGGGGCAGATGCACAAAGATCTGCCCCGGCGCATCGTATCTGAGATACGCTACGCCGCCGTACCTTACCTGGCTTTGGTTCGAATCCATAAAGATTGCGCGCCGTAAGTTACGGCAGCGTAGTGTATCTCAAGCGGCGTAACGGCACGGAATTCAAATTGGGCGGGTAGGGGGCGTGTTTCATTTAAATGAAGCGCGTCCCTGCGCCGAACGAACTGCGCATGCGCCGTCCCTAAATTTCCAGCCGTGCATTGCGCGAAATGACGTCGCAAGGATGTCATTGGTTTTGACCTGGACGTAAATTACGTCCATCCCGATTCACGAACGACTTACGCAAAAAAAAAAATTTTAATTATACGCGGGAACGACGGCCATACTTTAACATTGAGTACATCACGAAATAGCAGCTTTAACTATCCCCCCGAAAAAAGCCGACTAGAGACGACGTAAAGGAACGCGCCGGCCGCTCGTACGTTCGTGGATCGTCGGAAATAGCTAATTTGCATACTCGACGTGGAAAATGAAGGAAACGCCACCCAGCGGATGCCGAAGAATTGCATCTTAGATCCGAAGGCATACGAAGACGTACGCCTGTCAGATCTAACCCAGATGCCGTTGTATCTTGTTTTGAGGATTCAAAACAACGATACGACGCGGGAAATTTGAAAGTACGCCGGCGTATCAGTAGATACGCCGGCGTACTCGCTTTGTGGGTCTGCCCCTAGTATTACATATATGAAATAATGATGGTATAGTTTGTGAACATTTTTAGACGGAAATAAAGCTCAGTGGCATTGATCTTTAATTTATCAGCACCACGTCAATGCAACATTATCAAACTAGTTAAAAAAGTTTGTTTTTGCCATCATTTTTAAAAAAAAGTTAATGAGATATTTTAAAACCATTTTGGTTCAGAAGGCTGATTCCGAATCCTCTAAAACAGGATATATTACTGACAAGCGTGAGTTACAGGAAATTTTCTTAGGATGCTTAAAAGGAATTACTGTGTGTTCAGTATGGTTTACCACCATATTCACAGCTTAGTTTATTATTCAACAAGGAAGTGTAATAATGGTCTTCCAGCCACTCATTTTACAGCTCTGGGGAATATCCGGATCATCAACAGCCAATAAAAGCTTGTGTAAAGAAAGCACTATTTACTGTAAAGCTGCTTCTGTATTGTAATACTGCTTCCTTTACACCGTGTTTAGTGTTCATGGAACAACTATGACACTTCCTGATCATTTAAATCTGGCCGAAGCTTCACATCAATACAGTACCAGTATCGACACTTTCACTGAATACAGCTTACTGGGGCAACAAGGTTTAAATTCATAACGCAGCTTAACATTAGATAGATGTTTGTTCATAAAAATTACTAAACTCTAGTTGATAAGAGTTCCTGATTTCCAGGGACCCAGCCCTGGTTTTGAAAATGTTCTCCTGGAAATCTAAAGACTTATAGCTAGATTCAGGTAGAGTTAGGTCGGCGTATCAGTAGATAAGCCGATCTAACTCAGAATCTGCGCCGACCTATGTTTAAGTGTATTCTCAAACAGAGATACGCTTAAACATATCTAAGATACGACGGCTTGCGCTGTCCTATCTTAGGTTGCAATATTTAGGCTGGACGCTAGGTGGCGCTTCCATTGCGGTCGGCGTACAATATGTAAATCAGTAGATACGCCTATTCACGAACGTACGCCCGGCCGCCGCAGTACATTTACGCCGTTTCCGTAACGCATTATCAGGCCTAAAGTTATTCCATCAAATAGTTGGAATAGTAATGTTAAAGTATGGCCGCCGTTCCCGCTTCGAAATTCGAAATTTTTACGTCGTTTGCGTAAGTCGTCCGCGAATAGGGATTTACGTCGTTTACATCCACGTCAAAATCAATAGGCCTGTGCGGCGGACTTAGCCGCAATGCACACTGGGAAATGTAGGCGCCCAGGGCATGCGCAGTTGAAAAAAAACGTCAATCGTGTCGGGTCAAGCCTCATTATCATAAAACACGCCCCCTCAGACAAATTTGAATTAGGCGCCCTTACGCCCGCCCACTTTAGGCTACGCAGCCGTAACTTAGCAGGCAAGTACTTTGAGAATCAAGTACTTGCCTTGCTAACTTACGGTGGCGTAGCCTAAACACGCTAAGCTACGCCGCCGCAAAGTTGCGGACATCTCTCTGAATCTAGCCATTAATAATTACTGTATTTATCGGCGTATAACGCGCACCAGCCTATAACGCGCACCCCAATTTTAAGAGGGAATTTTCTGGAAAAACTACAGTTACAGTTACAGTTATTTATAATCACTATTTAACATTAGACACAAACTTTTAATGAATTCTTAAAATTACTTCTTATTCTCCCATCTAGACTTTCATGATGTCACAAAAAATAATCAGAATTTCTTTTACCTGACACCTGTAGCGCGGCTTGGGGCTTCTATACCCAAATGTTTAGCATTCTCATTCTGTGGTGAAGGGGAGGGTGAGGAAACCCTTAAACGCGGGCAGAGCGGCAGCGCTGGCCGAGACTGTAGCGCGTACCTATGGCATACCTCGGAGGGGAAGGAGGGGGACGAGCGCCCGCCGGAAATCACAGAGCCGTCATCTCCACTCGGCTCTCACTCGGCTGTCACGTCACACACGCACAGTCCCGCCTCCGCCATCGGCATTGGACCATCTCCTGTAACAGACAGAACACTGGTCCAATGCTGGTTGCGGAGGCGGGACTGTGCGTGTGTGACGTGACAGCCGAGTGAGAGCCGAGAGGAGAAGATGGCTCGATGATTTCCGGCGGGCGCTCATCCCCCTCCTTCCCCTCCGAGGTATGCTATTGGCGTATAGCGCGCACCCGTGATTTTCCCCCTATTTTCAGGGGAAAAAATTGTGCGGTATACGCCGATAAATACAGTATTTGCATTTACAATATATTGTCAAAAGTACACCTGCCTTCATACACATGAACTTTAATGGCATCCAAGTCTTAGTCCATAGGGTTCAATATTGAGTTGGCACACTGTTTGCAGCTATAACAGCTTCAACTCTTCTGGGAAGGCTGTCCACAAGGTTTAGGAGTGTGTCTATGGGAATGTTTGAACTTTCTTCCAGAAGCGCATTCGTGAGGACAAGTACTGATATTGGACGAGAAGGCCTGGCTCGCAGCCTCTGCTCTAATTTAACCCAAAGGTATTCTATGGGGTTGAGGTCAGGATTCTGCACAGACCAGTCAAGTTCCCTCAGCTCAAACTCGCTCATCCATGTTTTTTTGGTCCTTGCTTTGTGCACTGGTGCGCAGTCAGGTTGGAACAGGCAGGGGCCATCCCCAAACTGTTCCCACAAAGTTTGGAGCATGAATGCCTTAAGTTCCCTTCACTGGAACTAAGGGGCCAAGCCCAACCCCTGAAAAACAACCCCCACACCATAATCCCCCCTCCACCAGATGATTTGGACCAGTGCACAAAGCAAGGTTCATAAAGACATGTATGAGCGAGTTTGGGGTGGAGGAGCTTGACTGGCCTGCACAGAGTCCTGACTGGGATGTCATTAAAGTTCATGTGCATGTAAAGGCAGGTGTCCCAATACTTTTGACAATATAGTGTATTTTTTGTCTGTTTAAATTAATATTTATTGGGAAACTCAATATCAAATGCATTTCTACATTGCATTTCCCCTTGCCTGACTCTGCAAAATATCCCCTTTCTTGGATAAAGATTTTTAACGTAGCCCCTTTTTTTACCATATTGCTCAAACCTTTATGGTTTTCTGCATCTTTGTTGAGGAGTAGAGATGGAGGAAATTAAATATTTCTGAATTTCGCCAAAATGTGTGCAAAAATTTGGAGATTTGAAAACAGGCACTTCTTTTTTTGTAGACCCCTTTCGAGCACTGAAAGACACTCCTTTAAACGTTGTCCTCTTTTCCCATGGGGATACCAATCCGCACTCCCGGTGAGCTAGGTGTGGAAGGCAAGAGACAAAAATTTGCCCCACAAATGCAACTCCTTGATTTTCACAAAGGATCAGCACTATGGACAGCAACAAAGATCTTTTGCCATTACAATTGTAACAACATTTGTCAGCAATACCTGCTATTTAATGCCCAACTAAAGCATTTGCCTGACCCACGCCCCTCTTCTACCACTATCTTCAGGCTGGTCTTTCCTCCTCTCCGGTAGTCCTTATCTGTGGATATAATGATGATTTTGTATTTCATTATTTAGAGAGTGTGCATTTGTTTCATCATGTTAGTTAATTTTTCAAATTCTTTATATGTGCTCGCGTGTGTGTGTATTTAATTTTTTTATGGAAATCACTTTACCTTTTTATTTTACGTTTATATGAAAAAAAAAAATATTTATATATATCCAGGGCCGATCCGCTCTATAGGCTCACTATGCAAGTCGCTTAGGGAACCGCAAAGCTGCGGAGGGCCCCCCAAATTACTAGAGGCCCCACCTGGTGAGAAGTCATTTTCGGCCTGCTTCTCAACTCGCTGGCTGCATGGGAGAAGAGGTAATAAGTCAGCCCCCCCCCCGATTCTCACTTTAATGTAACATGTCATTTCCGACAGCAGAACACCCCCTCCCCCCGCTTCTCAACTTTAATGTGACATGTCACTGTCTGCACTTTTATTTACAATTGTACTGTAGGTATTCCAGCTATAAGTAGCGTGTATATCTAAACTTTGCTAACATTAAGAATATAAATGATGTAAAACTATTTTTCCAACTTTGAATATTTCTCCAACTAATTACCAACAGCATCTAAAACATATTTTTATATGTGTTATCTCACTTTAGTATGAAACTGTAAACCAAAACAAGTTTGGAAAATTCTCACCCACCTTTCTCCCACCCACACTTTATAAAATGATTGATGCCCTGGCACTTCAATACTTTTAAATACAATAAAACTCTAACTATGGTTTAAAGGATGACATGTGAATTATGATCATTTTCTTAACATAAGTGAAGAAAAATGATGCCGCGTACACACGGTGTTTTTTTGTGATGAAAAAAAACGTAATTTTTTAGCATGAAAAAAAAAACGACGTTTTTCAAACTTCATTTTAAAAAACAACGTTGCCTACACACTATCGTTTTTTCAAAATGCTCTAGCAAACTGCGGTTACGTTTAGCACGTACGGCGGCACTCTGTTCCATTCAAGCTCGCGTCATAACTTGCTTCTGAGCATGCGCGGGTTTAAAAACGTTGTTTTAGCCTACACACGGTCATTTTTTTTTAAAAGTGTATTTTGTGCGTGTACTCGAGAGAGGAGCCGGACTGCAGGAGTTGGGAGTAGACAGGCCTCCCCCAGAGGCAATCTGCCACCTTTCTCCATGCCCCGGGTGGCAATGGTGGGTGTGTGAGGGGATCCTCCCACACAGCGCGCCCTACCTGCTCCGCTTTGAAGCCCAACAGGGCAGAGGGACTCCCTATAAGGGAGTGAGAGGATCTAGCCCGCTCAACCAGCCCCGTTAGTCCTTCGCCTCTCTTTTTAGAGACCGCGTGGTCAAAGTGCGTGCATGTTAACCCAATTTCGAGTGCGTGTAAGTGTGGTGGTTTTTGTGGGAGGGGGGTGGGCGTACTAAGCACAGGCTTACCTCGCATAGCACACCCACTGGGAGCTGGACTGAGACCACCAAACTCAATTCACATGTAGCTGAGACCGGGATCCGAACCTCTAGCTGCAGAGGTGAATGGCTTGTCAGCGCAGTGCCAATCGCGTTGAGCCACCGCAGCTCCCCATGGTCATTTTCTTTTACACAAAAAACGACGTTTTGAAAAACGACATAAAAAATTGAAGCATGCTCGAATTTTTTTTTTTTTTACGTTTTTCAGAAGACATAAAACAACGTTTTCCCCACACACGGCCATTTTAAATGACGTTTTTAAAAATGACATTTTTTTTCATGACAAAAAACGACCGTGTGTACGCGGCACAAGGTATGGGTCACGGCAATGTTGTGAAGTTTTAAAGGCCATCTCCACAACTTTTCCATTGACTGCAAATGGTTTAATTAAAGCTCCTCCCATCCTTATTTTTATCCTCTTTGATGGTCAAATGCAACGAACACTTTCACTTTTGATATTGCTGATCACTGTTTGCTAATTGATGTTTGGTTGATTCAAAATCTGCACTTAAGGTGCCCATTCATGATGGAAAGCAAATACCGATATTTGCTGGACACTGCAGTGTTTACTCCATGTGCCATGTAAGACTTTATCAAAAATGCAGATTGATATTTCCCTTGAAGTTATCAATGCATAATGTTGCACAGAACACCCAAACATCTGAACAACCAAGGTTTGGTTCCAGACATTATGTTCATCCCTAATATCATATAGCAGATTTCCTCTATTCGATTCCTCACCTCTCTTTCAAGTACATTGTCTATATTTTTCAGGCCAAGATTATGCTCATTTTCTTATTAAAGCGGGAGTTCACCCTAAAAAAAAAATGTAACGTTAGATTCATGCTCATTTTGTCTAGGGGAATCGGCTAGTTTTTTAAAAAACGAGGCAGTACTTACCGTTTTAGAGAGCGATCTTATCCGCCGCTTCCGGGTATGGACTGGGCGTTCCTTCTTGATTGACAGTCTTCCGACAGGCTTCCGGCGGTCGCATCTATCGCGTCACGAGTAGCCGAAAGAAGCCAAACGTCGGTGCATCGCTATACGGCGCCTGCGCACCGACGTTCGGCTACTTTCGGAAAATCGTGACGCGATAGATGCGACTGTCAGAAGCCTGTCGGAACACTGTCAATCAAGAAGGAATGCCCAGTCCCGCAGCCCATACCCGGAAGCCGCGGAGAAGATGTATTTCTAAAACGGTAAGTACAGCTTTGATTTAAAAAAAATTCCCGATTCCCCTAGACAAAATGAGCATCAATCTAATGTTAAAAATTGTCATTTGCAGGTGAACCTCCACTTTAAGATGCTGAGATTACGTATCTTGACGTATTTATAAAATGCAGTAATAGTTATGTTATATACAAAGTTCTTCCAATGCAATAAACAATTTCAAGGATAGGCCTTTGCACGTCATTCGCACCTTTTAACCCAAACTGTTTTGCAGTTATGTGTTCAGTCCACTAATGATCTGCTGAACGCAGTGCTCTTCTCAATTCCCAGAACAAGCTCCCAAGAGAAATGCCAGAGGTGTCGGAAATGGCAGCAAGTCAGACCGTGCCAGATCACAGCATCTGAGGCTTCTTCACCTTTGACAAAAAGGAAATTTGATAAGAGCATGTTGTATAAATTCATTGTGTTGCAACTTGCAGCAGTGTCAGATGTGTAAAGCTCTATTAGAGATGACGAGTACATCTAAATGTTCTGATGTGTAGCTAATACTTCACACTAGTATAAGATAAAACTGCTCTCTAGACAAATGGCTCGCCAAATAAATAGAGCCATTCTTCAGAATTATTTTTAAATGCTTCTTTTTTTGTTTTTATTTTGTGAAAAGTGAGTAGGTTCTAGAACTTTTTGTCTACTTTTTATTGCTATTTGTAACCCCCGCTGGTGGAGCTTCAACCTCTATATTTGTGCTGGTGACCATTGTCACCGGGACAGAAAGTGACCTGAAATGTTATGGATGTTTTTTTTAAATAGTATTAGGAAGAAACTCTTCCAAAAAGGACACTGTATGTTCCAATGACAGCAATCTAAGATGGGCAGCCCCTCATTTTAGAGAGATTGGAGAAGTCTCTCCAAATGGGACAGGAGTTTCAACAATTCCATACTACTAAACCTAAAACTAAAAAGAAAAGATTTGAGTTTAGTCATAATTTATGGTCTCCCATTTCCATAAGTATTTTCTTGCAGAAGCTTCCTCCGTAGTTGGCTTTTGGAAGTAATAGAGACTACAGATTATATCACCTTTCAGCCTCGAAACATGTAAACCATCTCTCAGCTGCAGGTTTTGTAACATGTTGGTTAGCAAAGGTATGTGACTAAAAGTATGAAGCTAACGCACCATAAGGGCATTTCAATAGTTATATTTTAAACAATAATACCAAATGAGAATATAATTGGTGCAACAAAGGGACAATGATAGGGTTAATGGTCCATTGATGGATTATTTCCTTAAAGGAGAAGTCCAGCCTGAGTTTTTTAGGCTAAGCTTCTCCTATGGGTCACAGGTGTGCAAATCGTTTTGCACTCCTATGACCAGTTTTCAGCGGAGAGCGGTCTAAAATCCGCTCTCCGCTGATGTCACTGGAATCAGTCTAGGCAGCGTGTCATGCCAACTTCAGAAATCTGGATCCGCCAGCTGCCTTGACTGATGGCAGTCTCAGCAGGTCAACAAGCCGCTGAGACGGCCACTCCCCGTCCTTCCAAAGCTCA
Source organism: Rana temporaria (assembly GCF_905171775.1). Lineage (NCBI taxonomy): Eukaryota > Metazoa > Chordata > Amphibia > Anura > Ranidae > Rana > Rana temporaria. The sequence goes on along the minus strand of NC_053499.1, from coordinate 34,736,472 downwards.
GTGCTTCAGTGACCGTAGTGAGAAGCGAGCCATCGGCGATGTTCGTGGCTCAGTTCTCAGTGTAGAGACACCGGGGGACAGACAGCTGCAGCATCAGTCTGATGCTGCATCCACCTAGGTAAGTATGAATATAAATATGTATATAAAAAAAAGAACCATACTTCTCTTTTAAAAATATAGATTAATAAAATCCTAGCCAACACAAGTCCCAGTCCTCCAAGAGGTAAAAGACTGCAGTTCCAGCAAGCCAGAAATTACACAGGCTCTAAGGGCTTCCTGATTCCTTTGGAACACAGAGTAAGACAGATGTGGCGACACAACTTAACCTGATGGAGGAACTTGGCGACGCATTTGTGCAGCATGTGCTCCTTCCTCTGGCTATGTAAGGCCATTAACAACACTTGTAAAATAAGATAAAACATGAATATAAATCCTAAAGATAAATATAGATATAAAATCCCAATAAATTATATTTATGTTTTTGGTTGTAACATGACAAAATGTGGAAAATTTGAAGGGGTATGAATAATTTTTCAAGGCACTGTATGTTTTGGTCAGGGAGATAAAGTTCAGTAAATCTTTGGGGAAGAAAATTAATAAGTGGGCGAATTTTGTATATATTTGTCATAGTTGGGATGATCTTTGGGAGGGCACTGGGTGTTATCACTGAAATTAAGGAAGTGCATGATCATCTCAAAGCATTACCTCTGCATTACAGAAGAATAAATGGGCACGCAATGGGTGGGGTGGGTGGGTGGGGTTCCAGGCATGTCCTTCATTTATTTTTATTTTTTAAGCCCCATGTTAAGGGTGAGGCTCATAAATAACTTGAACTCCTCCAATTTAAGAAATTTCCACTCAAAGGGATGGACATAGGATGAACTGGGGTTGTTAGCATATACTGTTGGGAAAAAAGATTTGTCTGGTCCACAATAAATTGAAGTAAACTGTCCGGCAAAAATACTTTTTAAAAATAAATTTCTGAAATTTTTTGATTATTGGCATGCACACCTGGTTGTGCAGTGAAAGGGGGAATACTTGCTGATCCTGAGTTGGAAGGCAGCCATAAGGGGTTGGCAAGAGCATCTGGAAGGTATGTATGGGCCCTGATTCTTGGGGGATGTGATACTCTAGTGCTGGTAATGGGCCGTTCAACCTGGAGTCTAGTGTCGTCGGTGTTTACCAATTGATCATTGGGGTGTATGTCGCTGCTGCGCAGCTGCCTGGTTTCCTCCTTTTAGAAAAGAACCCCTTTCTCCTCCGATTAGATCACCAATCCACTTCTTTCGACAGGTTCATACACCAAATTGGAATCAGACTGTAAGAGCTTCCCACTGCTCTCATCAGTCATGCTGAGGGTTTGAAATGTCTCGTCACTTGTGTAAACTTTTTGGGACATGGCTGGCTCTGGTGACACTGGTAGAGATAGACTGGCTGTGTGATGGGTACTCTGGTGATGGGCAGTTGTGTGAAGGTACTCTGTGGATGGGCGGCTGTGGGACAGGTATACTGCACACAGTGGCGCTGATAGGCGATCAGTGCCAGGTACTAATTGGCGACAGGTACACTGCTGTTGGTCACTAATGGGCGACAGGTACACTACTGATAGGTGAAAGGTGATCTTATGGGCACTGATGGATGGGAGTAACACTGCTGATGGGTTACAGGTACACTTAGGACGCGTGCACACCATCGGTCCAAACCAATGAAAACGGACGGAAGTTCAGTTTCATCGGTCCAAACCGGCCATGTGTACGCCCCATCAGTCTGTTGTCCTTCGGTCCAAAAAAAGAGAACTTGCTTTAAAATCGAACCGATGGACGGCTGACCGATAGGTCAAAACCGATGGTTAGTACACAAAAGCATCGGTTCAAAACCCGCACATGCTCAGAATCAAGTCGACGCATGCTTGGAAGCATTGAGCTTCATTGTTTTCAGCACGTCGTGTGTTTTTTACATCACCGAGTTCTGACCCGATCGGTTTTTGAACTGATGGTGTGTACGCAAATCAGACCATCAGTCTACTTCAGCAGTGAACCGATGAAAATGTTCCTTCGGACCATTCTCATTGGATGGTACGCGGCCTCAGGGGCACTGGTGGGTGACAGGTGCACTGGTGGGTGACAGGAATACTGATGATGGGCACTGATAAGGACTGTAACAGTGCTGATGGGGGCGATGTGACAGGTGCTCTTTATTTCCGGGTGATGTGTATAGCACAGAGTCTAGGGTTGGCTTCACCTTTTTAGGTTTACTGGTCTCTTGACATGTAACACTGCCTAGAACACTGAACATTCATTTTATAACTCCTCAAGTCTTTGTGATTCCCAGTCTCATATATTTAGCCTGTTGACGTCATTGAAGTGCCTTTGTACAAATTCTAAATCCTGCATCTGAATCTGATGGATTCAAGTAAAACCTTTTACGAGCTTGTAAGGACATTAATATTCTTTACTTTACTGAGAGTCATAATCTGCTGAAGTCATCATGCATGGTAAACAGCGACCAATATCTTGCTTTATGAATGAAGGTGTCAGCCAGTCAATTAGCTGCAGAAATAACACTCGCTCCCTTAGGGAGGATTCTCTCCTTCTCATTGATAGCAGCTGAAATGTCAAACATGCTGTAAATGTCGTAGAGAAGGCAGATAACAATTGGCAGCTGTTTGCTTTATTTCCTTATTTTGAGAAAAGGGGGATTTTCAAATAAATTTATTTAAAAAAAAAAAAAAAGTGAATTCTTCCTTTTGACAGACTGTGAAGGGTGTGACATTTACACTAAGTTGAAGGGATTTATTAATTTATTTAAACTTTTACTGCTTTGACAGTGGTTAGGCTGTCCTTGATTAAACTCGAGCCCACACAGAAATTCCAGCTTGAGAACTCCACATGTGATATTCAGTCTGAAACAAAAGCCACAAAAATTGTACAAAATGCACATTAAAAATTTTTTAACACTAGATTGGGCCTAATTACGGGAAGCAGAATCGGGTGTTTTGATTAAAATCAATGCAGTACTTACCTTTTTTGAGATAGATGTTCTCCCGCCGCTTCCGGGTATGGTCTTCGGGACTGGGCGTTCCTATTTGATTGACAGCCTTCCGACGGTCGCATACAGCGCGTCAAGAGTTGCCGAACGTCGGTGCGGCGCTATACGGTGCCTTCGCACCGACGTTCGGCTACTTTCGGAAACTGGTGACGCGCTGTATACGACGGACGGAAGGCTGTCAATCAAATAGGAACGCCCAGTCCCGCAGTCCATACCCGGAAGCGGCGGGAGAACATCTATCTCAAAAAAGGTAAGTACTGCATTGATTCTAATCAAAATACCCGATTCTGCTTCCCGTAATTAGGCCCAATCTAATGTTAAAAATTGATTTTTTGGGTGAACCTCCACTTTAACAGTTAATACCAGAAGTGTGTATGCAAATCACAAGTGGTGGTAATTAAAATATATGTAGAACAGAGGGAGAAGATCCCCATGCGCCTCCACTTTGCAGTAAAGGTGCCTACAGAATTAAACCATATATAAACAAATAAAATTAAATCTAATGGGAGATTTAACATTATAATGTAACTTTAATATACATTTGTGGTATAAATGCAAAGCTTTCTACAAAATCTTGATATAGAGCGGTCATTTACCCCGTAGAATCCCAACGCGCTAGTAGGGCCAATTTAGACAGGATCTGATTAACCTTCCAGCATGTCTTTGGAGTGTGGGAGGAAACCAGAGTACCCGGAGGGAACCCACACAGGCACAGGGAGAACATGCAAACTCCAGGCAGATGGTGTGGTGGTCGGGATTCAAACCAGCGACCCTTTTGCTGCTATGTGACAGTGCTAACCACTACACCACACCAATGATATCCTACCCATCTTTGTTCAGCCATTTCTTGTTATTGGGGGACAAATTTTTGTTCTTGTCTATTTGTTGGGCTATTGTGTTTTTACCCTATCACATGGGCTTTCAATGGAAACTACAAGTAGCCATTTCAACACACACTACACAGCCATGATCCGTGGTCATCACCATCAAGAGACACTCCCTGGAAAATGCTATGCAGCCATTGCAAGCATTGCAATGTACACAAGGAGGAGACTTCAAAGAAACTGTATGAGATCTGATGCACTGAGATGTAAACAAGAGGACAAAAGGTGACAAATAATTATTTTTTATTAGAAACTCCGGGTTGTGTTGGTTTCTTTACAGACTTCAGAAGAAGAAATCTCTTACATGGAATGCTATCTGATGGCATAGGCAGCAGAAGAGGTTTATTTTAGTTTTCCTACTGGTTCGCTTTTTAGTTTGTCTAATGCCCCTTCCACATGGAGTGGGCTCTGTTGCAGTCCGCTTGTCCATTGACACCCGCTGCTCCATGGAGGTCAACGGATGGTCCGATTGAGTCCACCTAAAAAACTGACAGGTGAACCTAATCCGTCCACCCGTGTGAAAAGGGCCTAAAGACAAAACTTATTTGGTTTTTGATACACTGCGGAAAACAAAAAACACTGCTATCTAGGCCCTATTGGCAAGTATTTTCTTCAGTTTTTGTATTAGAGACACAACAGGAACTGAGAGGAGAGGAAATACCATTTTAAATGTCTCCCTTGAACATTTCCATTTTGGAGCCAACTCCTTTGCAGTCTACCTGCTCAGTAGAGAATTTGTCAGCTGATCCCAGCTGAGCAGGTGGATGGCTGGTCTGTGTCTGCTCCGCTTAGACAGAGCAGACATGGACACAGCTCACTCTTCTCTATGGATAGTTGGATGTAAAAGGACCACCTGTCAGTTTACATCTGACTGTCATCCGATCCAATCCACCAGTCGGAACAGAACAGATTTTTATTTTAAAGCATTGTATGCACAACCGGTTTCCCGTCTGGAAAACTGCCATGAGAGCTTTTGGCCGGGAAAACCAGCCGTGTGTGTGCTCCATCGCAGTTATCCCGACAGGAAAACTGCAGAAAAAAAAAGAGAACCAGCTTTTTTTCCCGCCAGGATTCCTGGCGGTCTTTAACCCGGCAGTTTTCCTATGGGAAACACTGCGATGGAGCATACACACGGCCAGGATTCCCGACCAAAGCTCTCGTGGCAGTTTTCCTGTCGGGTAGCCTGGTCGTGTGTAGGGGAAAAAGTTACCGAGCGGGTTGGCGGTTTTCCCCTCGGGTTTCCCGGCGGTAAAAAGTCCGCCAGGATCTTTCTAAAATGAGAGGAGAGGAAATACCTTCTTAGATTTTTCCTTTGAAGATTGCCATTCTGGAGACAACTGTAAGATTATGGATTTCCCATTACTTCCTGTTTCAATGATAATAATCTCCAAGACAAATGGAGAGGGTGAACTGTCTCAGGCCGATTAATCAGATGTAAAGACTCAAGCTAAACAAATGACAATGCATTATATTAGCATATTTATATTATAATACTTAATAATATAATACCAGAATTAAAAGTAATATACTGTAATGGGCTGCACAGAGAAGTTACATACAGTAAATATCAGATATACCTTTTTAGAAATGCAGAAAACACCTACATGATGTATTCCTTTAAAGTTATCAACAAAGCACTCTCCAATCTCTCACTGCCATATGCTTTCTAAACTTATCATAAAGGTTGCATTATTGACCTGTTTTGTCAATGTCACCACATAATATAATCCAGTGACACAGTAAGACTGTGACCTATATAGCCTCTACCACCTGCCTGCGTGTTTTATACGCATCTCTTCTCTACTTTTGGAAGGCTTTATACAGGCTTTAGAATTTAGTGACCCTACAGTGAATATTTTTGGCTTCCAACAAAAATTTATCACGTAGGCTGAAGAAAAAAACACATCGAGATCCATATGCCCAGAAAAACAGGAAAAAACAGGAGTCATCATAATTCTTTCTACTTTTCCCAACTATAGATACCATTGATTGCAAGGAAGCATTTCAACTTTCTTAATGTATATGCCCATACATAATTAGTACTTTAGTCATAGGTACAGCTTGTTGGGGTGAGTTTCTTCCTGATCACAACTGTCAAGTCTGCTTCTGACCACCTGTACTTTTTGTATGTTCATACCCACTTTTGCACATTCCAGGACCTCTCATTGTGGCCTTGGCAGGTGTGTATATCTAGGAACCCAAGAAGAGACATTTCATCAGTAGAGTACCTCAAAGATTTCAACAACTGTCAAATGGTTTAACTCTCCAGCATCTGCTAAAAATTAAAAAGAAGTTTTAGATTAATTGACCTTTGTAAAACGTATGCTGTTTAATCAGTTTATAAATAACAGAGAGGTTGGATTCAGGAGTTAAATTTCAGCATTTGTGAATATCACATTTTTTAAGGAAATAAGTGAAAAAAGAACACGTTCCCTTTTTTTTTCCCCCGGGAAATCCGGCGGAATTTTTTTCCGGCGGTTTTTGGCAGTTTTCCTATGGGAAAAACTGCGATAGAGCATACACACGGCTGGGATTCCCGGGCCAAAGCTCCATTACAGTTTTTCCCATAGGAAAACTGGCAAAAAACGCCAGACAAAAGTCCGCTGGATTTCCCGGCGGGAAAAAAGAGAACTGGTTCTCTTTTTTTATCCGGCAGTTTTTGCGCAGTTCTCCCATCGGAAAAACTGTGGGGAGCATACTCACGGTCGGGATTCCTGGCCAAAGCTCACCTCACAGTTTTCCCGTTGGGAAAACTGATCGTGTGTACAAGGCTTCAGGCCCCATACTCACGACCAAACATGTCTGCTGAAACTGGTCCGCGGACCAGTTTCAGCGGACATGTTCGTTCGTGTGTAGGCAGTAACGGACAGGATTCCAGCAAACATTCGTCGGCCAGACCGTTTTCCAACGAACAACTGTTTCCTGGTCTTGCTTTAAAACAGTCTGCTGGAATCGTGTCCGTCAGACATGTTCGGTCGTCTGTACACAAAAGCAGCGTACAAAAACCCCGCGCATGCTCAGTCCAAATGAGGAGACGGGAGCGCTCGTTCAGGTAAAACTCGCGTTTGTTTGGGATATGGCACATTCGTCATTAGAAACCTTTTATTCTAGCAAGAGAACAATGTCTTAAAAAGGCGCACTAAACCACATTTTCTTGCCTCGTTTTATTAATTCTTCTCTTGCTAGAATAACCCCGTTCTCTTGCTGATGCAATTTCAATAGAGTTGTCCCATACTGAAATGTCACATTTCTTGCTTGTGATGTAATCCTTTAATAATGTTTTCTATGCCAGACGTGTGTTTTGGTTGGTGGTCCTCCATAATTTATAGTAGTCATTTTTGTAAAGGAATGTGCATCTTTTTTTGTTTTTTGTTGTTTCTAGTTATGTCACCATTTAGTTTAATTTTTTTTAACATGTTTTTTTTCTTTTAATTTTTTTTTTTTTTTTTTTTGTGTTTCATTTGAGAATATTAAACCATGTTGGCACACCAAATGTCCCCCCCCCCCCCAAGGAGTGTGTCCTTTGTAAATGACCCATTGTATATTTATTAAAGGTTTGCTGCCTAATAATCCCCACAGTATAACAAACAATAGACATGTTTTCAAATGAAAGCAAAAAGCCTTTTATTTAGGCAAATGTCATCACAAAAAATAAACAGAACGGCAGCACTAGAATAGATAGCAAACTATATGCAAACTTGCATTTCCAACATGGTGAAGGATAAACTTCCAAGCCTCAGGAGCCAAACCCAAAAATATGAAGCAGCAGCACAGAAACAAAGGAACCCAAACTGTGGTAGTCCAAACAATATGTCCTTTATGTGGAAGGAAATGGAAGGCAGAGAATCAACGTTTCCTCCTCTTTCCAGCCTTCCCTCCAGGCAGCCTTCCAGCGGATCTAACACGGGGTCTTGCAGGTGGGGTCGATGTGGCAGCAGGAGGATGGTGTTCCGCAAGCCGGGCCGGGTCACATAGCCCAGTGTCTGGGGTCAGCAGGCCCTTCTGCATCCACCAAAGGACCTGGTTCATCAGGGCCTTTGCCAGTCTTCTCTGGTCCTCCTCCCCTTCATTCAAATCGTGGGCCAATGAGGCACTGAAGGCCTCTGTGGGGTTGAGGGGGGCCCTCATGATGGCGCTTGCCTCCTGTATCATGCGGAGGCTTGCCTCCTCCACAGGCCTCAACTGCCTCCTTCGGCCTGATGGCCTCACCTGGGGGGGAGAAGACTGGCTGGTGGTGGTTCTCCTGGCCGGGGGGACCTGCTGCAGGCCACTGGGCCCAGCCTCCTCCTGGCTGCCACTGACCCCGGCCTCCTCCTGGCTGCCACTGACCCCGGCCTCCTCCTGGCTGACAGACACCTGAGGATCTGCCACCTCCTGGCTTATCTCTTCTTCCTGTGTGGAAAAAAAAGGACATTTTTTACAATTTCGCTAAATAAAACCACACTCATTTTCATGTTTTTCGTTTAGTATTTTCTGTTCATTATTACTTGAATACACTCTACTTCTGACCCCTGCAGTTGTCATCCCTGACACCTATTTGTCTGTACACCTTTTTTTTTGCTTTTTCCCAGCTTGGCTTTTCTTTTACAATATCAAATCATTAATCCACCAAGAATTATTTACGCCAGAAATATAGAGGAAACTACTATACCTCCTCATCGAAGGGTGGCAGATCTGCATCTCTGTCAGCCAGGCCCTCTTCCTCCGACTCTGCAGGGCTGTGGTCATCTGGGGAATGTCCGCTGGAAGGTAGCATGGAGGAAAGGTTGGAAGAAAGACTCGACATCGTTTTCCTGCCTTCCATTTCGTCCCGCAAAAAAAGCCATCTGTTTATAATACCACAGTTTGGGTTCCTTTGCTTGTGTTGCTGCTGCTCCCGATTTTTTGCTTTTATTAGCTTTGTATGCTCTCCTGTATGTGCTTCTGAGGTTGGCAAGTTTATCCTTCACCATGTTGGCAGTGCATCCTGGCACCCATGTTTGCATATAGTTTGCTAGCTCTTCTAGTGCTGCCGCTCGTACATCTTTATTACAATATAAAGAGTGCTTGGAATTCCACAGGATGGGCGTCTCCTGATATTTTTGGAGTAAGGCCTCTATAGCTTCCTTTGTTTGTAGGAGGTCCATTTCACTTTTTGAAAAATGATATTTCTTTTGGAGTCTAGATTCGCAAAACATAAACCAAAGAAAAATAAATATTCAAAAGGATCAGCGTTGACCTTGATATAATATGTGTCTTCAAATTTATTACCTATATCTAATTACAAACACAGTCTCTCTTGTTTAAACAATGATTGGCAGCTCGGCCGCATTGGTTGTACCAAACATTGATTTGCTAGATGCAGAGCCATTGTTAACATTGCAGTAAATATTTTTTATATAGAAAAATGACAGTATTCATCTAGGCACTCTTTCATGTGTAAATCTCATGCCCCTGACAATGGATGACATAAAAGACACTTCCTAATGACCTCTGTACAACCAACACTTGAACAATACTTTGCCTGATCTGAATACACCATTAAAAAACTTGTCAATGAGGTACAGCATTGTTCACATCTCTATTTTGTGAGTTGTCCAAAAGCATTTGGATACCAAAATAACATTGTGGTACCCCATAGACAGAATAGCTTAAAAAGGGTGCAACCAACAGCCCAAACCCCCATCCCATGTGTCTACATTTTCCAGGCCTCTGCTGATCCCATTTTTAATTTCCTTACCTTCCTGTCTCTCGCTCCTCGTTTCTCACGCTCGCCTAATTACCGCGTAAGATGCGTAATCACGGCGTGCACCTTTTAAACACTCCGCGTATTTATTAAACCCCGCCCTCGTCACCTTTGCTAGGCCCCTAATCAATGAGTTTAGGAAATATGGCGTTAACTGTGTATGTTCAGGATGCGATCGAAGATTCTCCGCGTAACCTATGTAAACACGTTGTTTGCATTCTCTACACTCCGCGTATGTATTAAACGCCGCCCTCTTCTCCGCCCATGGCGTAAGAATTCATCTTTTCCATGCCCATAATCTCTGTGGGAAAGGAAAGATGGCGATGTCACACGAGCGGGCACGATGCTCTCATGCCACAAGTGAAGGGACAGAGGCAGGGACGTCCCGATCAAGGCCAAGAAGATACAAAGCCACTAATATGCGGTTCCAGGAAATGGTGGAGTTAGTTTACATCATGCGAAAGAAGGACTATGATGGTGAATTAGGGCCATACAAGACCCCTAACCGCCGAAAGGCACATATTATGGACAAGGTGGCGAGGAGAATGCAGAGGATGTTTGGGATCACCAGGTCCAAGGAACAGCTGAGGAAACGCTGGTCAGACTTAAAATTGAGGGAGCCACATCAGATGAAGAAAATACTTAAAATTCTGCGTAAAAGTAAGTAAATATATATTGGGGTTGGGGGGGGGGTGGTTGATTGTCTGCAATAATGTGTTGCCGTGTATATTTCACCATCTGCCTCCTTGGCCTGCTTGTAATTTTAAAGACATGTTGTCATTTATTTTTTATGACATAAATACCTACATATTTACAAATAGTGTTCTTAGTAAACCACGTAACATCACATAGTTTCTCAGAAAGGCTCGGTTATTCCAGGAACAACACACCTGGACATGGCTCACTGGCCAAAAACTTTGTTTGTAAACATTGTGTAAAAGCTAGTTCTAAAAAATAACATTAGGAGAATGGGAAAGGCAAACAGGATTCATTCTAAAAACAGTGGTAATAAAGCAGATGTTTTCACATCTGCAATGCAGAGCACCTGTGTCTCCCCAAATCAAAAATGGGTTTTGGTAGGGTCTCCCAGAAATACTGTTTAGGGGGGACATCCATGTGTGTCACTTTGCTAAAAAGGGGCAGGATCAGAGCTTGCCATAGAAGTAATTCCAAAATGTAGGTTTGGTGAAAGATAAAAGTAACTAAATGAAAGCATCTTCTAAGCAATGTGTGCGATTTATGCTCTCCAATATCTGTGTGCTGATGAGTCTACATTTTTTTTTTTTTATTTCAGGGGAAAGAAGTCGCCAGCATTTGGAGGAGGCAGAGAGGGCCAGACAAGGCCAAAATCTTCCATCTCAACATGTGGAGGAGGAGGAGGATGTGGAAGGAGAAGAGGATGTGGAAGGAGAAGAGGATGTGGAAGGAGAAGAGGATGTGGAAGGAGAAGAGGATGTGGAAGGAGAGGAGGAAGGAAGAAAGGAGGAAGGAAGAGAGGAGGAAGAAGTAATTTTGGACTTAGAATTTATAGCAGATGAAGGGCAAGTGGCGGAAGAACAATTTGGCGAATTGAAAGAAGGTGGATTGATGGATGAAGGAGGAGTCCAAGATGATGGGGAAGTGGTGGAAGAAGGAGGAGTGATAGAAGATGATGGGGAGGTGGTGGAAGAAGGAGGAGTGATAGAAGATGTCGAAGAGGTGGAAAGGAGAAGCCCATCAGGTCAGTGTCACCCTAGCTTGATTAAAAAAAACATATGTAGATAGGCCTCATCGAAAAATAATTTTGGAAATGACCATTTTTTTTTTTTTTTAGGGGAGGAGGATGGTGTGTCAATATTTTCACGTGCAAGTGCTGCTATAATTATTCAGCAGGTAATGGAGTGCAGCACTGAAATGCACAATATGCATGAAAGGATGGTTGTCATGGAACAGAATGTAACAAATGTCCTTTTGGAATGCAGCACGGAAATGGACAATATGCGGCAAAGAATGATGGTCATCGAATCTAATTTTAAAAATATTATTGACATGATGGGCCGTGTCAAAGACTGAAACACCCCCCGCCCATCCCCCGCCCCCACAAACATTTTTACTGTTTTAATAATGAATACGCCAAAATTTGAAGATACACACACAGTGTGCCAACATGTGCTATCTGCCATCACAGAATATCTAGTGTCTGTGCTTTGTGGGTCCAACCCCCTCCTCCATCCTCAAGTAGTTGAGAGGAAGGGTTTGCTCCCACAAAACACAGACATTGATCACCCATGATGTCAGATAGCACATGTGGCCATTTGTCTGTTGAACCAATGACATTTGGCGAATTTGCACTGAATGTGTGTATCTTCAAATTTTGGCGTGTTCCAGTGTGAAAGCACACCATGACTGACTGCTGTTGTGAGTTTTTATATTTTTATAATTTTATTTTTTTACTTTTTGACCATGTTGTACATTTTTGGATACTATAAAGTTTAGACCATAAAGGATAAACACCGAAAAAAAATTATAAAGATATATATATAGAATTATAAATCTCTCTAATCACTGAATTTAGTGAAGTCGAGATTTGACTCCTAAATCTCCACAACAAATATTCGTATTTAAAAACACACAAAAAAAAAAAAAAAAAATATAAAAAAAAATGTAATAAATATTGGTTTTGGTGCATAAAAAATATGCCGAGAATAAAAAATACTAAGGCGGTAAACACCCCACCAAAAATATTCTATATATATATATATATATATATATGTAAACAATAAATCGAACTATATTTGATAAACAAAACTGTGAACTTGTTAAAAAATGTATAATCTTCATAATATTTTTTGTTGAATTACCTGAAAAAAAAAAAAAAATTACAAATTTTTGTAGACTCCTAAGTACAAAAGCAGGGAGTAATGAAAAAAAATATAAAATAATTTTTGGGGTCATGAACAAGCAAAAATTAAAAAACTTGACCTCAAAATTTACAAATGGAGTTGCTTCTTATTTCTAGACTCAATACCCTGTTTGTAGATGAGTGAATACTGTGCAAAATGTGGTTATTTACTAAAAGTGGAGAAATCAATTATGCAGTAAAATTGAAGAAGTTAGTTAGAGAACCAGGAAGACAGATAAAAAGAGAAAAAGCAATAATGACAAACAACTGTATAAAGTCCAATGGTCTAATTATTTATTATTTGTGAGAATATTCCTTTCTTTGGGGGCCGAATTAGAAAGAATATGATCTGGCATAGCAATGGCCCCCCGACCCATGAAGTACTCAACATATTTGTCGCGTACCTCACGAGCCGATTGGGGGGCCAAGCCAGCGCGACCAGTGTCCAGCCCGGGAAGGGGATCTGAGGGTAGTCTTGCCTCAGAACCGATGTCGGGTAGGTACGTCTGGGAGTGCCTGCGTAAAAAGTTGTGCAAAATGCAGCAGGCAAATACAACGGTGTCCAATTTATATTCCGCCAGATGTATCGATGTCCTGAACAGGCGGAACCGGTTGGTGAGTATCCCAAAGGCATTCTCGACTACCCTCCGAGCCCTGGCCAACCGAAAATTAAACACACTCCTCTCTGAGGTGAGGGTCCTCTGGGGAAAAGGCCGCATGAGGTGAGGACCAAGCCCGAAAGCCTCGTCCGCTAGGAACACAAACGGAAGTCCTTCCACATTCTCTTCATCTGTTGGCAATGCCAGACCACCAGCTTGGAGACGATCATAGAAATCAGTCCGTGCGAACACTCCCCCATCAGACATCCGGCCATTCTTCCCCACGTCCACATATAGAAACTCATACTGTGCCGACACCACCGCCATCAACACAATACTATGATAACCCTTGTAATTATAATAGTAGGACCCCGAGTGGGGTGGGGGCACAATGCGGACGTGTTTCCCATCTATTGCTCCACCGCAGTTCGGAAAATCCCACCGCTGGGCAAATTGGGAAGCCACAGACTGCCATTCCTGTGGTGTGGAGGGTAGCTGTGGGGACAAACAAAAAAAGAGATTTAGTACTTTGGCACATAAACATCCTACAAGCATCCTTGTGACACTTCACAGTATTAAAATTGCATTTGAAAAATGTGCATGGAGAATTTGGGAAATGAAATATATAGGGCCACTTCATTAAGAGACTCCACAGCCCTCTGATGGGGACAATAAAAGTTTGAAGGGGGGGGGACACAAAAACCAAAAAGTCCTGTTTTAAAAAATGGCAAGGTGGGTTTGTCCCTAGGATAGCATGCTGGACAGGTTAATATTGGGTAAGGGACAAATATGCAGGTAGGTCAAGAATAAAACATGTAAAGCTTATATCAACATGCATAGGGAGAAAAGGGAATGTTAGTTAAACACACAGCATATCTGGGAAATTAAAAATAAAGTTAGTTGGCAACATTATTACAGCCAGGAAACTTACCTTAATATACTCCTCATGCAGAACTTTGATGATGGCAGCACACGTGTCCGGTATGATGACCCCAAGCGCCTGCGGAGAGATGCCTGTCGAGAACTTGAGGTCCTGCAGGCTCCTCCCAGTCGCCAGGTACCGCAACGTGGCAATAAGCCTCTGCTCGGCCGTGATGGCTTGGCGCATCACAGTGTCCTGCCTCGTGATATAGGGGGACAGAAGTTCCAGCAGACTGTTGAATACGGGGTCCGTCATGCGGAGAAAATTCCTAAAGTCATTAGGATTATTCTCCTGGAGTTCCCTAAGCAGAGGCATATGTGAGAACTGGTCACGCTGGCGCAACCAATTCTTGGTCCAGAAACGCCTCCGCCCCCTGTTTCTGGCCAAAGTACTGGAAAAATGAACATATCCAGCAGCCATCCCATAAACAGCACCAACTCGCGAAAATTGACGCTGCTGATCCATCATGGCTTCAAACCGGCCGGCTGGTCAGTCAAGAACACACTCAAACAGAAAGCACTCGCAAATCCAGCACTACCTGCGACAAACGCGTGACAAACAGATACGAGCGCACAGGATGCAACTGCTAAAGCAGAAACAACCTGCTAGCCTATAGCCGAATGACAACTACGTTACCGCAAGCACACGCACTGAACGAGAAAATACTACCTGCTAAAGCCTGGAGACCGAGAAGCGCGAATCAGCTCTAACCAAACCTTCACTAACACGAGCAAACCCGTAACTAGCAAAAGAGGAACAGAGGGCGGCGCCATTAAGTTTGGTCTTCCCCTTTATAGTGACGTCGTACGTAGTTTACGTGCACGCGTTCCGGTACGACGGTAATTTGGTCCGCTGGTGTGTACAAGCCAGCGGAACCAAACAAAAATCAGCCTTGTACGCCGGAAACTGTCCGGCAGACAGTTTCCAGCGCACAGATCCGGTCGTGAGTACAAGGCCTCAGACTTTATTACTTAATTACTTAAAAGTTAATCCTGTATATCTGTGGGTCTCGTACAATCATTTTAGTCAACTTGAGAGTATAATAATAAAAGGAATTTACTTAGCTCAGATTAAAGTGGTATTACAGATGATAACAATAGATAAATACAGCATCAACCTAGGGGAGTTCACAGCTTCTTCATTTGAAGTTCCTGGAGGCGATAGCCCTTGATTCATACTTCTCTTCTAAATCCAACAAAACTAGACCTTGGTCTTCCAGTCATATACTGTATATAGCAGCCAAAAAACTAGTCAAAACAGGTTTTTGCCACTCCATAGAATAAAAAAAGGTCAGAGGTTCCCAATTTTCCACAGAATAATGAGACCTCATGTTTTAGTATACATTAGACCTATTTTATATATATATATATATATATATATATATATATATATATATATATATATGTATATATATATATATATATATATACATATATATATATATATATATATATATATATATATATATAGATAGATAGATAGATAGATAGATAGATAGATAGATAGATAGATAGATAGATAGATAGATAGATAGATTACTTATAAAAAAAGAGAGGTATACCAGAGGATAATTGGTAACCCAAATGGTCGGACATTGGCGCAGGGGCCTCACTTTTTTATGGTGTTATTTATGCTTTTTTAATTCTTTCTAATGTTATATGTATGATCTATTTTGTCTAATAAAATGATTTTAGTATAAATTCTAATGTATACTAAGCCTCTAAAGTCCGACCACTTGGGTTACCAATTCTCCTCTGGTATACCTCTTCTTTTGATTACTTATACACTAACATAATTGATAGCATTAAACTATTACTACGTTTCTTGTAAATCAATAACTTTTAAAAACCTACACTACATTTTCAGTTCATGATTATCAAAGAAACCCATTTTATTATTTTTATATCTCCACTGAAAGTCTCTAAAATCATCTGAACATAAAATGACAAACTTTTGTTGTACAGTTCAAGGACTTTCCCTATTCTGTTTCTGACAATGAAAGTCCCTGAGTAATTTTCATACATATGAGCACCTTCAAACAAATAATCGGAAGTGATTTTTAGCTAGCCATAGATGGCTTAAAAATCAACTGAGCCAGGTGGAAAATGATTAGCTGAACAGTGACTGCATCCTATCAGATGCAGTCATTGTTCGGCAGCTCCATTGTATTCAGGCATCCACAGGTCTCAATGCAATAGCTGCCAATGGAGATTACTCCTTGAGCTGTGTACCTTTACTCTCAGTGCATTTTCATTATTTCATTTTTCAATTTATTTTCAATTTTCTATATTAAAAATATGTTTACAAGATAGTCACCAGGAATGACTCCTGTCCAAAAGTCAATGTTCACAAACTAAGGGGCAGATTTACAGAGCGCGTACTTTCAAATTTCCCACGTCGTATCTTTAGTTTGAATCCTCAAACCAAGATACGACGGCATCTGGGTAAGATCCGACAGGCGTACGGCTTCGTACGCCTTCGGATCGCAGATGCAATACTTCGGCGTCCGCTGGGTGGAGTTTGCGTCGTTTTCCGCGTCGGGTATGCAAATTAGCTTTTTCAGACGATCCACGAACGTACGCGCGGTCGTCGCATTCTCTTACGCCGTCTGAAGTCGGCTTTTTCGGGCGTATAGTTAAAGCTGCTATTTTGTGGTGTATAGATAGACTTGCCATGTTAAAGTATGGCCGTCGTTACCGCGTCGAAATTTGAATTTTTTTTTTTTTGCGTAAGTCGTCCGTGAATAGGGATGGACGTAAGTCACGTCTAAGTTAAAAAAATTACGTTGTTGCGACGTCATTTAGCGCAATGCATGGCGGGAAATTTAGGAACGGCGCATGCACAGTATGTTCGGCGCGGGAACGCGCCTAATTTAAATGATCCATGCCCCCTACCCGGATCATTTGAATTAGGCGGGCTTGCGCCGGGGAATTTACGCTATGCCGCCGCAACTTTACAGGCAAGTGCTTTGTGAATCAAGCACTTGCCCGTAAAACTTGCAGCGGCGTAACGTAAATGCGATACGTTACACCGCCGCAGATCTACGTGAATCTGCCCCTAAGACTTTTTTGCAAAAAAAAACATGCAGAAAGCTCTACCAGTTGGAAAAACAAAAGTTTGTAAGTAAGTCATGGGTATGAGGACATTCATTTTTCTAGCTTTGCGAATTTCTCTTGAAGTTGTTTGTAAAGTAATGAGATATTGATTGCCAGCACCTTGCAAAGAGAAAAAGATCAGGTCCGGGACACTTTGCTGAGCATTACAACCATCCACATATTGGGATAGTATGACGCACAAATACCATGCCTGATAGACCATGAGTATGGACCTCTGCATAGGCTGAGACAAAGATTTTCCTGACACTATAGACAGCAATCCTGAAAGGAAGCATCTATATTATTTTAGACATAAAAGTAAAAGAGTTAACCCTTATTATGTGTAATATTATCATTGTGTGTTTTTTCCTTAAAAAGTTTGGCTGTCTAACAAAGATTAATTTTAATGTGGTAAAGCAGTGACTTATGCCGCGTACACACAAGCGTTTTTCATGACGAGAAAAATGCAATTTTTTAAATTGGTCATTGAAAACGAGTGTGTGGGCTCCAGAGCATTTTTCTCAACGTGAAAAATGGGCATTAAAAATTTAGAGCCTGCTCTATTTTTTCTCATCATTTTTGATGTCATCGTTTTTCTCGTTGTGAAAAACTGTCGTGTGTAGGCTTTAACGACGGGGAAAAAAACAAACGTGCTCAGAAGCAAGTTATGAGAAGAAAAATTTGTATAATCAGCCCAAAGGGTGGCGCCATTCGAATGGAACTTCCCCTTTATAGTTCTGCCGTACGTGTTGGACATCACCGCGCTTTGTTTGAGCATTTTTTTTTTTCACGATCGTGTGTATGCAAGGCAGGCTTGACAAGAATCACGTCGAGAAAAACATTGGGCCAGATTCAGAGAGAACTTAGGCCGACGTATCTGTTGATACGCTGCATAAGTTCTAGGATGCGCCGTCGTATCTATGCGCCGTATTCTTGAAACCAGATACGCCTGAATTCTGGCTCCATCCGACTGACGTAAGTCTCCTACGCCGTTGTATCTTGGGTGCATATTTACACTGGCCGCTAGGGGCGCTTCCATTGATTTACGCATTGAATATGTAAATGACCTAGATACGCTGATTCACGAACGTACTTGCGCCCGTCGCAGTAAGCTACGCCGTTTACGTAAGGCGTACGTCCGGCATATAGTTATCCCTCAAAAAGCAGGGGTAAGTCATGTTAGGGTATGGACGTCGGAACAGCCGTTGGATTTTACGTCATTTGCGTAAGTCGTACGTGAATGGGGCTGGGCGTAGGTTACGTTCACGTCGAAAGCATTGAGCCGACGTATCTTAGGGAGTATATGCGACGTGATTCTGAGCATGCGCGCGCATGCGCCGTTCATTCGGGAATTCATTTACATGGGGTCACTGGCAGGCGGTACTGGTTGACACAGATGAGGCGGCAGTGCTTCTTCCTCTTGGGGACCAATGTCCCTTCAACAGAAGCCGAAAAATGATTACCGAGCTTCTGTTTACATCACATGATCAGCTGTCATTGGCTGGCAGCTGATCATGTGATCAGAAATCGTTCAATAGTTTCCTGTGGCTGTCCCTGTTCTTGCTGATGCAAAACTGTCCTGCCACTTGCTAATTTCTTTCAAGTTCCTTATTAAGAATTAAGAGGCTGCAGTTGATGAAGCAGTTTAAATCCTCATGCCTAATACTGTCCTCTTTTTTTCTTGTGACACAACAGGAAGCGAGGAAAAATTACCCTTTTGGGGCAAAGACAGCAATTAAAATGTCAAAAATCTAAAAATGATCCTAAAGCAAAACAAAAATTAAAAGAAATTCTAAGCTCCATTGGGGCCAATGGCTAATATACATTATGACCAATTGGGTATTATGTAAAGCTAATATGTATATTAAAACATAATTTTTTTTTACCACTTTCTCATTTTCCCTACCAGCAAGGTAATTAGAAAGACATATGAATATTATAATTTTCTCATTTAGCATGCACATCCCTGGGTAAACAGGGCATGAAACAGTAATGATGCTAAACATATCGAGTACAATTATGGGCAGCTGCACAAGTGATGGGAAGTACACATCACACCAACGTAACCAGACTGACATTACACGGGAGAGGCATCCTTCCGGGAAACACCGCCGATATATTTACTGTCCCTTCACATTGTGGAGCAGAAAGCCGCCAGGATTTGGTTATAATTACATATTTACAGTAAATGCTCTAAAACCCAGAGAATTAGATGGTTCCGCTGGAAAGTGAGCGGCAGACGTACAGCAAATTCATGTTCATTAGACATCTGTGCTCCCTTCACTAGTCAGACATTGAAATGTTCTATGTATAGGATTGTAGAGGAAATAACAGCCATTATTAGTGCTAAAGATACAACTAAGAGATACAGTCTGCTCTCAAGTTACAGTTATTTTCAATGCACATTTGGAAGGCTCACAAAACCACAAGATTACTGTGTATAGTCATCATAATGTGGGCTCTGTAGCCAGTGGGGTAGACACATTTATTAAAGGGCCCCTGTGCAAGTACAATTATTCAAGTGGTTGTAAACTCTCAAAAACAAACAAACAAAAAAAAACAGAAAAAACAACCTGCAAGACAAAGGCATAATGAGCTAGTATGCATCGCATAGTATAAAATACTTACCTTAGATCGAAGCTGTTGCAGCAGTTTCCGTACACCGCTGTGACCGGCGACATGTCACCCAGATTTATTTCCGGGTTTGCGGGCTCCAACGCTGTTATTGGCCCAGAGCCGCGATGACGTCACTCCCGCGCATTCATGTGGGAGCTGCCGGTCACGGCACAGCTACTGAAGAAACGGCATGAGCGAGCCTTTCTTCAGTGCGTATGTACCCATGACGTCGGCAGATGTGGATAGAGTAAATATCTCCTAAATTATGCAAGTTTAGAAGATAGTCACGGTACCTACAGGTAAGTCTTATTATAGACTTACCTGTAGGTAAAAGGGTTTACAACCACTTTAAGCAAACACATTTAAATAAAGCTAAACTGTAGCAAGAGACCATCCCCAATAAACTTCACCCAACCCTCCTTTAGCTAATCCCTCCAATAATTCAAAACATATTTAAAAAGTGTATCTATATCTACATTTTTTTTTTTTCCGTTTTGGATGAAATGGGGAAAGGTTAGAATTCCTGACAGTCACCAGCTCTCTGCTCACTGAACACAGAGAACTGAGTGATCAATGGTCTTTGATCGGTCAGTTCTTAGTGTTACAGGCAGTGGGGGAAACATGCAGCATTGGAACGATGCTGCATCCACCTAAGTGAGTATGATTCTTTATTTTTTTAAATCTTGCACAGTGGCGGCCTGTTCATTAGGGACACCCAGGCTCCAAACCCTCTCTCCAGGTCACCCCCGATATGCAGTGTAGCATGAATCTATCCACGGCCACTGTGGCCACTCCTATTCATGTGTTCGGCCCCTTTCAGGGCACCAGGCGCATGAATTACAGCGGCCAGGGTTTTTTGAAGCACCTGATTAGAGTCAGAGCATGCGACCGGAGCCCACCAAGGTGTGTTGTAAGGTATTCGCTGTTGCAACACTAATGCTCCTCCTGGCCAATCGGGAAGCAGGTATGAAACCCGTTTATCGATTGGCAAAATTGTCAGGCGATCAAGAGCAGAGAGAAGATGCACCGGAGAGGACAGGACACCATAGCAGTTTTCCCTTAAGTCCGCCACGCTTAAGGACAGGGCTGGAAGATGGCCGCATCATATCCGACTGCCCGCATTCAGGGTAAAGACAGCAGGGGGAGTTTTCTTGGAGTGTTAGTGCCGTGCCATTCAGTGCCGTGCACAACGTGAAAAACTACAACGTGAAAAACGACGCAAAAAATTAGAGCATGTTCTAAATTTTTAATGCCCATTTTTCACTTCGAGAAAAATGCTCTGAAGCAATCGTTTTTAATTACCATTTTAAAAAATGAAATTTTTCACCTCATGAAAAACGGTCGTGTGTACGCAGCATAATATTTTATTTTATTAAGATGAAAAGCAATGTTCAATAAGCAGCAACCAATCAGAAACGATTTTGTGATTGATTACACTATTTCACGCAGGATTTTTGCCCTATCTAACATTTTAGTTTACATCACTTCCAATAGCACACCTGTATTCTTGATCAATTAGTGTATGAAACACATAACATTTTATAAAAGAAAAACATCTCGAAGTAGAAGTCTTTTGTCGTAAGTTTACTGTTGATTTAGCCCTAGCTGAACCCTCCTTTAAATCACAAACCTCCCTGTATTGTATTCATATACTCCACGGATAATCTAGGGAATAAATTAGCACGTTCGATCGTCACATTCATTGGTGAAAACTGTGTAAGACAAGAGGTGCCAGCCTCCACGTGTGATGAGAAAATAAAGCAAATGATATGTAGATATACCTGGTAAAATGAGGAAATACGAGCATAATTAAAAATAAAAAGCTGTTTTACAATGGAGATTTTTGGTGCTTTTAGCATCTGACTTTGGAGTATTTCAGACCAATTTTGCCATTACTCATTGGATTTGCCTTATCTACCTATCACATAATTAGGATCACTTTGTGCCTAAAAGTGTCTACACATAAAAATATACAATGATTCCATTATGATAGATGAGAAATTACATTAGTAAAGAAAAGTATACCGCTCTAAAAACAATCAATCCCCATTGCTTCCGTCCCAACAAACCAAGAGGGTGCTGGCTGTGCTCAATTACCATGAGATGAAAGAAAAATCCTGGATCGCCGCACTCCTCAAAAAACGATGTCTTTATTCAAAACATGAAGAAAAAAAAAATTCGAATGGAAAAAACAGCCAAAATTCATGCAGTCAAACAAGAAGTGGATTAGGAAAAAGGAGCTGACATGTTTCGCATCCTGTGATGCTTACTCGTAGCTTACGAGTAAGCATCACAGGATGCGAAACATGTCAGCTCCCTTTTCCTAATCCACTTCTTGTTTGACTGCATGAATTTTGGCTGTTTTTTCCATTTGAATTTTTGTTGTTTTTTCATGTTTTGAATAAAGACATCGTTTTTTGAGGAGTGCGGCGATCCAGGATTTTTCTTTCATCTCAAATTACATTAGTAGTCTTCGTTTTGTTTGCAGATTTGCAGATCGTTAGATTGTCACAAGATTGCATTATGACTACTTGCTCTTATTTTGTGTCATGTATGGCTACCACCAGGGCAGCCATCAAAACTTTTTGGGGTCTTTTCACAGCTTTAGGCCTGGGCCCTTCCCCAGGGCCCACCCATTGGCCTTTCCACTGAATCCGACATCCCCATATATTTTGCAAAAAGACAGTCCAATCCAGCAAAGAAATGGCCCAAACCAGCAGAAACATCCCCATATATCCAGCAGAGAAACAGCCCAATCCTGCAAAAAGACGTCCCAATCCAGCAAAGAGACATACCCATATATTCAGCAAAGAGATGGCCCAATCCAGCACAGACATCCCCATATAGCAGAGACAGCCAAATCCAGCAAAGAGAAAGAAAAATCCAACCAAGAGACAGTCACCACCCAATCCAACAAACGGAAAGTCACAGCACAGGGCCATATCCAGCAACATTGTCAATTCATTTACCAAAAACATGATTTCGAACAACTTGTCTTCAGTCTACATTGAGCAGTCTGGCAGGCTACATGCAGCACAGCTCTCCACATAGATATGTAACTCAGAAAACACTAAATTCACTTCTAAGCAGGCAACTAGCATTGCCAGCCTACATCTCCCTCTTAAAGATTTGATTTAAAGAGGACCTCAACTGTGGAGGCTTCAAAACAGAAAGTTGAGGACTTGTCTACAGTATCTTCATCTTCGTGCAGCTAAACGTTCTCCCCCTAAATCAAATTAGCATGTCTTGTTTTGTGCTGTGTTTCTGACGATCTAATGGCTGGTGGGAGAAAAAGCATCAGGAGATGTGGAGAAAGCAGGGATCCATAAAATGAATGTAGCATAAGCAGTAAGATATTTTCACTGCAGTTTCTCAGGGACAGCTTTCTCTCCAGGAAAGAGAACAGTGAACGGCAAAGTCTCTAATCTCTTTTCAAATCTCATAAGACTAGCAATCACAGTGCCTTAGATCAGATGTTTTCAACCTTCTAGTGCCATGACCCCTTGATAAAATTTCCCAAGTTGTGGGGACCCCTAACAGTAAAATTATTTT
The DNA here is from genome assembly GCF_905171775.1 of Rana temporaria. Taxonomy (NCBI): domain Eukaryota; kingdom Metazoa; phylum Chordata; class Amphibia; order Anura; family Ranidae; genus Rana; species Rana temporaria. Next base: position 34,713,150 of record NC_053499.1, on the reverse strand, counting down.
GTAGCGGGGGTTGTTAGCACCCAAGTCAAGACAAGTAATTTGCAACCCTAACCCATGGACATTTAGCACTCCCTGAGTCCCTTCCTCTCGTACAATATTAAAACCCCTTATGGTACATTTTAGAATGTGCAATCCTTTCTCTTTGTTCACCTTTATTTCCCTTTTATCCCCCTTTATTCTAAATTATTATTTTTCCCCATCCATCTCTCTAGCCGTCTTTCTTGTTCTTTCTCTTATTCTTTCTCTCCCTTTTTCTTTGTTCCTCCCCCTCTTTTCCTCTCCCTTCCATGTATTCTCTATTTGTATTCCTTCTCTTACTCCTTGGTGGGGGGTGAATGGGATGAGTGGCAGTGCTGTTGGGGAGTGTGGATGAGTGGCAGTTCTAGGAGTAGTTCTGATCAGCCAACTTAGGTGCTCTTGATCAAGGTCATGTGCTGATCTGAGAACTGTAGTGGGGACTTTTAATGGCAACTATAATCACAGGTAGTATTACTGTGTCTCCGTCTTCACTGTGTCTCCGTCTTCACTGTGTCTCCGACTTTGTGGTGTTTCACAGCAGTGACACCTATGCAGAAATCAGGAGATGGGGTCTCCTTCAGCCCCTACCAGTTCACATTCCTCACCAGTCAGCTTACCTCTAGTCTCTGCCCCCCAGCCATGCTGTGAATTGATTGGGCAGCTGCAAAGATGCTGAGTAGGGGGCTGTGGGCTCGGCTCGCAGGAACAGCCCAGATAGGTAGTCGAGAAAAGGCTGGGAGAGCGGTTTGGGCTTCAGGAACAGCTCAGGATTCGGTGACCCCTGGCAAATCATCATTCGACCCCCAGGTTGAGAACCACTGCCATAGATGATCTCACACTATAGATATATGCAATTTACAGATTTGAGACCCAATACATAGGCGTGCCTAGACACAGTAAGTTCACTGCTATTTTTCAGGGAAAATCCCAAGCCAAAATTAGATTAACATTTCTGGATGTTCCCTATGAGCAAATCTTATTTTTTTTTACTTCAGGTCCACTTTAAATCTCAAGAATGTTTTTTTTTAACAGTGAAACTGGTGGTGGTCTCTTAAAGAGGGAAGCTGACAATTTCTTTAGAGCAATTTTTAAAAAGGCAAATAAGTTTTTGGGATAAAAACAGTGGCATCTTGAATGTGTTGAAGACTATTTTCTGTTGCCATGGTTTTCTGGAGAGTATCAGGAAACTACGATCTTCTGTAGCTTACCTCCCTTTCCCTTTTCTTTTTCTTATTAAACATTGCACTTATGCAAATAAACACTTGGTATTCTTTGTATTTGTCTTTTTTCCTTTTCCATTATTTTATGGTATTTATGTAATGTAACGTTAAATGTTAAATTTTTTGTTTTTTACTATGTTTGTTTCTGTTAAAAATAATGAGACTAATGAGAGGTAAGATTTTGAAACTGGAACAGTCATGGGATAGTTCAAAGGCACCTTTCAGGGGCCAGGTTAAGCTCACTACACTCTTAACACTCGGGCTAGGTTTTTTTTTCTTTTTCCAAGAATTATATTGGGTTTTACAAAGAAATAAAACAACAACATAAAATGGATAACCAAGAACATAGCTTCCAATGTTGAGCAAGATCCTTGCATGTAATACTGTATGTAACTTATAGTACTTTAATTCTTGTTTCTATAGAATATAAAGCATGGTGGAATATCTATCATAAAGGAATTAGAGTCTACAAAGGATGATACATAGGATGTCCCAAAGTAGTAACTATTAGTAATTTGGTACATTTTGTGTTTAACTGTTTCATCTTAAGGGAGTAGCATGGTATTACAAAATAACAGGGCAGTATTTAAGTAGGCAACTATACTAGGTTCAGAAGCCATATAGCTATGGAAGTGATAGAGGAGACGATTTGGGGGGAAGGTGTAGGGTTATGAAAAAACAAAGGGGTGTGGAGGAGAAGTCTAGAGGCTACAGAATAGGGGGTACACATGTTTAACTAGGTAATCCAAAGCGTGTTTACGTATAGAAGGGGGGGGGGGGACAGAATGCAGCAACATTTCCGTCTTTTTTGCAGTAGAGGCAGTTTATGGATTTGAGTTAGCTGTGATTGATTTTCCAAGTGGGATTTGTGATCAGGGCCGGCGCTAGCGCAAGGCAACATGGGCACTTGCCTTACGGCGCCAAAAAGGGCGTAAAATTGACCAGGACAGTCGCCCGCCCGATCGTACAGTGTGTCTGTGGGCCCAGGCTGCTGCTGCCACCCCCCCCCCTTAATACCACCGCTGCCACCCCCCTCAACACCACCGCTGCCACCCCCTTAATACCACCACTGCCACCCCCCTCAACACAACCGCTGCCACCCCCCCTCAACACCACTGCTGCCACCCCCCCTCAACACCACCGCTGCCACCCCCTTAATACCACTGCTGCCACCCCCTTAATACCACCGCTGCCACCCCCCTCAACACCACCACTGCCACTTCCCCTCAACACCACCGCTGCCACCCCCCTCAACACCACCGCTGCCACCCCCCTTAATACCACCGCTGCCACCCCCCTCAACACCACCACTGCCACTTCCCCTCAACACCACCACTGCCACCCCCTCAACACCACCGCTGCCATCCCCCTAAACACCACTGCTGTATGGTGTGTGTGTGTGTGTGTGCGTGCGTGCCAGGGGGGCGGCAAAATGCACCTTCGCCTGAGTTGGCAAAAATCCTTGCACCGGCCCTGTTTGTGATCTTGTCATTTCCAGTGAATCTGGGAAATGGAGCCAGCATGCCCACGTGTGGGTAAATTTAGATGGGTTATCACGCGCGTCACTGATCAATTCTTCAATTTTGGCTGTTTGTCTGACATGGGGGTGGCAGTCTTTTAGTGTTGGGGGAGTGGTGGTGCCCCACTTAGAGAAGATGCACCGCCTGGCAGTGTTTACTAAATGGAGAGCCAACCATTTGTAATAAGTGGGTTCCAAGAGAGAGGTGTAGCAAATACTGGGCTCGAGTGAAATCAAGTGTCAAAGTGGTTATCCTGGTTACATCATCATGCACTGCAGTCCAAAATGCCTGCAGTTTTGAGCGTGACCACCAAAGGTGTACTAAAGTACCGGGCTCGGATCCACATCTCCAACATAGGTGGGAGGTTGAGGATGACAATTTGTGAAGGAGCGTGTGTGTCCTATACCACCCTGAAAGTAGTTTATAGCCTGTTTCTTGTACTGTGACGTTCACTGAACCTTTGTGCATGTGTGTGAGAATTCTATCTCATTCTTTGTCTGTGAGATTGAAGTCAAGCTGTTTTTCCCAGGTCTGACATATTTTATTGGCTTTTGGGGTGTTCTTAGAAAACAGGAGGGTGTACAGTAGAGAAATCATGAAAAGTTTGAAGAGAAAAACCCACGCTGTGGGAATGAAATTTATAGTGATATAAAAAATATATATAGTTGGGCTGCTGCTGTAGTGTAAGGTGAAAACCCCAAGTGATGCAAAATGAATGAGTATTAAACTCAGCGCTGCTCCTGTAACTTAAAACAATACAGTATCTAACATTCAAATGCCTATACCAACATGTATAGTAACATAAAATTGTATCTCCTGTCACTGGTTGGAGCTGGTATGTGTTGCCAATATATAGGGAAGACACCTATCTTCCACCTATATATATTCAAAAGCATTTAAGGTGTCCTAGATCCTTCCAAGCTTTCACAGTGATCGGACATCCATTTTTTTAAGCATATGACAATAAATGGAAAGTAGTAAATAGTGTAATACTGTGAGGTTTACTTATAAAATCCCAAAAATATTATACTTACAACAAAAAAAACTATAAAACATGCAGGAAAAAATGCAGCCTTGGTGTGCAAACAGCCCTCCCTGATTCTCCTTAGCTCGACACGTTTCACCCCTCCCTCTGGGCATCATCAGGAGCTCATGGAGCCTGTGAATGTCTTCTGTCTTTTATTTATTAAGTCCCGCCTACTACACACAGTAACTCCTACTAATCCTACTGATGGCGCAGTAATAATTACTATAACTTCCGGTTTCTGCCGCAACCGGAAGTGCCGTTGCCGACGGAACCAGAAGTGACACCATTACCATCTCTCCACATGAGGGATCAACATGAGATCACTTCCTGTATCCACAGGAAGTGCTCAAATGCCATCTAATGCTCACAGCAAGACATTACACCCTCTGTTGATACTACTTAATGTACTATCACTCCTTGTATACACAGTAGGTGTAAAACTCAAACATTGGGGTGTCCTCTTCATCTCCTTCCCCCTACAGTTCTCTTGCTAAATTTAGCAACAAATCTCAATAGAAGACCAAAAGAGGGAAACAGAATAAGGCAGGCCATAGATTATGAGATTTTCTTTCCTGCAACCACGGGTTCCAGAAAATAAAAAATTGCTTGATTTCTTCATTAACACAGTCAGTGTTGATGGGGAAATCCCTTCAGACTGTCGTTATGGTAAATACAGTTTTGGGGAAAGCTGCTAGCTGTATAAGTTAAACAATCGTTTTGCCATCTTGGTAGATTACCTTACCTCGAGCAGCACATTTGGGATGTCATTTTTTTGGGGGAGGAACGGTTACCCTGTTTTTACGGGCACCCAGTTCCCACGTCCTCTCTGGGGCCGTGGTGCCAGAAGAAAGATCACCTCTCCTCCTCTCTCCCTGCAATCTTCTGGGACACGTCACAATGCACACCCCGGCGGTTGTTCCCCCTTCCGGCGATCTACGCCATGTCCCCTCCGCTGTCTTCTGGGAGACACACAGGTCCCAGAAGACAGCAGGGACCAGTGAGGACTTGCAGCGTGACTCGCGCACGCGCAGTAAGGAACCAGGCTGTGAAGCCCAAGGCTTCACTTCCTGATTCCCTTACTGAAGACGCTGGCATTTGCACTTGGGAGCCGAGGGACAGATCAGCTTAGGGTGAGGACATCGCTTGTAAGTGTCCTAGTATTAAAAATCAGAAGCTGCAGTATTTGTAGCTGCTGACTTTTATTTCATTTTTTCCGGCGGAACTCTGCTTTAATCAGAGAAGCAGCCAAAAGGCCCATGGTAACTCTGGAGGAGATGCAGAGATCCACAGCTCAGGTGGGAGAATATGTCAAAGGGACAACTATTAGTACATATATTTGGCCTTTATGGAAGAGTGGAAGGAAAACAAAGCTATAGTTTAAAGAAAGCCATAAGAAGTCCTGTTTGCAGTTTTGCGAGAAGCCATGTTGGGACACAGCAAACATGTGGAAGAAGGTGCTCTGGTCAGATGAGACCAACATTTAACTTTTTGGCCTAAAAGCAAAATGAAATGTGTGGTGGAAAACTAACACTGCACATCACCCTGAACACACCATCCCCACCGTGAAACATGGGGGTTGCAACATCATGTTGTGGGATGCTTTTCTTCAGCAGGGGCAGGGATGCTGGTCAGAGTTGATGGGAAGATGGATGGAGCCAAATACAGGGCAATCTTAGAAGAACACCTGTTAGAGTCTGCAAAAGACTTGAGATTGGGGCATACACATAAACATACAGCCAGAGCTACAATGGAATGGTTTAGATCAAAGCATATTCATGTGTTATGCCGCGTACACACGACCGTTTTTCGCAATGTGAATTTTTTTTTTTTTAATATCATAAAAAAAAATTGTGTGTGGGCTCCAGAGCATTTTTTGTGGTGTGAAAAATTGCCTTTAAAAATGTAGAACATGCTCTAAATGTTTGCGTCGTTTTTAACGTTGTCATTTTTAACGTTGTCGTTTTTAACGTCATAAAAAATGGTCGCGTGTGGGCTTTAACGATGTGAAAATAACGCGCATGCTCAGAAGAAAGTTATGAGATAGGAGTGCTCGTTCTGGAAAAACTAGCGCTCGTAATGGAGAGAGCACATTCATCACGCTGTAACAGACTGAAAAGCGCGAATCGTCTCTCACCAAAGTTTTACTAACACAAAATCAGCAAAAGCAGCCCCAAAGGTGGCTCCATCCGAATGGTACTTCCCCTTTAGGCCTCATTGCAGCTTAAAAATGGCTCTCCATGTTAGCCTATGGCCTCATGCCCACCATGACGTTTTTGAGCTGTAAATGGCTGAGCCGTTTTTAAGCTGCAAAAAAAAACAGGATCAGTGCGTTCTGAAGCTCCAGCGTTAGAGCTGTAAAGACGTCAGACGCGGGAAAATGTGATTTAACGAGGCTTAACGCTGTGTTAAGCCTCGTCCGGCGTTTCTTTCTCTATTCAAAATCAATGGTTCCCTATGGGAGCTCATTGATTTGAATATAGGTTGCACCAGAAGTCGGATCAAGATGATCCGACTTGCAAGGCGACTCCTGTGCGGAGAATCTTGAAGGGGAACCCTGCGAAAATTAAAGAGAAATTTGCGTGAGGTTCCGCCCAGGATGATACTAAGCCCTTCGGTCTGGTATGGATCTTAAGGGGAATCCCACACACCAAAAAAAAAACGGCGTGGGGGTTCCCCCAGGAACCATACCAGACCCTTATCCGAGCACGCAGCCAGGCAGGTCAGGAAGGGGGCGAGCGAGCGCCCCCCCTCCTACACCGTACCAGGCCACATGCCCCCAACATGGGGGGGTTGGTGCTTTGGGGCAGGGGGGGCACTGCGCCCCCCACCCCAAAGCACCTTGCCCCCATGTTGACAACCCTGGCCGTTGGTTGTCGGGGGCTGGGAGCCCCCTTTAATAAAGGGGCCCCCAGGTCCCGGCCCCCCACCCTATGTGAATGAGTATGGGGTACATCGTACGCCTACCCATTCACCTGGTGGAATAAAAATGTCAATAAAAAACACTACACAGGTTTTTAAAGTAGTTTATTAGGCAGCTCCGGGGGTCTTCTTCCAACTTCGGAGGTCTTCCAACTTCTCCCTTCTGCCGGGCACCACCGCTGTCTTCTTTCAGCCCTTTTACCAGCAGGGGCCCGGTCTTCTCCCTTCTTCTGCCTCCGGGTGTCTTATTATGACTTTGGGGGGTCTTCTTCCGACTTCAGGGGTCTTCCGACTTCTCCGCTCTCTTATCTTGGTCTTCTGCCGGGCACCACCGCTGTCTTCTTGCAGCTCTTTCACCAGCAGGGGCCCGGTCTTCTGCGTCGCCTTCTTCTCTTCTTTTCTTCTTCGATGTTGATTCAACACTTCCTCCCGCTGTAATGCCAGGTGTGCGGTGCGCGATGACTTATATAGGCCTCTAATGACGTCACAGTGCCAGCATGCTCCGGGTGGTGACGACATGAGGGGGCGGGGTTATGTCGTCACCACTCGGAGCATGCTGGAACTGTGACGTCATAAGGGGCCTATATACAGTAAATCTTCGCGCACCGCACACCCGGCATTACAGCGAGAGGGAGTGTTGTGGCAACATCCGAAGAAAAATAAGATGGAAGAAGGCAGAAGGCGACGCAGGAGACCGGGCTGGCCGCCGCTAGTAAAAGAGCTGCAAGAAGATAGCAGCGGCCAGCCCCGAAGAAGGCACCGGAGAGCGGGAGAAGAACAGGGGAGTGCGGAGAGCAGAAAGAGCGCTGAAAAGACCCCCGGAGAGCGGAGAAGTCCGAAGAAGAGCCCCGGAGCTGCCTAATAAACCACTTTAAAAACCTGTGTAGTGTTTTTTATTTACATTTTTATTCCACCAGGTGAATGGGTAGGGGTACGATGTACCCCATACTCATTCACATAGGGTGGGAGGCTGGGATCTGGGGGCCCCCTTATTAAAGGGGGCTCCCAGATTCCGATAAGCCCCCCACCCGCAGACCCCGACAACCAACAGCCAGGGTTGTCGGGAAGAGGCCCTTGTCCCCATCAACATGGGGGCAAGGTGCTTTGGGGCCCAAAGCAAGAAACCCCCCCCCCATGTTGAGGGCATGTGGCTTGGTACGGTGTAGGAGGGGGGGCGCTCGCTCGCCCCCCTTCCTGACCTGCCGGGCTGCGTGCTCGGATAAGAGTCTGGTATGGAACCTGGGGGAACCCCCACGCTGTTTATTTTTTCGGTGTGGGGAATTCCCCTTAAGATCCATACCAGACCGAAGGGCTTGGTATCGTCCTGGGGGGAACCTCACGCAATTTATTTATTTTTTTCGCAGGGGTTCCCCTTCAAGATTCTCCGCACACCATCATCTTGATCTGACTTTTGGTGCGACCTCTATTCAAATCAATGAACTCCCACAGGGAACCATTGATTTTGAATAGAGAGAGAAAAACACGGCTGAAAACTAGCGAGGCAAAACGTGCATTGAATTCAATGCAAAACTCAGAAAAAATTGTGTTTTTGTCACCGTGCTTTGCTAGAGCATTTTTTTTTCTCGATCGTGTGTAGGCAAGGCCGGCTTAACAATAATCGGGTTGAAAAAAACGTTGTCTTTTCTAGACCATTAAAAATGGTCGTGTTGTGTACGCGGCATCAGAATGGCCCAGTCCAAGTCCAGACCTATATCCAGTGGAGAATCTGTGGCAAGACTTGAAAATTGCTGTTCACAGACGCTCTCCATCCAAGCTTGAGCTATTTTTCAAAGAAGAATGTGCAAAAATGTCACTCTCTAGATGTGCAAAGCTGGTAGAGACATCCCCAAAAAGACTTGCAGATGTAATTTCAGTGAAAGTTGGTTCTACAAAGTAAGGGGGGCTGAATACAAATGCACACCACACTTTTCAGATATTTATTTGTAAGAAATTCTGAAAACCATGTATCATTTTCTTTTCACTTCACAATTATGTGCCACTTTGTGTTGGTTTGTCACATAAAATTACAATGAAATACATTTACATTTTTGGTTGTAACATGACAACATGTGAAACATTTTAAGGGGCAAATATACTTTTTCAAGGCACTGTAAATAAGGTCCTGGCCTTCCCCTTCCCTTCTTCATAGGTAAACGCATGCAAGTTCACCTGGTGTAAAGTAGCATTTATTGTAGAAAGGTCATTTGTTAGAAGGGTCATGCAAGACTGGACACACTGTGTAATGTCTGTAGGCATATCTAACCTTTGTTGTGAGAAAGCCAAAGGTTCTTTCAATCACTCACTTACTCATTATCTCTGGCAATGTGTGTTATTAGCCTACCCTGAAGAAAATAACAGTTATAACACACAAGTGAGTAGGTATGAAAGAGCAACATCTTCTCAAACAGTGGGATTCATGTTGGCAGGGTTTCAAATTTAGTTAGTATTGAAGATGTTTTCCAGCTACCAAACACCCACCTCCCCACCACCCTCCCTTAACAAATTGCTACATCAAGAAGAAAATAATAATCCAAAAACCTATTAATCTTACTTAACCACTTACCCCCCGGAACATATTGCTGCCTAAAGACCAGAGTACTTTTTGCGATTCGGGACTGCGTCGCTTTAACAGACAATTGCACGGTCGTGCGACGTGGCTCCCAAACAAAATTGGCGTCCTTTTTTTCCCACAAATAGAGCTTTCTTTTGGTGGTATTTGATCACCTCTGCGTTTTTTATTTTTTGCGCTATAAACAAAAATAGAGCGACAATTTTGAAAAAAATGAATATTTTTTACTTTTTGCTGTAATAAATATCCCCCAAAAATATATAAAAAAACATTTTTTTTCCTCAGTTTAGGCCGATACGTATTCTTCTACATATTTTTCGTAAAAAAAATCGCAATAAGCGTTTATTGATTGGTTTGCGCAAAAGTTATAGCGTTTACAAAATAGGGGGTATTTTTATGGCATTTTTATTAATATTTTTTTTACTAGTAATGGCGGCGATCAGCGATTTTTTTTTCGGTATTGCGACATTATGGCGGACACTTCGGACATTTTTGACACATTTTTGGGACCATTGGCATTTTTATAGCGATCAGTGCTATAAAAATGCATTAGATTACTATAAAAATGCCACTGGCAGTGAAGGGGTTAACACTAGGGGCGGGGAAGGGGTTAAGTATGCCTGGGTGTGTTCTTACTGTGGGGGGGGGGGGGGTGGCCTCACTAGGGGAAACACTGATTTTCTGTTCATACATTGTATGAACAGAAAATCAGCATTTCCCCTGCTGACAGGAACGAGAGCTGTGTGTTTACACACACAGCTCCCGTTCCCCGCTCTGTACCGAGCGATCGCGTGTGCCCGGCGGCGATCGCGCCCGCCGGGCACACGCACGGGAGTCGGGGGCGAGCGGGGAGCGCGCGCGCGCGCCTCCGGCGGCGCGCACGCGCCCCCTAGTGGCGGCTATACGATAGGACGTATAGCTACGGGCTCTCGCCCAGGAGAGCCAACCTGCCGCCGTATAATGACGGTGCGCGGTCGGCTACTAGTTAAAGTGTTACTAAATCCAGGAGCCTGCATTCACTATAGCTGGTCGTCCGCAGTACACAGCAGGGTTGGACTGGCCATTGGGACAACAGGGAGTTTCCCGGTGGGCCGATGGCTCAGTGGGCCGGCTTAAGTGACAGCGGACTGCCGCCCCCCTCCGCTCCTCTGTCTCTCCCTTCCCGCAGTGCTCACCTCCTCTCCCTCCCCGTAGTGCTCACCTGGGGGGAACAAAGAAGCAGGGGGAGGACCAGAGGAGCAGGGGGTATGACAGAGGAGCATGGGGGAGGGGACAGACAGCTGACTCAACAGCTATGGCCTGGGAGTTTCTCACTTCTGCCTAATCTTGTCCCATAAGGGGGGGCACCGAACTGATTCTTTGCCCCGGTTGAAATAAGGTCTAGCTTCCCCACTGATACTGCCTATAAGAGTACCAGTACCAGTACCAGCCGTTTTACTCTAATACAGTAGAATGGCTAGTGGCTAGTGAAGGGGGAGGCCGGGGGGGGTGCAGGAGTTGTCCGGCTGCCATGGGAGAGACCTGTCAAAGTGGGCCAGTCTGGATGAAGTCCAGGGCCAAATTTTCGTCCCAGTCCAGCCCTGGTACACAGTACATTGGAAATGCAATAGTTTTTAGTAAATATAAACTGCTAAATACCTTTTCTCATCAGCAGTTGGAGCAGTCTCGTGACTTCTATCAGTGTATGGTTAAAACTTGTAGGAGGAGTTTTCATTCTTCCTTGATTGTTCTACGAGGATGCAGGACCCCTCACTCTTTGTCTGGACAGTGCTAATTGGCCCTGTGCTGATCACATGCACTCTCCCAAAAAAAAAAAACTCCCTAGCAGTAAACACCAAACTGAGCATGTGCAGCTTGTCCCCTAGCCTCTGTACTATCCGGAGATAGACTCTGGAAGAAGGGGAGGATGAGAGAAGACAGGATCAATAAGCCTTTTTACCCAATGCAGAGGATTAACCCCTTAGGTTCCACAGTGAGTATAACAAGCATGCTTTACTGAATATACAGACTGATTTTACTGTTGTGTGTTTAGTAACACTTTACATCTGTGGTCAAATGATGCTCAAGATCCCAAGTCTTTGATCTGCTAGGCCATTGCCAGAAACCATGAATCAGACCGAAACAGAAGTACAGTTAAATCACACTTGTTTAGTAATTATAATAATAATTATAATGAAAAGATAAACAGAGTAAGCATAGTCAAAACATAGCCAGAGTTCAGGAACCGGATCGGATAGTCAGACAAGCCAAATGTCAGATAGCCAGAGATATATACGTAGTAGAACAGCAAGCAGGATCAGGAGCCAGAAGGGATGTCAGTCAAGCAAAGTCTTCAACAGCAAAGTCTTTGTGATGTTGAGGAAGGTGAAGGCAGAGAGCAAGTGAGCTGGAAGGCTTAAGTAGGCAGGACTGACGAGCAAGTTCATCTACAGGTGAGTCACTGTGGAGAGATAGGAGCTGACAATTAGATGACAGCTGAGTGGCTAGCTCAGAGAAGGAAGGGCTGAGCACAGCCCTGACAGCCATTCTTGTTTGGGTGCCATTGTTACTGCCTTGGTGACCTAGACATTCTCTAAGGGCTGTCCAGCAGCAGTGTCCTCCCAGATTTCAGAAGGCTGCAGCGGCTTGATAGTGTCATGTCAAAAAGATTGGTTGGCAGCTGGCCTGGACTACAGCACTTGATCCCCAGACCCGGCCCTGCACTGGAATATCTAGTGTCAGATATGTGGGTAGGGCAGAAAGAGATAATACTACTCACCCTGCCACCCAACAGTTACCTAATTATATGCTGTGTTCTCAGTAGGTTAAATTACTTTTCTGCACAGATTGCATATTCACATTTGAAGTCTGGCTTCTGTGTAATCCAGGTTTGGACACACTTTGTAAATGCTAGGAGATCTATCTGTTATTTAGGAGTCTTGGTGAGGTGGCTCTTTGGTGCTGTCACTTCTTTTTGCACTCCACCTTGAATTTAACTTATTGTGAGTCATTATTAGGAGTTCAAAATTCTGCACAAACCAATTTGCCTCCAGCATTAGATGTGGATATGTTAACGAGATCCCTTGAACAAGAAACTTCTTGAGATAATAATTTCCTTCTTCTGATGACTGACGTTATAGATCTACATTCATCTGGTTGTGGCACCCATCTCTCAGGTTTGACTTAATTCACACAAATTATGCTTTTGCTGTATGTTATTGTCTTCACAAAAGAGGAGGGGGAGGAACTGCAGTGTTGGTCCTTAGTGCTGAGCTGTCTTAATGAGAGGGCACATCTGGGCACTGCCCAGGGGCCCCAGCTGCATGGGGGGGGCCCCTGCACTTTCCCCAAAGCAGCTGGTCCTTGAGCCCACGCTGCCCCGAAATTTGGGTCCCCATGATGGTATAGAGAGTGATAGATACACAGGGGAGGCATTCTGCCTCCTACCTACTTGATGTCTGTTTACCTGCACTGTCATCATTGTAGGGGCCCCAGAGCATTACTTTGCCCAAGGGCAAATGATGCTATTAAGATGGCCCTGCCTTAGTGTGCAGTACAAATAATGGGGTAAAGGTGATCCTGGACTTAACATCACTTCCAATATAATCGTCTGTTGACTAGCCCCCAAAATAGAGCATAAAGAAAAGCTCAAGTCATAAATAATGCAAAAAAGAAATAGCCCATCAAACGATAAAATAAAAAAGATGCATTTGCTGCAAAACTTGCCTTTAATCTGAAGCTGTTCCCCACAGTGATTCTTTTTTCACTACCAGGTGTCCTTAGTCTTCTGGGTTGAATGATGGCCAGAACCATTCAACCCACTTCCTTCCAGAGCCCATGCTGTCATTGGGGCAACCCAGCCTACGACTAGACAGTAGAGAAGCAGCAAAGTGCTGAGTAGACATTAGTTTTTGTTCCGAATTAAGATTCTGACAAATTTTTCATTATTCGGAGATTCGGATATATCCAAATACCCGAAAATAAACTCATTTTACCGAATGCTCCAAATAACTAAACTAAATTAGTCAGAATTTCGGAAATTCGGACTGAAATTCAAATTAAATTTTACATTGAACTCGAATTTTAACTGTACACATTCTGCTGAAATCAAAGACTGTGTGTGTTATTAGAGTACCATTTCAAAATAATGCTGTTTTAGTTAAAGCGGGGGTTCACCCTGTTAAAAAAAAAAAAAATGTTTTTTTTTATTATTCCATTACTTTCGGCATCGTAGCGCGAGCTACGGTATGCCGGTCCTAAATTTTTAATCCCCGTACTCACTGTGCTATTGTTGATTGAAGAATCCGGGGAATGGGCGTTCCTATGATGAGAGAAGGTGATTGACGGCCGGCCCTGGCACGTCACGCTTCTCCGGAAATAGCCAAAATAGGCTTGGCTATTCACGGCGCCTGCGCATAGCCTGTGCGCAGGCGCTGTGAATAGCCGAGACCTACTCCGGCTGTCTTCGGGGAGCGTGACGTGCCAGAGCCGGCCGTCAATCATCCTCCCTCTCCATAGGCACGCCCATTCCCCGCGGGAGTCGGATTCTTCAATCAACAATAGCACAGTGAGTACGGGGATTAAAAATTTAGGACCGGCATACCGTAGCTCGCGCTACGATGCCGAAAGTAATGGAATAATGGGGTGAAGGAGGGTGAACTACCGCTTTAAGCCAAAGGTGATTTAAAGAGTGGTTGTAACCATTTGATGAAGATTATTCTTTTGTTTATTCACTTTGCCACATTCATAATCGGAAAAAAAGATCTAACGTTTTCGATTCGGCCGATTCAAAATTGATCTATTTGAGCGCTTCAAATGAAAAAATGGCTAAATTAAATAAAAAAACACTGAATATGAATTCCAAATATAGATTGCGAATAAGAATTACGAATGCGAATCCCGAATACAAAATGAACTAATCAATCGAATTTAACGAAAGGAAATAACTAGATTAACGAATCGAAACTAAACAAATGTTATCGTCATGCCCATGTCTAGTGTTGAGCTCACCTCTGTGCCACTCTGCTTTCTGCTATCAGAATGCTAATTTCTCTCTCAATCTGTGCTCTACTGTACAAAGTATACAAGAGACTGACACCAAGTCAAATTTAAAGTGGAGCTCCGCCAATAAAAAAATATTAAAAGCCAGCAGCTACAAATACTGCAGCTGCTGAATTTTAATATTAGGACACTTACCTGTCCTGGAGTCCAGCGACGTCTGCAACAGAAGACAAGCAATCCCTCGTCTATCTGCTGCCCCCACAGCCATCCTCGGTGAGGGAATCAGGAAGTAAAGCGCTCTGGCTTCACTGCCCGATTCCCTACGGCGCATGCGCGAGTCGCGCAGCGCCGTCCTCACTGGTCCCCGCTGTGTTCTGGGAGCTGTGTGTTTCCCAGAACACAACGGATCGGGAAGTGACGCACTACCCGCAGAATACCCGCAGAGAGGACTCCCGGAAGTGGGTGCAAATACCTGTCTTAGACAGGTATCTGCACCCCCCTCCCCCCTGAAAGGTGCCAAAAGTGACACCGGAGGGGGGGGAGGGTTCCGATGAGCGGAAGTTCCACTTTAGGGTGGAGCTCTGCTTTAAGTACTTACACTGATGCATTAGAAAAGGTAATACATTTGATAATGTTCAGAACTATAATCATTTTTGTATTCTAGAAAAAAAAATATGTGTACAAAGGCTTATGTTCACATAAACATCTGCATATCTGAATGCCAATCAGCCATTTTCATAGAAAGAAGGAAAATTGCCAAACAATAGTGCTCATACCATTTTTTAAAAACACTTACGTTATTTCAACTCCGCCAAATAATCACTTACAATAAAACGGCTCTTGTAGCGCACCAAACTATAAAAGCATGTAAAAAAAATGCTGCTTGTGTGGATTGGCAGTATAATGTTGCAAGACAATTACTATTTTCAGTGAAACACATTCAAACCCAGAGCGTCAAGATGTCAGTTGCCCCTCTCCTAAGCGTTACGCCATAGGGTCACGTGGCTTCCTCAGGGGGTTCCATTGGATGCCACATCGCTCTGTCTATATATAGGGTTATACTGTCACCTTTTTGTTGTAGACCAATCTTAACCTACTTGTATCCTACCTTGAATGTTAACAATATACTTGTAATGTGTGGTTGCTATTTTGTTGTGGTTTCTTTAGATAGTGTCCTCTTACCTTACAATACATTACTCATTTTCGGGGTAAGTACTTCTATATTACTGTATTTAATTGCTCTATGCTACAATATGTCTATTACCATATATACTTCAGTATAAGCCGACCCGAATATAAGCCAAAGCACCTCATTTTACCCAAAAAAACCTGGGAAAATGTATTGACTCGAGTATAAGCCTAGGGTGTCCATCTGCATGCCTCACTGTGCCTCACTTTGCCTCACTGTGTCCATGTGCATGCCTCACTGTGTCCATGCCTCACTGTGTCCATGCCTCACTGTGCCCATGCCTCACTGTGGCCATGCCTCACTGTCCATGACTAAACTGACGTTTAACATGGGAGTCTATGGAAGGGGTGCCCGGCTTTGAAAAATTGATGCTCCCCAGCCTTAGGTCCCCCAGACAACAAACTTTGCACACTTATAGATGAGAAATGGGGCTACCTGTGTGTCCAGAGGACCTACGGCCAGCTGGTACTGGGTCCCCAAAATCACTGGAGAAATTACCATTTAACATGGGAGTCTATGAAAGGGGTGCCCAGCTTTGAAAAATCGGTGCTTCCCGGCCTTAGGTCCCCCAGACAACAAACTTTGCACACTTGTAGAGAAAGAGTGGGGCTACACGTGTGCCAAGTTTGGGGTCCAGGGGACCGGGTCCGAGATCAGGCGCAAAAAGGTGACTCGAGTATAAACCGAGGGGGACATTTTCAGCACAAAGAAATGTGCTGAAAAACTCGGCTTATTCTCGAGTATATTCGGTACATCAGTGATGAACTGATGTTAACCATAATTACTATGACAATCTACATGAATACAATATGACTTTCTCACCTCATATACATAAAATCTACATTGCAATAAAACTAATATGATGTACATAATTGGTGACTGTACTACTATAATATGAAAACTAAACCTCCTTAACACATAAGCTAGAGGCATGTGGCGCTAAAACTATGTTAAATTATCTTATAACCCCATTTACCACCATATGTCATTAAACTATGTTTAAAAAATATATGTAAAAACCCCCAAGGAATTTGACTTCACATGCTTTTTAAGCAATTATTATGGTCAAGTAGTATGGATGGTATATTCATTAACATGTCAGGAATGATTCTAATATTAGCAATTAGCCCTATATATTTAAGCTCACTTATTATTTTGTATATAGCTGTACATTATCAAGCTCATGTTTTTAACTAAATAGATACACCAAGGGTGTATACCAGCATAGGGTATAGAGAGGTGGTAGATTATATTTATTTTAGGTGCAGTTAGTTGCACAGTACATATGAAACAGAGAAGCTGAACTCGATATGTATTTTCCTTCCAGTCACTAGCTGCATTAGACTAATTAGGTGGTACAAAATGATGATATAATATGATGTTATGTATGGATTATCAATATGGTAACCAGTACATATTTATAATATATGGAATTGTGGTGGAGCTTCACCCAAATTAGCTTCACATTGAGTTATTATATCATGCCGTTATTAGGGGATACAAGATTATTTACGTTTTATAGCACGTTTTTACATATATTTTTAACATATTTTAGTAACATATGGGTGGTAATATTAGTGTTTTTAAGATCATTTTAACATCGTTTTGGCTCTACATGCCTCTAGCTCATGGGTTCAGGAGGTTTAGTTTTCATATTATAGTAGTACAGTCACCAATTATGCACATAATATTAGTTTCATTGCAATGTGGATTTTATATATATGAGGTGAGTTTGTCATATTGTATTCATGTAGATTGTGATAGTAATTATGGTTAACGTCAGTTCAAAACTTATGTAATATGGATAGGATGGTATAGGGCAATCAAATTCATTTATATGGGAGTACTAACGCCAGCAATTATTAATGTATTGTAAGGTAATAGGATACTATCTAAAGAAACCACAACAAAATGGTATCTGGCATGTTACAAGTATATTGGAAACAAGGTAGGATACAAGTAGGGAGGATTGGTCTACAACAAAATGGGGAGGTTATAACCCTATATATACTGTGGACAGAGTGACGTGGTGTCCAATAGAATCCCCCTGAGAAAGTCAAGTGACCCTGTGGTGTAACGCTTAGGGGGGGCAACTGATGTCATGACGCTCTGGTTTTGAATGTGCTCCACCGAGAGTGGTCATTGTATTGCAACACTATACTGCTGATCCACGCCAGCATGCCATGTTTTTGCATGCTTTTATAGTGTGGTACGCAACAAGTGCTTTTTTATTGTAAATTATTATTTGGTGTTGTGGGAATGAAGTATAAGTGTTTTTAACAAAACAGTATAAGCATTATTGTTTGGCAATTTTCCTTCCCTTTACAAAAATGGCTGATAGGCATTTAAATTGAGGATATCCACACACACTGGATGATCCCATCTATATAGACATATACTCCTGTCCTAGAGGGACACAAGGGGTATCTGACCAAACTTTTACAGGTGGTCCCTGAGTTATAAATATCCGACTTACAAATGACTCCTACTTACAAATGGAGGGAGACAACAGGAAGTGAGAGGAAATCTCACCCTAGAAAGGAAAATTCTCTCCTGTAAGAGTTATCATGGGAAAAATATGTCTCCACTGGAGTTTTATCACCAATCCTTGTTTCCACACCAAGCCTAAATTTTCAAAATCCAATTGTCAAAGGGACAGCAAGTGAGGTAGAATCTTCTGAACACAGACAGCAAAACAAATGTTACAGGGGTTAACCCTTCCCTATGCTATCTTGGGCTGGAGCTACACTTAAAAAATGCACCTGTTCTGACTTAGATACAAATTCAACTTAAGAACAAGCCTATAGAATCTTGTAGGGGACTGCATGTAGTCTGTTTCTTGTCTCCACTTTATCTTACATTATTCTAGATTAGGGCTTCTTAACTGGGGGTATCCACGACTAACGAAAAAAAAAAATTAAACCGGATTTTCTGCATTACTGAACCCTAGAATCAAAGTAGAGAAATCTCACTAACTGTAGCTAGCTTGTGTATTTGTGATTTGTTGGTTTTATATACATTTTTATGATAAAAATCCCTGTGATTTTCTTTCATCTGTTCTTTTCTTAGCTATTCATATGTAAAATAAAACCAAACTATTGATGATGATCCACATTTTGACAGTTTTGTGACATATTTGGCTCTATTGCTCCCTTGTCTCCTCCGACTATGCTCGCCTCCAGGACTTTTCCAGAGCCTCTCGGATCCTATGGAACTCATTACCCAAATCTATCCGATTATCTCCTACTCTTGCTTTTAGACGATCCCTGAAAACCCTCCTCCTCAGAGAAGTCTATCCTACGCACACCTAATGACTGTATGTCGATGTTCTTTATCAGCTCATCCCCCACAGTTATTATCTTTTGTTTCACTTGACCCCCCCTTCTAGATTGCAAGCTCTAATGAGCAGGGCCCTCTGATTCCTCTTGTATTGAATTGTATTGTAAATGTACTGCCTGCCCTCAAGTTCTAAAGAGCTGCACAAACTGTTGGTGCTTTATAAACCCTGCATAATAATAATAATAATAATAATAATAATAATAATAATAATAATAAACCATTTGCATTTCATTGGGGGGCATGTAATGATTTAAAGGTTAGGAATATTTGTTCTAGGAGCTCCTATTGTTCTTTTTTATTAATACAAGAGGAAGGCAACATAAAGTCCCTTCCACGTATTCTCTAGATCTGGCCAACTACAGTCAAATGATTGTTGGCCCTCCCTGACCTTACCGGTACAGGCACTCTCAGGCCTCGTACACACGATAGGATAGCCAGAGGACAATGGTCTAATGGACCGTTTTCATCGGTCCAAACCGATCGTGTGTTGGCCCCATAGGTTATTTAACCTTCGGTTAAAAAAATAGGAACTTGCTTTAAAATTTAACTGATGGACGCCTAACCGATAGATCAAAACCAATCGTTAGTATGAAAAAGCATCGGTTAAAAACCCGCGCATGCTCAGAATCAAGTCGACGCATGCTTGGAAGCATTGAACTTCGTTTTTTCAGCACGTCGTTGTGTTTTACGTCACCGCGTTCTGACACGATCGGTTATTTAACCTATGGTGTGTAGGCGCGACGGACCATCAGTCAGCTTCATCGGTTAACCTAAGACAACTGTCCTTCAGTCCGTTTTCATCGGATGGACTGATCGTGTTTACGAGGCTTTAGGACTGAAGTTAAAAAAATGTTGTCCATGAGATATCCCATTGCTCGAGTGCCCCTCTTAAACATAAGCATGTCCTTAGGTCTGCAGGCACTTATATAGTGTAATAAGTATCTCCACATTACACAATCAGCATAGGTCAAATGTATTGAGGCAGTACCAGCTCCGGAAACAACCAAGGTCTTGGAAAATGACTACACTATTCTATCATTTAGGTCTTCCTCCAAGGAATCAGCAAGGTCAGAAAACTGGCATTGTACTTGCTATTCTACAAATGTCTCTGTGTTAAAGAAAGTAAATAACTCTAAAGCTCTTTTATTAGATGCACTGCTTTTATTAAAACATACTTTTATTCCGAGTGCAATAAGCAATGAGAGTCTGACAAGATGCTGTGAGAGTGATTTCTTATTGCTTGGAATTGAAAATATTTTGCTGCAACAGGACCAATTGCATTGTCAACTGTCCACCCACTCCGCCTCTGTTTTTCTGGTGGAGTTTGAAGACGCAAGAATGGGTTGTTTTCTTTATGCAATAATAATGATAATTCCAGAGGCAATTCGTACACCTGATCCACCACTTTTTTTATAATTTCAATTTGAATGATTAAGGTATATGTCGTTATTACCTTTTAAAAAAAGGAAAATTTGTGATTATTATTAACCAGGTTTTTAGTTTTGATTATAATAAGTACAATAATATATCCCGGTAGCTATAGAGTTCCGAGGGCATTGCATGATTATCTCCCAGCGTTGATTTCAATGTGCCAAGGAAATGTAGAAACACAGCAGTGGCTATCACATTGGAAAAGGTCAGTTTATATTAAAAACTAAGAAAGAACATTACCGAAGAGTGATCTAATTACTAAACAATGCACTTATCTCACTTTAGCAAAATAATCCTGTTGATACTGCAAGCCAGACTCCACTGTTTAAAGATGAGAGAATGGTTAAAAAGTAATCTAATGTGCCGACATTTCATTCACTGAATATTGTCTGTATATAAAGTGCAGCACTAAACAAATAAAGTGCAATTTGTGCGAATAACATAATGCACGTGATATGTGCAAAAATCTGAATAGGTGTACTAAAGTGCAATCTGTGCAATCAGTAATATATGAATAATATATATGAATATATTAACAGTATAAAAAATCGACAACAAAAAATTGTTTACGTAGACTAAATGTAATTTTTTTTTAATGTATAAAAGAGCATATAACTCCAATCTCCAAATGCTGCCAGTAGTCGACATGTGGGGGTTGGAACATATAGTAACTTAGTGATCAACATGATCAAGTTCATGCCTTTGAACATGTACCCAGCACATGCGAGGGGTGGCAGTATTGATTGTATTTTGTTACAACTAGAAACAGCATGGATTTATAATTTGAATGCCACCACTTATCTAGGATTAAATTAATATATAAGTTTTAAATATGTTTTATAAGTATGGATTGGATCTATTTACGTATCGTCCCTTTGATCATATGTATCTGACCTAGATGTCTGATTTATAGGTATAGATTATGTGAATATTCTATAGTCTGTATTAATGTTACTGTTTAAGATGAAATTCAGTATTCAGACATTATACATTATGCTATAAAATTGTTTGATACAATTGAGGATTGTAAATTGTTTTTACTGATGGAATAAATATCTATTGGATGTATAACCTTATTAAGCATTTGTATTTTTGTCAAATTGTAGGTTGTGTTTTTCTATATCATGGTTTTCATTGATGTTGTGCACTCACTGGACAGTTCACCAGTATATGAGTAGATATACACAGTCTCCCCTTTTTCTCCCCCCCCCTCCCTCTACCATTTTAGAGGCATGGGAATCACTACAGGTTGCCCACCTCGGTGGGTGGTGGGCCATGCGTGTGACCGCATGGATGCCCGAGGCCTCTGTCCAATTCATTTGGCAGATGCCCGTTCTGGCTGCCTGCTTTGTGCCAGTGATGTGTCATCTCAGCCTCTAGTGCTTCTGCACTGGTCCCGCTCTGCCTATCCCAGTGTTCCTCGCTGTGTGGATGCGGAGAGCTAGCCTTCATGTCACATGACCATTCCTTCCTGCCGCTTGGAATCCATGGCATTGTAGGCAAATGGACAGTTTGTGCTGGTGCATGCACAGTGGCCACATCCCGTCCGCGCTCGGTCGGTGACGTCAGACGACGACCGAGCGGGGGGTATAAGAGGCCAGCCGCCAGCCCCTTCAAAACACCATCAACTGGAGGGCAGTGGCGACTGTTATTGTGTGCTGCTTAGCAAAATTATGGACTGTTTTTGTAATTTTATGGCTGAGCTTTGGCTGATTGGTGAAACAGGGAGAAGAGGGGGGGTGAAAAAGTCCATGCAGACACTGACAGGTGCTTTTCTCCCTAACTCAAGCTGGAAAGCCTGTGTACATTGCTACAGCCAGCTTGGCGGGGGTTGTAGGAATTCCGGGCATCAGTTACACAATGATGATGTTTTTTTTTTAGATCTTCTTCCTTTTTAGTCCATGTGATTACAAATATTAACTTTGTAGCGATAGCGTGCTGTTAAGGAATTTGTCCTCCAGGTCTTCCATAAACATTTTAGCATATTGCAGTGCCATTTTACTTCGTATAGCAGTAGTCATGCACTGAAAATAAATGTCATTATCGAAAGTGAAATAGTTGTGTGTTAGAATAAATTCAGTGAGCTACCTAACATCATGATCGCTGAATTTGGGGTTTAGTGAGGATGAAGAAGAATCTGTGACCTGCTTTTCAGAGACTCTACTTTAGTCGCTAGAAGTGTATTTGATGTCGGACCTCAGTTTTTTAAATCCTCTGAGCCCATTCTCCCTTATGTACTTACCTAACTCCCATTATTTACCATGTGGTGTGTGTGTTCATGTGTGTAGTTTAAACTTAAAAGAAGGGAAAAGGGGGTGTACCCCAAAAGCTTCACCTGATAATTAAACTTTTAGCGCTAATAAAAAATATTGTTTCACAGTCAGTACTCAACTGTGTGGTTGCAAGTCCATTATAACAGCTACAGTCACCCTAACAAAGTTGAGCATTTAACCACTTTAGGTTCGCCTTATACCAGTTTTACTGCAACAAGGCGGCACCTGTGCACCGGATCATGTATATAGAAGTGATCTGACATCTCCGGGTAGGAAGTACACATGTGTGCCAGTGGCGGCTCACTTCTGCTGTGATTACACACAGTAAAATCTTATGGACAGGTGCAGGATACTCAATGTGTTCCAGGCACCCGCCAATCAACAGGCAGAGAAACAGAACTGCGATCTGCCTATGTAAACGCTATTCTGATGGGGGGGGAGAAATGGAGTTTGTGTCACTTCCCCTAGTAAAAGCACCTCACTTCAATGATATTGAATGGGCTGAAACCGGACCAAAGTCGGACCAAAGTCAGACCAAAGCAGTGCAGAAACATTTTCTAAAGACCGATTGTGTCAGACCAGTTAAGATGGCTCTTAAGTCAGAGCGTATGTTGCACCAATGTGAACCGGGCCTCATGGAGAATTTTCTTTAAAGCAAATTGGACCATACATTATAAGCATAGGCGTGCGCAGGGGGTTTGCCAGGTGTGCCTGGGCACACCCTAATCACTCGGTGTGGTGCCGATTCCCCCTACTGCCTGGGCCCCCCCCCCCGTGTTGCGCCCCCCCCACCACAGTGCTGCTGGCTTCCCTCCTCTCCCCCACCTGCTGCGGAGGATGTTTAAAGATGAAGAGTGGGGGAGGGGGCTAATCAATATGTCATTTACCACCCCTTCCTTTTCTAAATGAACGCAGCGAACACACTAACACCATGTGTTCATTAATAGCTGAAGTATAGTAAACTGTGTGTGGTGGCTAGTGCTAAACTTTTATTGAGGGGGCGGCAAACAAACAACTCCCCCCAAAGGCGCACTCACCACTCCACAGTCACGCCACCGCAGCTTCCTCGGCTTCTTCTCCTGACCTACCCGATCCGCCGCCTGTCCTGATTGGCGGAGAGCAGAAGCCGGAAAGGAAATAGCGAATATTGATTCGCTAGTGTCACAAGAAGGTGGATTTAGGGCGCAGTGCTCTGCGCCTCCAGCCCAACCTTTTTCGTGCCAATTAGAGCCAATTAATCATGTGGCTTGAAAAAAAAAACTCATAGAAACCTATGAGTCCAGCGCCCCGCATGCATCCCCGCATGCAAACTAGGGGAGCAACGCCCCTGTGCCCCTTATGGCCCAGCCTCTCCTGAAGAGGAAGCCGCTCAGCACAGGGCACTTCCCATTCATACACTGTCCCATGCAGCTGAGGTTGCAGAGAGAGTCATGTGTGTTTGAACTTCAGGGTGCACACCCTAATGCAATAGGCTGCACACACCTATGATTACAAGTGCTTTTTGATCTTCTCTGAGTAAACTCAGGCTTCCTGCTCTCTTTCCAGTGAATGGATCTTAGAGCAGGTGTACACAAAACTCTTACTGTACATTTGCTCTTTCTTATTAACAATCCAGCAGTTAAACTCTCGTATGTTTCTTCAAGGACATTGTATTTTTACATGAGACTGTCAAGGCCAGCTTTGATGTGTTATCAGGTGGTTGAGAAAAAAAAGAGTTGAAACTTGCTAAGTACTTAGAACAGCCTTTCAGCAAACCTTTTAAGAACTGTCCTGCTAGCTTGTAAGGAATTTTAGAACGCTTGAAGTAATTATTAATAAGACTATAGCTAACATGAACTGCAGCCAAGTAGAAGATATTAAGATTTGAGATTGGTGACCTTAACGTGAACCTGTGCTTTGCCTATGCAGAGCAAAGCAGCAGGTTCACTATAATAGGAGCACCGCCAACTGTACATACCTAACCTCCCTTCACCCCCACCACCAGGAGCCTACACAGGACTGAGAATACTCTCCCCATCCCTATGTAACAAAACTGGACATTTAACCCCCTTCTCACCCACTTTGGCCTTCCCTTCAAAAGTTCTTAACGCCCAGGGGGGGCGGGAAGGATCAGAAATCAAGTGAGCACAGTGGTCCAGTGGTCACATGAGAACATGGCAGCTCTTTAGCCATCCTAAGGTAGTCTGGTCCGGTCAAGGGTGTTTGTATTCCTAAGCGGGAATATGGTAACTTCTCAATTTGCAGTCCAAGGACCATGGCTATGAAACGCTCTACCCACAGACACCCGCATGGAAGAAAACCATCGGGCCTTCAGATAAAAACTTAAGACCCACCTCTTCTGAAGACACAGGACGGCGCTAGATGCAAAAAGCGCCTTGAGGCGATTTAGTTTGCATTTGTAGCGCTATACAAGTTACTCACTCACTCTAAATTTGCGTGGCTCACAGCTTGCCTTTTCTATATGTAAATTTCCATCCTGCTCCTTCAAATTTTCTCCTCACCGCGATCTTGGTAAAAAGTCATAGGACAAAGCCAACATGTTTCGGGGGATCTAGGCGCCCCTTCATTAGGGCTTGGAAGTTGTCTGTAATAGAGGATTATACTGACAGATACCAATGTTTTCTCGGGGGCCAAGAGACATTTTTGGCAGCTTGGTCTTAGTACTGGGAGCATAAACATTGGTCGACACATATGTGTGGCGTGTGGGGGTTAAAGCCCAGATTTTTGCCGCCGCACATATGGGTTAGAATAATATGTCACAAGTTCAGTCATAATAAGATCCGGTGAGTCTCCATGCCAACTTGTGTTCTTAATGCTCCAATGGAAGGGAACACTTGTTGAAAGTGTGCAATTTTGGCTAAATCGCGACCGGTATGTTCTCTCTCCTCGTAAAATGCCAATTTGCTGAAGAAGCACTTACGCTCTGCCGCCACATCGGCGGTGCCGCAAAGTGCCTCCTGAGATGATAACCATGATTCTCTCTATTTGACAGTAGGGTCAGTAATGAATTCCGTCTCCAGTTTACACACCAACTCAGGACCGTGAGCCATTTTCAGCAGCTTGGTCTTTGTGCTGGGACAATGTATCCAATTAGCCATTGTATTTTGTCTCTTGTCATAAATATCTATGATTTGAAAATGTTCACACTATGGAAAGCAGAGAGACAATGACTTATGGAGGTGTTTCATGCTTTCACTCTTGTTTGACCTGAACAGACACAAATAAATGTGCATAGATATACTGTGAATACTATAGATGAAAAGTGTCTTTTAAAGGAATTTTGGGTTACAGGTTTTGAAGCAGCAATAGCAAAATTAGCATGGACTATTATGCTATCAAAATGGAGAAAAAATATGAAAAGGATAATAGTATAAAGTTTCCTGGTGTATGAGACACCACATCCCTTGGGAAAAGTTCAAAACATGTATATAGAAAAGTAAATGTGATTTTAAAGGTGATTTTAAGGGTACCAACACCTTTAAAAAATATCCAAAATTGTATTATAAATACATGTTTAAAAATTACAAATTCATATAAAACCATCACAGAAGATCCATGGAGCTATAATACATATGCAGTAGCTTCAGCTTTACATGTTTTTCCCAATCTGGACATATATCAGTACATCAAAGATACACTGTTACTATGTTAAATTATACAGATCACGTGTAGAGATATACCTATGGATTTACATGGGAGGCTCTCTCACCTGACCTACTGATTAGTTAGCCTACTAAACCAAAGAGAAATTGGATCTTGCACCAACAGGGTACTCCACATGGATACCAGTAGACCATATGGGAGGATACAGCCCAGCAAGATGACTGCCTGGGAGTAGGGAGTTATGAAAAGCACTAACTGAGACAAACACTTTCAAATAACATCATTAAAATGTGTCTATAAAAAAACAACATGAACTATACGTGTCAACTTTTTTATATAGACGTGTTACAGAGTTCATAACTAAGACAATATGGCATCATGTAATAGAAAGAATAGGAGGTCTTACAAAGCAGCATAGCATGCAAAGAGTTGTGCCACTGAGTAACAGGTTCTGTCCCCTGATTAATTGAAAGTCTTTTTCACAAGAAAGGGTGGTTGTTGCTAAGGCATGTAGATCATATGTCGGCAACAGCTATAGAGGAAGGAGCTCCTTTGGAGTAGGGAGAGAACAAATAAGGCTAGCCATTGTGAGTTTTGATGACTTTCCCATCGTGGGAGCGTTCTTTAGAGAAAGACTTTTAAGGAGCAAAGGTGGGAATCAACCACTTAGGAGTAAATGTATTGCTGTTAAAACTGTGTGCCTGAACTTCTCATCAGGACGTTATGTTCTGCATACAAGAGGTTTTCAGTAAGGTTCATGAGCATTCAGATTTTAAAGCTTCCATTATCTCCAGTGGTGTTATCAAAATAATCTCTAAGTATGATTATGAACTGTGGTGCGGTCAAGCCATGGACCAAAAGGGGGGAATCTCTGTAATCTACTCGGCACTTACCTCTCCTGACTCAAAGCGTCCTTCATGAAGGCCTGGGAATCTAACTTCCAATTACAGTGGGACTTGGGGAGCTGGCAGAGGGCCTGTTTCAAATCCTTCAAAGGTATCCTTAACACTGATCTAATAGAGGCCAGCCTGAAAGTGCTCTCCAGATGGTATTACATGCCCTCCAGATTGGCCTCGATCTTCCCCACAAAAATTGTTTAACATAATTGATGAGCTGGTGGGGATCTGGGTTCCCAGAAATCCTATGGTGGCCCTTCTAAACGCCCAGATCTCCAAACCTTCCAGTAGGCTGATACATTTTGTACTTTTGGGGGCTAAACTTACGGTAGCTAGGGCTTGGAAACAACCGAGAATTTCCCTCATAGCGGCAAAACGTAAAATATCATGGATAATGTTTCAGGAAAACTGTCTAGCATAGTGCAAGACACAATAAATTCGGGACCACCTGGGAACCATAGACTCGATTGATAGGCATAACCCTTGGCCCTTCCATTCCGTCAACATAGAATGTACTCAGATTAACTAGTGATGATCTCTTCCTTTACCCTTCTCTTATCTCTCTTTCTGTCCACTCTGGACCTTTGATCTATCCCAATTTATTTATTTTATTTTTATTAAATTGTATGTGAGATTGAAAAGTTAATGTGCATAGTGTTGGGTAAGAGATTTATTGACCCTCTGTTGTATTTCACTCTGATCCACATGCCCTGACGATATACCATCTGTGTCGAATTGGCTCAGGCTGTAAATGGTGATTGGGGGTTTATCCTTCTGGCACAGTATGCTCCCGTTAGGGGTGCCAGGAGGTGCGAAACCTTCCGCCAATCCGGTTGATCTACACTCAATATTGCCAGACAGTTAGTATACTCCTCTGTTGCGATATAGATCGGGGGTATCTGAAAACGTTATTTCTCTGCCTACAGCTGACCTATGTATCTCTTGTATCTCACCTTTTGCTTTGTCTTTTACATGATAAAGTTTACTGCTGTTTTCCATATGTTTGTTTTTCTCAAAATAAAAATCTTTTGAAATCAAAATAATCTATAAGTAGTGAAGTGAATGTTAGTTAAGGGAAATGGAAGACTGGGCTCCACGTGTAGTATGAAAGGACTGCATAAGTGTATGTATTCCATAAGAGGGAAAGATGTCTCCCTTGTTCTAGGTCCTGGGAAGAATTCAGAGAGGATTGAACTCTTGGAGGAGGATGTGTGATATCTCCAGGATTAAGTTGTGACATCCAGGAAAGAAGACTGGTGCATATCTTTAGAGTGAGGATGCTATGTCTCAAAACTACTCTACTCAGAGAAGCGAGTGGTGCAGTTTGTAGCTAGAGTATGGTGGTTGAATGTGCAGCCTTGGAAGCTCCTCATTTTAGGAGAGTGGTCTGAGCTGTGAAGGCATATATGATGTTTCCCCTTCATGTAAAGTGTGGCCTGCTAGGCTAAATATTAAACGTTTTCCACTTTAAACGTGGATACGTGAAATTGGTTTGATCCAAATAATGCAAATTCGTTGCCATCTCTAACTATAAAAAAAAAATAACCTTAGAACCTAGGTCAAATCCTAATTAATGCAAATGTGTTGCCATCTCTAACTATAAAATAAAACTAACCTTAGAACCTAGGTCAAATCCTAATTATTGCAAATTTGTTGCCATCTCTAACTAGGTATAAAATACAATTAACCTTACCCAACTGGATATGAGACAGGACACACAGACATAAGGGATAAAGGAAGAAAATCCAAAAGGGTTCTTAGCAAAGGCCAGAATGTGCTAAAAATTCTTTGCGAAGAACCAAAAAATTCACAGATTAAAGAAATTGGCCTGATCTGAATCAAGCTCAGGTTGCACCAACTAGATCTCTCATATCTAATTATAAAATGTAAGAATAAAACACATGTTAAGAGGAGTCTGCTAGTTCCTCATCTCCCTTGAAAGCCTGTGCTGCTCCACTTGAGAGGCCATTATCACAGACACTGCACTGAAGGAGCAAATCTGTATGCCCTTTCAGCAAGGAAGGTTCATTTGTTTGGTACAGCATGAGAGTTTGAAAGTTTAAAAAAGTGCTCTTTGTTCAATGATGAGTCACCTTTGAAATTTCTCAGCTATGAATCAGATGACCTGCCTTCGGCAGCACAACTATGTTTAGAGAAAACTTCAGGAGAGCGGCTATGATAATGGACCCCTGTCCACAGTCGTTTGATCAAGTGCGTTCCATAACAAACAGTAGCATCCGAGTCTTCCAATATGGAGTAATAGTGTGTTGTGAAAGCCAGCCAGGCACAGCAGTCACAGGTGATTGTGATGACAGCATCTCCGATATAAGCAGAAAACCAGCTGAGTTTACTGATGGCTGACGTACAGACGCGGCTGTGCCAACAAAACATTTTGGGGCCTCATGCCAAAATTAGAACAACAAGGAAGTCTCCTGGGGACATGTTTGATCCGCTGTACTTATAATGAGCTGGCAGATGAGTGCACTTGTTATAATCGCAATAAATATAAAAAAAAGTAATAAAATGCAGAAATAATGATTGATTTTGACAGAATTTCCATGTAAAAGAAGCTAAGGAATGTATAGAAGGAAGGTGGTTATTAATGAGATTGAAACTTACGGTACATCTACACTACAAAGCTTTTAAACAATAATTACACTTTTGAAGTTCCTACCCTTTTCTTTACCCCCTACCCTGGCACTTGCATTACAGGGGGAATACCCTAATACTGCATTCCTTCAAGATCTTCACTGTGTGGTAGCCACAGGCTTACAGACAGTGTCACGATTTGTGAACCCACAGCATCACAGAAGTTCCAGACTCCCTCCCAATCGCAAACCCTGAGGAACAAGTGTTCTCCTACGCCATGCATAGTGCATTACTAAAACCTAGGGTGCAACTTTGTGAGTACCTGACACTGACAGCCAACTAACAGACAACCAGACAGTACCAAATCACAAAACAAAAGCAAAACCAGACCAGCAGACAGAAAGAAGGTCTCAAATACAAACTACAAAAAGAACAAACCGGAGGGCGCAAACGCCTAGTGCATTACCAGAGATTTATTGACGAATGCCAAATGGATACTCACAAAAGTTGAAGATAAAATAGCATTAAAACCACAAGAAATTATGAGCTTCCTGATGATGACCTGTTCTGATTGGCTGAAGTGTATCAAGGCTTGATCAAAAAACACTGCGACATCACTTCCACCTGCGTCACACCCGAGACTGAGCCGAGCCGCGAATTGCGGAATTTGCTGTGTGCCGGCCGGAGCAAATTTGAGGCATACATGTTGCATATACTGGGTGCAGGTTTAGGCACCTTGCAATTGTTTTCCATATTCCCATCTGAGAATTAACCCAGTGAGGTGCCTGCTAATAAGGATTACAATAGACCACACTAGAAGTAGGAGGTCCAGTGATTAATCCTTTGAGAAGGCTACCACCAAGACATTATCCAGGGGTGGACTCCCCACTAAACGCCAGTGACTACACTAGAGATAGGTGGTCCACAACTGGGGTGAGTGCACATCTATGTGGGGCACTTGAATTGAGCACTAATGGAGCACCTGTCTTACATCGAAGATTATGAGCATAAGCACTCTATAACTTTTATATCACATATAATGTGACTTATTTATTTATTTATTTGTTTGTTTGGTTCAATTGTATTTGTGGATTGATTTAGATTAATGATAATTGCCTAGCGCGATGTATGCTTATATTTATTGCACAAGATATGATGCCTGCAGCTGCACCATTTTTTTTTAGGTTGGCGATTGGCTCCCTTGTACAAGCAATCAGAGCAGCTATCTAGCCGCTCGATTGCTGTTACAAGCAGCAGGAGGGGACGCCCCCCTCCTGATGCCTTCTGCGCAACGTAAAACACTACGACGTGCTAAGAAAAATTAAGTTCAATGCTTGCGAGCATGCAACGACTTGATTCTGAGCATGCGTGGATTTTTGACCGATGGACTTCCACATAGACGATCGTTTTTTTCTATCGTTTTTTTATCCATAGGAAAAATGTAAAACATGTTCTATTTTTTTTAACCAATGGGGCCCACACACGATTGGTTTGTCCGATGAAAACAGTCTGTTTTCATCGGACAAACCGGTCGTGTGTACAGGGCTTTAGTGTTTTGATCTTAAGTGCAGAGAAAGGATTTGGGGTCTTTTTTTACCCCAGATCCCTGCATAAAGAGAACCTGTCACATGCCTTTTGCTGTCATAAGGAATGTTTACATTCCTAGTGACAGTAAAAAAAATGTAAAGCAACAGTTTAAAAATAAAGCAAAAATAATAAATGAATAACTAAAAAAAAAAATTGAAAGTGCTCCCGTCTGCCCGTGCTCACGTGCAAAGGCAAACGCAGGCGTCAGTCCCACACGCACGCAAACAGCAATCGTCCGACACATGTGAAGTATCACCACGAACATCAGATCATGGGCAGAAATTTTAGCACTAGACCTTCTCTGTAAGTCTAAAGTGGTAACCCATAAAGGCTTTTAAAACATTGCCTATGGATAGTAAAATGTATGTCATCTGTCTCTGTTGCACGGGTGTGCGCAATTCTAAATCATGACATGTTTGGTATCTATTTACCCGGTGTAACATCATCCTTTATATTTTATATTTTATATTTATACTTATATTTTACATCTTTTATATTTTACAAAAAATTGGGTTATGTATTGTGTTTTTGTGCATTAAAATAAAATAAAACACGTGTATATTTTCCTGAGAATTGTGTTTGAAAAGTCGCTGCACAAATACCCACCAATTTATTCTCTAGGGCTTTGGGGGTTTGAAGACATTTTCTAGCAGAAAATACTGATTGTTCCGTGTAAACAAAAAGCGTCAGGAATGGCCTGGAGCTGAAGTGGATATATGACCATGTTTTGGCCATATGTTTACCAGATACTGTATTATTTGTATACCTAAGGATACGTCATTCTGTAAAGTGGACTTTGGTTCACGAAA
Source organism: Rana temporaria (assembly GCF_905171775.1). Taxonomy (NCBI): domain Eukaryota; kingdom Metazoa; phylum Chordata; class Amphibia; order Anura; family Ranidae; genus Rana; species Rana temporaria. Next base: position 34,681,181 of record NC_053499.1, on the reverse strand, counting down.
CGCATTGAGAAATGCCTATCCTTGTGAGTCCAGTAGATATGAACAAAGAACATATGTTCTTAGGTGCCTGAATGATCATGCCAACGTTATATGTAAGATGAAACTGTAAGGCCTTGTACACACGATCGGACAAAACCGATGAAAACGGACTGAAGTTCAGTTTCATCGGTCCAAACCGACCATGTGTGGGCCCCATCGGTCAGTTGTCCTTCGGTCCAAAAAAAGAGAACTTGCTTTAATATTGAACCGATGGACGCCTAACCGATAGGTCAAAACCGGTCGTTAGTACGCACGACCATCGGTTCAAAATCCACGCATGCTCAGACTAAATGAGGGGACGGGAGCGCTTGTTCTTGTAAAACTAGCGTTTGTTTTGGAGATAGCACATTCATCACGCTGTAACAGACAGAAAAGCGTGAATCGTCTTTTACTAACACAAAATCAGCAAAAGCAGCCCCAAGGGTGGCGCCATTGGATTCAAACTTCCCCTTTAGAGTGCCGTCGTACGTGGTATAATATGTCCGCGTTCTGACACGATCGGTTTTTAAACTGATGGTGTGTAGGCACATCCGACCATCAGTCAGCTTCATCGGTTAACCGATGAAAACCGTGCTTCGGACCGTTCTCGTCGGATGGACTGATCGTGTGTACGCGGCCTTAGAAGCAGTTTACTTATTAGTCTATAACATACAACCACACTTTGTTTGGTCTTATGAAAATATGTGGCCTGCAGAGCCCTCTGATGTGGCCCGCGACCTCCTTCTCTGGAATGGCGGGTTGGCAAGCCCAGATCGCAGGTTGCCGACCCGCCATACTGCAGCATCAGTGTTGTAAACAAAGCTGGTGGTAGAGGAATAAGGCGGCTGCAGGGCAGAGTCTATGGCAGAGTTCAGCTAACCCGCAGGATAGACACAGGAGCACTACACTGCGGTGTGGGTAAACCGCAGCACATCAGTGTGAAAGTAGTCTAAGGCCCCGTACACACGACCGGATCTATCCGCTGGGATTTATCCGCGGATCAGTTCCAGCAGAAAGATCCGGTCGTGTGTAGGCCCGAGCGGACAATTTTCGGCGGACATTAGTCCAGCCGACGGATTCCCAGCGGATAAAAATTTCTTAGCATGCTAAGAAATCTATCCGCTGGAATCCTGTCCCTCGGACAGACCAAATGGGACCCTCAATTCAACTCTATAGAGCGAAAGATGTCTGTTTACGCTCGCCTACCTCTAACCCGAAAAACAGAAGGGAATTTGTCCCCTTCCATCTGGGTGGATCGGAGAGCCTATAGAGTAGCCGTGACCCTTCATCCGCCCACTCCGCTCATTGTGGCCCACGACTGGTTACCAAGTTGCTTAAGTGGCCCTCGCTCTTCAAAAGGTTGCCATATGCTGTCTTAACATTTTATCTTTTACTAGATGGAAGCATCAAATCAAACCAATCAGTAGCTTTTAATGGTTGAATCCAAGAGCTTTACCATAACAATGAAACATTCTTCTTTTTTTCTTTTTCTTTTTTAACACTGTTTGATTTTTCTGTAATCTTGAGTAGAGTTGATTATTAGCATATTGCTTTTTTCATGCAAGTACCACTTTAAGTGAAATATGTTGGGATTCCTTGTCAGATTACTGAAACATGTTTTCCATTGTTTATAATTTAATATGACATTAGCAAAAAAAGAATTGCTAAAGCATAGATTACATCTTAGATTGCATCCTGATGAACTGTATCCTGTCTTGTTTGCTTAGAGACTTACAAGTCTTGTTCTCACATCTGTTCAGTCACCTTCTTCCCATTAGCTTCCTTAAAACAGCTGCTGGAAGCACAGAGGAGCAATGAGGACCTCCGGTTTGGTGATCGCAAGTCCCTGTTTAAAGTCATTAACATGGAGAGTTGTATTTAAAAAGCAAGTGTGTCCTTATGAAGAGTGTGGTTGCCGCAGTCCCTACTGTACAAGGAACTACAGTATATTCTAATTAAAAAGAAACAGTCTGTGCATTAAAGAGAACTGGTAATCTGTGAGCCTTTGCAGTCATATTTATCCCCACACTTTAATTGTTATATTAGTTAAGTTTAACATCTCAGGGATGTGGGAGTAGACACCTTGGGCTATATTCAGATAGGTTAGCGGATCTTTAGATCCGCGTAACCTATCTGATTTACTTAACGCCGCCGCAAGTTTTTAAGGCAAGTGCTTTATTCAGAAAGCACTTGCCTCTAAAAATGCGGCGGCGTATCATAAATCCCCCTAGGGGGCGTGTACAATTTAAATCAGGCGTGTCCCCACGCCGATCGAACAGCGCATGCGCCGTCCGCAAATTTTCCCAGCGTGCATTGCTCCAAATGACGTCGCAAGGACGTCATTGGTTTCGACGTTAACGTAAATTTCGTCCAGCCGTGAACAACTTACGCAAACTACGTAAAAAATTCAAAACTCGGCGCGGGAACGACGGCCATACTTAACATAGGATACGCCGCACTTACCCCTCCTATAGCAAGGGTAACTTTCCGCCTGAAAAAGCCGAACGCAAACGACGTAAAAAAAAAGCGCCGGGCGGGCGTTCGTTTCTGAATCGGCGTAAATGCTCATTTGCATATTTGACGCGTAAAAGATATGGAAGCGCCACCTAGCGGCCGGCCTGGAATTGCAGCCTAAGATCCGACTGTGTAAGTCACTTACACCTGTCGGATCTTAGGCATATCTATGCGTAACCTGATTCTATGAATCAGGCGCATAGATACGACGGCCGGACTCAGAGATACGATGGCGTATCAGGAGATACGCCGTCGTATCTTCTTTCTGAATCCGGCCCCTTGAGGGGAAGGTGAGTACTGCAGTATATTCATTGGCCCAGATTCAAGAAGCAATTGCGTCTGCGTAACCATAGTTACGCAGCGCAATTGCTTACTTGCGCCGGCGTTTCGAATGCTCCTGATTCAGGAACCTCGTTACGCCGATGGCAGCCTAAGATATGACTAGCATAAGGCTCTTATGCCAGTCATATCGTAGGCTGCATTCTTACGATGGCTGCTAAGGGGCGTTCCCGTAGTGGTCAGCGTATAGTATGCAAATTGCATACTAACGCCGATTCACAACCCTACGCGAGCCCTGCGTATGCAGTTTACGTCATTTGCGTACGTCGGTTTTTGCGTAAGGCTGCTCCTGCTAATAGCAGGGGCAGCCAATGCTACGTATACCCGTCGTTCCCGCATTGCGAAGTTTAAATTTTACGTCGTTTGCGTAAGTGAATCGTGAATGGCGCTGGACGCCATTCACGTTCACTTTGAAGCAAATGACGTCCTTGCGACGTTATTTTTCCGCAATGCACGTCAGGAAAGTTTCCCGACGGAGCATGCGCACTACGCTCGGCGCGGGAACGCGCCTAATTTAAATGATCCACGCCCCCTACGGGATCATTTAAATTACGCGCCCTTACGACGGGCATTTTTGAGGAGCGCCCACGCAAATTACGTGGCTACTGCTTCGTGAATGAAGCGTAGCGCAAATAATTTGCGGGGGCGCAGGGCAAAAAAGGGGCGCTGCGCCTCCGTAAGGAGTGCGCAGCGGTACCTGAATCTACCCCATTGATGACAGGTTCCCTTTAAATGTCGCCGCGGTTCATGTACATCTGTGATCAGCCCCGACAAGCGCTGTCATCTCCACATCCTGCTTTGACCTTCTGTATAATAATACAAACAATTCCAGATATTGCTGCAGTGCACTTGACAAACTTTACTAAATCATGAATTTCATTTCCTGTGACGATACTTGATGTTATTTATATGTTAAAACATAACAGTCAGGCCAGTCTCATTGGAGAAGCGTACCTGTCCTCCCACACAATCGCTGCAAGGGGAATTTATTTAATAACAAATGAAAAAAAAAAAAAAAAAGGAAGAAAATTCCGAATGTGCACATTAAATGAGAGTAGCTGAAATAGATGTGCTTGTACGTATTTCCAATGGAAACAGAACTCTAATTTACTATGATGTTTAAGTGTTTATTTTGTAATTAAATCGCAAAGAAAAAAAAAAAAAGCGATGTATTGCCTGAAAATATTTTTAGAGCTTTTTCTGCCTAACGTTGTCTACTAATATTTGTTGGAAGGGGATCTCCAGCCAAGCAGCTCAATAAACAGTTGAAACACGTACAGCGTATAGAAAATGTTTGTTGCCAGAATTTTTTTTTTTTTTGAATGACGCACACACACTTGTGTCTTATCCACCCCCTGCTGTGTTATGTATCTGCAGAGCATATGAAGGATGCAAATACTACTACAGAATTTGTACTTCTGGAGTGCCACTGCCCCGCCTCCTACTTGGTAGCAGCACTCAACCTGAGCCACTGCCGATCCTGACCTCCCTGGGACCCTAAGCAAAGTTACATGTCAACTTAACCACTTAAGGACCGGACCAATATGCTGCTAAATGACCCAAGGGGTTTTTACAATTCGGCACTGTGTCGCTTTAACAGACAATTGCGCGGTCGTGCGACGTGGCTCCCAAACAAAATTGGCTTTCTTTTGGAGGTATTTGATCACCTCTGCGGTTTTTATTTTTTGCGTTATAAACAAAAATAGAGCGACAATTTGGAAAAAAATGCAATATTTTTTACTTTTTTGCTATGATAAATATCCCCCAAAAACATATATAAACATTTTTTTTCCTCAGTTTAAGCTGATACGTATTCTTCTACCTATTTTTGGTAAAAAAAATTGCAATAAGCGTTTATCGATTGGTTTGCGCAAAATTTATAGCGTTTACAAAATAGGGGATAGTTTTATTATTTTTTTTTTTTTTACTACTAATGGCGGCGATCAGTGATTTTTTTCGTGACTGCGACATTATGGCGGACACTTCGGACAATTTTGACACATTTTTGGGACCATTGTCATTTTCACAGCAAAAAATGCATTTAAATTGCATTCTTTATTGTGAAAATGACAGTTGCAGTTTAGGAGTTAACCACAGGGGGCGCTGTAGGATTTAGTGTTCACCTAGTGTGTGTTTACAACTGTAGGGGGGTGTGGCTGTAGGTCTGACGTCATCGATCGTGTCTTCCCTATAAAAGGGATCACTCGATCGATGCGCCGCCACAGTGAAGCACGGGGAAGCCGTGTTTACATACGGCTCTCCCCGTTCTTCAGCTCCGGGGATCGATCGCGACGGAGCGGCTATAAACAAATAGCCGCGCCCTCGTCCCAGATTGCTCCTGAAGCCACGGGAACTGCCTGCCTAGACCCACGTCTAGGCAGGCACGTACAGGTACGTTGATGTGCCTGTCCGTGCCATTCTGCCGACGTAAATGTACATGCGGCGGTCCGGAAGTGGTTAAAGTTGAGAAGCAGGGGGGGGGGGCTGCCGAGAGTGACATGTCACATTAAAGATTGAAGTTAAGAAGCGGGGGGAGGAGGTGTACTACTGTTGGAAGTGACATCTTACTTTAAAGAAGCAGGGGGTACCTCTTCTCCCATGCAGCCAGCGAGTCGAGAAGCGGGGTGAGGGGCCAAAAATGACTTCTCACCAGATGGGGCCTCTAGTAATTTGGGGGGCCCTCCGCAGCTTTGCGGGGGCCCTAAGCGGCTTTCATAGTGAGCCTCTTCTTTCCCCTCCTTTGGCTTGCAAACTTCACATTCCCACAGCAAGTATGATTCCAACTTTTAGTGGCAACTGAGCCAGAAAAGAAAATGTGGGTGGCCTCTGTTCCCCGTTTATACTGAATATAATGCTGCATATACTGTAAAGTGCAACCTTGGATTACAAGCATAATCCGTTCCAGGAGAATGCTTGTAATCCAAAGCACTCGCATATAAAAACGAGTTTCCCCATAGAAGTCAATGGAAACGAAAATAATTTGTTCCACATTGACTTCTATAGCTTGCAATACGGCATGTGGCCAGAGATGGGGGGTGCCGGAGAGACTCGGAAATACTGAGAGATCGTTTGGCTGCCCTTGGGAAAAAAAAAACGGAAACACTCTGGAACAGTATTTCTGAGTGTTCCTGAGTTTTTCGGAATGGCTCAGATTGGCACTGGCGCCCCCCGCACCTTTGGCCAAATGCAGTAGTGCGCACCGCAGAGGCTTGAATCCTGCTCGTTTTGTGAGACAACACTCGAAAAACCGAGTCAGGATTTAAAAAAAAATGATTGCTCGTATTGCGAAACGCTCGTTAACCGCGTTACTTGCAATCCGAGGTTCCACTGTACAGGGGACAATTGGTCCTGCATTGTATGTGATGATGTCAGCAAAAAAACGAAGAGACATGACCAGAGAAGAGGAGTTGCTTCAGGGGGCCAGTCATCACTACTTTTTTTTTTTTTTAAAAGCCTATGGCGTGCAAAACACACCCAAAAACTCCACCCGGTGCAAAAAAAATTGCACACACATAAAGAGGTGCGACAAAAAACATGCAGACGGGTGCTTACGTCAATTGGTCCTCCATAAAGATGGACCCAACCCTGATCCCCCCTAGTCATCACTACTGGATTTGGGAAGCCTGTAGGACCATAAAGTAAGGTAAATAGTCTTCTCTATTAGTGTTCCCCCTTTACTAAATGAGCATTAGCTCTTGCACAAGTAAGGGGGAACCATAATTTTTTAGGTTATTATTATTATACAGGATTTATATAGTGCCAACAGTTTGCACATTGCTTAACAATGTAGAGGGGGGACAGTACAATTACAATACAGAAGGGACTTGAGGGCCCTGCTCGTGGAGCTTACAATCTAAAGGGAGGGGGAGGTGGTACCAAAGGTAATAGCTGTGGGGCATGGTCTGATGGGGGTGGCTCAGGAAAGGTTCTTAGGTGGAGGTGGGATAGGCTTTCCTGAATAAGTGAGTTTTCAGGGACCACCTAAAGGCAGACAGGGTAGGTGCTGACCGGACATACTGGGGCAGGGAGTTCCAGAGGATGGGAGAGACTCTGGAGAAGTCCTGAAGGCGAGAATGGGAAGAGGTAACAAGGGAGCTAGAAAGCAGGAGGTCTTGGTAGGAGCGGAGAGGACAATTTGAGTGATGTAGCTGTGGGCAATGTTGTGGATGGCCTTGTATGTTGTGGTTAGTATTTTTAAATGTATATGGTGGGGTAGTGGATGTTGACCAAAGTGTAGCTATATGTAAAGACAATTACTGAAATAAGTCTGCAGCATGCTTGGATGAAGGCACAGGCCTCTTTAGTTCCATTTCCCATAACTCCCTGGGTTCCTGGACAGGGAAAATGTAAGCTGTTAAGCTCCCATCTCTCAGCAGACCAGAGAGGTCACATCTAATGAAGCAGAAGTAATCTTTAGCCAGGTGGGCAATCCCCTTACAGTCAGAACCAATGAGCAGGCTGCTGAACAGGAGCCTAAACCAGATTTACTGGAGGAGCCATCTACTCAGGGTAGCCTCTCCTGATTCCTACCAGAGTATACCAGACCTAGTTGTAAGACCCTTTGTCCTTGAGACAGTATTCCTGCTTTTCTATTTCTATAACTTGACCACACTAGGCTTGAGTGCACATCCATCTCAGCATGGTCAGTTTTCTGGGAACTCAGCCTGCCTGTCCTCCAGACTTGTGCTGACATGGTCTAACTGCACAGCTATTCACTGGGACGGTCAGTGTACTGCTGTTTCTTCAATCCTAGCTCTCTAACCCCCTTAGGCAGCAGAGGACCAGAGATTACGTAATCATTAATTAAATAGAAAGGTATTTATAATGTTGTTATATGTGTGTGTATATATATATATATATATATATATATATATATATATATATATATATATATAGACAAATGTTTCTATTTTAAACAAAATGGGTTGTTTTAGGAAGTAGGGGTTCACATCAACTTTAACTGAGAGGGATGCTGTTTATGATAAATGCAAGCAACTGTTTGTATTCTGAACTGTTTTACTGAAGTAATGGTTCTCATCTTAACTCTGTGTTGTTATAGTGCAACCACATGTTACCCTGATTGTGCCACAAATACATTTCTGTGAAGAGTCTCTCTCTCTATTCTAAAGCTACACCTTGATAACCTTGCATAGCTTTCAATACCATCTCCATGCTGATAGCACCCATCTATCTCTTTACTCCTCAGGTCACCCTTTCGGTATACTTGCACATCACTCATTTACTGCCATATGGGTATTAAACCACTTCATAAAACGAAATCTTTCAAGAACTAAGCTTATAATATTTCCTCCCCTCTCCAATGTCCCCTCCCAATACTTTTTTATCAAGATTAATAGTACTACTATCAAGTCCCTCTAAATTTATTACAGTGAAGGTAAAATTACACTTACATTAAGACAATGAAAACGAGCATCAATGGAAAATCCAGGAATGCCAGTTTGTGTTCCACCTGTGTTCCAAAAAGCAATAATGACGTACACTGGAAGATCCTGCCCTACACGTTTTGTCAGCAAATATCTGACGTCATCATGTCGACCTTGATGATGCCAGACATTTGCTGACGAAACACGTACGGCGGGATCTTCAGGTGCACGTCACGTCCACTTTTTGGAATGCAGGTAGAACGTATTTCCCATTGATGCTTGTTTTTATCGTCTTAATATTTGCTGGAATAAAATTTGTCTTTGAGCTTTATTAATTTTATTTGATCCAGCTGGTCAAAGGTGTGTAAGTTTGAGCTTTGGGGTGCACACCCTAATGCAATAGGCTGTGCACCCCAAAGCTCAAACTTACACACTACCAAGCATTCACTGTGTTCATTCAGAAAGTAAAGGGGCCTGTAAATTACATAATTTACCTGCTCCTTCCCCCACCCCGTGCGCACCTCTATGCAGCTGATATAGCTGTAAGACACGCAGCCCTTCTTTAATGATGACTTAATGTTGGTTTGTGCATAGGTGCCCTTTTTTTTAACATTCAGCAAATTAATTCACTAACTTATCTTTCACTCCAGCTACTGCAACTCCCTCCTTTTTGGCCTACCTCTACACAGGCTACCCCCTTTTAGTCGATCATGAATGCAGCTGCCTTACTCATCCACCTTGCCAACTACTTGGTGTCTACCAGCTCTCTTTGCCATTCCCTCCACTTCTGATCATTCAACAAATGAAATTTAAAATATTAACAAATTGAAAAACCATCCACAATTTCCCGAGACCTCCTTCTCTCTAGGTCCTTTTTTATCACCTCCTCCCATGCTCTCCTCCAGGACCTTTCCAGAGCCTCTCCCATCCTCTGGAACTCCGTACCTCAACCTGTTTGTCTTTCTTCTACTCTGTCCACCTTTAGGCAAACCCTGAAAACTCTTCTCTTCAGGCAAGCCTTTCTTGCCTCTAGCTAAGAAATAAATTTTACTTTCTGCAATTACTTATTCCCATACAATTAGAACACTAATCCAGACCCCGCATTTAAAGAGTAAGTCCCCCTTCCCCTCTAAGTGAGCTATTATTTTAACAAACTTTGTTGCATATTCCAACCCTTTGTTATTCTGAAGAAATAGCTAAGTGATTGTGAGGGATTTTATAATTATCAATTAGCTGGTGCACCTGCAGGGTTCTAATGAGGAAGGTGGCAGGGCATGTATCCCTTTAGATGTGGTTTGTCTTTGGGAGTATCTCACCAAAAAATAAATATTCGTTGCAGGTAATGCTCAAAATCTTGACTTGTATCTTAGTGCTGACATGCATTGCATTTTACAGAAAATTACAGAGCGCAGAACAAAAAGGAAAGATCGTTTTTTTAATTTAATTATGTCTTTTCTCACAATTGTATATACTATACAAATGTTTTTTATTTGTTATTTTTTTCCCATGGAAATGGAGTTACCCTTTAAGGATTGGTAAGCTGCAATATAGTACATTTTTGTTTGTATTTAATACTGCTTTAATTGCTGGATTAAAATATTTAAAAAATCCGCGCTTAGGATAGAACGGAGCTGCTGCCTCCCCAAGAGCTCTCAAAAGAGAAAGCAATAATAGGTATAAAAGAAGATATAGGGGATGATGGCGCTGCAAAATGGGCTAGATCACCAGCTGGTAATCTAAATTCCTGTGTGTAAACAGGTGTAGGGTAGTCTGGAATGAAAGGTGGGTCCAATGGAATGAATCCCCCTCTGGTCTCCTTATTAATGCCCCCAGTGGGCTAAGTGGAACCTGCAGACTGCCCGTTTATAATGCCAGTGAGGTTGTGCCACATGGATGGCAGTTGAAAGGAGAGATGTATATTGCTGTGGGTAGACGTGTCACATGTGTGAGATCCAATTTCCTATTGAGTGTACATATCACTATTCCAATGTATAAACACACAAAAAAAACTGTATAAAAAAACTTAAAAATAAGGGTACTGTGCAGGCGAACAGATATGTGCACTGTGAGTGTCAGCAAAATAGTCAGTAGACCTGTATCAATATACTCTAGTGCAAGTAAGTGCAAATATGGGGTTAATAAGATCCCAAAAACGTAACCCAAAAAACAGAAAAAAACAATTAATTTCCTCCTAGTGTAATCCACAATGCTGGACTACCCCAGCAGGCCAAAGAATGGAGTATTGTAACTATAATCCTACTTAGAAGGACATAATCCTGTGCAAAGGACAATATGTAAAGTGCAAAAAAATGTGGTTGTTGCCAAACTTCCAAAAAATAAGATATAAAATAACAAAAAACTGTCAATAAAATACAAGCTTGTACCACAAGTCCAGAAAATAGTTCTCTGGAGACAACCTTATAGCTGTGACATTTGTTTCAAAAACCGTTGTGTCAAATCCAATTAGGTAAAGTGATTCCAATGTGATTCAAAAAGATAAGTGACTTTTAAGTGCCGATCTGCTGTATTACATTAATCGTGACTGCTGTGCTCCCCCTCATAGATCCCCACTCACCAGAAGTCGTCACCCCCCAGGGGGCAAAAAGCGGATGGTGGTGGTACCTTTCCGGTGGTTGTTACACGATCCCGTCTATAGGGTCCCCAGCGGTCTCCTTAGGTCCCGGGGTGTAGGAATTCCAGAGGTCTGTATCCGGTGCCAATGATGGTGTCACTCAGAGGGGTAGGAAAAAGGAAAAAATCCACATAGTGTAGTAGTTTTAAGTTTTGAAAAAAACTTATTTTATTGTAAAAAAATCAGTCCTCTACTGTAGGTCCCTGCAATGGGTATCCTACACGGGACTATGCAAAGCAGTTAAAACCAAAATGAAAAGGGGAAATAAAAACAAAAACGAACAAGAAAAATGTAATGCCCGCACGTTTGGCTGCCAATGTCTCGCTTGGCTGGAGGTTCAAAAATGCCGCCGTCGCCGTATAATTTCCTCCGTCGGCGTGTAGCTGAAGGCTGGCAATGAACAGCTGTGCGAGTTGGCCCGTTGCCCAGAAAGCCGTGCAGGCGTACGTACAGACTTGCTAATAGTCACCTGACACGTTTCGTCATGTGACTTTTTCAAAGGTGATGCATCACCTTTGAAAAAGTCACATGACGAAACGCGTCAGGTGATGCGACGGCGGCATTTTTGAACCTCCAGCCAAGCGAGACATTGGCAGCCAAACGTGCGGGCATTTTTTATACAGTTTTTTTGTGTGTTTATACATTGGAATAGTGATATGTACACTCCATAGGAAATTGGATCTCACACATGTGACACGTCTACCCACAGCAATATACATCTCTCCTTTCAACTGCCATCCATGTGGCACAACCTCACTGGCATTATAAACGGGCAGTCTGCAGGTTCCGCTTAGCCCACTGGGGGCATTAATAAGGAGACCAGAGGGGGATTCATTCCATTGGACCCACCTTTCATTCCAGACTACCCTACACCTGTTTACACACAGGAATTTAGATTACCAGCTGGTGATCTAGCCCATTTTGCAGCGCCATCATCCCCTATATCTTCTTTTATACCTATTAATTGCTGGATTATTTTAACGAAAGCTGCAGATTAAAAAAAAACTAAAAATGTTTAAATTGCATTTACTTGATAAAGATTCTATTAGTGTCTAATGATATGTTTTAGCTTTACATTAAAGCTGGGAGAAGTTGGGGGGGGTGGTCTTTTTTTGGCTGCCATGATCTATTGCAAATCATCTTCCTTGATTTTCTATGAAATTAGCTAGATAGTGTTTTATACTGTATATTTCTGTTGCCAGAATAATCACAATTAAAAGTCCTATAGCAGAAAGCACAGATTATTGGGAAAGTGTCAAACTAAAATCAGCATCTTATTTATTTTTTCTTGCACATTGTCTCCATTAGATATTGTCAGCGCTAGGATTTTATTAAGGCCTCTTGATCAAAAATACACTTGACAGAACATATCAACAATGAAAGAAATAAGATAGTGTCTATTCTAGACATGATGAAGCTATTGTGCACTAAGTGTGGTACTGACAACCAATACCTGTAATTTGATGAGTGTGTAATGTAATCTATGTGGTTCAAACTGATTAAAAAAACGACACTTCAACAAGTAAAAGGGACAGTTTTTGCATTAAATAGTGGCCTTGACTGAACCCTCCACTTTCTTGCAATATGCCAGTCAAATTAAAGATTTCTTAAGGTTGAAAGAAGAAACTTTCATTCATCTTGCACTACCACTATTCAATATCTATTTAGGGAGTTCGTATTTTTCTGTCTTTGAGGTATCTCAAGAATTAAGGTAGAAATGAAAAAAAAAATGATCCAAACAAAATTAGACCCCCCTATTTATTAGCAAAGAAAACGTCATCCTCCCCCTGGATCTAAAAGCTTGAAGAAGCTTCTGGGTGTTAGTGGGAGGAGGCATTAGGTCTTGATCTGCATACTTGAGGGAATCAGGCCAATCCCCAAGCAGATGGCCCCGCAAGGTGGCTGGGTCTACCCTTAAATATGGTGAAGACTGGCCAGCAGAGAAGTTGGATGTGAGATGGAGTGCTGAGGTTGCTGTTGTGTGGCCAGGGAGGAGAGCCTGGGCCTGGGGCTTTGCCTCCAGGCAGGAGCTGAGGAAAGGAAGGAGAGAATGCTTAAGAGAGGTGTCCCTATTACCTTTGGACACCTGGGCTGGCATGGGAAGATCTGATCAATTGGAGGCCTGAACAGGAATCTTGCCCAGTACAGTGAGGAGCAAAGGACAGTGTGAGTACCTCATCACACCCAGGGGCATACACAGGGAAAGACTGCCAGATGTAGCATACTTTCCAAGGACAGCATTGTGCTAAATCCTGATCCCTTGTCCTGGGGAATACATCAGAGCAGCCATAGTAGCTGGTAGTCAAGCAGCCAGGTGGACTGCTAATCAAGCAGCCAGGGGGGCTGGTACTCAAGCAGCCAGGTAATCTGGTAGTATCTGCAAGCGTTGGAACTGGGTGAAGTTCTACAGAGGAAACAAGATACTTCTGCATACAGTTTGCAGCTTTGTGCTAATTATTTAAAGGGCACCGAGGGCTCCTGGTTCATAAAGGATCTTGTCACTGATCCATAATGACTCCAGTTTATTCTGGAGTCCAGGATCTACATATTATTATTTATATAGAGCAGTGTTTCTCAGCTCCAGTCCTCAAGGAACTCTAATACCCAATACACACGATCAGACTTTCCAATGGAAAAAGTCAGACAGACTTTTTCCATCGGAAATTCCGACCGTGTGTATGCCCCACCGGAGTAATTCCAGAGTAATTCCATCTGAAGTTCCGAAGTTCGCCGTAAGTAGTCATTTGCATATTCTACGCCGACCGCAATGGAATCACCACCTAGCGGCTGGCTTAGAATTGCATCCTAAGATCCAACGGTGTAAGTCAATTACACCTGTCGGATCTTAGGGCTATCTATGCGTAACTGATTCTATGAATTAGCCGCATAGTTAGGACGGGCGGATCACAGAGATACGACGGCGTATCTCTTTTGTGAATCTGGCCCTTTGTTCTCATCTGTTGTTCTTTAAAGGCATTGTAAGGGTTCGTCTTTTATTTTCTAAATAGGTTCCTTTAAGCTAGTGCATTGTTGGCTCACTTACCTTTTCCTTCGATTTCCCTTCTAAATGTGTTTTTCTTTGTTTAAATTTCTCACTTCCTGTTTCTCCTCAGTAAGCTTTTCACCATCATCCGAGCGGTGGAAAGTCATTTAGAATAGCTTACTGAACACCTTACTAAGGAGGAACAGGAAGTGAGAAATTCAGACAAATAAAACAAAGAAAAAAAAAAACATTTAGAAGGAAAATGGAAGAAAAAGGTTGGTGAACCAACAATGCACTAGCTTAAAGTAACCTATTTAGAAAATAAAAAACGTACCTTTACAACCCCTTTAAGTCAAGTTGGGTATCTTATCATTTCTATACCCTATTCAGGTTGTTTCCTCCAATAAAACAACATAAACAAGCATGGACTGACTTGATGTACCTGGATGCAACTTGGAAGTGCGTGTTGCCTGTCTGTGCAGGAATAGGGGGAACCAGTAACCAACTGCTCCTTCAGGGTTTAGTTACCATATATTGCAATACAAGTATAAGCTGGCCAACTGCATCAAAGTGCAGTTCCTCTGGCAAGTTCCTACTAAGCCTTTCTAAACCTTTTTTTCCTTAAAGGAACCCTTAGATATAATTTTAGGTTTCTTAGGGAACCCCTGCTAACACCAACTCCTTAGGGGGGTCTTTGGAAAAAATGCCCATTGTATTGGTGGTCAGTGAAAAGAATGTGCCCCTTACAGTGATCAGAATTCCAACTTACAGATAGTTAAAAAGATCCTTGATTGCGAGCTGCAAACTATGCCAAGTGGCTATGACCCTGGAACTTTGCAGGCCTTCAATGGGAGGTCAACCAGCCACAGCTTAAGGAACGCCTAGCAAGCTCTATAGGAACCCTCGGGTTCCACTGAATCCTGGCTAAGAATGACTGCACTATAAGATCTACACCAGCACTCAAAGAACAAGGTCCTGGTTGACCCCTCTAAGCCCCAAGCGTGGCTTCATAGAAAAAGGGTTCTGCATAGAGACTGCAATATTCTTGAGAATGTTTATTAGGGTTGAAAGGACCTTCGCTTTCTGCCAAACTTCAAATGTAAGAATATATTGCCAACATACTGTAAAATTCTCCAATCTGCTTCATGGTTGAGTAAGTGCTACACCAGGAAACTCTTATGTCTCCTTCTCTTTCTTTTTCTCTGGCATTTAAAACAAGAGGAAAACCCATATATTTGACTCATTTGTTCCTAGCACCATGCTAGCATCCTTGTTAGGGTACCGTTAATAGATCCAAAACCCTTAGTGATTATGCTAACGATCAGTAAGGATAACTGGATTGTGTGTTCTAAATTGTGAACAAATGGTTATTATCCTGGAATATCCTTGATAAAAAACACATTTTCAAAATGACACATTTGACAGCAGGAGTCACTCACCACTGGAATGTGGACATGAGACAGTTCAAAGTGAAGATTCTATACTGGGGGCTATGTGACGTCACTCCTCAGAGCATACGACCTTGTGCTGCTAATTGTATTATTATGATGAGGACATTCCCCTTACTGTTTTGTTCACTAAATGCTTCTTTTTTTTTTTTTTTCAATCTTTTTCTGTAAAAGCCAGAACATTGTTTGCTACAGTTGCGGACTGACGTCACTAACGTGTTTTGTGTTGCTTAATGGAATTCTATAGTTTTAACCTTGGTGATTTCATTCACAATATAAAAAAGTGAACTGAACACGCGGTAAGGCAGTTCTGCAGCTGTTAATGTGATGCCATTGAGCAAAATGTTTCACAAAGGCAGTCTTTTACTTTCTCTATCAATGTCTCAGTGCTGAATAGCACATTAAAGAACTCAGGATAGAAAAAAAAAAATTTGGAAATTGTAGCTAGTGTCATGGACGTTTCATGTGACAGTAATCAGAATGTGGCATGTGAGAGGAGGCTGGAAAAGGATCCAAACCAACACCATTAATATCTGCTATCACTGTTGGAAAAATGGGAAAAGCACCTACCTTTGTTGACTTGATGGCAAGTTCCAGGGCTGTCATCCTTATCCTTTGCATTATTACTGACCCGTTTTTCAAAAATTTTATTGTAAGAGAGCGGATCCACCCTTCCATTTATTTAAATCTCTACCCCTAAAGTCCTGTACACACGCTCGGTTTTCACAGCTGTAAAAAGTCTGCCATGAAAACCGAGGGGAAAGCCGAGATCCCGGCAGGAAAACTGCCATGGAGCTTTGACCGGGAATCCCGGCCGTGTGTATTCTCCATGGGCACTGCCTCGCAGTGTTTCCCATAGAGTATTAGTAAATCTGGCGGCAAGAAAGCTGCCGGGAATCCCGACGGGAAAATAGAGAGCAGGTTCTCTATTTTCACGTCGGGATTCCCGTCTGTTTTCCTGACGGGAAAACTGCTAGGAAGCATACACACATCCGTTTTTTCCGGCCAAAAGCTCTCTTGGCAGTTTTCCTAACAGGAAAGCCGGTCGTGTGTACGGGGCTTAAGTTATCTCTAAACTCACATAGACCTATTACAATGCAATGCCCACAATTTTACAACTTATTTAAAGCCAAGCTTCGGTCAAACGATTTTACTCCCATGCAGTGGGGCTGTGCCCCCACTGGATGGCTAACTGCTCGTTTTGTCTAGGGGTGAACACAAAGCCTATGCTCACCCAATCCTTCAATCCTCTGTAAAATGACACTCCCCATGTCCAGCCTTGGACTGTTCCTGACATCTTAAAGTCCAGATCCAGTCTACGGACGTGATGATATCAGGAACATTCCACTGCCCAAGGCCACTGGACCGCAAGGGGGAAGGCCCGGCAGGGACTAGTCTTGTGCTGGGAGGATCAGAGGATTAGGTGAGTATATCTTGGCTCTCCAATCCTCTAGACAAAAACAAGCTGCATGGGGAAAAAAATTGCCCAGAGTTCAGCTTTAAGGTGGTGCTACAAGTGCTGCTTAGCTTTTCTGCGCTACTCACCCTTTTCTTGCTCCAGCACTGCACCCTCCTCTTCAGCTCAACATCATCTACTTTTTTATTAAATGATGTCCAGTGATCAACCCATTATTGTGTGCTTAGACTGTCATGGACACTTTAGGAGGGCTCATAATACTGCAGCACTGAAAGGCGCTCATAGTAAGAATACTGCCAGGCAAAAAGAGGAAGGCCAAATGATGACTACACAGCTAAAACTGTGGTATGTATGAAGGAAATTAAAAAATAGATGTTTAAAATGGGCGGTTCAGAGAGTGGGGTGAAAATCTTTGGGGAAGGGGGCTTGAAATTGCATTAAAGGCCATCTCTGGGCAAAACTCCAAGCCTAAATTTCGTTTTTTTTAAAAAGCACAAGGGACAGTACTTATAATCAATGGGAAGTAATCTTCCAGCCTCTGTCCTCCCATACTCCCACAGTGATAATCTTCTAGTACTACGGAGTTAATAATTCCACTGGACCTGTGAAAGACACTTGTCATGAGTGCCAACTATGCCTGCCCTTTCTGCCTCCCCTCCTGCATTCACAGAAGCTTTACAATAACTTCCATAAATGAAAAAACGATTTAAGAATGGAGAACAAGCAGATGAATGAAATATCTGCTTCCATTTATTCATAAAGCACTTTTTATTGCTGGAATCTATTGTACAGCTTCTATGAATGGAGGGAGGGGTGGAAAGTAAGGGCATAGTCACACTCTTTAGCTGTATTAACACAAGCAGCACCAAAAGTTTAGGAAGGGGGCAGGGCTGGACTGGGACAAAAATTTGGCCCTGGACTTCATCCAGACTGGCCCACTTTGACAGGTCTCTCCCATGGCGGCCGGACAACTCCTGCCCCCCCACTGGCCACCCAAGCCCCCTCTCCCCCTTCACTAGCCACTAGCCGTTCTACTTTATTAGAGTAGAGCGGCTGGTGATGGTACTCTTATAGGCAGTACCAGTGGGGAAGCTAGACATTATTTGACCCGGGGCAAAAAATCCGTTCGGTGCCCCCCCCCCCATGGGACAAGATTAGGCAGAAGTGAGAAACTCCCAGGCCATAGCTGTTGAGTCAACTGTCTGTCCCCTCCCCCGTGCTCCTCTGTCATCCCCCCTCTTATTTGTCCCCCCCCAGGTGAGCACTGCAGGGAGGGAGAGGAGGTGAGTGCTGCGGGAAGGGAGAGACAGAGGAGCGGAGGGGGGCAGCGGTCCGCTGTCACTGATGCCGGCCCACTGAGCCATCGGCCCACCGGGAAACTCCCTGTAGTCCCAATGGCCAGACCATCCCTGGAGGGGGGATCAGAAGACAGAAGATTTCAACTAATGCTGGCCATACACTCCACGAAAAATCGTCCGAATGAACTTTCGAAAAACGAACGTTCTGTCTTGAGCGCAAACAATGGTGCCATCATGTAATGACCGATAAATCATTCAGTGGACATAAATAATACATATACATATACCTAGCTCAAAAACGTCCCAACGATTATCGATTTTGTGCCCATTAACTGTTCGAAAAACGAAAGAACTGTCTGAACGACCGAATAAGACAGCAGCCACTAGCACAAGGGACAATTTCCCGATGCTGTTCCTGTATTTGAGAGACCAGCACTGTGCCCACGAATAATAGACTTTAATTTTAATAATTTGGGACAAGTAGGTAGGCCAGGAGTTCCATATTCTTATTGCTGAATACTTTCAACTCAGTAGTTTACGAAACAACAATAGGGTTGATTACTAAAACTGGAGTGCACAATCTGGTGCAGCTGTGTATGGTAGCCAATCATCTTCTAACTTAAGCTTGTTCAATTAAGCTTTGACAAACCTCATTGGTTTCAATGCAGAGCGGCACCAGATTTTGCACGCTCTAGTTTTAGTAAATTAACCCCAATGTGTTCAACGAAAAACACACCCCTCTACTTTACAAAAGGTAGAAAAAAAACAGCTTGTACTGTAGAAGGGATCATTCCCCTACAACATGCTCTCAAGGTAAATGTCCTCCAAGTTGTCCACACTGTACAGTGCAGGTCTCTTTCTTTGATTTTCTCCCTATTATTTAGATAAAAGGGCCTCCCTTTCCTCTCCAGGGACATCTTTCCACCATTAAAACCTAAGCTTTTCACATGAGGAGAACCCAGTTAGTATTTTTTTTTTTGCCTAGCTCCTAAACCTATATAAGCTTTGGCAACCAAGGCGAAAATTTTCTTTCCAGTCCCTCTCTTGCTCTCATGGAAACCACTTTCAGACTAATGCTGCGTACACACAATCAGAATTTCCGACAACAAAACCGTGGATTTTTTTCGACGGAATGTTGGCTCAAACTTGTGTTGCATACACACGGTCACACAAATGTTGTCTGAAATTCAAAACATCAAGAACGCGATGACGTACAACACTACGACGAGCCGAGAAAAATGAAGTTCAATGATTCCGAGAATGCAACGAATTGATTCCGAGCATGCATAGGATTTTTGTGCATCGGAATTGCATACAGATGATCGGAATTTCCAACAAGAACTTTTGAAAAATTGAGAACCAGCTCTCAAACATTTGTTGTCGGAAATTCCGACAGCAAATGTCTGATGGAGCCTACACACAGTCGGAATATTCGACCAAAAGCTCACATCGAACATTTGTTGTCGGAAATTCCGATCATGTGTACACGGCATTACTCCATCATTTCACGTTGATACAGGACACCCACAGGCCAGTTGTTTGATCACCATCCTTGTATGAACTTTACCCACGGCTGGATAAAATGAAAGTGCGTTTTACACACTTGGTCATGGCTGCTTTAAAATGAAAATGCAACATTTCAATTAATTTGTTGGAAAGACACGTCTATGGTAACTAAAAGCAGTGTGGATTTTTCAACGAGACCTTTTCAATAATTATTTTTTAAAGTTCAGTGGCAGAGTTTTATTTATTTAAATGCTTTTGTCAATAAATAAATATATGTCCACATAGTTGAACTAGACGAGATGTTGAGGTTAACCAAAGGTTGTATAGTTCACCTTTGTCAGCTGGGACGTCTTGTAGTCTGGGGTCGGTTCACCGAGGTATTAAATCACATGTGTATAATTGAGCGATAAATCATTTTACATTGCTGGCTGTACACATAATGAAGTGACTAAGAATCTTATTTTTTTTTTATGATGGTATATGAGACTGCAGAATACCCTCTAATCCCTGGGTTTTAACGGTCTTTTTAAATGGTTCATAGCCTATAAAATAATTTTTCCAATAATAACGTAGCCCACGGGGGAGTTTGTCATAGGTACATTTTCTGAGGCTATGATATCATACTGCGTGTGGGGGGGGGGGGATTCTCGGCTGGTTGTCGGGCATCACAATATGTCATAATCAGGCCTCATGATGTTTAGCAGAGGTAGTAATTACATGTAAAATATTATAGCAATGCAGAGTTGTATAGGCCTCTCTCCTGTACTGAAATTGCTTACTCCAATTTCACCACACACTGTGAGATTCTCACAGTGTGAATTAGAAGCTTCAGCAAGTTCGATAGAGCATGCCTTATTTCCTGACTTAAGGATGTCCAGTATCATCTAGCTCTTTTTCTTTACTGCCAGTCTGACCATGCCCCCAACTTTTATTCATTAGATTTTAGTTTTTTCAACCATGAAAGATCAGCATTAGGGATGGGCGAGCAGTTCGGCCTGAGCATGAGTTCGGGCCAAACATTGGCTGTTCGCCCATTCCACGAACACCCAAATTATCAGGGCTTTCAACTTTTTAATCAGCCCACTAAATGACCACAATGCAATGTGCCACCGAACCCTGATTGACTGAAGCAATGAAAGCTTTGCCTAATTAGGGCACAGAGCACTGTGAGAGCCATGATTGGATGCTGTCATGATGACTCTATCCAATCATGGCTCATTGCTCTTGGTCCCACACTATAAAAGTATTCTTTCAATATCGGCCATTTGTAGTGTGATATCGGTGTGGAGAGACATAGAACAGGGCTCTGTTCAGTGCTACTAGACAGTTAGTGTGCTATAATGATTCTTTTGTCAGTATAGAATATAATTTTTGTGTGAATCTAGTAACAGTTCCGTCAGTGTGAGTGTAGTGACCACCATTAATTTTTACTTTAGTGTCACTTTAGTGTGAATCAAGTGTAGTTCAGTCATTGTGAGCGTAGTGAGCATTTAACACAGTATATTTCAGTGCCACCATTAATTTTTACTTTAGTGTCACTTTAGTGTGAATCTAGTGTAGTTCAGTCATTGTGAGCGTAGTGAGCATTTAACACAGTATATTTCAGTGCGTTACTGCAAGTTTAATGCTGTATATTTCAGTGTGTTATGTGCCATTTAACGCAGTATATTTCCATGCGTTACTGCAAGTTTAATGCAGTATATTTCAGTGTGTTATGTGCCGTTTAAGGCAGTATATTTCTGTGCGTTACTGCAAGTTTAACACTGTATATTTCAGTGTGTTACATGTCATTTAATGCAGCATATTTCTGTGCATTAGTGTATGTTTAACGCAGTATATTTCAGTGCGTTACTGCAAGTTTAATCCGGTATATTTCAGCTCGTTACGTGACACTTAACGCAGTATGTTTCTGTGTGTTAGTGCACATTTAACACAATATATTTCAGTGTGTTACTGCATGTTTGATGCAGTATAGTGAAGTTTTACTGCAGTATATTATAGTGTATCAGTGGAGTGTGTCTGTGTAGTGAGTACTCAAGTTAAAGTGCACTAAAAAACACTTTCCATTGATCAAAGTGCATTCACGTACACATTTCCTCATCTTTATTACATTTTGTTAATAAGCACCAGCCCCATCATGTCTGGGAGGACAACAAGGAGAGGCAGGCATTCCCATGCCACTGTGAGGGGGCCAGCAGAGTACGTATCCACAGGCAAAGGTGGACGTGGTCAGTCCTCAGGCAGAGCATCATTTCCTCTGTTTACTGATGTTGCCCATGCTATCCAGCCACAGCATGCAGAGAAGGTGGTGGACTGGCTTACTAAACCATCCTCATCCTCCACTCAAGCAGAGACTAGTGCAGAGACTAGTGCACAGTCTACTGCAGCTGCCTCCTTGTCCACAGATATTCCTGCTATAACTCCAGCATCAGGCATGGAGGAGTCAGATGAGTTATTTCAACACACCATCAGCCACTTGCTCCTTGACGATGCACAGCCATTACTTGATTCAGATGTTGGTTCTGAGGTTGATGAAGGCAGGAACATGAGCCTAAAGAGAGGGGAGAACACTGGTACACAAATTGGCAGTAATGTTCTCCCAGCCGCAGCGTATTGCCAAGTTGTTTCCGGTAATGAGGATGGAGGAGATAATGACGATGAGGTCACTGACGGGACTTGGGTACCGGATAGAGCAGAGGAGAAATGCGAGAGTGATGCACAACCCCAACAAGGCAGCCATCATGGAAGAGTAGAGAGCAGCCACCCTATTCCAACATATTGTGACGTTGTTGTCTCTCGGCCCACTTCTTACAGCTCAGCTGTCTGGACCTTATTTAGCACACTGTTGTAATTTGCAAACTTTGTCTCAAGAAAATCAAGCGTGGCAAAAACACTAGCTATTTGGGTACTGCATGCTTGACAAGGCATTTAACCTCACAGTTCAGGTTGGCAATGAATGGGGAGGTTAAATGCCTTGTCATTTAACCTCAGCCCGTTGGCAATAGCACCTGAAAGCCACACAAAAGGGGTGCAATTCTGTTCCTCCTCCTTACCTCAGTTTGCCCCGGCTATGCCTCATGACCTCTCAGCAGCCTCCACTGATAGTGATGATGGTATAGCACAGGGTGTCCAGGTCCTTTCAGCACATCTGCCAGTAGCATACCACCAGCTGTATACTATAGCAAATTTCTCTGCCCCATCTGCTGCAGCGAAGAAAAAAAAAAGTCACTGCCACCCACATGCCCAGCGTCTAAATGCAAGCTTGTCAAAGCTGCTGGCTCTACAACCTCTGCCTATCCGTCTAGTGGACTCTGCCTCTTCTGTGAATTTGCAGAATGTGCTGCACCACAATGGCATGTTCCCAGTCGCTATTTATTTTCACGTAAAGGCCATTCCAGCTCCACCTAGTCCAGCAAGCATGGCCACGGACCATATATTTCTTTCACAGCACAGGGTAAATCTGCTTGCAACTCGGAAGAATGCAGGACAAGGCTCAGTGCTGCAGCTTGTTGTGCCAGTTAGTGGTGATGATGCAAGATTTGTCAGCTCTATCCCCTCCTCCTCCTCTGCTGAATTGTCCTATGAACCACAAGTACCCCCTAAGCATCCAAAGGGCTATTCAGTGAGTCAGGCTAAAAGATGCCATACAGTGCTTCAGCTGGTGTGTCTAGGGGACAGGAATCACAACGGAGCCAAGATTCTTGCAGTTTTGCAGGGGCAGGCTCAGAGGTGGTTCATGCCAGCTGGAGCCAGGAATAGTGGAGTACGATAATGGCAAAACCTTCTGTCTGCCCTGGCAAATGTCCTAAATTTGGTGGTGCAGCATTTTCTAAATAGGCACCCAGAGTTAAAAGATCTGCTAAATTCTGCAGGATTTTCAACTTCCTATAAATCGCCTGATTTGTGACATTCCCACCAGGTGAAACATGACCTTGGCAATGCTGCAGTGGCTGCACATGCAGCAGAGGGCCATCAACAAGTACCTGTGTGAGTATGGCACAATGACAGGCTCAGGCCGGCTCTGCTTTTTTTTCCCCCACGCCAATGGCTGCTCATAAAGGATGCATGCACTGTACTGTCACCATTTAAGGAGGCCTTAAATCAGAGGGCCCTGCTCGTTAGAGCTTACAATATAGGAGTTTACCTTTAGGCACCTGATGTGGGGCTAACATTGCTCTAAGCATTGCTTAAAATAAATGGAATAAATCTGAAATGTCTGTCACATCCACTTTTTGAGTCCAGGTCCACCATAAAGGATACCTAAAGCCAAGAACAAAAACATTTATATATTGCAGCATATCAGTCCTTGGGGTAGCTGCGTTAATGTTTATTTTTCAGGAAAATTTTCATAAAAAACAGAAACATACCTTTTGATTTTAATAACAATGCGGTGTCCTTGTCACTTCATGGTTGTTGAACTGATATACAATGTTATCTTCCTTCAGTAAACTACTAGTCCTATCTTATGTAATGGTGATGAACACATGATTGAAGCCCAATCTAAGTGACAACCAAAGCCCATTTAATAGATACAGTAAAGTAATGAGCAGGGACACCATCATTAAAAAAACAATTTAATGACTAGAAAGCTGCAATAAATTAAATTTTGGGTTTTGAGTTTAATTACACTTTAAGCTTAGAGAGGGGCACTTTCAAAGAAATCTTACCCTAGAACAGAGGTCTCCTAACTTTCTAAACAGAGGACTGGATTACGGTCTTTCAGACTTTGGGGGCTTTGGGGGGGGGGGAAGGCTGGACTTCGGCCAGTGAGTAGAAAATGCCCCATCAGTGAGACAACAAAAATTAAATAGCGCCTGTGGTCATTAGGAGGGAGAATAGTGCCCTCTCATTGGTATCACAGTGGGAAGAAAAATGCCTGAGCATTGGTGTCAATGGGAGGAATAATGCCCAATCTTTAGAATGAGTGGGAGGAATTATGCTCCATCGTTAGCGTCAATGGAAGGAAGAATTCCCTATCAGTGTTAGGAGGAATTATGTCTCAGGCTTGGTATCAGTGGAGGGAATACTGCCCCATTATTGGTGGCAGTAGGGCACATTTTGTCTCACTCTTGGTATCAGTGGAAGGAATGGTACCCCATTATTGGTGGCAGTAGGGGGAATTTCTGTCTCACTCTTGGTATAAGTGGAAGGATTTGTGCCTCAATGTTAATGTACCGTATTTTCCGGCATATAAGACAAACTTTTGGCCTTAAAAACTTGCCTCAAAACCTTGGGGTCGTCTTATACGCCGGTACCAAACCTCGGGCATCCATTATATGAAATCCGCGCCTCCTCCTTGTGGTGTTCCGTGATAGGCGGAACACTTGGATTCCCAGCAGAGCCTCTGTTCGGTGTTCCGCCTATCATGGATGTCTTCTTATCCTTGGCTTCGGACAAGAGGACTTCCGTGATAGGCGGAACACAGGCACCTATCACGGAACAGCATGGGGAGGAGGCACGGCTTTTGAATAATGGACACCCGCAGTACAGGACTAAAGGTATGGCACAGTGAGGCATTTTGATGGCACAGTGAGGCATGGGGTGGCACAGTGAGGCATGTTGATGGCACAGTGAGGCATGTTGATGGCACAGTGAGGCATGTAATGGGCACAGTGAGATTTGAAAAAGCTGAATAAAGCATGTTCCTGTCAGCGGTTGTTCTGGCTACCCCTCAGTTTCCAGACAGACTAGTAGGAAGGGGGTCGTCTTATACGGCGAGTATATCCCAAATAGAGAAATAGAGTTACCGCTCCAGGTAGATGTGTAAAAACACTCTGTGTCCTCTTAGAAAAGCCCAGGTGCCGGCAATGCACAAGGCAAAATTAGAAAGAATGTATGGACAGCCGCATTCCAGAAAAACCTTTTGGTTGCCTTTATTGGTAAAAAAAAAAGACCAGTAAACACCACAAATCACAGCAAAATGGGGGATGCAGCTGATGCGTTTCACACTATCGATTACCAAAATTTTAGCTGGAAAATTAGGGGGTCGTCTTATATGTCCAGTCGTCTTATACGCTTATATGTGTTGTCTCCTTCATCAGGGGTTAACAAGATGTATATAATCTATTCAATTCAAATACAAATGCATCAACAATAAGTTAGTATTATCCATCCAATTTGAACAGCCATAGAAAAGCCATAAATACTGGTAACTTACATCTTGTTCAGTTAAATCTTAATTCTTCAGTATTTATGACCATTCAATATTTCATGTATTTTTTCATAATAAATTGAAAATTATATTTTTTACCTTTTGGTAATGCCTTTAAAATCTCCTTCTCTTTGTTCTTTATAGGATGTGGCACACTTTTTGAAATCTCAAAATTCCTTTCTCATAATCTGCATTATATTTACACAACAGTGTGTTTGCTATATAAATAAAACCAGTGTTCATTACAAGTATATTTGCTCGAAAGTTTATTGATGTAAAAAAAAAAAAAAAAAGGAAAAAATTGCAGCGAGCTTGTTTGTGTTGTGTGGGTGTGGAAATCAGCGTATGTGAAGGCTTCCCACAAAGACCTCGTTGGTGAACCAGTGAAGCGCATACATGTCCTAACAGTTGTTATTTTCCAGGGCTGTGCTTGTATACTTGCTACAGCTGTACAAATCAGCCATTTGAATCCCCTCAGCTCAACGTTCAGCTCTGCAGAGAAGCCTGCTTAGCTCTCACGTCTGTAACCAATAAAGTCATTAAAAACACATAGCAGTGAGTGCATATGGGACAATCACGATTTATGTAATCTTTCCAATGTAAGTTAAAGCATGCCTGTAGTTTTAGCATATCTAAACGCCGATTTTTTTTATATATATATATTACAGAACACCAGTCCTTCGATATGGTGGCTGTGTTTGTTTTTTCAGTTTTTATTTTGCTTTTTTTTTTCAGACTAAGGACATTTTCAATAAGTACAGAAAACATCTGTTGATCTTGCCAGAAATGCAGTGTCCTCGTCACTTCTTGTAAGCTGAAAATATAAACATAATGTTTACTATGTAAACTACCATTTACATCAATCCACCATGTAATGGATGTAAAGAAAGGCAGAATGGGCCAGATTCACAGAAAACTCCGGCGGCGTAACGTATCGTGTTTACGTTACACCGCTGGAAGTTTTCAGCGCAAGTGCCTGATTCACCAAGCACTTGCGTGTAAACTTACGACGGTGTATCGTAAAGACGTCCGGCGCAAGCCCGCCTAATTCAAATGGGGCGTGTACCATTTAAATTAGGCGTGCTCCCGCGCCGGACGTACTGCGCATGCTCCGTTTTGAAATTCCTGCCGTGCTTTGCGCGAAGTGACGTCATTTTTTTGAACGGCGACGTGCGTAAAGTACTTTCGTATTCCCGGACGTCTTACGCCAAAAAATAAATAAATAATTAAATTCTACCCAGGAACGACGGCCATACTTTAACATGGCTCATCTAAAGTTAAGCCATGTTAAAGCAGGCTTAACTTTGCGACGGGAAAAAATTACTAGCGACGACGTAACGAACGCGAAAACCGTTGTGGATCGCCGTAAAAGCTCATTTGCATACCCGACGCAGGAAAACGACGCAAACTCCACCCAGTGGCGGCCGATGTATCGCAGCCTAAGATCCGAAGCCGTACGCCTGTCGGGTCTTATGGCTATCTATGCGTAACTGATTATGAATCAGTCGCATAGATACACTCAGAGATACGCCATCGTATCTCTTCTGTGAATCTGGCCCCTTGTCTATAGCTGAAAGATGGCTACAGGGCAGCTCTCCAGTTCTGGGAGGATGACCATGAACGTCCCTCCCACGTGCGCACCTCCTGCACCCCATAGGTGCTCTGACCGATGTGTCCTTTGGAATCACAGCGGCCCTTTACCATGTAATCAGCTGTGTCCAATCAGCTGGTCACATGTAAACAAACTTGCCAGTTATCTGCATTTTTTTTGGGCAATAACCTGGTGTTGGAAGATTACTGCCAGTCACAGACTGTATCACACCCCTCCAGTCTGTGTCTTAGAATAACAACAGGGAGGAGAAACCTCAAACAATCAAGATATTATATCCCACCCCTGTTGTGTTTAGCTGGTTGGTGGGCATGGAGGAGGAGGAGGGAGGTAGTGGGCTTTTATTTACCACTGTGTATACGCCCACATGTAGAGACTCTATAGTTATGTGGGCTTCTCAGACGTGATAGGGAGGAAATGTTCAGTGTAGAAATACTCTAAGCATGTGTACTAGCTGCCAACACTGCTTTGTAAAATCCCCAGCTGCAGTGGGAACATGGACATGAGGGGGAGGGGGGGGTATATATGCCCAGTAAGCAAGTGGTTAAAGAAGGTACAGCTGTGCTTGTCAGTGAATGAAAAGGAGGCATTTCGGTTCCATTGAACCCACCTCACCCTAACTTGTCTGGGTATACCATCTCCTTTACTCTCCAAATCCTCACGGTTTCCATTTACTTTACTAATATTATATCCAACAAGCCTTGAGGCCTGGTTCACACCTATGCTTTGTTTTTAGTGCATTTTGCAGAAAAACACTACCAGTCCATTTAACATGGTTTCCTATGGATCACGTTCACATGGAAAGGGGCAGGAACTTTTTTTCTGGTTGTTGGTTCCATTGACTTCAATGGATCAAAAACATGTAATGAAAAATGCAAAATGCACCTGGAATATGCAAATTACAACCTGCATAGGTGTGAACCAGGCCTTAAAAAGCCATTGGGCTTGTACCCAATAAATGATTCTCTCCATAGAGATTTTTGGGATTACAAAAGCAAGTAGATTTAGGAGCTAATCAAATGCAAGTCATAAGGAGGTCAAATACACGTCATTGAATTCTGACTGATCTCAGAAGTATCTCAAACACACACATACATATTATATATATATATATATATATATATATATATAATATGCATGTATGAAGCTGCATTTGCCCATCATTACAGGCCCTTATGCTGTTTGCAATAAATCAGATCTAAACTGGTAGGCTGTATCTGTGCTGTAAACCAGGCATTCTGGACGCACAGTTAGCTCGAGGGCATAAAGAAATGATTGCATTTCTAAATTTGGAATATATATATTTTTTTGGTTTTGTGTTGAAAGTAATGACGTACAGAATACCCTCTGCTTAAAGGTCTGCTGTGCTTTAACAAAGTGGAAAACTAAAGCTTATGGTAAAACTAAAAGGCAAAACTTTTTATTTTCATTTGGATTGAGTATATAGGGTTATAACACCTGTGTAGTTGCCATCTGTGTCCCATTGGGGAGATATCCCATCACTTCCTGTCCCATTACTAAACCAGAAGTTAAAGGAAATCCCTGCAATTTAAGGGAATCTCTTGGGGCTTCCAAGAACTAGTGTCCTCACTGGAACATTTCCCTTCTATTACTGTTATGAGGGGCAACCCAAAAGTTTTACATTCACTTTGAATGATAGTAGAAAACCGGACAAATAGAGGGAGAATCTGCCAAACAGGGGCAGAGGTAGCAAACAAAAACATTTTGTACTTTCTGCTATAAAACACATGCAAAAAAAAAAAAAAATGTGTTTATCAATTTAGCCCAATATGTATTCTGCTACATATTTTTGGTAAAAAAAAAAAAGAAAAGAAAAAAAAATCCCAAGGAGCGTAAATGATGGTTTTCACAAAAGTTATAGCGTGTACAAACTATGGGATATTTTTGTTGACTATTTTTTTTTTTTTTACTAGTAATAGCCGCGATCAGCGACTAATAGCGGGACTGCGACATTGTGGCAGACAAATTGGACTCGACAAAGGGTTAAATGTGTTCTCAGAAGAAAGTCGTCCAAGTAGCCACGAGGCTAAGCCTTGCTGTCCCAACAAAGTTAGGATAAGTGCGAGCTCCTAGCTGAAAACCCATGGTGTTGACGCCAGATCAAATGGGAGGGCTACAGGCTGACAGAGACCCTCTTTCATCACGAAGCACAGAAAAAAAAACACTGACATGCACAAAACGGGACATGCATGTATGCGTCCCAGATGTCCGAGGACACCAGGACGTCCCCCAGATGGAGCGCAGCTACCACCGAACGAATGGATCCCATGCGGAACTACCCGATGTTGAAAAAGGTATTCAGGGCCTGAAGCCCATAGAAAACCCCAAACCTCTCGTCCTGCAGGAAAGGTAGGCAGACCAACGGGCCAGGGGAGGAAGACACGAGGAAAGAACTTTGTTCTGTGAATAGGAGGAAACCCTATCTAGTACTCCGAAGAGACCACCTCGCCAACCCACTGGTCAGAGAGCAGGGAGGTTTCACCAAATTGTGAACCTGCAAGCCGCCCCCTCCCACCTAGAGACAGGGAGGGAAGGCTACATACATTGGCAGGATTTGGTTGCCGGCGTGATCGGCTTACGCACCCAGGGACGGATTAGTCCCCCAGCTGGGCCTTTGACGGCCTGGGAGGGTTGCCCATAGAAAATACACACACATAGGGTGTATGTATATTATGTAGGTGTATGCACACATGCCTTTGGAGGAAACCGGAGTACCCAGAGGAAACCCACACAGACACAGGGAGCGACAATACAAGCTCCAGGCAGATTGGCATCAGTGTCCGGATTCGAACCAATGACTCTCTTGCTGCCAAGTAATGGAGTTAAAGCGGGGGTTCACCCTAAAAAAAAAAAATTCTTTATCTACCATCCAAACGAGCATACTAGCGTCAGCTACAGTATGCCTTTTTTTTTTGCGCTGTACTTACGGTTTAATCCGTAACTTTCGTTTCAGACTCTGGCGGGGAAATGGGCGTTCCTATGAAGAGGGTAACATGATTGATGGCCGGCTATAGCGCGTCACACGTTCCGAAAAAAGCCGAAATAGGACGCGGACATATACGGCGCCTGCGCAGTCAGCTCCTAGTCTGTGCACAGGCGCCGTATAGCGCCGTGAAGAGCCGAGTCCTACTCCGGCTATTTTCGGAAAGTGTGACGCGCCATAGCCGGCCATCAATCATGTTCCCCTCTTCATAGGAATGCCTTTCCCCGCGGGAGTCTGAAACGAAAGTTACGGATTAAACCGTAAGTACAGCGCAAAAAAAAGGCATACTGTAGTTGACGCTAGTATGCTCGTTTGGATGGTACATAGTTGTGTTTTTGTGTGAACCTCCGCTTTAACCACTACACCACTGCGTGCATAAAACCATTCTAAAACAGAAGCCCTGAATAACAAGGGCGCAGCATTCAATGAAGCATCACAGACCTATATGAGGCCCTGGGCTAGCTGGTCCGCTAGCCTAATAACTTCGGGAGAGAGTCAGTGCTCCTCCACTGTCTGGTGCAAAATGCTCACTTCGTGAGTGACTGAGACCCCAGAGTAGTGGCCACAATAGGCCGCAAGACAGACCCCAGCATGGTAAACATGGAAAGGATCAGTACTTCGGATCTTCTATCACTCAGATCCATACAAGCGGGGCCTCCCGCAATAGGGAGAATGGTCACCTATACATGACACCCGGAGGGTCCACCACCGGCAAAGAAGCCCACCTCTTGAAAGGGCTCTCCTCAAAGGGGCACTGAACCGCCCGGCGGTGAGGGACTACAAAAGCCCTCAGCGACTTCTCATTCCGCATCTAAGAAATTAACAAAGAAGGGCACAGAAGGAAAAAAAACCTACACAGAGCGGTCCGATTTGTGTGATCCAAAAAAAGACAGAGCCCTCGGCGGAAACCCAGCTGCACTATCCAGCTTAAGAGAGTCCCTTACAGCAGTGAGAAGCGCACCCATAAATGCCTTATCCTGCACCGACCCAGGTACCTGGTACGCGGCTCAATAACAGAGCATTCCCCGGGGGATAACGGGGGGGGACTCTTTAACCCCTGCCGTCCGCAGTCCACCCCCACCCTGGCACAAAAGTGTCCAAGGCTAACAATAAAGCCTCTATGGGAATCCCAGGTGCCAACACCTGCTGCTACCACCAGCATGTTGGGGAAGGATCCAGATACTGACTCCAAATATTAAAATATTTACAAAGTGTGTATGTATGACATGTAGGTGCATCAGCATGCAGCCTCCACCTGTCCTTACAATATACAAGCTCCTAGGACCCTATTCAGGGCCTCTTACCCACTTGCTGCGCTGACCAGGGGTACCCAGGGGACTCACCTCAGGAGACTGCCCAGCGCTGCCGACCGCTCTCAGCACACGGCGTGTGGAGAGGAAAAGAACCGTGAAGGACTGTGTGGCGTCTGAAGAGACCTGTGTGCGCCGTAGGATACAGCACTAGGGGTCAGGACTGCACAAAGATGGCCGCCGAGCGTTCAGAACGCGGCCACAGGAAAATGGCCGACCGCAATGTAAGCTGCGCAATAGTGCGGCTACTACAAAATGGCCGCCAATGGGAGTTTTCAATGTAATTGAAAACCTCCCAAAATATGGCGCCAGCGCTGGACAAATGGTGGCAAAACGCTGCATTTAAACAGGAAAAGCCTCCTAGGGCTTTTACAATGAAAACCCCTCACAGGAAAGTACCCATCACAACAAGAAAAAAACGCCAGATAACACAGCCCCCTCAGGAAGGCCCCCCCCCCCCCCCCGGACAGCAGCTTTAGCAATGCAGCAGAGGGAAAGGAGCAGGGAAGGGAGACAAAAAAACCTGAATCCCAGGAATGCCCAGCCGTACCAACCCACCTAAGCGAGAGGGACTGTACTTACCCGTCCGAGCGAGGACTCGCCGACGCATTCCTGACAGAGCTACAACCGCAATGGAGGTAGCTGTCGGCCCGGTCCACTGTGAGTGAGACAACACCACAGCCCAGTCATATGTGGACCTTGGAGCAATATCGCTGGCCACCCCAGGAGCCATGATGGGGTATAAAGTGTCAGACCCAACCTTTTTTGCAAAGGTGTGCCCACACTCGTTGGTCAGACTGAGTAGACTACAAGGATCTATATTATCCAGCCTGTCTCTCAGCCAACAGTTGAAAGAAGATTTTTCAAGAAAAGGTCAAATAAAATAACATTTCTCCTCAGGGCGCTGGGTCCAAAGGGAGCTATACGTCCATCTCCTTTGGAAAGAAGAACAAAACTGAAGCTGCATGCTGCAGTGAGCAGGGTTATGACTGGAGGGACCGCCCCCTGGGCGGGGCTGTTTAACTCTGTTAATGTAACATGTATTTAATTATCCAACATGTTTCTGCCTAGTCCTCTCCTGTAAACAGGGAACATAACCCACTTGTCAAGATTTAGGGATTTGGGATCGGAGGTTGGAGCTCCATGATATCTGATAGCGGATTGGAGGGAAGGGACACACTCCCCTCTTTACAGGCTTAGAGAAACAGAGCTTAGAGTAGGAGTCGTGTGCTGGGGGCAGGCCGTCACCCAAAAGGCTGTGCTGTCCGTTTAATCTAGCCTCTCAACCAAGTTGCCATGGCACCCTGGGATAACGTCTGGATTTTTGGGGGGCGCATTGGAAGAATGCCTAAACATTGCCCCAGAAGGTGGATCATGCCTGCCTTTTTTGTGGCACAAATCCATGGGTTTTTACTTTGCTGCATTACAACCTTGGGCATCGCTGCTAACAACCAATGTTGTCATCGATTAATGGGGATCTTGGGCATCCGAGGATGTCCTTGTTTGCCCCTCCCTTGCTGCACTGAGGTTACGTTAGCTGATTGAATTAAAAATGAATTAAAAATGCTGAAATATTAGTCAGTAGCAGTGTGCAAAAGTATATTGTTTAGTAAAAATAAATCACCTCCAATGTTGGGTGTCCTACATGTGTAGCTATTGCTGCATTACTGCTGCCAATCACAGCCAGTGAGCCAATGAGGAGATAGAGGGGTGAGGCTGCTTGGGTGCCCCCATGGCAAGCAGTTACTGTAGCTCTGGGGCACTTGAAATGAGGGAGTGGGCCAGGAGCACCAGAAGGGGACCCAAGAAGATCAGTGCTGAAGATCAGCAAGGCACTTGTTATTTTTTGCCTTTAATACCACTTTAGTCTACTAGGAGTGAGTCATGCAAAACGAGAGAGGAGAGATCAGAGAGGCAAGATATAAATGATATAAAGCAATTTTCCAAAAACTACAGTTTATTGTAGCAAGATAAAGCCCACTTTTAAAATTATTCTGTGGACAAAAGTCACTCTTTGGCTCAACAAGTCTAGGGTTGTTCCCTTTGTTGTTTTTGGGATAGGGCAGAGGGAACAGAGTGGGACACTCCAAAACAAACTATGTACAATTTGAGGACTGCAAACTTTCTTTTGTAAAGCTAGAGCAAAAGTCCTTCTAAAAGTATACTGTGGACTTAGCTTTGTAATAGACGCATTTAAGCACAAAATCGTCGTTCTTGAGCAATCTCCCTTCACAAAGAACTAGACAGAGTGAGCTCTTCAGGACACCAGCCGATGTCGCCTTTTCAAAACACACAGCCGACTCTAATAGGAGGGGATGGCAGCAACCCAAAAGTCTCCAAGATCTCTCTCAGCAGTCTGTACTCCAAAATGTCCTAGGAAAGTTGGTTGCCTCTTTCAAACATCCATTGAACCCCCTTCACCTGCGATACCAGTCTAGATCTTCGGCAGACAGCCCCTCGGTCAGTTCTCTGTAGCTTCAGCATTCAGGACCCCCAGGTAGCCCAGCTGAGGCCTCACGAAAAGCAAGCACATGGAAGCTCTGCCCAGAGGGCAAGCAAGCGCTCCTGGTTTGACTTCCCTGCACTGACGCTTCAGGATGTGGGCATGGCCCTCAACATCCTCAAAAAACAAAGCAGAACTGCTTCTCCTGTAAGGGACATAATGGAGAAGCCCAAGTGGCAAAAAGTAGCTTTGAGGACTGTTTGCTCCTGTAGGCATACATTGTGCCACACAAAGTATAAAGACTAAACTGCGTATTCCTCTACCACTATACAACATGTACATTCCTTGCAGTGCCGACTTAACTAATGTTCTCCTAAAAATCCTACTTTAGGCCCCTTTCACGTGGATCAGTTTTTATTAAGTTTTTTTTGCCTTACCAAAAGCAGAATGCATGACCATTAAATTCTCTGGAGCTCTTCACACTGGTCAGTTGTGTTAGACCGATTAACGCCGATATACGTCGGCAGAATGGCACGGCTGGGAACAGGCGCGTACAGGTACGTCGCTTTTAAGAGCCCAGCCGAAGAACCCGGTCCGAAGCTCCGTGACCGCGGCACCCGATCGCCGCCGGTGTACCGCGATCGGTCACAGGAGCTGAAGAACGGGGAGAGGTGTGTGTAAACACACCTTCCCCGTTCTTCACAGTGGCAATGTCAGTGATCATCTGTTCCCTGACATAGGGAAAGACGATCAGGCCCACCCCCTACAGTTAGAAACACATATGAGGTCACACTTAACCCCTACAGCGCCCCCTAGTGGGTAATTCCTAAACTGCAATTGTCATTTTCACAGTAATCAATGCATTTTTATAGCACTTTTTGCTGTGAAAATGGTCCCAAAAATGTGTCAAAATTGTCCGATGTGTCCACCATAATGTCGCAGTCACGAAAAAAAATCGCTGATCGCCAAAATTAGTAAAAATATTTATTTTTTTAATAAAAATGCCATAAAACTATCCCCTATTGTGTAAACGCTATAAAATTTTGCACAAACCAATCGTTAAACGCTTATTGCGATTTTTTTTTACCATAAATAGGTAGAAGAATACGTACCGGCCTAAAACTGAGGACAATTTTTTTTATATCTTTTTTGGGGATATTTATTATAGCAAAAGGTAAAAAATAGATTTTTTTTCAAAATTGTCGCTCTATTTTTGTTTATAGCGCAAAAAATAAAAACCGCAGAGGTAATCAAATACCACCAAAAGAAAGCTTTATTTGTGGGAAAAAAGGACGCCAATTTTGTTTGGGAGCCACGTCGCACGACCGCTCAATTTTCAGTTAAAGCGACGCAGTACCGAATCGCAAAAAGGGGCAAGGTCCTTAACCTGCATATTGGTCGGGGTCTTAAGTGGTCTTGCTCGCCGCAGGACCTTCTCATTAACCAGAATGAAAAATGAGCACGGGAAACGTGGCAGAAATGCATATGCATTTTTACCAAGTGTTTGCAACAAAGCAGTGTAAAAGCAGCCTTAACCAGTGCAGATCC
The DNA here is from genome assembly GCF_905171775.1 of Rana temporaria. Taxonomy (NCBI): domain Eukaryota; kingdom Metazoa; phylum Chordata; class Amphibia; order Anura; family Ranidae; genus Rana; species Rana temporaria. Next base: position 34,645,577 of record NC_053499.1, on the reverse strand, counting down.
ACCAGTATTTATTATATTTGTGTGTTGCGGTTATAAACTAATGGCCCCACAGAAAGTGCTATGGTAATGCAAGGTAAAATGCAACATTTTTCTGGCCTGAAGGCCTGAAGTGGGCCCTTCACCTGTGCGGTTAACTGAATAAAACACACAGGATCACATCTAAACACCCCCCCCCCCAAAAAAAAAATCCAAAAAATTAAAAAGAAAACAATACTTTAATCATAACTATAAAAAAATAATGTTTAAAACATATTTCAAGCTATTAACAGTCTATTTACAGGACACATCTTAGAACACATGGAAAAATATTAATAACACAGGAAACCAATATTTACAGCATAAAAATAAAATATCATTCATAATGATCATTCACAGAAACCATTAGTAAAAACCATGGCTTACAGGAACCTCTTTGAAGGTTTTTTTTTTTTTTTTTAAATTGGTACTGGGATCTCCAGTTAGAACGCTAATGCTTTTTGCATTACCACAATGTGTGGGGAAATCCTGCCTGCCAATAAAAGCGTTTGCATGAGCAGTCTACGTCTTACCGAGCACGGTGCATTTTCACTGGATGGGAAACCAAATGCATTTCACTAAAATAAACACTAAGGAGAAGGTGACTGGAAAAATGACTAAAACTAGCGGTATTTGAGGATCTTCATTTAGCTGTGGTAATAAAAAAAAAAAAAAAAAAAAAGGACACTGCCATTACGGTCTACTTATTTTTGCAGCTTTTCCGCTTTAATAAAATTACATTTTTGGCGTCTGTTTCAACCTTTTATTCGTTCTGTGCCTGTTGACCACTGCAGCGAGATCTCATCTACCTACCCTGGGGTATTCCCACTCTTGTGATGCCGTCTCCATAATATATCAATGAAAAATCTAAGCAGGACAGTCCTTAAAGGGGTTGTAAAGGTACAATTTTTTTTTTCCTAAATAGCTTCCTTTACTTTAGTGCAGTCCTTCTTCACTTACCTCATCATTCAATTTTTCTTTTAATTGTTCTTATTACTTCTGAGAAATCCTCACTTCCTGTTCTTCTGTCTGTAACTCCACACAGTAATGCAAGTCCTTCTCCTTGGTGTGGAGTGTCGTGCTCACCCCCTCCCTTGGACTACAGGAGAGTCTGGATGCCCACTGACACAGCTTCTTTCTCCATCTGCAACGCAGAGAGCGTCCTGACTCTCCTGTAGTCCAATGGAGGGGGCGAGCACGACACTCCAAACCAGGGAGAAAGCCTTGCATTACTGTGTGGAGTTACAGACAGAAGAACAGGAAGTGAGGATTTCTCAGAAGAAATAAGGACATTTAAAAGCAAAATCTTAGGATGATGTAAGTGAAGGAGGACTGCACTACGGTAAAGGAAGCTATTTAGGGAAAACATGTCTTACCTTTACAACCCCTTTAATGGTTTAAATCCTTGTTTCCATGTATAATCTGTAAATATATATTCACATGATAGCCATATTTCCTTTACAGTGGCTGTGCTTTACTTTTGCTCCCCTCAATGCAAGCCTCAAGCAGACCATGAATGGAGCAAATGCAACCATGGGTGTGGGAGATGATGGCGTGGGGGGGGGGGGGGGGGGGGGGAGAACACAGCGATTACTGTTCTAGCGGCTAAATTAGCTGCTAGCAATAACTGCATGTAAAATCCAACAGCCTAGTAGTACCCAAGTTGATCGATTGATTCCTCGTACATTCAGGCTACCGACACATGATTTGAATCTTGGCCGGTTCCTGCTGATGCCTCAGAATCTCCTTTCTTTGTTCAGACTCTAAAAATCAGTGCTTTTTCCACACAGCTTCACTTTAATGCAGGTTTCCCCAGCAGTGTCCAATTCCCTTACGCTCACTACTACACCAGTGTTCAGCTGCTAGTAGAAAAAAGGTAAGCCTGATATAAAACTACAAGTTGCTGAATTAAAAGCTTACACAGGGCTCTAGACTCCTGTGTGAGAATGCCGATTGACTCAGTACTGTCCATGTTCCACAATACCCAGAAAGACGATCCCGAAGCTGAACAGAGTGGTGGGGGAACAACTAAAAAGTAAGCATATGTTAATGGGACCCAACCCAAACCTGCTGCTTTGCCCCTCAGTTTCTGTGAGATCCCCAGATATCGTTCTGTACTTGCAGCAATTTTTAGGAGACAAAACATGAGAATACATGGATGTTTGCAGAGATCATAGTTTTTTTTTTTTTTTTTTATTATAACCAGACATAGGGGCACTGCATAAACTTAAATTGCATCTCATTTCTTAAAAAGCTGCTTCCTTGTTTACGGTTCTCTGCAAGTATGACTGGTTTGGATTTGTCAAATACACACTATATTACCAAAAGTATTGGGACGCCTGCCTTTACACGCACATGAACTTTAATGGCATTCCAGTCTTAGGAACTCAATATTGAGTTGGCCCACCCTTTGCAACTATAACAGCTTCAACTCTTCTGGAAGGCGGTCCACAAGGTTTAGGAGAACGTCTATGGGAATGTTTGACCATTCTTCCAGAAGCCCATTTGTGAGGTCAGGCACTGATGTGGACGAGAAGGCCTGGCCCGTAGTCTCCACTCCAATTCATCCCAAAGATGGTCTAACTACAGGTTAAGATCAGGACTCTGTGCAGGCCAGTAAAGTTCCTCCACCCCAAACTCGCTCATCCATGTCTTTATGGACCTTACTTTGTGCACTGGTGCGCAGTCATGTTGGAACAGGAAGGGGCCATCACCAAACTGTTCCCACAAAGTTGAGAGCAAGAAATTGTCCAAAATCTCTTGGTGTGCTCCCACAGTTTGGGAATGTCCACTTCCTGTTCCAACGTGACTGCACACTAGTGCACAAAGTCCATGAGCTGGTTTGGGATGGAGGAACTTGACTGGCCTGCATAGAGTCCTGACCTCAACCCGATAGAACACCTTTGAGATGAGTTAGATGGAGACTGCGAGCCAGGCCTTCTTGTCCGACATCAAACATTCCCATAGACACACTACTACATTTTGTGGATAGCCTTCCCAAAAGAGTTGAAGCCGTTATAGCTGCAAAGGGTGGGCCAACTCAATATTGAACGCTATGAATTAAGGCTGGGATGCCATTAAAGTTCATGTGCGTGTAAAGGCAGGTGTCCCAATACTTTTGGAAATATATTGCATGTCCAAATCCTTCCCCATCACCCCCCATTGTGGTTGCACCTGTCAGCTCATATGGGTCATGTCCTGAAGAGACATAGTAGGAGAAGCCACAGTGAGCAGTGGGGAGAAGTTACTGTCACCCTAGAAAGAATATTAATACTCTCAGAAGATGGTAAGCAGTGAAGTGACAATTTTTAGGAGACAAGTAGCTGGAAAGGTTTTAAGTATAGCTGCAGTTTTCTTGCATATATGCTTTATATTCAAGTAACCCTGAGCAGGCAGAGTCAATTTAGGAGCAGGCACCAAAACGTGCCAGTGACACCTTCATTCTGGCTTAGTGTGAAGAGGCAGAGAAATTCTGGCACTGAGATCATTGACATCTACACAAATCTGTAAAAGTATTTTTGTACTGAGAAAAAAGAATGAGGAGTTCTAGTAGTGCCTTCTCCCACCACAAGCTTTGACAAAATACCACAACTTTTCCTCTGGGCACATGGCTACAGAATCAGTAAGACTACAACGTACCGCCTTCTGGAATTTATAATACCACATCAGTGGAACAGTTGACAACAATCTTTTCCAAAGAAAAAAAAAAATACTAAGATTCCAAATAAATACATACAAGCATTCCTTACAAGCACACATCTAAACACATAACCTTGTCAGTGTTCTCTGTACATATAAATACAGCACCGGACGGTACGAATGACATTAAAAGAATATTGCTGACATTTGTTCATACTGTACAAGACGTCCTATAAGTAAATTAGAAAACATACATTAATAAGACACTATAATGCATTAGTAAGACACTAGTAAGGTTGCAAGTCCAAGAGTCTAATTTAGTCCAGATTGGTGTCACTACTTCTTTCCAGCTTGTGAAAATGGCCGAGATGAACCAAGAAAAGAGAAAGGTTTCTTCATCGCTCCAACTGCCAGGTTTCCATCTGAAATGCTCCTGGTTAGACGTCTCGGTGCAGCACTGTCCTTATTTTTCAATACTGTAGAGGGAGACATTATTATTCTTTTAGCATAGTTCAAATTTACAAAATATTGGTCCCCTATGTGAAAGCAATAAACTCATAAGTAAAAAAAAAAAATTGACCCTCTCCACCCCCACATACACACTAGAGTGGCACAATTAATAATAAAAATAAATAAATAATAATAATAATAAAAACAACACCCCCCTCTCCATCTGAACTGACATTTCCACATTCTATATTCTAAACAGTGCAGAGCTGTAAAAAAAAAAAAATATATATATATATATATTCTTTTGGTGGTATTTGATCACCTCTGCGGTTTTTATTTTTTGCGCTATAAACAAAAATAAAGCGACAATTTTTTAAAAAATTCTAAATTTTTTACTTTTTGCTATAATAAATATCCCCCAAAAATATATAAAAAAAACTATTTTTTTCCTCAGTTTAGGCCGATACGTATTCTTCTACCTATTTTTGGTAAAAAAAAAAAAAAAATCGCAATAAGCGTTTATCGATTGGTTTGCGCAAAATGTATAGCGTTTACAAAAAAGGGGATAGTTTTATTGCATTTTTATAAAAAAATGTTTTACTACCAATGTCGGCGATCGGCAATTTTGACACATTTTTTGGACCATTGTCATTTTCACAGCAAAAAGTGCTATAAAAATGCATGGTTTACTGTGAAAATGACAATTGCAGTTTGGGAGTTGACCACTAGGGGGCGCTGAAGGGGTTAAGTGTGATATCATATGTGTTTCTAACTGTAGGGGGCGGGGCTGGACGTGTGATGTCATTGATCGCCTTTCCCTATATCAGGGAACAGACGATCAATGACAGCGCCACTGTGAAGAACAGGGAAGGTGTGTTTACACACACACCTCTCCCCGTTTCTCAGCTCTTGTGACCGATCACGGGACTCCGTCTGCGATCGGGTCCGTGGCCACGGAGCTTCGGACTGGGTTGTGGGCACACGCCGGCGACCCACGGCTGGGCACTTAAAGAGGACGTACAGGTACGCGATTGTGCCCAGCCGTGCCATTCTGACGTATATTGGCGCTAGGCAGTCCTTAAGTGGTTAAAGACTAAACCTTTTTTTGACATTTGTTGCTCCCAAGTTAAAATTTGTCTTTTTTTTGATAGAACCCCCAAAATATATATATTTTTTAGCACAAACCCTAGAGAATAAAATGGCGGTTGTTGCAATATTATATGCAGAGGATCTTCTCAGGTCCCCCACCAGCGCTCCAGACCACACCCTTCTGCCGAGTGCCCTCGCTGCAAGCAGCTTGCTGTGGGGGGGCACCCAAGCAGGTGGGCTTCAGAGTCGCTGTTCTGCCTGTCCAATAACACACAGCCCCACCCCCCTTCTCCATCGACTCACTGGCTGTGATAAAAACCAGCGGGAGCCAATGGCTCCCAAAGCTGCCTCAGCTGATGTGGACGGAAAGTCCCTGGAGAGCCGAGGCTTATGTGCATATTGTTGGAATGCGATGGGGCTCAGGTAGGTGATAAGGAATGCTGCTGCACGCACGCAGGTTTTTTTTTTAACCTTCATGTACAGTATTGCATGAAGGTAAAAAACCTTGAGCTTTTACAATCCACTTTAAAAAGTAAGGGCCAGATTCACATAGAATCGCAGCGGCGTAACTTATCCTAGATAAGTTACACCGCCGCAATTTTTCATCGCAAGTGCCTGATTCACCAAGCACTTGCGATGAAAACCCACGCCCGCGGCCTCCGGCGCAAGGCGGGCCAATTCAAATGGGCGTGTGCCATTTAAATTAGGCGCGCTCCCGCGCCGGAACTACTGCGCATGCTCAGTTTCCTAACTCCCGCCGTGCTTTGCGCGCCGTGACGTAATTTCTTTGAACGGCGACGCGCATAGCGTACTTCCGTATTCCCGGGCGGCTTACGCAAACGACGTTGATTTTTAAATTTCGACGCGGGAACGACGGCCATACTTTAGACAGCAATACACTTGCTGACGAAAGTTAAGGCACCAAAAAAAAAAGTGTAACTATGCGACGTGGAAAATATACTAGCGGCGACGTAGCGAACGCGAAAAACCGTTGTGGATCGGCCGTAACTCCAAATTTGCATACCGATGCTGGTTTACGACGCAAACTCCCCCCAGCGGCGGCCGCGGTACTGCATCCTAAGATCCGACAGTGTAAAACAATTACACCTGTCGGATCTTCTGGCTATCTATGTGTAACTGATTCTATGAATCAGTCGCATAGATAGAAACAGGGATACGACGGCGTATCAGGAGAAACGCCGTCGTATTTCATTTAGGAATCTGGCCCAAAGACTTCAACTTCAATAGAAGCGAAGCTCCATGACAAGCCAGAGCTAGACTTTTTGGAATAGTTAGGACCTTTTTATTTGCCATCTTGAAATGAGTCGCAGTCACATTGTCTTGGTGCCCTTTATCACTGATAAAAAGTGAAGCCCTGATTCGTTGCTATGGGCAAGAGACTGTTCCGAGACATATCTTTCAGATATTGAAGTATGTTTATCAGTCTAACAAATAAAACCACAAAAGGAAGCTTCATCCATGTATTTATGTAGAATAGCGAACAAGATAAGTTCAATGAGAGTGCTGTAAAGTAAAACTACACCATCCGAGCTATATGCCATAGCAGTCGGAATACAGACACCCACACCTTTGAAACAGACATTTCTGCCAATTCAGAGCATAAAGGACATATCACACTTCGAAAATATTTTAGATGACTGATTACAGTAACAAACCATTACGCTGATAACCTGGAAATGTCAGCCTTTCATCACACAGTGAAAAGCGAACAGGTAATGTCATAATCTATCATTGCATGCTCACCTGTTGTCTTTTTCACTCGCATGGCTTTACAGGCAAAGGGGTTGTCCTGGCGCACACGTTTAGGAACAGGAAGGGTTATGTTGTCCTCTTTCACAGCGCTGCCTGCTGCAAGACTTATAAATCGCAATAAAAACAAAGATTTAGTTTTTGTGAACAAAAAATAGGGAGAACTTGTATTTATACATTTATGCAACTAATCACCCAGTTGTGAGTTACCCTCCTAAATGCATGTTGGAGCTCAAATTTTTTTTAGCTTTACGCAGGCAATAAGGATCCATGTCTGGATAAAAAAAACAAGCTGATCATAATCACCCACCATCTTTGACAAAGAAGACCGCTCCCATATTAGGATTTTAGTGTTGCCCGTTTCTTGAAGAACATCACGGGATACAGAGAAATTAAAGGGGATGTAAAGGTTTGTTTTATTTATTTTCTAAATAGGTTCCTTTAAGCTAGTGCATTGTCAGTTCACTAACCTTTTCCTTCGATTTCCCTTCTAAATGTTTTTTTTCTTTGTCTGCATTTCTCACTGTGAACGTTCACAGCGTCTCCCCGCAGGGATGTAGTCCCAAGGGAGGGGGCGAGCACGCTGACTAACCCCCAGCCAGAATGGCTCGGATGATGGGGGAAAGCTTACTGAGGAGGAACAGGAAGTGAGAAATTCAGACAAAGATTTTTTTTTTAGATGGGATATTGAAGTGAACCAACAATGCACTAGCTTAAAGTAACCTATTTAGAAAATTAAAAAACAAACCTTTACAACCCCTTTCATGTCTCTGTATCCCATGATGTCCTTTAACCACTTAAGGACCGGACCAATATGCTGCTAAATGACCCAAGGGGTTTTTACAATTCGGCACTGCGTCGCTTTAACAGACAATTGCGCGGTCGTGCGACGTGGCTCCCAAACAAAATTGGCGTCCTTTTTTTCCCACAAATAGAGCTTTCTTTTGGTGGTATTTGATCACCTCTGCGTTTTTTTTTTTTTGCGCTATAAACAAAAATAGAGCGACAATTTTGAAAAAAAATGCAATATTTTTTACTTTTTGCTATAATAAATATCCCCCAAAAACATATATAAAAAAACTTTTTTTTCCCTCAGTTTAGGCCGATACGTATTCTTCTACCTATTTTTGGTAAAAAAAAAAAAACGCAATAAGCGTTTATCGGTTGGTTTGCGCAAAATTTATAGCGTTTACAAAATAGGGGATAGTTTTATTGCATTTTTATAAAAAAAAAATTCTACTACTTATGGCGGCGATCAGCGATTTTTTTCGTGACTGCGACATTATGGCGGACACTTCGGACAATTTTGACACATTTTTGGGACCATTGTCACTTTCACAGCAAAAAATGCATTTAAATTGCATTCTTTATTGTGAAAATGACAGTTGCAGTTTGGGAGTTAACCACAGGGGGCGCTGTAGGCGTTAGGCTTCACTTTGTGAGTGTTTACAACTGTAGGGGGGTGTGGCTGTAGGTGTGACGTCATCGATCGAGTCTCCCTATAAAAAGGGATCACACGATCTATGCAGCCGCCACAGTGAAGAACGGGGAAGCCGTGCTTACACACGGCTCTCCCCGTTCTTCAGCTTCGGGTCCCGCGGACCCGATCGCCGCTGGAGTGCCGCGATCGGGTCCGCGGGACACGGAGCTTCGGACCGGGTCGCGGGAGCGCGCCCGTGACCCACGGCTGGTTACTAGTACAGGACGTACCTGTACGTACATGTGCCCAGCCGTGCCATTCTGCCGACATATATGTGCAGGAGGCGGTCCTTAAGTGGTTAAGAAACGGGCAACACAAAAATTAAAACCCCTTTAATAGTCTCTACTACATGGATAATTCTACAATTTTCAAGTAAATGGACATTATTCAAAAAGAAAAGTCCAAAAGTCTCCCAGCTCTGCTAAGGCAGGCCAAACACAGAGCAAATTTCTTTCATGTAACCACAGGTAGTATTGATGAGGGAATCCCTCCCGGAGAGGTTGGAATGGTGAGGTGCTGGGGGAGCCATGCCCACCAGGAGAAGATATTGATTATTAATTCAATATCATACATTATAAATCAATAATTGTATGTAAAATGTGGCGGGCTGTTTTACCCAAGTTGATCAATCAACTTGGTACATTCAGCCTGCCCATACATGGTTGAAACTTGAACCGCCCATGGTCGGCCTAAGCTTCAGTTTTGTAGCAAGGCATGCGGAAAACACAAGACAGAGGTGAGGGATCTCTTTGTCCCTTCCATCAAGACCCTTATTCAGACTTTTCCTGCTATGAAGCGACAAATCTCATTGGTGCTCCTCCATTGTCACCTTGGTACATGCATTACAAGGGGCCATGCCAATGCAATTTGGTGAAAATGGTGGACCATGCCTCCACAAATCGGAAAGCCAAATGATCTGCAACCAATGTGAATGAAGACAGGAAGTGGTTAAAAGAGGCTGCATAGCAGCACCAAAATGCAAAAAACAAAAACTATTAAGGGAAAAAAGACCAAGGCTTATGAATGAACACTTTAGCATACCAAAGTAGGTTGAAGTTCACATCTACATTAAAGCAAACAATCATGTTCCTTATGGATTTCTGACCAATCGCCAAACAGTAAACACAACACTACTGTATTTGTTTTGCAACATTTCGTATAAAGTTTAGTGAAAAAAGGTGAGGGCGATTAAAACTGGGGAACCAAGAGGGAAAAAAAAAATGGGAATCTGTCTCTGAAAAGGGGGGAGGATTTTTGTTCTTCATTATGAGGAACAAGCTTGACACGTAAAACGAAGCGTGTCGGAACCTTTCCTGTTTAGCGTATTAAAGTGAAAAACTGTAAAGGTTGTCTATAAAGGAAAGATTTGTAAAACCTGCCCTCTGGAATACCCAATGTTAAATTAAGAAAAGCAGAAATAGGGAAGGAAGAGAAACAATAGACCGAGGGATACAACTGCAATAACCTGGTATTTATATAATACTGTAAGATTTTCATAGAAATGTCATTCGGAGAGCCAACCTCTAATTCATTCCAGACAGGAGATCTTATGGCACGAAGTGCACAATCTTACCTTAATAGCTTTCTCTTTCTTTCAGCAGCTGAAGTCATTGCCATGTAGGATGGCTTCTCACCCAGCTTTCCTGGATTTCTGCTCAGCAGAGATGGGAGTCCAAGCCTGAGAACAGGGATTAACGGCTTTGGTAAATGTTTGCCTTCGACAATATGACAGTCAGCCTTACAATGCATATAGTTCTGCACGTTTAGCATGGAGAACAATCGTCAGAATCGGTTGGTACTAAATACTGCTGGGAGGAGGATGTGAAAAGGAGTCTTGTACAACTATAGCTCTAATGAAGCCGTTTCGAGCACTACTTTGTAACATGCAAAATGCACTGGTGTGCAGTAACAAGATCTGCATTCAATAGCTGAACTAATGTCTAAAGGGAACCTGTCACAAAGTAAAGGCTCCTCTTTGGGCATAATAATATCCGAATAGTTGAATACCAAAGCCACCGAAACTGGGAAGGATAGCAATTTCATACAAGTCTGGAACCTCAGTAAAGGGTTTATTTTACCCTGGGGATCTAGGAGCCCCTTTACAGTGCAATGCAGCAAATCTGAATTATTCCCACAATTTTGAGCTATGCGACTTGTCTGTTAAAAAAAAAACAAAAAAAAAAACGTTGTTAAAGCGGGGGTTTACCCTTAGAGGGCACTTTTTAGCCTTAGATTCCTGCTCGTTTTGTCTAGGGGAATCGGCTATTTGTTTTAAAATATGAGCAGTACTTACCCGTTTACGAGATGCATCCTCTCCGCCGCTTCCGGGTATGGGCTGCAGGAATGGGCGATCCTTCTTGATTGACAGTCTTCCGAGAGGCTTCCGACGGTCGCATCCATCGTGTCACGATTTTCTGAAAGAAGCCGAACGTCGGTGCGCAGGCGCAGTATAGAGCCGCACCGACGGTTGGCTTCTTTCGGCTACGAGTGACGCGATGGATGCGACCGTCGGAAGCCTCTCGGAAGACTGTCAATCAAGAAGGAACGCCCGCTCCCGAAGACCCATACCCGGAAGCGACGGAAGAAGATGCATCTCGAAAACGGGTAAGTACGGATCATATTTTAATACAAATAGCCGATTCCCCTAGACCGAACGAGCAGGAATCTAAGGGGACAAGGGCAAAAATGTAATAAATGGGTGAACTCCCGCTTTAATGTTCCTGCTGAAACCTTAAAATATTCTTCATTCAGCTACCCATGCTGTAGGAAAATCACCCTTAGACCGTTACAATGCCTGCTTGTTCACCCCAGTTCAGGTACTGCCTCAGTGGATAGTGTGGCATGTAGTCCCAAACGCAGATACAAGTATTACTAAACAGTGATATAGGCAACACTATAGCTGTCCTCCCAGAAATGGTGTTGTGCACTCCCATATAGGATATTATAGTGACTTGGTATGCACCTATTATGTTCCAGGTCAGAAAACGGTTTCCAGATGGGGTCAAGGAGACGTAGGATTGCTATGGTGATTCAGCTCAAAGGAACCATTTTGGTAGTATTACCAAAATGGTTCCTTTGAGCAGAATCACCATAGCAATCCCAAAAATGGGAAACCATTTTCTGACCTGGAACAAAATAGGTGCATACCAAGTCGCTGGATACCTCATTGACAATGTTCCAGCAAGGATAAGAATGACAGTGCTAGAACTTTTCAATCAAAAAAAAAAAAAGGCAGCCTAGAGTGGTGTGACCCCCCAATGTTAAGCCGGCCATAGATGGAGTGATTTTCATTCCTGCAACCACGGTCAGTGTTGATTGTGTTCTTCTGGCGAGGGAAGCTGTCCCTGCCAGGAGAACACAGTGATTGCCAGTGGCCATAAGAGCCGCTAGTGATAATCGCATGTAAAATCTGGCAGCCTGGTTGCACCAAAAGTTGATCTATTAACTTGGATACATTCAGCCTGTCCATAAATGGTTTGAATCATCTATAAGACAGCTTTAGTTGAGAATCTTGTGTGTCAACATGAAGTTTGTGTGTTTACCAGCAATCTGTTTCCATACATTCGATCATTCTGGGTTTAATTTATTACCTCTGGAACATGCTGGAAGGTGGATGTAGTCCTGTGCCACTGGCACCTGGATTCTGGTTAGTGTTGCCATGAGAAAGAATGACTGTGGAGTCCATGTCTTGCTCAGAATCCATCTTCATCTGGAAGGTGAAACCCCTGTTTTGGATGCCTTTATCATGAGCCATGAAAGTGGAAGCACTTTCCCGAGTCTCTTCAACGCCCGAGATTTTATTGACATCCTTGCTGAGAACGATGGTTTCATTGCAACTTTCTGGGGTGTAAACAATAGGCAGGAGCTCCGCACCGATAGAATCATCATGCTGATTACGATTGGTAAATTTAGAGGCTCTCTGAGGAGACTCCATTAATTTCCTCCTGGTCTTTTTGCGAGGAAGATCTTCTTCTAGCCTTGGAGGAACATTTTCTTTCAAACCTATCAAATGAGTGCAAAAAAGTGGCTTATTCTGATGAAATGGTATGTTTCATAGTATGGACAAGGACAAGACCCAAGATCAAGAACCAGTTTTAAGATGACTTATCTCACCCCTTTTAAACATGTACAAATTTAAGGGAAAAAATAAAATAAAACCCAACACACACACAAAAAACATTAGTTTCGCTCCTTTTTCGATTTCCTGCAAATTAATGGTTGGGTAAGTTGCTATACAGGGGAAACGTTGCAATCTGTGAACAAAGTATTTTGACAAGTGGAATATCAGAAAACTCTGCAATCACATAGCTTACATCAGTGGGGTGGTTTGAAACCCCAATAGCAAGCCAAGTATTAGAATCCAAAAAGTATTACTGACCATAAAATGTTCTTTAGACTAAAATAGGAACGAAAAACAAAATCTTGCTAAAGCCTTCCTAGAGGATTGACAACCATTATAGCTGCAAAGGGCAAGGGTGGGCAACGCTATTCTTCTGCCTTTGGAATAGCATTTACAACAAGCTCATATACTGTACAGTGAGTGGAAAAAAGTATTTGATCCCCTGCTGATTTTGTACGTTTGTTCACTTACAAAGAAATTATCAGTCTATAATTTTTGTGGTGGGTTTATTTTAACAGTGAGACAGAACAAAAAAATCCAGAAAACCGCATTTCAAAAAAGTTATAAATTGATTTGCATTTTTAATGCGTGAAATGATGTAAGTTATTAACCTTTTCACAAAACATGACTTTGTGATTGCTAACAAGGGTTTTGCCACCAAAGTACTGAGATCAGAAGTTTCTTGTAGTCGGCCACCAGGTTTGCAAACATCTCAGGAGGGATTTTGTCCCACTCCTCTTAAGAGATTAAGGTCTGGAGATTAAACTAGGCCACTCCAGGACCATAATGTGCTTCTTCTTGAGCCACTCGTTTGTTGCCTTGGCTGTGTGTTTTGGGTCATTGTCATGCTGGACTACCCATGTACAAGACATTTTCAATGCCCTGGCTGAGGGAAGGAGGTGCTCATCCAAGATTTGACGGCACATTTCCCTGTCCATCCTCCCTTTGATGCCGTGAAGTTGTCCTGTCCTCTTAGAAAAAAAAAAGCCTTCAAAGCATAAGGTTTTCCACCTCATGTATGAAAGTGGGGATGGTGTTCTTAGGGTCATAGGCAGTATTCCTCATCCTTCTCCAAACACGGCGAGTTGAGGCCAGAGAGCTTGATTTTGGTCTCATCTGACCACAACACTTTCACTGAATTCTCCTCTGAATCATTCAGATGTTAGTTAGTAAACGTCATATGGGCCTGTACATGTGCTTTCTTAAGCAGGGGGGACGCTGTAAGCGCTGCAGGATTTCAGTTCTTTACAGCGTAGTGTGTTACCAATTGTTTTCTTGTTTTCTTCTTTCTCCAGCTGCCTTGAGATCGACAAGATTCTCCAGTGTTGTTCTGGGCCAATTCCTCACCGTTCTCATGATCATTGAAACTCCACGAGGTGAGATCTTGCTTGGAGCCCCAGACCGAGGGAGATTGACAGCTATTTTGTGTCTCATTTGCGAATAATCACACCAACTGTTGTCACCTTCTCATCAAGCTGCTTGACGATTGTCTTGTAGCCCAATCCAGCCTTGTGTAGGTGGTCTACAATCTTATCCCCGACATTTTTGGACAGCTCTTTGTTCTTGGCAATGGTGGAGAGATTGGAATCTGACTGATTTATTACAGGTGTCTCTTATACAGGTAACAAGCTGAGATTAAGAGCACTCCCTTTAAGAGAGTGCTCCTAATCTCAGCTTGTTACCTGTATAGACGACACCTTGCTGATTGATAGGGGATCAAATACTTCTTTCACTCATTAAAATGCAAATCAATTTATAACTTTTTTGAAATCCATTTTTTTCTGGATATTTTTATTCTTCTGTTACTCACTTTTAAAATAAACCTACCAGTGGTCAAATGTACAAAATTTGCAGGGGATCAAATACTTTTCCCCCTCATTGTAGATGTGAGGGTAAGGCACCCTCACACTTTTGGTCATTTAGCAGATTTTAGTATACGCCATCAAATTCAACTGCAAGCCTGGTATTGCACTATTGGTAGCCATTGTATTTCAAAATATAATCTAAAATATTAATCGTTTTTTTTTTTAGAAATGTCTATTCTGTCGTAAAACAAAATAGAGCCTAAAGATGTACTTTCTTTGTTGTGCAAAGACAAAAACATAAAAAAAATATTTTTCAAATGCATCCACTTAGAAAAAAAAAAAGTTGAATGCAACTTCTATGCCAAACACTAATTTAATAACAAAAGCGGTTAATCACTAAGAATCACATGCCAGGTATTACTCATAGATGCAGCAAATCTATACAACAAAGCAGCAGAGCTGCCTTGAGTAACTATGGCTACCTATCTGTAATGTCATGAGGGAGCAGTGTGGGTGAATTTCAAACTCTTGGTCTCTGTGGTAACCTACATTTGTGCAACTAGATAAAGATTAGGGCCATAAACATTTGTGCATGTTGTCAATGTAAAATTAAGTACCAATCAAATGATTCAATTTGGAAAAGTTTAAGAATGATCAAATGCACAAGCTTCCAACGTAGGCTTGTCTTGTGTTATTTTGTTTTAGAAATTACAGATGAGTTCAGTTAAGACTTTTGTGAGCAAAATCGCATATTAACCAAGAAGAACACTTCTACTTCTTCACAAGAGAAGCCCGATACTTTATACAGCAGTCCAGTATCAGTCCAGTATTCTAGAATATCTCAAGGGCAGAATGTTCCAGGAGATCCAAGCAAGAAAACACACATTATATATATATATATATATATATATATATATATATATATATATATATATATATATATATACACACACACACAGAATGTACAGTATGTCACTCACACATAGGCAAGGAAACATTGTTGCTTTAATTTAACCACTTCAGCCCCAGAAGGTTTATGACCATGTCATTCTTTGCGATATGACACCGTGTTCTTTTAACCGACAATGGCGCGGTTGTGCGATGTTGTACCCAAATAAAATTGACGTCTTTTTTTCCCCCCCCACAAATAGAGCTTTTTTTTCGGCGGTATTTGATCTGCTTTTTCTTTTTTGCGCTAGAAACCAAAAAAAAAAAAAAAAGATCAACAGTTTTGGGAAAAAATAATTATATATAAATACATACTTCATGCTATAAAGCAGGGGTGCCCAACCTTTTGAAGACCGAGGGCCACTTGAGCAACCTGGTAAACAGTCGCGGGCCACAATGAGCGGAGCGGGCGGATGGCAGGTCCATGTCTGCTCTGCATATGCAGAGCACACACAGCCCACTATACTCTCTTTTTTTTTTTGCGGATCGGATTTGAGGTAGGACACAAGTCGGTTTACATCTGCCACTCCTGATGCCTAGTACACACGAGAGGATCGATCCGGACCGTTTCCGCGGATAAATCCTCTGGCGGACTTTGATCTCATGGTTGTACTAACCATGAGATCAAAATCCCCGCGGAATTCCCTCCGCGGTGACGTGTCGCGCCGTCGCCGCGATGATGACGCGGCGACGCTGTAATATAAGGAATTCCACGCATGCGTCGAATCATTACGACGCACGCGAGGGATGTAATCGGACGGATTGATCCGCTGTGTCTGTACAGACCAGCGGATCAATCCGCTGGACTGGATTCCAGCAGGTAGATTTCTTAGCATGCTAAGAAATTTTGATCCGCTGGAAATCCATCGGCCCGAAAAAAATCTGCGGATAAATATCCGCTGGGTTGTACACACCAGGGGATCTATCCGCTGAAACCGGTCCGCGGATAAATTTCAGCGGATCGATCCTCTCGTGTGTGTACGGGGCCTTAGAGGTGAATGGAGGGTCCAATTGGGTCAGGCTGACCGTGTGAAAGGGGCCCAAGGCAGCTTTCACACAGATGCACTATAGTTTACCCGCACCGCTGGTGCAACGCAGTGTACCTTTCCTGCACTTTGCAATAGACTTCTATTATATTCTGCAGGTTTGGTGCACTTTCAGAAAGCTCACCAAACTCGCAGGTAATAACAGAATTCTATGGCTCAGTGCAGGTAACACGCAGGTGCGCTGCTCTGCATCTGCGGGTCAGTTTGAAAGCAGCCCAGTAACCACTGTAGAACAGATATGCCCATATTTACTGTGAATTTATTAATAAAACTGACCTTTAATAACAGTATTCTATCCTATCCCAGAGCAGGAGGTTGTGGGCCACATCAGAGGGCTCTGCAAGCCACATGTGGCCCCCAGGCCACTGGTTGGGCACCCCTGCTATAAAGTATATCCCACAAAAAAAGCGTCTTCATCAATTTAGGCCAATATGTATTCTGCTACATATTTTTGGTAAAAAAAAAATCCCAATAAGTGTATATTGATTGGTTTGCGCAAATGTATTGATTTTTATATTTATTGTTTTTTTTTTTTTCAAAAATATTTTATTGGGTTTACAGGAAAATCGTATAACAGAGACAAAAGGACTAGGGTACAATGACTAGTCCACAAAGAATTGTACAAAGTCCAGTGGTGTACAGCATTAACATACAGGTAAAGATATTTCACAGACTTGCTTAATTGTTGGAATAGTTTAGGACTATAAGACAGACCTCCAGGGAGAGGCAAAGGTAAAGATAAAGGTAAGTAAAGGCTAAAGAAAGAAGTAGAGAGAGGGAGGAGAGCAAGAAGAGATCTTTATACATTCTAGATGCACAATAGCTAGAACCATATCTTAATACCTTGGAGCACCATATGTGAACTTGACTCATTAGTCAGAAATAAAGGGCAATGGGGGGAGGGGAAGATAGTTACACTGTGATATCATAGTACCTCGGTTGAGGGGTGTTCACGTAGGTTGGGGAGTTGTAAAAGCAAATGAACCTGAGGATAAGGCATTTTTCTGAGGTAGATAGGCAATGCATGATGAAATTTATTGTTTTTTAACCTAGCAATTGCAGCGGGACTACGACATTACAGAGGACAAATCTGACACTTAGTGACACTTTGAGGACCAGGGACACTAATAAAATGATCAGTGCTATAAAAAAAAAAAAAGTACCGTCACTGTACTTATCACACTGGCAGGGAAGGGGTTATCAGGGGCAATCAAAGGGTTAAATGTGCTCCTGGAGAGTGCTTTCTAACTGTGTGGGGGTGTTTTGACTGTGGGAAGACAGATCAATGTTCCTGCTTAGAAGGAACATAAGATCTCCATTCTTCCCTCCAACAGAGAACGACTGGCGCGTCTGCTGGACCCACTGATTGGCTACCGCCGTATCCAATCACAGATAGAACAGGTCGCCGGCATGCACCCCAGACCCCCAGTGCACGAAATCACATACAGGTATGCGATTTCATGCAGGAGGGCCATGCTGCCCGCAGTATATTTATGTGGGGAGGTTCATAACAGGTTAAAATAGAACGAAGCAGTTTCCCATTTCCCTAGAATTGTGTTGATGAGCTTTCTCCTTTGATGGGCATATACTGTCAATTCTTAGAATTAAATGAAAGTTCCATTTGAACATCACTATTCACTACTATATAGCAGATTGCACACAGCTGATCACATGGGTAAACAGCCTCATCATTGGCTCTTTACCAAGATCAGGTTTGTGCCATGTCCCAGTGATGCCGCCCCCCCAGCACGGTGAGACTGGGGCGACGTCATATGACGTTGGCCGAGAACAACAGGGCATCCCTCCTGCTGTCACTTGTATATACGGTGGGCAGGAGTTAGTTGAACCACAATTTAACAGCATCTTTTCCAGTGTTGCTTTAAGTGAATAAATATGCAGGTAAAGATGATCTTTATGAAGCACAAGTAACAAACCCCCTTGTGGTTATGTTCGATGAACAGAAAAACAATTACCATTCTGCATAGAAACTAAACACCTACATTAGACATAATTAGTTTTGTGAGCCTCAGAAACAGCACTTGTAACGGCTCATAATGGATAATACATGTTGACTGACTATAGCTACCATTATTTTGAGCACAAATCACACTGTAGTACATGCAGCTATAATTTAATGTATTCAGTCTCTCTCATCAATGTGTAGTATTTAGGCAAAAGCAAAAACTCAGCAAAGCAGATATATCGGTATATTCCTTCTGTGTCATAATCCTGGTAATTTACCCCTTAACCTTCAAAAATGTGCTTAAATTGTCTGTAAACCTCAGATGTGAACAAACCCTACCCCTCTATCGTGTGTACTTGTCTCAATCCGGACCACCAAGAGTAATTTCAGTCTGCTACTCTGCTATCAGCACGAGTCACTTCTGACAATTTTTCCTGACACCAAGAGAAAAAAAAAAGTGAGAGGAGGGACCTCCAGCTGATTGGCAGCCTAAGCTCTGTTCCTATGTGCTGTGTGAAGGAGGGCATGTTTCTTCCCTCCAATCAGCTTTCAGAGCTCTCCTCACTGAGCTATGCAGTCTAACTTCAGTTCTCTTCCTCCATTTTTCTGAAAGACTGACGAGCTTATATATTCTGCACTTTGAACAGTTCTAGAGGAGAGTAGACTGCAGACAGATACAACTTATGTAAAAGGGTTTGTTTCATCTCTGTGTATAACCTGATGCCAGTCACCTCACTGTGTATATGTAAGGGTTTACAGCCACTTTAAGCAACAATATTCAGTACTCTCATACAAGAAAATGCAGGGATTTTTTTTCCTTACATGTTAAAAGTATGAACCAACACATGACTCAAACAACATCAGACATAATCCTAGGATTTTCTTTTTGAAGTGGTGGCCAACTTTCTCATGAATCGCTTTCAGAAACGCTCCCATCGCCGTTTCTCGGGCATACCATTTTTACTGGCATGCCCAAGAAAAGATTTGATGGTGTGGTCACAGAGGCGGACAGAGACAAGATTGTCTCTGATCGCCTCTATGGCCTTGGAGGACTGGAGCTTCGGTCTAAAGCAGAAGTAAACTTTAACCTTTTTGGTTTTATAAAGTTAAAAAGGGAGAGATCTGGGGTCTCTACATAAAGAGGACCTGTCATCCTTATTTCTATTACAAGGGATGTTTACATTCCTTGTAATAGGAATAAAATTGATCCCAGAAAAAATTTAATACATTTTTTTTTTTAAAGAGGGACAGTGTAAAAATCTTTTTTTTAAAGCGTTGCATTCCTTTGTGCTCGTACGCAAAAGCATACGCAAATCGCGCACGCATATGTAAATTGTTTGCGCCACATGTGAGGCATCGCCGAGAACGTATGAGCGAGAGCAATAGTTCAAGCACTAGACCTAACCCTAAACAGGTATTCTGCAAAACCTTTTAAAGCGTCTCTTATGGAGATTTTTAAATACCGTAGTTTGTTGCCATTCCATTAAGCATGCTCAATTTTAAAATTGACAGGTTAGTTTTTTTTTTTTTATTATTCATTAAAAGTGACCCTAGAGTCTCTGCTAAAATATATTATAATTATATAAATAAATATATAAATATATATATATATATATAAATATATATATATATATATAAATAAATATATATATATAAATAAATATATATATATAAATAAATATATATATATATATATATATATAAATATATATATATATATAAATATATATATATATATATAAATAAATATATATAAATATATATATATATATATATATATATATATATATATATATATATATATATATATATATATATATATATATATATATATATATATATATATATATATATATATATATATATATATATATATATATATATATAAATATAAAATATATATATATATATATATATATATATATATATATATATATATATATATACATACATATATAAAATATATATATATATATAAAATATATATATATATATAAAATATATATATATATATAAAATATATATATATATATATATATATATATATAAAATATATATATATATATATATAAAATATATATATATATATATATATATATAAAATATATATATATATATATATATAAAATATATATATATATATATATATAAAATATATATATATATATATATATAAAATATATATATATATATATAAAATATATATATATATATATAAAATATATATATATATATATATATAAAATATATATATATATATATAAAATATATATATATATATATAAAATATATATATATATATATATAAAATATATATATATATATATAAAATATATATATATATATATATATATATATATATATATATATATATATATATATATATATATATATATATATATAAAATATATATATATATATATATATATATATATATATAAAATATATATATATATATATATATATAAAATATATATATATATATATATATATATATATATAAATATAAAATATATATATATATATATAAATATAAAATATATATATATATATATATATAAAATATATATATATATATATATATATATATATATATATATATATATATATATATCTGCAACTAACGATTATTTGGCCAATTATTGTTTCGATTAATCGGTTAATAACCTTAAAAAAAAGTAATTTTGCTGCGATTTGCATTTTTTTGGGCCAAATTGTTGTTGGTAGATTAAAAAAACACAAATTGACGCAAAAACATATTACATGCTTTTCTGCAGCTTCTCCATTGAAGTATATTGAACCAAAAAACAAAAAAGCACAGGTGTGCATTAAAAAAAGTCCTTGCCCTTTACAAATATGCAGCAGCTGAAAAAAGCATGGATGTCAACGTGTCCCATAGGAAACAATGTAAATGAACTGTAGTGTGTTTCTGCAAAAAAGCACCAAAACACAGGCGGTGTGACCCAGGCCTGAGATGCTTCGTAACATAATGGGGTAAAAAAAAAAAAAAAAAAAAATTAGTAAAAAAAAAAAGAGCAAATAATCGCTACTGTAAGGGGTTAATTTTTTTTACTGTGGTACAGTGAAAGTAATATTTACAGTAGCGATTTGCTCTTTTTGTACTATAAAAAGGGATATTTTTTTTTAAACCCCATTATGTTACTGGCCGATTAATCGATTATGCAAATAGTCATCGATTATGAAATTAATCGATTAGTTGTCGATCGATTAGTTGTTTCGGCCCTATAATATATTTATTTGGGGGCGTGTTAGTCACGTTCTAGCAAAAAATACTGGATTTAAAACTTTTAAACAAAAAGTTGCAGAAAATGCGTGGTCTTTGGATACTAAACTTAAAAACATTATCTGTGTATAGCCACTAAAAAAAAAAAAAAACACAACAAAATATTTGCCTAAATTTTCCCTAACTATTTTGTAATTATATTAAATACTTTGTCTGTACATATATCTGTGGTCGCCAAATGTTACAAAGTAATTGTATATTTAAGATTTAATAACTCACATATATGATATATGGTTAAAATAAGAGTTCTATTGTCCAGAGCGAAAGCTTTAACATAACACACATTTATTAGAGCTTATACAAAGTCTAATCTAACACACAGAACCTATCTATAGTCTCAAACACGACCGTAGGTTAAAATACATACATTTACATGAAGGAATCTAGAGTATATTCCTCTAAAACATTAGATTACAAGCGTGTGCAGTTGCTACATGTAATAACATTCCTATACCATAGTTACCCTTTTAAGACCCATGCTTTTAGGTCAGGTGTCTATCAAAGTCATCCTTCCATCAAGTGATGCTTCCATAAAGTGAAATTCCCTTCCCCTCTGCAGTCGAGTATATCTCTCTATGCCGACGTCCCATTGGTTGGCCTAGCTAGGATCACGATTGGAGGCCTGACTACATAAGTCAGCCCCCTTTCATGCAAATCCTGGTGACTATATACGGCAGCAGATTAAAGTGAACCTTCCCAGGCTTAAACAGGGTGGGGCTATTTTGATTGAACATCCCAGCATGGGGTCCATCACATAAGGTGGTTTAATTCACCGACTCCAAAATGTCTGGTAACAAACAAAGAACTTTGCTATGTGCTAAATGCCATGAATTAGCATGCTAAATGAACAATATACTATGTACTCTGACTGAAATGTCTTCAGCCACTACTAAGAGAAATATATTCATTATTACAATATACACACACACACACACACACACACACACACACACACACACACACACACACACACACACACACACACACACACACACACACACACACACACACACACCTCTATTTAATTTAGATTACCCAAAAACCATATGGCAACAATATGAATACAAAATAAGATGTAGGTCAAAATTCTTACTCTATGCCAACTTATAGAAGCCTAAAACGTTAAAAAGTGATAGCATTTGTCTATGGCACAACTGGACAGAAAATCAGTTTGTCTTGCAGAACACAGCTCCTTTAAAAATTAGATTTTTAGAAAATTTCAGTTACCACAATGTCTTTGAAATTTTACACTTCATGTTATTATAAATTCTTTAAAATAGATTATATGTAATTAAAATGTTGTATTTGCTTAAAAAGATCCAAATAAAAAGTCAACAAAGTATGTTGTCCACACAATTTAAACAGCAATAGGTCTGAAACTTCTATGCATTTATGACATCCGATTCAAGATCTAGAAAGAAATTCTAAAAAAGGAGGAAATGGGGAAAGCTTAAGAAACACTAGTGCTTTTGTTGACAAGTAAAATCCATATAATTAGGATGGATATTAAATATGTTTCTTCAAATATGAAATAATGACCACTGTTTAACAGGTGGCCAGTGTTTTGCAATTTCCGTGCAAAGTCCACCTTCCGTTCCAACATCTTGAACTGATTAAGAGTGAGAAGCAACTCAGCAAAAAGGTGCAACCAGATCTATATAAATCTTCATTTGTTTAAAAGCTGGGCAGGGGAGAAAGGGTAAAAGAAAATGTCAGCGTCTCCCAGGACCCAACAAATATTTTCTCACATATGATATAGACCGAACTGCAGTTTACAGTATTGTGACCATATTAAAGACATATGGTCAGACATATCAAAACATAACCAAGCTGAAATCCACTCTGCCGACCCAACCATTCTAAGCCTAATCTATCTACCCTGTAAAAGGAAATAGGTGTATACTTGCCTATCCTGAAGTCGCTCTTGTCTGGTAATGATTTATCCAGCATCGGCTTTAGTGTAGAGGAAAGATCACAGACAACGGCTGCAGCTGGGCGAATCTACTATAAACTTACTATAGGTCATCCATTGTCCGCTCTCCATCCTCTACACTGAAGCCGGCGATGAGAAGGGATCATGTGACCAGACAGGAGCAACTTCAGAATAGGTAAGTATAGACATCTTTCCTTTTACAAGATGGATAGATTAGGCTTAGCATTAGGGTCAGAGTCGACTTAAGCTTAGTTAGGTTTTGACTTGACTTGCCTTCTACTTTAAAGCGGAGGTTCACCCTAAAAACATGTACCGTATTTAACATTTCATTCAGCATAATTCCAACATTTACACTATGCCATTTTTTTTTTTGCTGTACATACCGTCTTATTGTTATTTTCCCACACGGCTTCCGGGTTCTCACTCCTGCGGGAGTAGGCATTCCTATGCAGAGGCTAGATGATTGACGCCTTGTAAAAAACTCTCACCCCCCCCCCCCGACGCATAAGGCGCGTCACCAGTTTTCCGAAAGTAGCCGAATTGCTAGTCAGCGCCTGCCGTGTAGAGCTGACTGCGCAGGCGCC
Organism: Rana temporaria; assembly: GCF_905171775.1. Taxonomy (NCBI): domain Eukaryota; kingdom Metazoa; phylum Chordata; class Amphibia; order Anura; family Ranidae; genus Rana; species Rana temporaria. The sequence goes on along the minus strand of NC_053499.1, from coordinate 34,621,431 downwards.
GTATAGAGCCGGCTACTATCAGGAAAACTGGTGATGCGCTGGGGGGGAAGTTTTTCACAAGGCGTCAATCATCTAGCCTCTGCATAGGAACGCCTGCTCCCGCGGGAGTGAGAACCCAGAAAACAACAATAAGACGGTATGTACAGCAAAAAAAAAACGGCATAGTGTAAATGTTGGAATTATGCTGAATGGAATGTTAAATACATGTTTTTAGGGTGAACCTCCGCTTTAACTCTAGTGAAATCTTCTTCATAAGAAATATGTCGCCTTTGGAAATATTCTCGTTTTCTGTGTGGTTATACAGTTCATAACCACCTGACAGAGGGTCCAACCCTTCTTGTGTAAACAGCACACTGTTGTTAATTAAGAATAGTATCCTAATGCACAATAGTAGAAGTAGCACAATTACTGTATCTGGGTATAATAACCTTCTATGAGGATGTGAGCTGCCATCTAGATAAAGGAAGGCCCGTAGACGTGGTGTATCTAGATTTTGCAAAAGCATTTGACACAGTTCCCCATAAACGTTAACTGTACAAAATAAGGTCCGGGCGAGTTCAGAGGGTAGTGATAAATTGTCAGGGTTCCGTGCTGGGACCAATCCTATTTAATTTGTTCATAAATGACCTTACATAATGGGGTAAACGGTGCATTCTCTGTATTTGCAGACAATACTAAGCCAAGCAGAGCAATAACTTGTCCCCAGGATGTGGAAACCTTGCAAGAAGATCTGAACAAATTAATGGGGAGGGCAAAAACATGGCAAATGAGGTTTAAAGCGGGAGTTCACCCATAAAACAATTTTTTCAAACAATCCCCTTAGATGGATGCTCATTTTGTCTAGGGGAATCGGCAAGTTGTTTTAAAATATGAGCAGTACTTACCGTTTGAGATGCATCTTCTCCGTCGCTTCCGGGTATTGGTCTTCGGGAGCGGGCGTTCCTTCTTGATTGACAGTCTTCCGAGAGGCTTCCGACGGTTGCATCCATCGCGTCACTAGTAGCCGAAAGACTCTATACGTTCGGCTTCTTTCGGAAAATCGTGACGCGATGGTTGCGACCGTCGGAAGCCTCTCGGAAGACTGTCAATCAAAATAGGAACGCCCAGTCCCGCCGCCCATACCCGGAAGCGGCGGAGAAGATGCATCTCGTAAACGGTAAGTACAGCTCATATTTTAAAACTAGCCGATTCCCCTAGACAAAATGAGCATGAAGCGAAGGGTAAAAAGTGTTATGTACGGGTGAACCCCCGCTTTAATGGAGGAAAAACGTAAAACAATGCATTTGGGTGGCAAAAATAAGAATGCAATCTACTAACTAGGGGGAGAACCACTGGAGGAATGTAGGATGGGAAAAGGACCTGGGGGTCCTAGTAGAGGACAGGCTGAGCAATGGCATGCAATGCCAAGCTGCTGCTAACAAAGCAAACAGAATATTGGCATGCATTAAAAAGGGGATTAACGCAAGAGATAAATGATAATTCTCCCACTCTACAAGACTCTGGTCCGGCCTCACCTGGAATATGCCGTCCAGTTCTGGGCACCAGTCCTCAGGAAGGATGTACTGGAAATGGAGCGAGTACAGGGAAGGGCTACAAAACTAAAAGGGTCTGGAGGATATTAGTTATGAAGAAAGGTTACGAGCACTGAACTTTTTCTCTCTGGAGAAGAGACGCTTGAGAGGGGATACGATTTAAATTTTTACAAATAACATACTGGTGACCCACAATAAAACTTTTCCGTGGGAGTTTAATAAAGACACATTGCCACTAATTAAAATGAGAAGAAAATAGGTTTAAAGGGGGTTGTAAATGTTTGTGTAGGCAAGTATATGTTTAAAAAAAAAATATATAATATAATTATATATAAATATTTATATATTTATTTATTTATATTAAATTAACCTATACGACCACTTTAACCTTAAACTTCGTAGAGGGTTCTTTACTGCAAGAGCAGCAAGTGTGAAATTCCCTTCCACAGGCGGTGGTTTCGGCGGGGAGCATCAATAGTTTAAAAAAACTATTAGATAAGCACCTGAACGACCACAACATACAGGGATATACAAGGTAATACTGACATATAATCAAACACACAGGTTGGACCTGATGGACTTTTTTCAACTTCGCCTACTACACAACTATGTAACAAAGATATATTAGGGCTCGCCCACTCATGGTTTAACTCCAATCTAGGCTAAACACCTTTAGCATGCGGTTAGAAACATATCTCCTACTTTTAACTACAGAGCAATAATATATTTAAAAGGAATAGCACAAACCAGTGTAAATATTAGGGGGGCCCTTTACAAGATTCTTCCACAGGTTCTGTGTTTGGTAACACTAAGTGCAGAAGCAGCTAGAGGAAGATCAGAGATTGACACAGAGGAAGAGAATTGGGAGACCCATTTGTATTTCCTGCAGAACAAAGCCTCCAATAGCGCAGAGTTTGCCTTTTATTCAGACATGGTAGAAAACTCCTCTAAGTAAGGAGGGGAGAACCCTGATGGGGTTAAGGAGGTCTTTAAGGGGAACAGTGGTTAGGTCTTGCAGAATCAGGACTTATAAAAATCTGCAGATCACCCCTGAGCTATTAGCGTGCAAGTGTAAAGTGGTAGGGTTCGAGAGAGAGACCACACCAAAATTCAAGTAAGAACATACATGCCTCTTGTATTAGACAATATTTGCTTATCCTAGAGTTCAGCTTTACGTCTTCTGTGACCAGTCACTCTAGCCATCCCTATCCCTGAAGATCTCTATCCCTAAGGAAGACACGTGACCAGTGACGCAACGCGTCGGGTGGAGCCTTGTGACGTCAGTTCCGGTGGCGTTTTAACAGAAGTACGGTGAGGAGGCCCGTGTGTCACTACTTCCATTGATTTTTCCTTTACTTGATGTAAATTTATTTAGTAAAAAAACTGCTTACTTTTCATTTGGCAATATTGCACTATGGCTGCTTTGTTTCCTTTGAGCGCCATTTATACAAGAAGTGCCATTCCTTGGAGCGAGCCGTTTCCTCTATATGTGGAATTACCCAAGATGTTTTGATGCCAAGTTTTGGACGTAGTTCTTCGTCTTCGCCTGGAACCTGGATGCCTTTACAAATCCCATCAGCAGGGATCCTTATCTGGACTAGCCTTGTTTGACCCTTGGGTCATTGTTTGAGGTGAGCGGCCAATTCATAAATTTAACAGTCGATGCTTGGATAGATGTTTTATTTTTTTCTTCTATCAAGTTATCGCTATGAGATTTTTGCCTTTATATGAACTAACTCCTACCATTGGGCTTTAGTTGGACTTTATTCACATTTAATTTATTTGTATGTTTGGATACTCAGCATATTTTTTCTTTGAGTGTACTACTTTATGGCACATTATTGAATAAGCGCACCATTCTCATCTTTTTCTTTTACATTATGCAGTGTCTTTCGAGTACACTACTAAGTGGTTGCAGCCAATTCACGGACACTATACATGTACTATATATATATATAAATATATATAAATATATATATATATATATATATATATATATATATATATATATATATATATATATATATATATATATATATATATATATATATATATATATATATTATATTTCTGCATTTATTTTCACTATATTCACTGGAGGTTGATGGTTTATATTTACCTAAAAAATAAGAACATAGTAGCGCGCAAGTTTACTCTTACAACACATACGCCATAAGGAGTCATCAGGGACAGTTACACCAGGAGGTAGTGCCACAGATCTGGACCTCTAGAGCACCACTTGTCAAACGTGCTTCACTACATACCTAGGTGAGCACCCAACTTTGAGTCCAGGGCCAGAGGGCAACATTAAAAAGGCCAGTCCCGCATCTTCTTCACATTATCTACTTATGTTCCCCACTGAACCGGCCAAATTTTGCGTATGGAGAGCTTTAGGCTTATGAACCATTGTATGAATGAAGAACCCTTAGGCATATAGGCACTTGTATGCATTTAAACTGCTGACAGTTTTCCCTTTAGGGGTGGGCGGATGCTGGGTCGACACTCACGGGTCCAGTGCCTTGTTACACAAATTTTATAGTCACTGACCCTCTTCCCCCCTTTATTGACCAGCTTAGTATGTACTGTTACCTTGCTTGATCCCTTTGTAGGACTTGGATTTTAGATAATAACTACCTTCTGTGTTTAACGATACCTTGTTTTGCCTATATTGACTCCTTTTGGATGTTATGTGATATACTGTAAAATGTTCTCTACGCCTTATCTGTATTTGTATGATTCTCAATAAAACACTTTGGAAAATTAAACTGCTGACAGTTTTGGCATCAGTCTTGTGCATTATAAAATTAAAAAAGTTAAATAAAAATGTACCTGGTTCTTCAGTGAAAGGTCTGACAACTGCCAAGTTGCTTTCATTCTGTGTCATTCTGACTAGCATTTGCGTTTTCTGAACATGCTTCTCTGCTCCTAGGAAAAAAAATAAAAAATAATCAGGTTATAACAAATTAAAGTGTATCTGAAAGAAATGAGTCTTGAGCATTTGGGTTCATGCAACGTAAAAAAAAAAAAAAAAAAAAAAAAAGGATTTCTAAATGTTTTGCTTTTAATAAAACCTATATCTTCGACACACCTATATCCAGACACATACACTCCGAGGGTGAGCGCTTTATCGCAGGGTTGGTAAACATTCCTGCACACTCCTAAATTGAACTGTAAGCAGTAAAGCTAATGCACATTGTGCTAGTAGATTGTTCTGTAATCACCGTGTGTAGTGTGCAGCTCAAGTTGGATCAGGTGTACATCTACAGGAATTTCCTACAAAGTGAAAGTGTTTGTGAACCTAAAAAACAAACAGATCCTGTTCCCTTAAAGCATGTTCTACAACACAGTGCTTGTGCCGCGTCATTTGGCCCCTTCTATCACCTAACAACCCTGGCTGATCCTGCCTGGCTATACCTTGTCCCTTGTAAACTGACCACGGTTTATCATGGCTGCCGAGCCTTGACACTGGTCAGTTTATGTGCCTCCATCTGCCGCCCTGCTTTATCCTTCTCTCCCCGCCTGTCTGCTTAAGTCAGTGCCCGCCCGCTCCCCTCCTGCTGCTCTCTTAACTACTATAAAGTCCTTCCATCCCCTCTAACATACAAAAACGTGCCCCTGTGCCTGTGTTGTATAAAAATACCCCAATCTTTACCTATATCAGAGCGCCTCCTGGCACTCATGTGACTCCTCGGCTCCCTCTCCTCTCTTCCCCTCCTTCCAGGCTGACTTCATCGGCAGTGATTGGCCCCACCCACAGGGTCCGATATAGGTATAGATCGGCATATTTTTTATATAACACTGGGACACACTTATGTTGCAGAGGGGATGGGAGGTTTTTATAGTAGTGGGTTAACAACCACTGTAACCACTTATTTACTGGGCACATATACCCCCTTCTTGCCCAGGCGAAAATTTCAGCTTTCGGCACGGTCACGCTTTAAATGAAAATTGCGCGGTCGTGCAACGTGGCTCCCAAACAAAATTGACGTCCTTTTTTCCCCACAAATAGAGCTTTCTTTTGGTGGTATTTGATCATTTCTGCGGTATTTATTTATTTTTTACTTTTTTTCCTCAGTTTTGGCCGATACGTATTCTTCTACGTATTTTTGGTAAAAAAAAAAAAAAAAAAAAATCGCAATAAGCGTATAGTGATTGGCCTCCAGTGGCCGAAGGACCCGAGGCCGTAAAAAGACGGCCTCCCGGCATTGTAGAACCACCTTGTGGCCGTCTTTTTACAATGCCCTGGGTCTGAAGTTAAAGGATGTGCATAGTGCAGGAAAAGAAAACCTCTTCTGAACACTGCAAACTTACAGCTCAGAACTGACAGTATCCTGCAAATTCTCCGATACCCAAAACAAATACCTTTGCAGTGTGACTTATGCCCATACAACATGAAAGTGCTCAAATCGCACTGCAAAGAATCACGTGTTTTCAACAGGAATGTGGTGCGATTCCTCTCTCCGAATCACCTTCAGTTTCCCGTACTACTCCCGTGTGAACGCAGGCTTGTCAGTGACTGTTACATAATTCAGAAAGGAATTGCACTGCACTCCTTTTCAAATTACATGTGATTATTTGCAGTGCGATTTGAGCCCATTCATTTTGCATGGGCTCGGTAATTGGTATCGGACTTAAATTTTTAGTTTTCTTCTGCTCGATCACTTTGCATTTTGTAAATTGATAAAAACAATTAAAATATATATGTTTGAAAGCATTCTTTCAACAACTGTAGAAAAATGCAGAAATGAGCATAGCAGGACTCTGACAACTGGGCTGAATGTTGTCCGGCACTAAACATACAGATTTGTTAATGGTAAACATTACACATACAGGGTATGAATCTACAGGGGCACAGACATCAATAAAATTTACAGGTGTTTTAATCCTTCTCCATTCTATTAAAAAAAAAAAAAAAAAAAAAAGGGTTCCGTCTTAAATTAAACTATAACTTCAGGGGTATAGTTACTTTAAATTTGTGGCTTTTTACTAAAGCGGTAGTAGACCGCAAATAAAGATTTCAACAAAATAGTCCCCTGCCTGATAACAGCATATTATGAGTATACATAGCATATGAAATACTTGCCTTAAAACAAAAAACCCTCCAGCGGCGTGCTGTCACTGCCAACGGGACTTGCATCTTCATCTGGTTTTCCTTTTGGGCTCGCAGGCTTTGCCTGTTTGACTGGCCGGGCCGCGATGACGTTACCATTGCGTCATGGCTTGCTCAATGGATGGCAAGCCGTCCATTGAGAGCAGAGTGTGCATGTGCCAATGACGTCACCGGCTGTTACTATAGTAAATAACTTCTAAACGATGCAAGTTTAAGAGATATTTAATGTACCAACCGGCAAGTCTTATTTTAGGCTTACCTGTAGGTACAAGTAAACAGGGACTTTACTACCAATTTTACCACATAAGGACCTTGCCTGTTTTTCAGATTTGGCGTTTACAAGATTAAAACTGTTTTTTTTGCTAGAAAATTACTTAAAACCCCCAAACATTATATATATTTTTTTTTTCTAGAGAATAAAATGGCGGTCATTGCAATACTTTTTGTCACACCGTATTTGCGCAGCGGTCTTACAAGCACATTTTTTGGGGAAAAAAAATAACTTTTTTGAATAAAAAAATAAATAAGACAACAGTAAAGTTAGCCCAATTTTTTGTATATATTGTAAAAAATAATGTTACGCCGGGTAAAATGATACCCAACATGTCACGCTTCAAAATTGCACCCGCTCGTGGAATGGCGTCAAACTTTTACCCTTAAAAATTTCCATAGGCGACGTTTAAAAAATTCTATGGGTTGCAGAGGAGGTCTAGGGCTAGAATTCTTGCTCTCGCTCCAATGATCGCGGTGAAACCTCACTTGTGTGGTTTGAACACCGTTTTCATATGCGGGCACTACTCTTCTGCGCGCAAGCTCGTTGGGACGGGGCGCTTTAAAAAAAAAAAATTGTTTTCTTATTAATTTTATTAATTTTTACACAAAAAAATAAAATGGGTCACTTTTATTCCTACTACAAGGAATGTAAACATCCCTTGTAATAGAAAAAAGCATGACAGGTCCTCTTAAATATGAGATCTGGGGTCAAAAAGACCTCAGATCCCATATTTAGACTAAAATGCAAAAAAAAAAAAAATTGTCATTTGAAAAAATAAGAAAATGCCCCCTTAAGAAGCATGGGCGGAAGTGACGTTTTGACGTCGCTTCCGCCCTGCTATGCTATGGAGACAGGTGGGGGCCATCTTGCCCTCACTCGTATCCCAGCCGAGCAGGAGGAAGGACCCGATTGCCTCTGCCGCTGCCGACGGCTCCGGTTAGCAGCAGAGGGCGTGGGAGAGGGGAGGGAGGCCCCTCTCCCGCAGCCGATAAAGGTGATCTTGCAGCGTATCCGCCGTGAAGACCACCGTTATCGTTTAGAGGACCAGTCACTGAAAAGATGGATATCTCAGGTTGTGGCAGCAGCTGCTGCTGTTACCGAGATATCCATCTTTAAATAAATGACGTATATAAACAGTGAGGGGTCCTTAGTGGTTAATAGAAACAACTGATAGATTTAAATAAAACAACATTTCTAGCACTTTATCATTGAACCATTTGTAATGATTGATGGAAACCTTGCTTCTAGTTTTTGGGCAGACAGCCTCAAATAGGCAGTATATCCAGCATCCAAAAGAGTTAAAGGATAACAATTCTCAACAGCAAAAGAAAAAAACAAAAATAAAGCTTTAGCTTGTCTAAGTAGTAAAGCTCCGCTTTGTCAGGAAATTGCACTTTGTATCTAGCTCCACAAACCATTAGCCTTTTTTTTAACTCGCAAAGTGTCTCTCTCGCTCTCTCTCTGCAGACCAACACTCACTGGCTTCAACATTTGAAAGCCTATAAAGCAGCTAACTCCAACTAAAAGACCATACCTTTAGCATTGTTAGAGCAGTTTCCTAGGTCTCCTTGCAACCTACGGGACTACTAAGAACTCTAGGTGTAGTGATCAAATCTACGTCCTCTAAGAATCTTTTTAGGCTGCATCTTTTGCAGAAAACCAATAAGAAGCAAACCCTGCATAACTGACATTCAGTTCCTGGCCCAACTGTAATAATGTGAAAGTGGTCAGCTGGTGTATTGCGCTAAATCAATAAAACAGAACAAATCTTACGGCATGGTGTAGTCTGCGTGTACAAGAGAGGTGGGAAGGAAATGATTGATGCAATATCTGGTAATTCTGATTTGTTGGGGTCTTCAACAACTGTCTGATCCGCCCACACCACGGCCTTTTCCCTCTGCACCAAGTGCTCAATCTCTTGGAAATCAGACTCTACAACAGCACTAGATAATCCGCTGGCAGAACTGGATAACATTTCATATTGTCTTCTGAAGGCTGGTAGGAGATAGTTGAGCAACCTAAATTAACAACAGAACAAAGATAAACAATTAGATCTTCATTCTTTAAAATAAAAAAAATAAATAAAAAAAGTGTACACTACAGACTAAATTAGATTACAAAATTGTAAAAGACAAACACCTGTAATACGATCAGTTGAACGAAGAGAGTCTGTGCCCATTTACGAATACGCTCACAAAGGTTCACTGAATGTTGCAATTCAGGAAAATTGCAACCAAAATGGTATAGAGCCCCTGCTCCATTACACAAATTTTTCCCTACAATCCCCAATATCTGCTGGCGATGCGAGATCAGAAGGTTTTATGCTACACAAAATTGGGTGGGATTGTACCCTAAGGCAACAGTTTTTGAGGAAAGTACACGCTCTAAGGGCACGAGTCACCACATACACCCTAGATTACTTAATCACTTGCCATGCACATGGTTAATGCAGCTAAACTCTGTATTCCTGTTCACTGGCGATCCACAGATGTACCATCTATGAGGGAATGGCTAGTCAGGATCTCTAAGATTGAGGAGATGGGGGCATTAATCCATACATCCCAAGAATATTTACACAAAATTTCAAATATCTGGGCATGCTGGACTCCTTTCAAGTCTACTAAAAGGTATAGCGCCTACTGTCCGCTACCCGTCGCAACTACCTAAATTACCTGATAGGACACTCAATAAATGTATCTCAGATAGGGCATTGCGTCGGAGAGAGGTCCCTACCACCATCCCCATTTCCTTTATACCCTTTCCTCTCATCCCCCTCCTCCCCTTCCCCTATCTACATACACAAATGAACACTACACCCCACCACAATTAATTAGGAACTAAAATACCAGAAAGGGGCCGAGACTACCAATATCAATACTACCACTGTTGAACCTGCTGATATTGGTCTCAGTGGGATTATTTCCATTAAATGAGTTGGTTGACCCCAAAAACAATAAAGTTCCTCAATTGTTTCTTTCTGTTATCTGTAAATGCAAGATTAATGGCTCCACTAGTGAAACGACTTCTGTTTTTCTAAGATATTCATGCCATACCTTATGGGTCGTTAACATGCATCTTTCATCATACTATTTCATCATGGATTGGATACCATTTCAAATGATATGCTGATTGTACTGTATTGTAAACACTACTTCAGTATTTCCAATAAAATCGTTTTGTGGAATAAAAAAAAAAATTATAATACAGCCTTACCAACCATGGACAGGTGTTTGAGCAGTCATTTGGTTGTATTCTCTCCCCCTCACATGCAAATGCCGGCTCAATGTCAGGCTGACCCCAGGGGTAAAGCAGAGTTCCAGTCCCCCAAATGTGTTTTTTTTTTAAAGTCTCTGTACGGTCTGTTTTTCTTTAAGCCGATTATTGGAAAATGAAATATGTGGGATCTGGGAACCAGGGGAGTGACCAAATGCAAAAGTCCAGTCTCTGTGTGGTCCTAAACATTCAACTGGAATTTAAATGGTGCTTTCAGTATAATGCCTGAAGAGGAACAAACTTAAAAGGCATACAATCCAATAGAAAAAATAACTTAAAATTTCACTTACTTTTCACTATGACGATATTCTCGTTCTTGAAGGCATACAAGCCTGTTCATGTGATCAATCTGAGATTTTAAATCTTTTACCTCTAATTTTAGATGGCAGCACTCTAAATCTTTAGAAAGCTCCTGTAACAAAAAACAAACAAAAAAAAAGGCGTTCTCACTTAAACTGAACCAATGCATTCATTATTACCCACAGACAATGATCAGCAAGAGATTATGAAATGCCCAACTACTTCCAGGCCTTTACAATTAACTACTGGTAGTGATAAATTATTAATGAAAATGTCACAGGAGCTATTTATAGAAAAGGATCATGGCTACTCTGCAAGAGAAGCTTATGAAATATTAACAAATCAAATCTGTGAATAACCCAGAACCAATGGAAATGAACTTAAAAATAGAATTATTAGGACTGCAGTTTATACTTATGTATGATTTCTGCTCAGATGGCTAAGCCAGCAAAAAACAAGAATTTTTTGACTGCTAAAAAAACTACAGAAAGCTTGGCGTTTCTCCACATTAAAAGTTCAGCAGAAACACCATTTGTAATGGCTATCAAAAAGGTACATCACCTTTAGAAAAAAAGGAATTGTTCCTAAGCTCAGTAATTGTTGTATTTCATTTTTAAATGGGCAGCACAGCAATGAATATAAAAATAAAACTGCAGCTCTAGATTATGTACTTTCTTGCCGCTGCCCCCTGCAGTCTCACCTCTGTGCAATCCGGCACCCGACTTCATCCAGGTTGAATGAGGGTCAGCTTCATTCAATCCACACTCTGTGAAATTCAGGGTTATCATGAGCCTGTCCCCTGGGGGAAATCAGTGGTTTGCATTCACACAAGAATAATGCAAGGAAGAGTGCTGACGTTGTAAGGTCAGTGACATACTTTGCACCACTTTCCACCATAAGAGAAAAGGCAAAAAATTGGGACATGGGGTTGATTTACTAAAACTGGAGAGTGCAAAACCTGGTGCGGCCGTTCATGATAGCCAATCAGCTTTTAACTTCAGCTTGTTCAATTAAAGTGATTTTAAATAACATGCAATACTTACCTGCTCTTAGTAACTGTTTTGCACAGAGCAACCTATTCCCGTGTCCTTGGCTGGAGCTCCTGGCCCCTCTCTCCTGTTTAAATGCCCCCACAGCAAGCAGCTTGCTATGGGGGCACACAATTTGAGCTGTAGCTCCATGTGTCCATTCAGAGACAGAGCCTCACCCCTCCTCCATTGGCTAAGCGACTTTAAGGGAACTTCCCGGACGGCTGAGGCACTAGTGTACACCGCTGGATCGAGGGGGGACTTGGGTAAGTATTAGGGGGGCTGCTGCAGTTTTTTTTATCTTAAATGCATAGAATGCATTAAAAGGGGTTGTAAACCCTCAAGGTTTTTCACCTTAATGCATTAAGGTGAAAAACCTTCTGTAGTGCAGCAGCTCCCCTAATACTTGCCTAAACCCGATCTTTACAGCAACGAGAATGAGCTCAGCAGCTCCAGCCACTGTCTCGGGTCCTCATTGGACAGATTGATAGCCATTGGCTCCCACTGGAAAAAGAGTACCACTCCAAGCCCTGCGACCTATACTGTGCTCCCGCCCTGTAGTACTGACAGGTGCAGACTCTGTGCTGATCCATGGAAAAAAGAAATGATCCTGGACTGCCGCACTCTGAAAGAAGATTTATTGAAACAAAAATGAACAAAGGATAAAATCCAAAGTAGGACATCCAAAAAATCATGCAACACCGCAATCAATGGTAGAAAGTGGACACAAAAGCTTTTTTGTCCCGTGTCCACTTTCTACCATTGACTGCAGTGTTGCATGAATGTTTGGATGTCATACAGCTTTAGTTTCAATAAATCGCCTATCGGAGTGCGGCAGTCCAGGATAATTTCTTTTTTCCATTGGCTCCCACTGCTGTATTTTTTTTAATAACAAAAACACAATAAACCTTTACAACCCCTTTAAGGTAAAAACAAATCCTGCCTTTACAAAAAAACCTGGAAGCCGATTTGTTTCCATAAACATCTGCACCATATTTTGCACTCTTATGTGTTAGTAAATAAACTTCTATAATGAGCCCATTGAAAAGAGAGTAAGAGAAAGAGAATTTGGCACACATGTAGCCCCATTTCTCCTCTACAAGTGTGCAAAGTTTGTTGTCTGGGGGACCTACGGCTGGGGAGCACCGATTTTTCAAAGCCGGGCACCTCTTCCATGGACTCCCATGTTAAACGTCAGTCTAGGCATGGGCACAGTGAGGCACTCAGATGGACACCCTAGGCTTATACTCAAGTCAATAGATTTTCCCATTTTTGGTGGTAGAATTAGGCGCCTCGGTTTATATTCGGGTCGGCTTATACTCAAGTATATACAGTAATGGTCTAGGCCTTTTTTGGAGCATCAAAAGGCACATTTTTTTGTGTATGAGAAAAATGTCTGAATTGGCCCTGGCTGGAACTGGTTAGAGGTTTGTAAACCGGTCCAAAAAAAAAAAAAAAAAATGTAAGAAACATGACAGGAAAATGGCAACATTTCTATAAGCAATTATTACCTTTGGGATCTGGTTGTCTGATCCCAACAATTTCATTTCATTTTCCACACGATGGAGCCAATGTGTGTTCTCATCAAATCGTTTTAGTTCTTCCTCCTTTCTCATTTGTAAAAGGTTTTGCTTGGCTTTCAAAGCCTCTAGCCTATGATTCTTCCTATTTGTAGCCTGAAACAAATAATCACATTACAACAGTTTTGAACATACATCATGTTAGTCTTCAGTTCTTCTCCATTCTGATGACAGTGTGGTTGGATCGCCAAGACACAAGTGGGTAAGGCAAGGAGAAGTTACCAACCAGAAATCAACTTTTATTGCCAAGGCTACAGGAAATTGATAACGGATTGCTATGGTTTACTGCACATCATCACTACCCTGTGCAATGATTTACTGAATAGTCTCAAACCTCACTGATAGGAAAGCTTCTCCCTGGACCACCACCCCCATCAGGTGTCCTGGGAATTCCTTCAGGAATTTCACTTGGCTCTCTTCCTGTCACGAAGCTGTTGTCTCTATAGTTACTCTGACATCATCTCAGGTAGGAGAGCGAATTATAAAACATATTAAACAGAAAACAGCTGCCAAGCTAAACTCAGGCAAAAAATACAGCTTAGCATTGTCAGATGGCAGGTTGCCACTTCACAGGAGTTTACATTTTAATCTGAGCTCAAGATGGCGTACAGGTTCATAAAAAAAAACATCAAAATCAAATATGCCAACATATGGTCTTCTCACCAATTCAGACTTCTCTAGCTAAACTTTCAAGAATTACGGCAGATCAGAGATGCCAACCATATGTCCAATGGAGGAAAATCGCCCTTTTCATTGAAATTTTTCTTGACGTCCATAAAGCACTTCAAAAGCACAATTCCCAACCGTTACATATTTTTCCAATGGGTATACTGGCAAAACCTCTTCATTTTCTCAGTTACATTTAAAGTGGTGGTATATCTACTTTTTCATCTTTTACCTACACATATGCCTGTAATAAGGCTTACCTGTAGGTACTGTGAATATCTCCTAAACTTACACAGTTTAGGAGGTATTCAGAGTGCATGCAACCAGTGACGCCAATGAGAAGAAAAGGGGGCGGGGCCAGGCCTACGACTACGTGTCTGAATGGACACACAGAGCTGCGTAAATATAAAGGGTCACATACCCCATGTTCTTGGCTGCATAAGGTGCTCAGAGAGTTAGTGGAGGAGCAACACTTGTCTTCCCAGTGAATGGCTCTGCAGGCGTTACGTCTCAGCACAAGTCTGATTATTGGAGAGCAGGCAGAGAACCCAGCACAACCAGAAAACTAACCACACTGTGCTCTCATGCCTAGTGCCGAGTGTAGTCATCTTTTAATAATAAAACAGAAACTGGCAGGAACACCAGTGATTTCACACGAAGGAAGCAAAACAAAGAACAGGTACATGGTACAGCAGGCATATATCAGCAATAACAAAAGTTGGGTTAGCATATTTAAAGGGGTTGTAAAGGTACAATTTTTTTCCTAAATAGCTTCCTTTACCTTAGTGCAGTCCTCCTTCACTTACCTCATCCTTCCATTTTGCTTCTGTATTTCACTTCCTGTTCTTCTGTCTGTAACCACACAGTAATGCAAGGCTTTCTTCCTGGTGTGGAGTGTCGTGCTCGTCCCCTCCCTTGGACTACAGGAGAGTCAGGACACTCTCTACGTTGCAGATAGAGAAAGGAGCTGTGTGTTAGTGGGCTTCCTGACTCTCCAAGGGAGGGGGCGAGCACAACACTCCACACCAGGGAGAAAGCCTTGCATTACTGTGTGGAGTTAGACAGAAGAATAGGAAGTGAGGATTTCTCAGAAGAAATAAGGACATTTAAAAGCAAAATCGAAGGATGAGGTAAGTGAAGGAGGACTGCACTATGGTAAAGGAAGCCATTTAGGAAACAAAAAAGTTGTACCTTTACAACCCCTTTAATGTTATAGAAGCTACAAAAGCTAAAATAAGTTAAAAGAGCTGGTGTGTGCTTCATGACATTTCTTGAAGAACTCCTCACCTTCAATGCTTGCTCTTGAGAGCACAGCATTTGTATCTGGTCAAGGTACTGCCTCTGGTAAATGGACTTCAGCTCACTTTCCTTCTGTTGCATCTCCAAGTGGCAGTAGGCAGCCCTTATTTCCTCCCTGTTGCCAAACAGAGATTGAAGAATCTCTCTAAACCTGGAATTACAAAGGGCAAAAAGATAGGTTAATCAAATTGTATTACAACTGCATTTTGTCAAAGATAAAACAGTTGAATTGTCTTTATAAAATCATAATCACAACAGAAAATACCCAAATAAACCTGATCAAAAGTTTACACACCCTTGCGATTTTGGCCTAACATGCACACAAGTTGACACAAAGGTGTTTGAATGGCTATTAAAAAGGTAACCATCCTCACCTGTGATCCGTTTGTGTGTATAAAAGATTAATGAGTTTCTGGACTCCGGACAGACCCTTGCATCTTTCATCCAGTGCTGCACTAACATTTCTGGATTCAGAGTAATGGGGAAAGCAAAATAACTGTCAATGGATCTGCGGGAAAAGGTAGTCGAACTGTATGAAACAGGAAAGGGATATAAAAAGATATCCAAGAAATTGAGAATGCCAATCAGCAGTGTTCAAACTCTAATAAAGAAGTGGAAAATTAGGGGGTTCTGTTGAAACCAAACCACGGTCAGGTAGACCAACTAAAATTTCAGCCATAACTTCCAGAAAAATTGTTTGGGATGCAAAGAAAAATCCACAAATAACTTCAGATGAAATACAGGACTCTCTCAAAACATGTGTGGCTGTTTCAAGATGCACAATAAGGAGGCACTTGAAGAAAGATGGGCTTCATGTTCGAGTCGCCAGAAGAAATCCATTACTACGCAAATGCCACAAATTATCCCGCTTACAATACGCCAAACAGCGCAGAGACAAGCCTCAAATCATTTGGAGTGATGAGACCAAAATTAAAGCCTTTTGGCCACAACCATAAACGCTTCAACAATGCCTATGATGAAAGGTACACCATTCCTACTGTGAAACACGGAGGTGGATCGCTCATGTTTTGTGTATGTGTGAGCTACAAAGGCACAGGAAATTTGGTCCAAATTGATGGCAAGATGAATGCAGTATGTCATCAAAGAATACTGAAGGAACATTTGCATTCATCAGGAAGCTGCGCATGGGACGTACCTGGAAATTCCAACATGACAATGATCCAAAACACAAGGCCAAGTTGACCTGTCATTGGTTACAGCAGAATAAAGAGCCACATACAAATACCACAAAAGACTTCAAGCTGTCATTGATTTTAAAGGGGGCAATACATGGTATTAAAGCGGATTTCCGCCCAATTTTTTTATTTCTTTTTTTAAGTCAGCAGCTACAAATACTGCAATTTTTTTTAAATACAGACACTTACCTGTCCAGGGCGCCCGCGATGTTGGCACCCGAAGCCGATCTGTCCTCGGGTGGAGGCTCCGCCATCTTCAGTAAGGGAATCGGGAAGTGACGCCCTGGTGTCCTACTGCACATGTGCGAGTCGCGCTGCGCGTCCTTACTGGTCCCTGCTGTCTTCTGGGACCTGTGTCTCTCCCACGTGGCGTAGATATCCGCTGATACGGCGGCCATCTATGCCCAGAAGTAAGAGCAAATACCTGGCTTAGACAGGTACCTGTTCCCTCCTCCTCCCTGAAAGGTGCCAAATGTGAAAAGAGGAAGTTCCATTTTTGGGTGGAACGCCGCTTTAAGAACTGGGGTATGTACACTTTTGATCGGGGTAATTTGGGTAGTTTCTGTTGTCCTTATGATTTAAAGAGATTAAAAACAGTTGATTTATAATAAATGGCTTCAGCCAAACACCGACCTTGAGTGAAAGAAAATTTTGTGTTATCATTCATATTCTCTGAAAAATGGCCAAGAAAAAAACAAATTCTGCCAGGGTATGTAAACTTATGGGCACAACTGTACACGTGTAAAAAAATCACTACACCTTCTAGATTTTCCTCCAAATCAGCTTTTCAGAAAGGTGGGAAAATGCAGAGGAAACCCACAAGTTGCAGTTTATGTAGTGTCTTCTTGGAATCAAAATAAAAACAGGCATCTTGGTGTTTCAGTAAGATGAGGCAGATTGGTGTGTTACTCAGAAGCCTGGGGATACATCTGAACTGCTAAGATCCCAGCTGTGCTTCTCTGTTAATGTGCAACAGTAGGTTTTAATGAAAACTGTAGCCTGTTCCTGTAATGCTCAGTGCATTCCCTCTTACGTGGATGATGATGCTGTTCTGCTAAATTTTTAATACAGAAGAGTCTGCAGCACTCCGAAAGCTCATGTTAAGCGTGCCCTGAGCAAAAGTCAGTGTCATTTTTCATTCACACAGCAGTGCTATTAAAATAATTAAAGGGGCTCTTACCCTCAAATTTTAACTGTGAATTTGCTACAAATAATAAAATATATCACACACACACACAATCTATAAAAATTATATATATATATATATATATATATATATATATATATATATATATATATATATATATATATATATATATATATATATATATATATATATATATATATATATATATATTTTTTTTATTATTATTATATTATACACATGCATACACAGTATCTTACAAAAGTGAGTACACCCCTCACATTTGTGAGAATATTTTATTATATCTTTTCATGTGACAACACTGAATAAATGACACTGTTCAACGTAAAAGTAGTAAGTGTACAGCTTTTGCATAATGTCAGTTTGCTGTCCCCTCAAAATAACTCAACACAGCCATTATTGTGTAAACCGCTGCCAACAAAAGTGAGTTCACCCCAAGTGAAAATGTCCAAATTGGGGCCCAATTAGCCATTTTCCTTCCCCGATGTCAAGCAACACGTTCGTGTTACAAGGTCTCAGGTGTGAATGGGGAGAAGTTGTGTTAAGTTTGGCGGTATTGCTCTCACCCTCTCATACTGGTCACTGGAAGTTCAACATGGCACCTTATAGCAAAGAACTCGGAGGATCTGGAAAAAATAAATGTTGTTCTACATAAAGACGGCCTAGGCCCCGTACACACGGTCGGACAAAACTGATGAGAATGGACCGAGGTTCAGTTTCATCGGTCCAAACCGACGGTGTGTATAGCCCAATCGGTCTGTTGTCCTTCGGTCCAAAATTTTAAAACATGCTTCAAAATCGAACTGATGGCCCGCTGCCCCATCGGTCCAAACCGTGGGTTAGTACACAAAAGCATCGGTTCAAAACCAGCGCATGCTCAGAATCAAGTCGACGCATGCTTGGAAGCATTGAACTTCGTTTTATTCAGCATGTGTTGACCCGATCGGTTTTTGGAACGATGGTGTGTATGCACATCAGACCATCAGGCCACTTCAGCGGTGAACCACTGTAAATCTCATTGGTTTGGAATGACCGTGTGTACACGGCCCTAGGCTCCACTGAGAACAGGCCTTCACACTCGGTGTTAACCAGGAAGTGAAAATCTAAAACGATCTGAACTTTCTAAACAGTATATAGATGTGAAGACAGCAGATATGGATGTAACATCTATGTAGGGAGATTTGGTTCATCCCGGTGTATCATCTGAGGCTGTTCACTTCACTGAGTGTACGGGGGGGTTTACATCAATTTTAAGTGATGGAACCCGGAAGGAAATCGGGGAGAAGATGGTGACCATGGCTAACATGAGAAATGACATGGCAGCACTGGAGAGGATTTCTTGCCAGGTAAGACTACTAGAATGTGCCAATATGTTGTGCATATTAGTGTATAAATGGCTAAAGGCTTCCTGATCTGTATTTGTAAGAGACTAGATGGCTTGAAGATGGAGCAGAGCTGCTATAAACTTTGAAAATAAATTGCTCCACAGTACCTGTAGTTTGAAGTCAATGAGGATTTGTATTGAAGCTCATTTACTGCTTGTTAAAGCGGAGGTTCACCCTAAAAAACAACAAGTTTCTACCTTGCCATTCAGCATACTAGCGTCAGCTAAAGTATGCCTTTCTTTTTATTTTTTTGCCCCGTACTCACAGTTTAATCCCCTAGTTAAATTTCAGACACCTGCGGGGAATGGGCGTTCCTATGCAGAGGGGAACATGATTGACGGCCGGCTATGGCGCGTCACGCTTCCTGAAAATAGCCGGAGTAGGGCTCGGCTCTTCACGGCGCTATACAGCGCCTGCGCACAGACTAGGAGCTGACTGCGCAGGCGCCGTGAAGAGCCAAGTCCTATTTCGGCTATTTTCGGTAAGCGTGACGCGCCATAGCCGGCCGTCAATCATGTTCCCCTCTGCATAGGAACGCCCATTCCCCGCGGGGAGTCTGAAACTTAACTAAGGGATTAAACTGAGTACGGCGTCCAAAAAATAAAATAAAGGCATACTGTAGCTCGCGCTAGTATGCTGGATAGCATGGTAGAATTTTTTTTTTTTTTTTTTTAGAGCGAACCCCCGCTTTAAGCGGTACCAACTCCCAAAAAACAAAACAAAAAAAAACAAAAAAAAACACACATTTCTTAT
Organism: Rana temporaria; assembly: GCF_905171775.1. Classification (NCBI taxonomy): domain Eukaryota; kingdom Metazoa; phylum Chordata; class Amphibia; order Anura; family Ranidae; genus Rana; species Rana temporaria. The sequence continues at coordinate 34,601,870 of NC_053499.1, read as the reverse complement.
ATTGCAGCTTACCAATTCTTCGATTTGGTAGGTAAATTTGTTTTGTATTTTAGATTTTTATTTTTAAATAGTGATCTGACAAGTACAGTAGGTGAACCCGATTTTGTGTCAATCTCGCTCTCTTTCTCAGCGAGATTGAGCACCTACGAGCCCCATCGCGGGAGCCAGCGCCGAGCTGGCTTGCCGCGATGGATACAGAGCCGTCATAGAAGCGACGGGAGATCCGACTTGGATTCCCGCCAATTCTACACGTGTGCGGCGTTTGTTATGAATCCTGAGGGGGAAGTCCCCGCCGGATTTTAAATAAAAATCCGGCATGGGTCCCCCCCTCAGGAGCATACCGGGCCATTAGGTCTGTTATGGGTTGTAAGGAGAGCCCCCCTACGCCGAAAAAAACGGCGTAGGGGGTCCCCCTACAATCCATACCAGACCCGTATCCAAAGCACGCTACCCGGCCAGCCAGGAAGGGAGTGGGGACGAGCGAGCGCCCCCCCCCCTCCTGAGCCGTACCAGGCTGCATGCCCTCAACATGGGGGGGTTGGGTGCTCTGGGGCAGGGGGGCGCACTGCGGCCCCCCCCACCTCAGAGCACCCTGTCCCCATGTTGATGAGGACAGGGCCCCTTCCCGACAACCCTGGCCGTTGGTTGTCGGGGTATGCGGGCGGGAGGCTTATCGGAATCTGGGAGCCCCCTTTAATAAGGGGGCCCCCAGATACCGGCCCCCCACCCTAAGTGAATGAGTATGGGGTACATCGTACCCCTACCCATTCACCTGCAAGAAAAGTGGTAAAAACACAAATAAACCACACAGTGTATTAAAATATTTTATTTTTCTGCTCCGGAGGCCGCCCCCTGTCCTCTTTATTAGCTCTTTTACCAGGGGGGGCTTCTTCTTTGACGTCTTCGGGTGGGTGGGGGCCGCCGTCTGGTTCTCTTCCACCGCCGGGGGGGGTGGCTTTTAAAAAAGCCCCCACCCCCCCGGCGGGTTTCCTCCGGCGTCTTCGGCGGGGCTCTTCTTCTTCCGCTATCCCGACGGGTCTTCTCAACTCTCCGGGGTTCTCCTTCTGTCTTCGCCGCTCTCCGTTGTTGACTCGGCGCACCCCGGTTCTTCGTCTCGCTGTCCGGTGTCTTCTTCCGTGATGTACGTCTTCTCCTTCCGTGCTGTGATGAGTTCTTCTTCCGTGCTGTGACGTCATGTTCTTCACTTCTCTCCTTCTCCCGATGTTGCCACGCCGGTCCTCCTCGCTGAAATGACGGATGCGCGCCTTGCATCGGACCTATATAGGCCTCACAGTCCCATCATGCTCTGTACCTACCCATGTGATACCTACCCACGTGGTAGGTATCACATGGGTAGGTACAGAGCATGATGGGACTGTGAGGCCTATATAGGTCCGATGCAAGGCGCGCACCCGTCATTTCAGCGAGGAGGACCGGCGTGGCAACATCGGGAGAAGGAGAGAAGTGAAGAACATGACGTCACAGCACGGAAGAAGAACTCATCACAGCACGGAAGGAGAAGACGTACATCACGGAAGAAGACACCGGACAGCGAGACGAAGAACCGGGGTGCGCCGAGTCAACAACGGAGAGCGGCGAAGACAGAAGGAGAACCCCGGAGAGTTGAGAAGACCCGTCGGGATAGCGGAAGAAGAGCCCCGCCGAAGACGCCGGAGGAAACCCGCCGGGGGGGTGGGGGCTTTTTTAAAAGCCACCCCCCCCCCGGCGGTGGAAGAGAACCAGACGGCGGCCCCCACCCACCTGAAGACGTCAAAGAAGAAGCCCCCCCTGGTAAAAGAGCTAATAAAGAAGACAGGGGGCGGACTCCGGAGCAGAAAAATAAAATATTTTAATACACTGTGTGGTTTATTTGTGTTTTTACCACTTTTCTTGCAGGTGAATGGGTAGGGGTACGATGTACCCCATACTCATTCACTTAGGGTGGGGGGCCGGTATCTGGGGGCCCCCTTATTAAAGGGGGCTCCCAGATTCCGATAAGCCTCCCGCCCGCATACCCCGACAACCAACGGCCAGGGTTGTCGGGAAGGGGCCCTGTCCTCATCAACATGGGGACAGGGTGCTCTGAGGTGGGGGGGGGCCGCAGTGCGCCCCCCTGCCCCAGAGCACCCAACCCCCCCATGTTGAGGGCATGCAGCCTGGTACGGCTCAGGAGGGGGGGGGGCGCTCGCTCGTCCCCACTCCCTTCCTGGCTGGCCGGGTAGCGTGCTTTGGATACGGGTCTGGTATGGATTGTAGGGGGACCCCCTACGCCGTTTTTTTCGGCGTAGGGGGGCTCTCCTTACAACCCATAACAGACCTAAGGGCCCGGTATGCTCCTGAGGGGGGGACCCATGCCGGATTTTTATTTAAAATCCGGCGGGGACTTCCCCCTCAGGATTCATAACAAACGCCGCACACGTGTAGAATTGGCGGGAATCCAAGTCGGATCTCCCGTCGCTTCTATGACGCGCTTGCTGGGATGTGCTGTCACTATTCCAGTGAGTGTGAGATGTCGGCGAGATCTCGGCACCCTGTCGCCGAGTATCAGCGCGACGCTGTCGTGCTAAAAGCACAATATCACAAACACCTACTGTAAGTCAGTTTTTTCAACAGAACAAGATCTCCTGCAAATGTAGCAATGTTGAAACAAACCATTTACCACTGACCAGGGCGCTTACAATGATCGCTTTTATTTATGTAAAACCGTTATCTCAAAATAAAAAAAAACACTACTTGTGTAACTGCAGTGTGAGCTAGAGTTTGGCTTCAATTTGTTAGTGTATCTAAACCTGATAATCCATCTAAAAACTTCCCTCGCCCCCAGACTGACAATGCTGCTGTCTGACGTGCCCCTTCATCCAGAGTGGGAGCACTCTAATATAAAAGATGTGTTACTTGCCAGATCAGTTGAAAACCAAGCCTAAAAAAATAAAACAAATAAAGCCACTACATCAAAGGATTGATTAGCTACATTATTGTTCACACAACTACATAGGTTTCCTTTTTTTTTTTTTTTTTTTAAACTCCTTTTGAAAAATTTGTGGGAAAAATCAGCTGATGAGAACATGTAATTTACCTCTTAGTTTCGGGCCGCTCCTGTCTTGCTAATAGTGCAGTGTGCTTAGGTTGTTCGCAAACCTTTTGCTCCTCATAGGTCTTTAACTTCTCTTTCAACATCGCAATCTGAAAATAAAACAGGAAACAGTATCAACATCTAAAATTTGTTCAGAATCTTACGCTCCTAAATTGTTAGACTTTGATTATGCAAATTGCTCATCATGGTTAGAGTAAAAAGCTGGATTTTTTTTTTTTTCATCTGCAAGAATCAGATCATCTTCACCATAATCAGGTAATCATTATGGGCACTTTCACGCCTAGATAACATCCCCAAACAACTGCTCTCAGCATTTTCAAAGTAACTCAACTTGAATTTGCCAAATCTATTAACGCATATACCTGGTGATGACAATAGTGTCAAGTTGGGCATCTTGTATTATTAATATGTATTCCCGTTTAATAAGTACACGTGTATGGATCAGTCAGAGGAATCTGAACCACTTCATGACTGTCCTATAACAATTTTACGGCTACAGGGCGGCCACTGTGCACAGAACCATGTGTGTATACACTCCTGCGCTTCTGGGTATTGGGCTTGAGCGTGCGCCGCCGGCAGCTTGCTCCCTCTGCAATTATGCACAGTGGGAGCTGATCGATAAGCTTTGTGTCTGCCAGCACCCGCCAATCATTCGGTACACAGGCAAAAAGACAACCTGCCTAGGTTACCAAGGCAGATTACCATTCTGTCAGTTCCTGCTTTGCAGGAACACAGGAACCATGCCTTCCCCTAGTAAAAGCACCTTCCACAGTACAGAAAATCAATAGCTAGGCACACAGTTAACCCTTTGATCACTCCTCGTGTTAACCCCTTCCCAGCCAGTGTTATTGGTACAGTGACAGTGCACATTTGTAGCACCGATTCCTGTATTGTGTCACTGGTTCCCCAAAAAAGTGTCAGTTGGTGTCCTATTTGTTCACTGCAATATTATAGTCCTGCTACAAGTCGATGATCGCCGCCATTACTAGTGGAAAAACAAAATAAAACTATAATATATCCCATAGTTTGTAGACACTATAACTTTTGCACAAACCAATCAATATACGCCTATTGGGATTTTAGTTACCAAAAATATGTAGCAAAATATATATTGACCTAAACTTTGATAATTTACCCTTTTTATTGGATTTTTTAATAGCAGAAAGTGGTCGGGTGGTGTCTTCGTTGTTTATAGCATTAAAAAAAAAATTGCAGGTGATCAAATACCACCAAAAGTAAGCTTTGTTTGTGGGGGGGGGGGGGGGGGGGGACGACGACATACATTTATATGGGTACAGTGTCGTACGACGCTTTAACCAAGTTAAAGTAACAGTGTTGTATCGCAAAAAATGGCCTGGTCATAAGGGGGGTAAATCTTCCGGAGCTGAAGTGGTTAAAGCTGTTCTAAAACCTCAAGGTTATTCTACCTTAGTGCAGTGTATTCATTAACCACTTGCCGACCAGCCATAGCTGAAAAACAGGTGCAGCGCAGTCGTAAAAGTCTGGGAGGGCGTACTAATACGTCCTCCCAGAATCGCGTACCCCCTGAGGTGCGCACCCGGGAATATCTATGACAGCCGCATCCAGGGAACCCGGTGCATCACTGTAAAGGTCCGATGATAGCGGCAATTTACCACGTGATCGCTCCGTCAATTCAGTTGTAAACAAGCCGGCGCATGCCCGGCTGTCCCTCTCTGTACAGTGCTAGGGGAGAGATCGGGTGCAGCAGCGATGTAGGCTGGATCTGTAGTGCCCACTGCTCTGTGCCCATTCCTGCACTCATCTATCCATCCCCATCCATGCCTCATTCATATGCCACACAAAAGTGTAATAGGTAGTCAAATTAGATTTGAAATTTATGCCCCTAGTACACCCGATGGTGCTCCCTGCACGTTGCGCCTCTAATGTTGCCAGGCTGTAAAAAAGTCCCACACATGTGGTATCATTTTAATCAAGAAGAGTAGCAGAATATATTTTGGGGTGTCATGTACATGCTGTGTGTTAAATATCTTATACAACTGTGTAAAAAATAAATAAATTGCATTTTCATCATAGATTGTAGAGCCTATAATTTTCACAAAGACCAAATAATATACATCGATTTGGGTTATTTTTTACCAAGGAATATGTAGCAGTATAAATTTTGGCCAAAATTAATGAACAAAAATTACTAAAATTTGCTAAATTTGATAACAAACGAAGAAAAACAAATTTTTTTTTTTACAAAATGTTCAGTCTTTTTATTTATAGTGCTAAAAAATAAAAAACCCAGGAGGTGATCAAATACGACCAAAATAAAGCTCCATTTGTTTGAAAAAAAAAAAAAAATTCATATGGGTATAATGCTGCATGACTGAGTAATTGTCATTCAAAATGTGAGAGCACTGAAAGCTGAAAATTGGTCTGGTTAGGAAGGGGGTTTAAGTGCCCAAGTGGTTAAGGTAAAATCCTTTTGGCCTTCTTAATAAGCAATATTTCAAATCAACAGGATTTTTTTTTTTGTGGACTTCCATTTTAAATAACCTATCATCCCAAATACTCAGATCCAAGTATTACCATTTACGTAGACATACCTCCTTTTTCTGCTGTTCACAAATCTTCACATACTGACTGATGTGACTGTCCAGACTAACCACATTACTCTTCACCTGTTAACACAAAATACATTTTAAGCGTATGTAAAAGCAAAAACAAGAACATACAGTACAAGCTTTGCAAGATGTGTACAGTTCCAAGTGTTGTATCCCTCTACAGTGCCTTGAGAAAGTATTCATAACCCTTTAGTTAGGGGTATCAGCGTAAATGGGGCTGAATACAAATGCATATACTCGTAATGAGTTGCGAGCGTTTTGCCTGTACTACTACAAGAAACATGTTTTTCTTTGTAAGTCAATTTTTTTTTTTTTAATTCCTTGTACTTTCAGGCATTTTCAGTGCCTTGTATTCATACCCCTTAAAATGTTCCACCTTTTGTCATCTTATAGCCAAAAACGTAAATGTATTTTATTGGGATTTTATGTGATAGACCAACACAAAGTGGCTCATAATTGTGAAGTGGAAGGAAAAATGTTTTTTGAATTTTTTTTAAAAATATCGTCACATTCGATGCCATCTTGCTACACCTCACACTAAACTTGTATGCTACTGCGCATGCGTCAAACTTATCGAGCATGCGCAGGTTTACCTTTAGACAGGTAAGTATACAGACGATCGGTTTTCTCTGCAGGAAACACTCTGCTGGGAATCCTGACGGCAAAATAGAGAGCAGGGTTCTCTATTTTCCCATTCGGATCCTCAGCTGTTTTCCTGATGGGAAAACTGCTAGGGAGGATACACAAGGTCAGGATTCCTGGCCAAATGCTCTCCTGGCAGTTTTCCTGCCTTATGGGGGATCCATTTGCCCAAGGCCCCTTTTACACCTGAGCATTTTGTTGCTTGTGGAGAGGGAGGGGAATGTCTTTCTGCCAAGCACGTTAAAGGATTTGTAGACCATTGTAAACCCAGGTAATGTGGTAACATTTGCTATACCGTTTCCCACCAGGAGTGAACCAAGAGATGTTGCTGGTCCAAATTTACGGCCAAAAAGAGAAAAGAGATATCAGTAACTCAATAGAAAGTGAGGTGGTGCAGACATATTCGGTGCCACAAGAGGGAATTGAACAGGTGCAATAATACCAATACAGGCGTGTCATATAGTCAAAAAATAGTGCCACACTTAAAGGAAACAGTACTCCCTGCTGCAACCACCTGAAGGGTTGTCAGCAGCCCCCACACACAAAGGGATTAGAATACAAAAATGTGGCCACTCTGGGCACGAATGTTTAAAGGGCTTCACCCTGTACTCCCCACAGAAACAACAGGATGAACAGAGGAAACACATAATCCCAGGTTCATCCTCAACAAATGGTATCCCTCTGCCAGGTCAGAGCTGGTGGGGGGGGGGGGGGGGGTGTCTGTACAGGTCTGACCATTGAAGGACAGGCAGGCTTGTTCTCACAGCTTAGCCAGAAAACTGATACAGTTGATACACAAATGGTACGCCTTTCTATTTCAAACTGATTGGGTTGTTTCTCCTGATCTGCATACTTGACTTTGAAACACATTGGTGTCAATGGGTCAGTGCAATAGCCAAGCAAACAGTTTCTAAAGGAGGTCAGCAATGGCAACTTTTGTATTTTTTTTAATTGATGCCCAACTCCAAAAGCTGCCATATTAACAATGCAGGGTCAACCTTACAATACTCAAATCTGTCACAACTGTAATGGTAGAATATTGTCCATCTTCCTGTGCACTATACCGTCCCCTACAAAATGAAAAATAAGAACAGGATTATCCGACGCAATTTACTTACAGCAGATTTGATTTCTTTCGCTCTATTAGCATACTTCAAGGTATTGTATGTATCATCATAGGACAGTGAAGAAGGACTAACAGCAGCGATCATGATGGTGCGACAGTTTCCACCCAGGGAATCCTTAAGTAGCCGTGTAAGCTTGCTGTTTCTGTAAGGTATATGTTGTTTCTTTGTCTAAAGGAAACAAAAACAGGCAAGACCATTAATTGTGTGTATTTAGACAATCATATGCAGAAAACAATGATAGTCCAAGTCCTGGTTCACACTGATGGAATACAGGAAACGCACAAGATTCGCAGCATTTCCTTGCATTGCACAAAGTCCATGTGATCTGCTGAGGGCATCGATATCAAATTAAAGAAAGCTTGAAACAGATTGCAAAACTCAGTGCGATTGCCAGAATTGTATCATATGGGTGTGAACTGTGAGCACTGGAGAGGCAGAGAGAGGGTAACCGACAACTGAATGATCAGCAGTCTTTGATTGCTCAGCTCAGTCTTGGAGGCATCGGGGGACAGCTACAGCCTGGATTGGTGCTGAAGTCATGTAGGATTTTTTGAAAGCCATTTTTAGGGAGAGTTGTCTCTGATGAAGAGGACGTGCCCCACGAAATGCACAAGCCAGTGCTCATGTTGCTATTGCTAGCCACAGTCAGACAGACATAATTAGAATTTGTATTAAAGATTTGTGATATGCGTTTTAAAGGCCAAGTTGACCTTTACCCCTTCTAAATTCCAGCTCCCCAATGTAACTAGGGCTGCAACTAACAATTATTTTCATAATCGATTAGTTGGCCGATTATTGTTTCGATTAATCGGAGAATAGCCTTTTTTTTTTTTTTTAACTAGCATTTAAAAAAAAAATTGGCCAATTTGTTGGGCAGAATACAAAACACAAACTGCCGCAAAAAAACACATTACATGCTTTTCTGCAGCTTCTCCATTGAAGTATATTGAACCAAAAAAAACAAAATAGCATTGTTTTGCATTAAAAACTCCTTGCTCTTTACAAATGCGCAGCAGCTGAAAAAAAAAAAAATCATGGATGTGAACATGTCCCATAGGAAAACATGTAAATGAACTGTAGTGTGTTTCTGCGAAAAGCACAAAAAAACTGAGGTGTGACCCAGGCCTGAGATGTTTAGTAACATAATTGGGTTACAAAAACAAAAAGAAGTATAAAAAGAGCAAATAATCGCTACTGTAAGGGGTTAATTTTTTTACTGTGGGACAGTGAAAGTAATATTTACAGTAGCGTTTAGCTTTTTTGTACTATAAAAGGGCCAATTTTATTTTTTTTAACCCCATTATGTTACTGGCCGGTTAATCGATTATGAAATTAATCGATTATGAAATTAATCGATTATGAAATTAATCGATTATGAAATTAATCGATTATGAAATTAATCGATTATGAAATTAATCGATTATGAAATTAATCGATTATGAAATTAATCGATTACAATTTTCATAATCGATTAGTTGACGATTAAATCGATTAGTTGTTTTGGCCCCACATGTAACAATATAGCATTAACGTACTTCAGAAGAGTGCCACTGAGAGGTAATAGGTACATATATTACATAGCATGTGTGCTCAAAGTGAAAATATATGCACGGGTTGTAAAAAAAAAAAAAAAAAAAAAAAAAAAAATTACAGGTGGTTGTTTAGCAGTGTGGTTGGAACCATCTCGGGTCTGTGTCAAGTATAGTTTGCCATAACAATCTTGTGTGTCCCGTCTGCAGATGGCAAAACCACAAACACACCTTTATCTTCGAAAAATGCATATAAACGCTCAAAAACGTGGCTCACCAGCACTTTTTTTTTTCCAATGAGATCAAAGACATTAAAAAGCTTAAAACGCTAATGCTAAAAACGCTACTGCCGGGTATCAGACTTTGCTTTAATGTATTTAATTTTTGTTTTACTACTGCCTGTACTTTACACAGTTCATATACTAATAGGGAGAAGGAGAAAGACTCTGCTTACAGAATAGCCCCAGTTACATGCATTTGCAGTTTATTAATCAAATTTAAACACATGTGTTCTAATGAATGGCATATATTACATTTCACATGTGGAACAGATAAAAAAAAAAAAAACTTTCCAACTACAAATCTGTTGTGTTTTGCCTATGGTGACTCCTTTCATTAAAGTTAGTTATAAAACATTGAGTGCTGTAGTTGCAACAGAGCTTCTAAAAACCTGAAGTACAAATTGAATACGCTTTAAATTCTCCAGTGTGAATAGACTTATTAAAAAAGGAGAAGAATAATGCATAAAGGTTACATACTAAAATTACACTGGATGTAATAAATGAGCTATTCGCTCTGAAAATGAACCCCTCAGCTTGTTTGTATAGACGTTGTCTTTTTTTTTTTTTTTTGTGGTTTAAATTAGGGTCAAACCGCAGCCTATGTGTTGGGCTACACTTTTGCCCAGGGCATAGACAAGGCGACTTGGGCAAAAACAAAAAACACTTTCTGTACATTTCCCCATTTTTTATCACTTACAAATCCTGCAAATGACTAGAAATTCAATGTTCTCCCAACATCCTGCTTGGGCTAACAATGCGCCACCTTTTCTGCACTAAAATCCCAACCAACATTCTCAGCCCCGCCTTCTGGAACTACACTAAAACCCATTATTAGGAGATAAAAAGCAGCACATTTTTCAAAATGCCTACCAAATATAAAAGCTAAACCTGTATCGAGTGAATAATATTTGTAACTTTTAAATTGCGCCTTTACGAAATGGTGAAAATTGATCAGACGCAAAAGTGATAACCAAAATTTCTCCAAAAAATTTAAGGTTTTCTTTTTTCCCTTACAGCTTTCAGAATTTATGAAAGAACCCCAAAACCATATAATTTTCTGAAAGCATATGACCTCTAGAATAAAAAGAAGGTGCTACTGATTTTTTTTTAGACCCAGCAGTATTTGCGCAAATGTTTATTGAACAAATATATTAGCAATGATGGTGGGTGCGGGGAGCAGATTTGCAGGAGGGGGGGGGGGTAATTAGTGCTAGGGTGAGAAGGGGGTGAAGAGGAGCAGTTTAAGATGAAAGGGTGTGGCGGGGGTTGAGAGGCAGGGAACAGGAATCCTGCAGCATGGTTGGGGGGGGGGGGGGGGTCACATTAGGGGTTAATAACTTATCGGCTGATTGAAATCCGCTAATCAGAGTTGTAGAATTGTTCAGCAGAGTCTGCTGAATAATTCTGATATAAGCTGCGCTTGTGCTGTGTCATTTAGCCCCCTGTAATACCTGTCTGAACCTACCTGGCTATACCCTGCCCTCTGTACGCTGACGCCAATATAATTTATATATATATATATATATATATATATATATATATATATATATATATATATATATATATAAAAAATCGGGGCTGCCGAGCCTCGACACCGTGGTCAGCGTACGTGCCTCCATCAGCTGCAGCCTGCTCTGTGACCTCTCCCCTCCCTGACCGTCTGCTTGTGTCAGCGCCCGCTGAGCCCCCGTACCCCAAGTGCACTTGCTGTGTGTGCACCCAGTCAGTGCCCATCAGCGCAGCCTCATGAGTGCCACCTTTTGTTTTTTATTTTCGGGCACAAGGCGTGAACCATTCTTTAAATATTAGTAGTTTATTGAAGCTTAACCAGTTGCCTACCTTGGACATCTTACAATCTTCTATAAAAAAAATAAATTAAAAAAAACTCCTTTGTACTCAGCTGTGAGATCCTATGACTGGAAGCAAGTGAGAAGTCTTCCTCACTGAATGATAATTCTGACAAACAATCTCAGTGAGAATTCAATGTAACATTTTAAGCCAAAACAAGTAACATAGTAGCCATGTTATCTCCTGAGTTCTGTCAGACAGATTTGTGAGAGAGCTGCAGCTTACAGAGGAATGTTTTTATTGTGTCCACAGGGAGTTAACTCTTAAATAACCAGGACATGCACTTTTTTTACTTACGGAAAACTGGTGACGTGCCTTATGCGCCAGGAGAAGTTTTTCACCAGACGTCAATCATCTAACCTCTGAATAGGAACGCCCACTCCCGTGGGAGCCAGAACACGGAAGTCGGGGGGAAAACAATAAAACGGTATGTACGGCAAAAAAAGAAAAGTAAAAAAACAGCATACTGTAGATGTCGGAAGTATGCTGGATGTAATGGTATATAATTGTTTTAGGGTGAACCTCCACTTTTAATTTCAATAGTGTAGAAGCACCATTTAACAGTTGCATCCCCTGTTCCATGTTTCTATTTTAAATTTGCTGGATTTTTTTGTTATAAAGCACTTATTTACAGTGTTATCTTTAAGGATTTACTGTAAAAAAAATACGTAGTTTAGGTTATATCTGTTATATTAAATCAGTAAGAACTATAAATTACTGATTCATTATGAAAAAAAAAAAAAAAAAAAAAAAAAACGTGATTTCTTTTATAACCAACATGCTTTGCACCAAAAATGTAAATTTTAATGTTGCAGTAAACAGAACAAGCAGAATAAAATGTATACGTTTTCCTCACATTATTGGTACATGTGTTCAAAATATTACTGATCAAACTTTAAAAAAATAAAAATAAAGAAAAATGTTTTTTTTACCCATTTCCCCTTTAAATGCAAATACATTTTAAAAATTCTCAAGAGGACTTAAGGGTGACGGGAAAGCCCAGTTTTGTTCCCCCTAAAAATATTATATGTATCAATTCTTTATCATAAGTAAATACAAAATTATGTAATGAACAGACATAGCAGACATGTGAAATATGATCTGGTCCATAGGGGGTAAACAGGTGCGAGAGCCAAAGTGGTTGAAAGAAGGCACAGAATTGTAGACAGCTGTGCATAAAAACATACAAAAGAGAATATAGCATTGCAACTCAATAACGTATCAATTGACATTGGAATCTCATTTTGTTCCTGGAATGAGGGTACAACAACAATACATACCAAAACGTTAGAAACATTGTAGAAAGTTGTCACCAAAAGTCTCTGGAGGACTTAGCTAGCTTGTGGCTCACTCAGTTCACAGGTAATTAAGTTTAATCGGATTACAAGTATATTTCATATGCTACTCTTGAGACTTTTGGATAAGATGGCACTTAGTATAGAAAAGTAATGAATAAGTGTGGGGGGGGGGGGGGGGGGGGGTGTTGAGAAGCCTATTAAGTAGCTAGAGAATACAGGTATAGTTATCAAATACAACTAGATCATTACCAATATGGGTCGTATCAATATCGGGTGCTCAATAAGCTTAAAAGATACGTTCAAAATACATTGGCCCATCCAGACCAGACTTGTAGAGAATGTTAGGTTTTATCTACCAGAACTTTAGCAAGTCATATGCAGTTGAAAAACGAAATTCAAAACCATGGTGACCAGGTTTTGTGAAATTTTCCCACTTCATCGGAGGCCTGAGCCAGCATCTCTTCCAGGACCAGGGCCTGTACACTCCAAAACATATTCTGCTACTACTTCCAAGTATGGCGATACCACATGCATGAGACTTTCTCAGCCTAGCCACACAGGGGCAACACCTTCAGATGTTCTAGGGGCATAAATTTCACTTTAAATTTCCTGACTTCTTATTGCATTTTTGGAGGCTCTGGGGCAATAGTGCAATGGAAATACCCACATTTTGGAGAATAAACACCCCAAGGTATTTAAAAAAAAAAAAGAAAAAAAGAGGCATGGTGGGTCTTTTGAATACTTCACTTTTTGCCAAAGGTTTATGCAAAATGCAGAAATAAAATATTTATTTTTTTACAACAAAGTTAGCACTTTATTAAAATTTCTCACACAGCATGTGCATACTTAGAATTACACCCCAAAACATTCTACTCCTCCTGAGTATGATGATATGGTGAGACCGTGTCTGGGCTAATTGTATACAAGACATTGTATCTTGTGGATCACACAAAAATCAACCAATTGTGTCAAAACCAAATTTACTGAAATTGTTGCCTCTATACGAGTTGTCAGGGAATATAGCTTTGTGTAGCAATACCTATAGCAGCTTCAGCTCCTACAAGCCAAGCCTACTGCTACATGGAAGTTCGCCAATCATCTCCATGGTCTACGAGACCGGGAGTGGCAAGTCATTTTTCACTTACGGTTTGTGATTTACAAGGCATTATCGTTTGTGAAAGCATCTGATCAAACTGAGCTCAGACAGGATCCAGTGCCGTCATCACCTGGGTCGGTTCTTGGCCGGTCTTAAGAGTCCCTGGCACTGCCATCTTTTTTGTGGGAAACTGGCTGTGACTTCCCGCGGCTTTAGAGCTGCCTTCTCATTGCACATGCACAAGAAGCGTTTCAGTTTTTGAATAGTCCCGTAGCCTCTTGGAATATGTGGACTTGTCCTAGGAGGCTGCAGGTGGAGGGAGGGGGAACTTTCCAGGGCAAGTTCCGCTTGTGACGTTTCAATAAAAATAAAAAAAATTGAAAAAAAAATAAAATAAAATACTGTGATACACCAGAATCATTGCATTGATACTGTTACTCCTAACCAGTGATCATATCTTTATTACATGGGTAGGTGATTAGCTCCAGATAGAAAACCATGTTTCTTCTGCTTTCAGTTCTTCTGAATGGGCACTGTATTTCTGGCAAGATCGTATTTTTTTTGCACTTTCTAAAAATGTTTTTAGCTTGGAAAATGAAAACTAGTGCAACCACTAAAAAAGGACTGGTAAACTAATATATTTACATTTTTGCTCTTGAGGTTATCCTTTATATAAAAATAAACTACTACAGGTCATCCGTGAAGGCACTTACTAAAAAAAAACAAAAAATAAATAATATCACACTCCTGCAGAAGCTCATGGTACGTGGTATTTTGGGAAAATCAGAGTAATAGAGTTTTCAGGACAGCCACAAAGACAAACAGAATTAACAGGGGTCCCATCAGTAGCCTTATTGTCAGGCCTTTGTCTTTAGAACGAATAGCTAAATACTTTCTTGGTTTATTGACTTATCAAATACACTGCCCATCATACAATTAGCTACAACCTTAAATGACTTCTAATGCAACAGTATACCAATGAAAAACTAAAGAAATGTAATATAATTTATGAAATGTGAGGCCTGATTACTGAACAGTTGGGTAGGAGAGAGATAAATAGGGTACAGATATTACCTTATGTGAACCTTCATGATAAACATGTATGGTGTTATGTTTTAGGTCTAGCAATCATGGAACAGTAAATGTTTCCTTGACAACTGAACTTAACCTATCTCCAGGTAAGATAAGGTAGATTAAAATGCTTTATTTTTTATCTTTCACTACTGTTGAATAAAAAAGCAAGTTGCAAGGAGGTAAAACACACACACACACACACACACACACACACACACACACACACACACACACACACACACACTTTTAAAAAAAAAAAACAAATTAAACTAAACTTCCCCTTTTACATTGTATAATAGAAAATACAAAAAAAATCTTAATACAAGCTAATAGTATACCAATTATATATTCCAGCAGGATAATAGTCAAAAAAGGGAGGGAAGGGAAAAAAGACCAATAACTCAACAACATTAAACATCTAACAAGACAAAACAACAATAAACAAACACCTCTATACTGTATATCATTAATTTCAGTATTTACTTCTAAATCTATTACAGGTCTTATCTCCTACCCCCTGTTTCTTCCCTTTTTAGAGGGTTTAATATAGTGGCAATATCAATTCAAACCTTACTTTCCCCCGATAGAAGTGAAAGTTACAGGGTTGCACTTTAATTTTACAAAACGTTACAACCAGTTATTAAAACCAAAAAATAAAATAAAAAAAAAACTCACCCAACCACACAGTAAGTTCATGCTTAAAATAATCAAAATGTTTTAGCACTGATGACATTTTATGGAGTCAGCGAGTGCTCACAGTGCTTTGCCTGGAGAGTAATAAGTGATATTATGGGATACATTTTGACACGATATAGCACAAGCTTGCGCTTGAATTGCTGGTTGGTTACATAAAAACAATTCTGTTCCCAGTGAGAAGCAGCATTATTTTGAAATGCTTTCCATAGAGATGGTGTGCTTTAAATAACTAGATTTAATGTGTTCAATAATTGGGATTTTTAAAACAAAGTGCAACCCTTTAAACTTTCAATCCCATCAGGGAAAGTTACAGGTTGAAATGATTGTGGTACTGCAATACAAAGAGTAAAGGCCTGTACACACGATCAGATATTCCGACAACAATTGCGCGATGGATGCG
Organism: Rana temporaria; assembly: GCF_905171775.1. Classification (NCBI taxonomy): domain Eukaryota; kingdom Metazoa; phylum Chordata; class Amphibia; order Anura; family Ranidae; genus Rana; species Rana temporaria. The sequence goes on along the minus strand of NC_053499.1, from coordinate 34,586,194 downwards.
TTTTGTCGGATAATCTGTATGCTCCATCGGCCAATTTTTGTCGGAATTTCCTACAACAAATGTTGGCTGTGCATGCTCTCAAATTGTCCGACAACAAATGTGTTCCGTCGGATTATCCAATCGTGTGTACACAAGTCAGTTGGACTAAAATCGAAAGTAAACACGCATGCTCCGAACCACTGCCAACCATCAGCAGAAGTTGGCCAAAGGGTGGCACTAAAGAGCTGAAGAACCACGTAGTTTTGTGAATGTTGGCTGGAAAAGTTCTGTCGTCTATATGCAGAACAAGTGCACAGCCAACACCCTTCAGACAAAAATCCACGGATTTATCCGATCGTGTGTACGAGGCTTAAAGGGATGAGCGATTTGTATATTATCTTTGAACAAAAGGACTCCAGACCAAAAGATACTTGTGTGTCTCCAGTGTTTTGAGCAACTTTGGGTATTTAAGGCTGTCACCTTACCCTTGACCCTCTTTTCTCTCAAGCCTAAATGTCACAGATATATACTGTGACGGATCTCGGATACCCCAGGTGGGCACAACCGCCAGACCTGCGTCTCCTGTCCTCCAAACGCACCCGCAGCCTGCAGATTCGCCATAACCAGCCCTTAACCCCTCAATCACGAGACAATACACACATGTGTTGAGGGTTAAACATGCAGATCTTAAAACCGTTTATTAAATACAAGACATACACTTTTACACACAGTTAGGGACACTCCCCTTAGCTTTGTCAGAGGGGAGGGGGTAGGGGACAAGGAACAACCAATGGGAACTGAACACTTGTACATTGAAACAGAAACTATAGATAAACATAAAGGGATTATGGGATGACGCGGTGCACGTGAGGCGTGCGCGCGCTGAGGGAGGAGCAGCCCGCGCCGTGGACCCAGCCAGCTGACGGGGGATGGAGGACGCCGGAGGATCTAAGGGTGTCCCAGCGGTGGCGGCTACGAAGCAGGGAGCGTGACTGCTGAGCCCCTAGTCCGCTGATGGTACACCCCACACTGCAGCCTTCCTCCTGCCGTCCAGCCGAGCCCCCCCCGCTCTCTCTCACCTCCGCCTGCCATCTGACTGGGATGACGTGCTGAGGAAGTGCCGCTCAGTGCGGACGAGTTTGAGGGTGCCCAGTCCCTCGCCCCCCCCCCGCAGATACTGACATCTCTCTCGGACCCCTAGGAAGCAAAGCACCAGTCAGGTAATATTTATGCTTTATCTGCCCCAGCCGTGCTGAAGGTGCACTCCCAGAACGATAAATAAGGTGAACAAGATGGGACTGGTAAGAGCTTTTTATGCTTTATAAACCATTGTTTACTATGCATTACTTGCCTTCATCTGCTATCTAAACTCTTGGGAAGTGAGATGCACTACTAACTGGTTATTGGAAACGGGACTGAGTCACACTGATATGACCCTGTTGGGGTAATACTGTCAAGGGCACAATATAATGATGGAACACATTGCGGGAATTGTTATATGACCCTCTTTAGTGTCTTCTGTGTTGATTCCATATTCCATACTCTGTGGTAAAAACAATGGCCCCATCGCTCTGATTGTTGCTCAGTGACTGGACTTTGGGGGTACGGCAAGAATCCCAACCCCACAATAACGATAGCTATACCGCGCAAGCGCAAAAAAAACAGGAAAATAACATCCCAGAATACCAGAGTACCTCCCTAACAATTGACATACTCGGACGACAAGCCCCCAAACAAAGGCATAAAATCGTCTCTACCTGCTCTTGTTCTCTGGCCGTGCTGGTTTTTCTCGGTCCGGGGGTCATTGCCCTGTAAGTGCGGAGGGCCCCGGGTGGCAAGGACTAAGGTACACCCCATGACCTATGGTCCAGGCCCATTTTTTCATTCTTCTCTTTTTTGTTTTTTTCTCTCTTTTCTGTGCACGTGAAGTTTGGAGCTAGAGGCATCTGTATGCTACGATGCATTATTCCCAGTTCTGTGTAACCATAGTGTTCTAGACCCGGCTTACCGTTGGGAATTTCGGACCTTAATAGAGATACTACGCCTACACTGGTCCATTGCAGGCGGTTTGTCTGGGCCTGTACCTCCAGAGGCCGGGGGTAACCCTCGTTACTCAAGTGGTTATATTCAGAAAGCTCCCAATAGAGCTGATAGCCTCTAACGGATAATAAACTGTGTATAGAGGGAGAGGAGGAGAAAAAAGAAAAGAAAAGGGGGAGATCTCCCTGTATTTTCAAACTGGGGAAACGTATCAGAGGTATTAAAAAACACAATATGAACAGGTCAACAAGGGGCTCCGCCCCAAAAATCTCTAAGGATAACCCCCCTACAAGTACCATAAGACACTACATGACCCCAGACGGGAGCACTAAAAGTCCAGGTTTAACAAAAAAAAAACGAAAAGGCTGGGACATCTAAAAAGGTAGCCGGGGGGGTGGTTAACCCAGCAGCCGACACGTCAACTGAAGGCGAACACGAAGTCAGCCAAATAGACGAATTAAGAATAGACACGCACCTACCCACTAAGGTAGAATTGGAGGGGATGTTAAAGAGGCTGGAAAAGGTGATAAGAGAAGAAATAGGTACGTTAAGATCAGACATAACCCACATTTTGGAGCGGGTAGAGAAAGCTGAGACAAAAATGGTACAACAGGAACTGGAATTAAACCAACTAAAGGACCAATTCCACACAATGAAACAAAATCAGAGACTATTACAACACCGGTTAGAAGACCAAGAAAATCGCAATAGAAGGCAAAATTTAAGAATACGATTCATTAAAGAGGAGAAAGGTGAAGATTTGAGGAAAATTCATAATGATCTGTTTCTACCCCTTTTGGACAATGGCTCAGAGGAACCCCTTAAAATAGAACGGGTTCACCGTATAGGAAGAACCAGGGAGGGTGAGGGCAAATGGCCTAGGGACATAATAGTAAGGCTCAGATATTTTGAAGACAAAGCTGAGATTTGGTCAAAATTGAGAAGGAAACCTCCCCTGTGTTTTGACGGGGTGGAGATACAGATTTTCACTGACCTAGCATGGGAAACTCTGGCCAGAAGAAGGCATCTCAAACCTTTACTAGAACAGATGCGGTTGTCTAACATCAAATACCAATGGGGGTTCCCGGCATGCTTGATTGGATATAAAGATGGGATATCAGCAAAATTGATATTCCCAGAGGATGTACCAGGCTTCTGTGGTAAATTGGATATGCCCATCGTGGAACTGCCCGGATGGGTGGAGTAGTCTTTTTGGGTGGTATAGAGAGACGGGATCGGTAGTGGACGAGGGGGGTTGGGGGGGGGTGGGGTGTTTGGGGGGGGGCGGTGAGGGCAGGTGCGAAACCTCACTCATATAAGATCAACTCCCAGGGACTTGTCCTTGGGGGTGAATGAGAGGGGAGGCGTCGGGAGGCTCCACCTCATTACACGAGAACCGACGGATAGTGGGGTGGGAGGATCCCTGCGGTTCAGAGGCGATGTTTGGGCCTCGGCAGGGGATGGGGGGAGGGAGGGAGTGGGAGGGGAGGTTTGGAGAGAGAGAGGTGACTCTCCTCTTCCAAAAAGGGGGTGGGATAGGGAACGTGGCTCCCAGTGGATCTGTCAGAAAGCTTAGCGAAATGACGTAGGGATTTGAAATGGCAGAAGTAAAATATCTATCTTATAAAACGTAAAGGGCTTGAACTCAATAACTAAAAGACTGAAGATTTTGGACGAGATTGAACAATACAGAGCTGATGTAGTTTTCATACAGGAATCCCACTTGACTCTGGATTCTAATGTAAAGTTGTACTCTCCCATGTATCCTACCTGGTTCTACGGGGACGCCATTTCTAAACGCGCTAGAGGTGTAGCTATTGGTTTCGCTAGAGGGATCGGGTTCATCCTGGAGGCAAGGTTGACAGACCCGGAAGGTAGATTTTTATTCTTAAAAGGAAAACTGGGAAACACTGTATATACCCTTGCAAATATTTACGCCCCGAATGTACATCCAACCCAATATTTAAGCAGAATCCTGGGCAAATTGGAAAATTTCGCCGAGGGGTATATAATCCTGATGGAGGACCTTAATTTCGTCATGAATCCGAGAGAAGACAGTACGTCCCGGGTGAAGGAGACAACGAACGTGCAACTACAAAAAATTAAACACAAGATTCACGATAGTCATTTAGTGGACGCCTGGAGGGTACTCCACCCAAACACACATGATTGCACGTTTTTTTCTCCTCCACACGGAACGTATACCAGAATAGATCACATACTGGTAGATCATAGGCTATTGGACTTGATCACTGAGATGGACATTGGAATTATGACTATCTCAGATCATGCCCCAATTACCATGAAGATTAAATCATCCTTACAAAAGAGTGAACGGCCGAGGTGGCTATTAAACGATAATCTGATTCGAGACGAAGAGGTGGCGAGTAGGGTGGAAGCGGATCTCAAACTATTTTTTATCATAAATGATACTGAGGGGATATCAAGCGCAACTCTCTGGGAGACACATAAAGTGTACATTAGAGGGATATTAATTGCTGAGAGTGCCAGGGAAAAAAAAGAGAGAAAAAGGAAGGCTGAGACCCTGACCAAAGACATAGCAATCTTAGAACGTAAACACAAAGAACAGGGACTAAAAGAGACTTATCACAACCTAATCCTAAAAAGAGACGCGCTCAAGGAGATCATGGATCTAGAAGCGAGGAAAAAACTTAACTGCATAGCTAGAGAGAGGTATCTTTGGGGTAATAAACCCAGTAAGCATTTGGCCAAAATGGCCCAAAAAAAGAAAACTAGAAATTTCATCGGAAAAATTAAAAGAAAAGATGGGAATCTGGTCTATACGACTAGAGAAATCGCAGATACCTTTAAAAATTATTACGAGGAATTATACACAATAAAGCAGTCAGGGTTGCAAACAGGGGAAAAGGAGGCTAAAATACGCGATTTTCTTGCAAAAGCGGGACTTCCCAGATTAGAGGAGTTTGATAGAGTTAACATGGACCATCCCATAACTGAAGAAGAAATTAAAAATGTTTTGAAAAACACGACAGTGGGAAAAAGCCCTGGCCCTGACGGGTTTTCTGTCTGGTATTATAAGAGATTCAGTAAGATTCTAATACCAAGGATATGTAAATACTTCAACGGCCTAGGATCAGAATACGAAACTAGCAGGGAAGCGTTAGCAGCATCGGTGGCATTAATTTTGAAAGAAGGGAAAGATTGCTCACTCTGTTCGGGATACAGACCAATATCCTTGCTAAATACAGACATCAAGCTCTTTGCCAAAGTTCTGGCTGAGCGTCTGAAAGGGGTTATGCACTATTTGGTGCACCCCGACCAGGTCGGATTTGTCCCCAATAGAGAGGGCAAAGACAATAGTATAAGAGCAATTCTCCTGCTTCAGAACATAAGGCTGAATGCGCCCCCAGGTCTATTCCTGACGGTAGATGCCGAAAAAGCATTCGACAGGGTAGACTGGGGGCTTATGATGGAGACACTTACAGTCATGGGCATAGGCAATAGGTTATCCCGATGGATTAACACACTCTACCATCATCCCACGGCAAGAATCAAAATTAACGGTACGCTATCGGAGTCGTTTGAGATGAAAAATGGGACAAGACAAGGGTGCCCTTTGTCTCCCCTGCTCTTCATCCTATCTCTAGAGCCTCTATTGTCCATGATTCGAAATGACCCAGATATCAGCGGGGTCAGAGTCGAAGAGGAGGAACACAAATTGTCGGCCTTTGCCGACGATATTCTATTTTATTTAACTAACCCGAGTAAATCCATCCCTAAGCTTTCTAAGATCCTGCAACAATATGGCAATATTTCAAACTTCAAAATTAACGTAACTAAATCCGAAATTTTAAATATAAACCTAAACAAAAGTGAGGAAAGCCGGGTTAAAGAAATATGTGCCTTCCCATGGAGCAAAGAAATAAAATATCTTGGTATTAAACTGGCTAACACGGTACAGAAGATATATTAAATTAAATTTTGTCCCTTTACTAAATGAGATCAAAAATGAATTAAAAAGAACGGTAAACAAACCTATATCGTGGATTGGGCGCATTAATATGTTGAAGATGGTGGTGGTCCCTAAAATACTATATAAATTTTTACTAATCCCTATTGCCCTGCCTCAGCAATTTCTGAGAATTCTCAATACCCTTTTAATGAATTATGTTTGGAAAAACAAAAAGCATAGAATATCACTCTCTATCCTAAAACAGGGAGAGTTACTGGGCGGTCTGGCAGTGCCTGACATTAAAAGCTATTACAAAGCGGCGGTTCTATCTCGTGCGGTGGAATGGGCACGGGACAGGAAAGGTAAAAGATGGGTGCAAATTGAAAAGGCACAAGCTAGGTCACAATTGAGTAATATTATTTGGATCCCTGCACAATATAGAGCACTGGGCCACAAATCTTTTGATATAACACGGGACACCCTACGAATGTGGGACAGAACTCAGACACTTTTGAACAGGGAATTCAATTCTCCACTAATGATTTTAAAAGATAACGCTTACTTTGCACCTGGGGAAAAAAAAATAAGTGGTAATTGGATTAGGAATAACACGGTACACCTAGGAGATATCACAAAAGACGGAGAGATAATGACATACGAAGAATTGAAAGCTAGAACAGAATATTGGAATCTCGATAGGTGGCATTACTCCCAGCTGCATCACTTTGTGCGGCATCTCCCCCATCCTCTACGGACGGGGGCGGAGTTGACACCACTCGAGAAGTTATGTCAATCGGAAAATTCCAAGGGCACAATCACTAAATTATATGGGATACTGGTTAAGATAGGAGCACGGGATGAAGCACCGTTTGTACATAAATGGGAAAGGGAGCTAGAAATCACGAGAGGGACAAACACTTTCCAGAGGATCATGCAATTAACACACTCCTCCGCAATAGATATACGAACAGCCGAGGCAAATTATAAGTGCATTTCGGGTTGGTACATTACCCCTGATAAAGCTAACAAGGTTAGAACTGACCAGTCCGCCGAGTGTTGGCGGGGATGCCCGGAGAGAGGAACGATGGCACATATTTGGTGGACTTGCCCGAAAATCCAAATCTATTGGGACACAATAATAAGTCAAATAAAAGAGATTACGGGTAAGGAGATAAAGAAAGACCCCTGGGTAGTGCTCTTTCATGGGAGTCAAGAGGGTATAAAAAAATATAAGCAGTCCTTATTACCACACCTGTTAAATGCAGCAAAGAGAATCATACCAAAAAGGTGGCAGGAAAAGGAAAGTCCATCCCTGTGGAACTGGATAGATGCAGTGGAGGAAACTTATAGGTTGGAAGAGCTTAAGGAAAGTCTATCAGAGACAAGCAACGACTTTAAGAAAAAATGGGAAAAATGGAAGGAGTACAAAAAAACAGGGAGTTATGTAGAGAGTCTAAGAGTACCCTAATTCCTTCGATTCTGAGGATATGGGGTATAAGCGGCCTCGAAACAAAGCCCGATCGTTTAGACTGTTATTTTCAAATCTTACGCATTTTTGGTAAAATTCCATAGACATTTCAGCGATGGAAAAAGACAAGATCCCTGGGCGCCACGAGGGGGTGGGGGTCTTTTCTGCTTTATATGGTAGTGAAGTGTCGACATCCCAGAGGGGACATAAAACAATAAGAGTATGGATAAGATTCTAGCCCCTCGCCGGATGCCGATACTTATTACTTGTGAATATATTGTACAAGAGTGGAAAAAAAAAAAAAAATCTCTTTTGAAGCCTATCGGAAGTTACGGCTATTTTTGCCTTACTTTGGCTATGTAAAAATACCATGCATGATGCAAACCGCAAATAAGAGACGTAAGAAGCATCGATTCATGAGCTGGTCTCTAGAATTTGGTAAAAGCTGAGGTGGAAAAAAATAAAAATAAAATAAAAGGGATTATGGTAAGCAGGCAGCCTCTCAATACACATCCCCTGTGGAGAGATGTCTCCAGTCCAGACCATTGTCTATGTGCCATTTACCAACACAATTAGACACTGCAACAAGAAGGGGGGGGGGGGGGGAAGAGAAGGGATGTAGTATTACATTATCTCAATGCCAGCTTGTCTCCAGTCTCTTCTGGGCCATAATCTGTGGGTGGGAGGCCAGCCCACAGTCCCTACCAAAACACACAGCGACAGTGAATTCTGTCACATATACCCTAACATTTTCCTTCAAAACTTGATGTTGCAATTCAGAGTTCATAGTTCCATTAAAGTGTTACGAAACACACAACAGTAGAATCAGTCTCTAACGCAGTAAATCATGCTTATTATACTCACTGTGGAACCCAAGTGGTTAAAGGGGTTGTAGACCCTTAGGGTTTTTCACCTTAATACATTCTATGCATGAAGGTGAAAAACCTCCTGTGATGCAGCAGCCCCCCAGAGCCCCCCCCCCCCCTTTACTTACCTGAACCCGGTCTTTCCAGTGACAGGAACAGCTCCGGTCAGTGTCTTGGGTCCTGATTGGATAGATTAATAGCAGCGCAGCCATTGGCTCCCACGGCTATCAATCAAATCCAATGACGCAGGAGCAGAGTCCTGCTGTCTGTTAAAGTGGAGGTTCACCCGGAAATGTTAATTTTTAACATTAGATTGAGGCTCATTTTGTCAAGGGGAATCGGGTAGTTTTTTTAAAAACTAAGCAGTACTTACCGTTTTAGAGAGTGATCTTCTCCGCCGCTTCCGGGTATGGGCTGCGAGACTTGGCGTTCCTATTTGACAGTCGGTCGCATCTATCATGTCACGAATTTCCAAAAGTAGCCGAACGTCGGTGCGCAGGCGCCGCACCGACGTTCGGCTACTCGTGACACGATGTATGCGACCGTCGGAAGCCTGTCGGAAGACTGTCAATCAAATAGGAACGCCCAGTCCCGAAGACCATACCCGGAAGCGAAGAGAAGATGGCTCTCTAAAACGGTAAGTACTGCTTCGTTTTTAAAAAAACTACCCGATTCCCCTTGACAAAATGAGCATCAATCTAATGTTAAAAAAAAAAAAAAAAATTCGGGTGAACTCCCGCAGCAGCAGGACACAGGAGTGAACCCGCACGAGTTCCGAGGGAGAGCAGCTCTCCAATGGGGCACTCGAGAAGACTTTTTTTCTTAAACAAACATTAATCTTTAGATATACTTTGAACCCTCCCCCCTTCCTCCAGTCCGCAAACCATATCCTAATAGAACTGGGGCAAGGGGTCAAGCTGCACATGCTCCGTTTTTTTTTTTTTTTGGGAGGATGCACAAGATCAGCACAGGGCCAATCAGCACTGTCCAGACAGAGGGTCAGGGGTCCTGGATCCTAATGGGACAGTCAGTGGAGAATGAAAAAAAAAAATCCTCCTACAAGCTTTACCCAAACACGGATAGAAGTCACAAGATTGCTATAACTTATGAGAAAAGGTATTTACCAGTTTATATTTGCTAAAACTATTGGATTTCCATGTCCTGCGTACTGTGGGAGGTCAGATATAGTGAATGCAGGGTCCTGGGTTTAGTATCACTTTAATGGCCGTAAGCCATCCTGGTCAAGACACAGAAGAAAAAGGGCCAAACCATGATACTGGCACCACAAAGTTTAACAGACAGGAAAAAGATCTTATGCTGGACTGTAGTACAATTTTGCCCAAACATAATGCTATTAATTTAAGCCAAAAAGTTCCATCATGGTCTCCAGTATCCACAGAACCTTCAGCCAATAGCCTTCTGACTTGGGTTGTTTGTGAACAATAGATGGGTAGCAATTCGTTTTTTGTAAAATAGCATTGGCTTTCTCCTTGCATCCTTACCATGCACCTAATCATTCAAGGTTCTTCTGATGGTAAACACACACACACACTTTATTTTTTTCAATGTTACCTAGAGGTTCTTTCAGTTCCCCCAAAGTACTACACACACTTTGCTCCTGGTGTGATTTGTTGGTCAACCACTCCTAGTGATTGTAACAATGGTGTTGAATTGCCTCCGTGCGCACACAACCTGCCTGACTTACAGCAGATTGGATTTTACCAAACAATTTAGCTGTAGAACATCAATACTGTTTTTTTTTTTTTTTGACGTCCTTAAAAAATCTTCTTTGTTCAAGCCTTAAAGTGGAACTAAACCCCTCTATCCTCTCCAGCCAAAGTAGCTGCCATCTTAGATTCTTTGACCTCCTACCGCCATGGTGCCGCACATGTGATCAATTAGGACACCAACTATTTAATGGTTTGACAGTTTGGTTGAAACCACAAGAAAATTCAGGCATGCCAGGAGCGCAACTGCTTTTTGAAACCGTTAAAATCGATGGGTTTAGTTTAGCTTGAACAAACAAACAAATCTGCACTGTTGAGATATCAAACTTGAATAGAGAAGGACCAGATGTCTATTGCTTAAAAAGTGGTATTAAAAGTGGTTGTAAGCTCAGAGAGAAAAAAAAAAAAAAAACTAGCAAGACAAAAAGGCGTAATGAGCCAATATGCATCACATACTAGCTCATTATGAAATACTTACATGTCTCCCGATGTTATTTCAGGGTTCGGGGGGGGGGGGGAGGGGTCTTCTGGCGCTGCGATTGGCAGAAGCCACGATGATACAGCTACTAAACAGCATGAGCTTCTTCAGTGCGTCTGTGCCAATGACGTTGGCACATGCCGATACAGTAAATATCTTCTGAACTGTGCAGGTTTAGGGGATATTCATGGTACCTACAGGTAAGCCTTATTATTATTATTATAGTACTTTAAAAACACTAAAACATATTAGATTGCAGCTTGCGGATTCTTTAATGTGTTTTTCTCTTTTATACCCCTCCCCCCTTTATTTTTCAAATTCCTTTAGCATACCAAGCTGTCCAGCAATGGTGGCAATTAGAGTGGTGGTTACAATGCATAGGTTTTACTCATTTATGTAAAACCTTTATCCCAAAAAAAAAAAAAAAAAAAACACAATTTAGCTGTAGCTGCTTAAAGCGGTTGTAAAACCTCACAAATACCCAGTGACGTGACTGGCCTCAGGTGATAAAACAAATCATCCTACATAGGTTGTATCCGTTTATCAAAATCCCTCTTTCCCCTACACCACAGGTGTCAAACACAAGGCCCGTGGGCCGAACCCGGCCCTCCAGGCCATTTCTTGTGGCCCTTGCACCTCTCCTGCAGCTGCAGGAGAGCTCCAGCCCTCCTCTGGTCCTCCTCCAGACCCTTACTTTCTGCTTTCAAGCAATGCATCCAGCTTCTTCCCAGCAGCAGCATGAGGAAAGGGGATGCACTGTAATGAAAAGGAGGGTGGGGGACTTAACTACTGATGGTGAGGTGGCTCTTGACATCTAATGTAATGGGAGGGGATGCGCTGGACATCTAATCTTACAGTTACAACTGGTTCTTTTGAGGGCAATCGTAATGCTGATGCCGCCCACAATGAAATTGAGTTTAACACCCTTGCCCTACAGCAGTGATGGTGAACCATGGCACCCCAGATGTTTTGGAACTACATTTCCCATGATGCTCAAATACATTGCAGAGTGCATGAGCATCATGGAAAATGTAGTTCCAAAACATCTGGGGTGCCATGGTTCACCATCACTGCCCTACACCATTCAAAGTGCAGATTTTACACAGGATTTCTCAGCTCTGATAAGCAGGGGGTGGACAGCTGCAGTTACATTAGTGAGGATAGCTCTGAGCATAGGGGAACAGAGCTGAGGCAGTCAACCAGCTGGAGGTCCCTCCCTGACACAAGTTTTTCTCTTGGTGTCAGGAAAACTTGTCAGGAGTGACTCGTGCTTGATAGCAAAAGAAACAAATCGGCAGACAGAAATTACACTTTGCATTCTTAAAGTGGAGTTCCACCCATTTTTTTATGTTTGTCTGTGCTGCATGCCCTAATCTCATAGTGTTCAGAATGGACAATTTTTATTTATTTTGTTGCTTGTAAATACCTTTATTTTGTAGTCCTTCATTACTTCCTCCTCCTTATTAGTCTAGGCTATTAAGTCACAAGGCTATTCGCAAGGTTTTCTGGGATAGGCATCATGTATCCCAGTAGTCCTTGCAAATGGCCTATTTGCATAGAGAAGGGGTGGCAACTTCCTCTGACACTCCCGTTGCTATGGAAACCTGACTGAAACCTATTACATCGCTTGTGCAGCACTGAGCATGTGCGAGATCTGCAAGGCTGAAATCCAGGAAGTCATACAGTCTGGCTTCATGATGCCCACACTTAAGATGGCCACGGTCTATTTCTAGATTATAAACTAACTAAATGCTCTAACAACCTAACAAAACGGACCTTAGTTTACAGACTAACTTTACTAGACTACATTAAGCTTGTGTATTACAGGGGTATTTATATTTAAAAAGTGAAATTGTGGGTGGAACTCCCCTTTAATCGAGACAAGTACACACTATAGAGCGGGCGTCACTAAATGGCGGACCGCGGTCCGGTTCCGGCCCCAGTGGCCATTCTACCCGGACCGCAGCCTCGCCTGTGTGTCTCTATGGCCGGCTCGCCCGCCTGCCGATGCCGCTATATACACAGCATGGCAGGCGCAGCAGGTCTGTGCCGTCTCTGCACTCCCCCCTCCCCACACTGCCTGTCTGCCTTATTCACACAAACTTGAATCACGACCGCGCTGGACAATGGGCGGGACTTTTTAAGTTAAAAAGTGGGTGATTGGTTGCTAGGCAGCGGGTCGGTTCCAGCAACAAATCACTCGCTTTTAATGGGAAAGGTCCCGCCCATTGTCCAGAGCGGCCACGCTCCATGTCCTGTGTGAATAAGGTAGGTTTTCTGTGGGGAGGGGGAGTGTTGTGCTGTACAGGACAGGACAGGGGTTTACTATTGAGAGGATTGTGATGGGGGGGAGTCAGTCTGCGATGGGGGGGGGGGGGGTCTGTAATTGTAGGGAGGGGGTTGTTCAGTCTGTGATGGGGGGGGTCTGTGAATTTGGGGGGTCCGTCTGATTGGTGGGTCAGTCTGTGATAGGGGGTCTGATTTGGGAGGGTCAGTCTGTGATAGGGAGATCTGTGATTGTGGGGGGTTCAGTCTAAGATGGGGTGTTCTGTGATTGTGGGTGGGGGGGTTCAGTTTGTAATTGGGGGGGGGGGGGAGTTAAGTCTGATTTGGGGGGTCAGTCTGTGATGGGGTGGTCTGTGAATTTGGGGGGTCAGTCTGTGATTGGTGGGTCAGTCTGTTATAAGGGGGTCTGATTTGGGGGGTCAGTCTGTGATGGGGGGGGATCTGCGTTTGTGGGGGGTTCAGTCTGTGATGGGGTGTTCTGCGATTGTGGGGGGTTCCGTTTGTAATTGGGGGGGGGGGATCAGTCTGATGTGGGGTCTGATTTGGGGGGGTTGTGATTGTGGGGGGTTCAGTCTGTGATGGGGTGGTCTGTGATTGTGGGGGGTTCCGTTTGTAATTGGGGGGGGGATCAGTCTGATGTGGGGTCTGATTTGGGGGGGTTGTGATTGTGGGGGGTTCAGTCTGTGATGGGGTGGTCTGTGATTGTGGGGGGTCCATCTGTGATTGGGGGGGTCCGTCTGTGATTGGGGGGATCAGTCTGTGATTGGGGGGGATCAGTCTGTGATAGGGGGTCTGATTTGGGGGATCTGATTTGGGGGGTCAGTCTGTGATTGGGGGGTTCATCTGTGATTGTGGGGAATCAGTCTGTGCTGGGGTGTCCATCTGTGATTGGGGGGGGGGGAAATCGGTATGTGATGGGGGTCTGTGATTTGGGGGGGTCAGTCTGGGATGGGAGATCTGTGATTTGGGGGGTCAGTCTGTAATGGGGGGTTTGTGATGAGGCAGGGGGATGTGATGTAAGGGGGGGGCTGAGGACACTGATGTAAAAGGGGTTCTATGATTTCTGCACTGGCAAAGGTCAGGTTTTCTATGTGTCCTGTTCACATTGAAACAGCGCCCCTGCGTGCTGAGCAGTGTGGTGCAAAATGCATTCTGTTTAATTTCTATGCACCGCAACTGATCTGTGCTGCATAAAAATGAAAGAAATGTATTTTGAGATTTTTATGTCGATTTCGATGGTGTGTGGGTCTTAAAGGTGTGTGCATGTGTGTGGTGGGGGGGGGCGCTGTGAAGTGGAGGATATCATGTGGCGTCATAGCACCAATATGACATTCGGACCTCCGCTGGAAGAATTTTTTTCCGACCGGACCCCCGTGAATTTTAATTCACTACCCCTGCTATAGAGGGATAGGTTTTGTTATCATTTCATATCTGAGGTTTATAACCACTTTAAAGCAGAACTGCACGTAAACAAAGGGAACTTCTGCTCATCCTTCTCCCCCACCCTCCTCGGTCATTAAATAAAAAGTCCCCCCCCCCAGGGAGTGGGTACCCATTTCTGACATGTACCTGCTCCCACTTTCCCTCTGCTCGCCTGGACAAGCAAAGTTGAAATTTGACCTTCTACCCAGATTGACAATGCTGCTGTCCAAAGAGGACTCTGTTGCTCCTCCAGTAAAGAGGAGACGCCTTAAAACAGAAAATGTATTAGTGTTCAGATCACCAGGTAAAAAAAAAAAAAAAGGGGGGGGGGGGAATAAATAAAATAAAAAAACACACACACACACACACACACACACACACACACACACACACACACACACACCTAAAAAACACCCCTCAGTTAACACCCGACTTATTTCTTCTTTAAATAAAAAAAGAGCCCTAGAAGTTAACCTACCACACACAATTATGTAACTGGGAATATTTTTTTCTCAATAGTAAGTTTCTTTACTACATTGTTTATTTGGGTTATTATTGAGTTTTAGGATCTCACCACTATTCTTGCCATGCAAACTTAATGGTACTTGCCAATGACAACAATTGTGCAGTCCTCCCTAAAACTCTAGCTAATTTAGGTACTCACCACATAGATCCTGTATAATCCAAAGAGAAATAGTACAATCGGATATCAAATGAGCATGAATATTTTACTTTGCTCATCAAGTTGGAAAGCCAATTACATTTCCTAAAGTATATATGACTACTAGATGGTGCACTTACTAATCTGTGCAATAAATATGAGACAAGCATGGTCAGGAATCTATATATATGATACTGTATAGCAGTGGTTCTCAACCTGGGGTCGGGACCCCCCTCGGGGGTCAAATGATGATTTGCCAGGGGTCACCATATCCTGGGCTGTTCCTGAAGCCCACACCACTCTCCCAGCCCTTTTGCGGCCGCCCAGCAGAGCTGTCCCTGGAGCCCGCAGCTGCCCACTCAGTTCACGGCATGACTGGGGGGCAGAGACTAGAGGTTAGCTGACTAATGAGAAATGTAAAGTGGGAGGGGCTGGAGGAGACCCCATCTCCTTATTTCGGCATAGGTGTAACTGCTACAAGACACCACAAAGTAAGGGACACAGTGAAAAACACTACCAGGGACTACAGTTGTCATTAAAAATCCCCACTACAGTTCTCAGATCGGCAGATGACCTTGATCAAGAGCACCTAAGTTGGCTGATCAGAACTCCCCCCAACATTGCGACTGATCCAAACTCCTCCCAGCACCGCCACTCATTCTATTCCCCCCACCATGGAGTAGGAGAAGGAATACAAACAGAGAATACATGGAAGGGAGAGGAAAAGGGGAGGAACAAGGAAAAGAGGGGGGAGGAACAAAGAAAAAAGTAGAGAAAGAATAATAGAAACAAGATGTCTAGAGAGAGGGATGGGGGGAAAAAACAAATTAGGATAGAGATAAAAGGGAAAGGAGAAAGAGTGGTACATAAAACTAGTAGGGGTTTTTAATACTGTACGAGTGAAAGGGACTCGGGGAGCACTAAATATCTGTGCGTTAAAAAAAAAAAATCCCAGATTTTGGGTTTACACCGGAACAGTAATATAGAGGAAATCTTCCAATTGGTACACTAGTTCTAGTGACACCCAGGGTCCATCACTTTGGCAAGGGTTTTCTCTCTTCCTGTTTTGTTGGCTATGAGACAAGTGAAGAAGGGCAATTTCCCCAATGGGACACTGATTAGGGGGGGGTACACTGCCAGGAGTTATAACCCTCACTTTCTCCATTCAAAATGAATAAAAATAAAAATGCCTTTAGTTAAAAACTTTAAATGGCTAAAACTACACTAGGTTTTCCTTTAAATGCTTAACTCCTGGAAGTATAAACACGCAAACTTTACACCCTACTCAGAAGGAAAAATAAAAAGAAGAAGAAAAAAAATAAAAAAAGGCAGCATAACCATATGTTGTACTTATTTTGCCAGAGAATATCTGGCACAACAACTGACAGTTTGAAGTCATGCAAACCTAGAAATGAAGCTTATAAAAAAAAGTTAGCCAATAAAAACATTCCACTCTTAAAATTGTTACATAGCACTACACACCAAACCTGTATATAAAATAAATCTCATGCCATGGCTTTGGTTAAAAAAAAAAAAAAAAAAAAAAAAAAAGCTAAATAAGAGGATGATTGATATTACAACATTTAAAAGAACTAGGGTCCAATACTTTTGAAAGAAGAAAAACTAAGACCAGAGTGAAACACTTGCTCTAACCATACAATCCATATCTTTGCATTACTCCAGACAGGAAGTACCATAGGTCAAAAAAAGCTGACAGACTTACTGGGGCCGATTTACTAAAGAATTAAAAAAGAAGCAGGTTTATTTTTACTAGATTCATACTTACCTAGGTGGATGCAGCATCAGAGCGACGCTACAGCTGTCCCCTGCCATCTCTGCACTTAGAACCAAACCACCGAAGACTCAGTTTTCTCGGCTCCCCGAGAGGAGAGCTGCGGACTGTCAGCCAGCATCTCTCCTGCTCCTCCACGCTCTTTGGAGCACTGAGCTGTGGAGGTGCGGCCATCTCAGCGGTTCGCTGAGAGACAAACTGCCTTCAGTCCAGGCAGCTGGCGGATCCAGACTTCCCAAGTCAAGATGACCTGTGCCGACTGGATTGCAGCGACGTCAGCTCGAAGTCCGCTGAGAAAGGGTCACAGGAGTTCAAAATTAATTGCACTCCTGTGATCCATAGGAGAAGCACAGCCTAAAAAGCTTGGACTGGACTTCTTTAAACTTTAAGAGATTTTTCCCATAGGAATAAGGTTATGCTCTGCGGCATTTGCATCCTTCCGTCACCGAATCATGTGCAAGCACAATTAGGCTAGATTAACCAGTTTAATGTTTGATGCGAATATCCCCTCCGTTTGCACTGCGAATTTCCAAAGCAGCCGTTTAGTGGTTCAGCTGCAATTTAGATGCGGTTCAGATGTGAATTTTTAAAGCTGGCATCCAACATTAGCTGGTTAAGGATGACTCATTAACTGTTAGTTGGGTTCCCATGCTGACAGCAGAATGTAAAAAATAAAATAAATAAATAAATCCGTCTTTTTCACACAAATAGAGCTTTCTTTTGGTGGTATTTGATCACCTGCGGTTTTTATATTTTTCGCTATAAATGGAAAAAGACAAAAAAAATGCATTTTTCTTAATTTCTATTATAAAATTTTGCAAATAAGTAATTTTTCTTCATAAATTTGGCCAAAAATGTATACTGCTACATATCTTTGGTAAAAATAACCCCAAATTAGTGGATATTAGTCAGTCTGGGTGAAAGTTATAGGGTCTACAAACTATGGTACCAATTACTGAAAATGTATCAATTTGATCACAATTGATGTACTGACAGCCTCTCTCATTTCTTGAGACCCCAACAAGCCAGTAAAAGTACAAATACCCCCCAAATGACCCCTTTTTGGAAAGTAGGCATTCCAAGGTAGTTGGTAAGAGGCATAGTTAGTTTTTTGAAGTTGTCATTATTTCCCACAATACTTTGCAAAATTAAGAAAAAAAAATTCACACCATTATAACAGGTTATTTCTCTCACATAGCATGTACATTCCACAAACGACACCCCAAAATATATTCTTCTGCTCCTACAAAGTATGGCGATACCACATGTGAGACTTGTACACAGCCTGGCCACATACAGAGGTCCAACACCGAAGTAGCCCCTTCAGGCGTTCTAGGAGCATAAATTACACATCTAATCTCTCAACCACCTACACTTTTGAAGGCCCTGGAGCACCAGGACATTGGAAACGCCCACAAAGTGACCCCATTTCGTAAAGCTAACACCCCAACGTATAATCTATGAGGCATAATAAGTCTTTTGAACAGTTGATTTTTTTCCAGACGTTTTTGGAAAAATGTGGAACAAAAATGAACGTATTTTTTTTTTTTTTTACACAAAGTTGTCCATTTATAAGATATTTCCAAAACATAGCATGTATATAGCAAAAATTACACCCCAAAATATATTCTGCTCCAGAGTATGGCGATACCACATGTGTGAGACTTTTACACAGCCTGGCCACATAGGAGGTCCAACATCCAAAAAGCACCATCAGGTGTTCTAGGGACATAAATTACGCATTTTCCTCACAATCTATCACATGGATGTTTCCGTGTGCGCGCCCGGGAACGATTCTCTGGGACGATGTTATACAACGTCCTCCCAGAATTAAGCAACCACCCTGTCGCCGTTATTCGGTGGCGGTTGGTGGTTAAAGGAAACCCATCATGCACTAGTCAATGTCAGAAGTAGGCGGACATTTTTTTTAGACAGGAAAACCTGTCTGATTTTACTTCTTTTTGACACCCGATCATTGTGATAGCCTCAGATTGGCTATTGAGTGTGTGTTGCTTAATAGCCAATCAGAATGGATGATTGAATCTCCTGAATTAACTTGACAGATAGTAACCTATGTTTAAAACTTCAGTTTTGCGTTTAGAAACGTTTTAATTTTTTTTTTTTAAATAGCGAAAAATGAAAAAAAAAAAGCCTGTAAAAGAAACGCGGCTAAACGTGAGTTTCTGCGTTTAGAAGCATTTGGTGCTTGAAATGCCTGCAATCTCAGCTTCTGATCGCATTTTTTTGTGTTTGAAAAAATGTCTCTACACAACTGCCTAGAAACGACAGTAAAATGGCCCTATGTACATGGACAGATAAGAGGAGAGTTCCGCGGCAGTTGGAAAAAAAAAAAAAAAAACACAAACACACACACACACACACACACACTGCTACTAAAACATCCGTTTACCAGCAGCAGTGTACATGAGGCCTTAATAATCATGGGAATATTTTACTAGACAGCAAAAAGGAAGGAAGATGGTACTTTTGATTTTTTTCGGTCTATGACCGAGGCAAAGTGGGAAGTCTGAGGTCATCTGCCTATCTGGCTTCACACTCAGAAGATGAGAAATAGTGTGTGATGTACGGCTGGCCGTTGACAGGCCAGTGACTGTCAGACAAAAAGTGACCTCTGACTTAGAAGTGCAGTGAGTGAGGCATTTGCAAACACTTCAGTTATTTAATGGGGTTGGCCCAATGTAGAGATTTACATAGCAAACTTCAAAGTCTACGAAGATTTTTTTTTTTTTTACAAAAACTGTTTTGGAAAACAAAAAAACTCACTGTTTTGCTGCAAAGACCATAGAAGACATAGCTGTGCAATCACCCGCTAGTGGTACACAGATGTGGAACAATGCAGGCTCAGAAAACCTGGCCACGTGGAACTTATTATATCACGTAAACAAGTTGGGCCTTAGTGCTCTATTGAATACATATTTTAATTACAAGCCGTTTGGTAACACAAGAAAGGAACATTTTCAAGGGAAAAGCCCTCCCTGACATATTGTTTAGTTTTGTCAGTGGTTGGATTAAGGCAACACTCGAGCAGAAATATTGCATCATTATCCCCCAAAGTCAGAGGCATATTCCAAACAGCCGGGAATAGCATGCCTAGTTAACTGGATCAGACATGACCAAAATAGCATCTAAATTTAACTGCAGTATTCTCTTGCAAAGTGGAAAAGCCCATATTTTGCTTTTAAAGTGAGCATGTACTTTACGCCTACTAGGCAAAGTAACAAGCTCACTTTATATTAGGAACCAGAAGCAATCTATACTTACCCTATATACTCGAGTATAAGCTGAACCGAATATAAGCCGAGGCACCTAATTTTACCACAAAAAAAAAAAATGGGAAAATATATTGACTCGAGTATAAGCCTAGGGTGTCCATGCGCATGCCTCACTGTGCCCATGACAAGACTGACGTTTAACATGGGAGTCTATGGAACGGGTGCCCGGCTTTTGACAAAAAAAAAAAAACAAACAAAACCAAACAAACACACACACACACACACACACACACACACACACACACACACACACACACACACACACACACACACACACATTGGTGCTCTCTGGTCGTAGGTCCCCCGACAAACTTTGCACACTTGTAGAAGGAGAAATGTGGCTACATGTGTTCCAAGTTTCAGGTCTAGGGAACCGAAGACCGGCCGGTACCGGGTCCCCAAAGTCCCGGGGAAATGACAGTTTAACATGGGAGTCTATAGGAGGGGTGCCCGGCTTTGAAAAATCTGTGCTCCCTGGCCGTAGGTCCCCCAGACAACAAACTTTGCACACTTGTAGAGGAGAAATGTGGCTACATGTGTGGGGTCCAGGAGACTTACGGCCAGCACCGGGTCCCCAAAGTCCAGGCGCACAAAGGTGACTTGAGTATAAGCCGAGGGGGCATTTTCAGCACAAAAAAAAAAAAAAAAGTGCTGAAAAACTCGGCTTATAATCGAGAATATACGGTACTCACATTCCTTCTAACCACCAGATCTATGACAGCGAAACGTTTAACTTCCCGAGCAAACTAAAACGTTTACAATTTTATGCGCATGCCACAACTTAGGCCTGATGACTGCTGTAGTCTATATACAATCGTTTTGTTTTGAAAAGGGCACACAAGTGATGGCTGAATTTGCGCTGTCCTACATAAACCCATTTCCACAACTTGTTAGTAAAGTACAAGTTCATGGTTCCTGACAGTAATTAGAAAAATTACATTTAACCACTTAAGGACTGCAAGGATTTGCCCCACTAATGACAAGGCCATTTCTTGCAATACGGCACTGCGTCACTTTAACTGACAATTGCGCAATTTTCCCACAAATAGAGCTTTCTTTTGGTGGCATTTCTTTTGGTGGCACTTTTATTTTGTGGGTCAGCAATGGTTAACTCCAAGTGCTGTCTTTTTTTTCGTCCATTGACAGATACGGGAAGTCTCACCGTCTCAGCATCTAAAAAAGTGGTCCAACTGAACACAGCAAAACCACCTCAAGGCCCTTATGCCCGAATTTGGCATACCAATCAGGCTGCAATGTGTACCTGGTGACCTTAGAGAAGGTGTGAACAGAAGACAAGGCAGTAGCCATGAAAAACTGAGAAACAAATGCTTGATGCTGAAAAGTGCAAAAAGCACTAGAAGAATATGCCTCGACAGGAAAGGGCGATATCTGATCCTCGAGAGCAAAAGCTTCAAAGATGCTATGCCCAAGCCACCCAAAGATTGTGGTATGGAAAGTTGGAGCACCTTTATGGGGCCCATCCTGGGATTACAAAAAAAAAATCCCAAACAGGAAGCAGTGGCTGAGAAATGGACTAAAACAGCCTGCACCATTTCCAGACAATGGATGACAATTTTTATTTTCATGAACCAAAAGACAAAAAAAAAAAAAAAAAAAAAAGTGGGGAGGACAATGTGCTTGCTGAGGTAAAAAGGCAGAACCTACTTTAGACAATAAGTATCAGCTAATTAAGCCATAAAACCTGCAAAGAGTTCCTGAGCCTTTAAATGGTCTCTATCTGATTCAGTAGGAATCACAATCATGGTAAAGACTGCTAACCTGACAGTTGTGCAGAAAACCATCAACGACACTCTCCATAATGAGGGAAAGCCTCAAAAAGGTAATTGCAAAAGAAGTTGGATGTTCCCAAAGTGCTGTATCAAAGCACATTAATAGAAAGTTATGTGGAAGGGAAAGGTGTGGAAGGGAAAGGTGCACAAGCAGCAGGGATGACCACCTCAGCCTGGAGAGGATTGTCAGGAAAAGGCCATTCAAAAGTGTTGGGGACTTTCACAAGGAGTGGACTGAGGCTGGAGTCTGTGCATCAAAAAAAAACAAAAAAAAAAAAAAAAACACTTTAGTCATGAATATGAAAACGCCTTTGTATCATGTGATGCACAAGAAATACAAGAATTTTTAGTATAAAACAGAATAGGAAATGGTAAAACCCCAGTCTGGGGTCCCACTGGGCAGATTCCTCCTTGCTTCCTGATCCAAAGAAACAGAAAGTGAGAAATAAAATTGAAAAGTTGCCCCCATTTGTAGACTGCATTCTATTTCTGTATTGGTTACAACTAGAACACTTTGGATTCCCTATCACTTTCTGTGCCAGTGCCAATAGACACCATGACAAATCCAAAATATAAAACAAAATTGAAGGGGTAAAAAAATAAAACCGTAATTAAAATCTGATAGGGATTTTAACATTTTACCCAACATTAAAAAGTTGAATGCAACGTAAATACACATTTTCACCCCCATAAATCATTATTATTCATTAGATCTGACTTTTCTGTCCACAAAATGTATTCCTGCAAAGAGAAAATCATAAACTATAATGCGCCATTCGGGCTTCCAGCCCACAGAGCATTAAACATGATGTCAATGTTAACAAAGTATGTTGTAAAAGATTAGTTTGTAAAGGCATCCAGTATGACAGGAATACAACACTGTTTATTGAAGGCAGTGGAACCTTACAGGGGTACACATTATGAAAGGGTCCCATGGGACTGCCAACGCGAGGAATAATAGAATAATACACTTAGTTACGATCAAAGATCTAAAAGGCTTATGTCATACTCAGTCAATACACAAAAAGAAAACAGTTATACAGGCATCTACAGACTACTGTATGTTTATCGCACGCTTGCCAAGTCTTTGTCCGATACATATTGGTCATATACACTCCTTTAAATAATCTATTTAATATGGAAGGTGTTTAGTTCTAGAGGCTTTTAAAAAAAAAAAAAAAAAAAAAAAAAATTATTATTCACTTATATACCATGGACATGCTTCTGAAGTATTTTATAGCAAACCAAACCTAAATAAATATAGTGGGTTTCAAAAAGAAAAACCTGATTTTAAAGCCTTTAATCTGTGCAACCATGCACCGCCAATGAATGAAACCTGTACTACTTGTATGGGCATGGCCTAGAACAGGGGTGTCGAACTCTATTTCATTGTGGGCCGCATCGTCATTATAACTGCGCTCAAAAAGGGCCGGTAGTATCTGTAAGATTAGATGTCCAGCGCATCCCCTCCCCTTTACATTAGATGTCAAGAGCCACCCCACTCTCCCTTACATCACAGTGCACCCCTTTTTCTTATGCTGCTGCTGGGAAGAAGCTGGATTCATTGCTTGAAAGCAGAAAGTAACTGTCTGGAGTAGGACCAGAGGAGGGCTGGAGTTCTCCTGCAGCTGCAGGAGAGCTGCGAGGGCCACATGAAATTGCCTGGAGGGCCGGATTTGGCCCACAGGCCTTGTGTTTGACACCTGTGGCCTAGAATTTCAAATGACAGCCACTAGATACCACTACTAGTGCCCAGTCATTAAGATGGCATATATGCAACAGGCAGCGTTTTGTGTTCTCCAATTCAGCAAGGCAGAGTCCGTAATAACAATGCAGTGCGCGTTTCGACAGGGTTTTGAAATTTATCCACCAGTGGAAAGGCACATTGGTCCGTATAAACCAGTGGTTTTCAAACTGCGGCCCTTTGCTTGCATTTATTTGGCCCTTGCTAAAGAGTGGCATTACCCCTATATGGCCTTCTGTTGTCAGAGACTGTCAATAGAGTTGGTTATTGTATTGTACACAATTTAATCCATGCATCCATTTATGTGCATCCTGCTACTTTAGATGTTTATTCTTTACATCCGTGATAGTCAATACATTTTTAACATTTCTTGATTTCTACTATTCCTATACAAGCTGTCAGCGACCCAATTTAAAGTCACACCAGAGGAAAAACACACTCCCTTGAGTGACCCTTCCTTATCTGGCCCTTGAGGCATTAAACAATGGGGCATAATTCCTGCCACTAACAAATGGGGCATAATTTTACCCACTGACACCAACTATTTCCCTCCCTAATACCAAAGATCAGGCATGGTTTACTTGCACTGGGCACAGTCCAACCCCCCCCCCCTAAAGTCTGAAGGACAGTTAACCAACTCTTTCTTTAGAAAGTTTGGAGACCCCCGGCATAAACAAATTTGAACACTTGAGGTGTTTATGCAAGAAGAGTAGGGGGCGACCACGCACTTTAGAGGAAAATGTGCAACAAATTCAAGAGGCTTTTCAGGAATGCCCACACAAGCCCACTCCTTGTACTAGCCAAGAACTTGTAATCCCTCATACGAATGTTTGTAGTGTGTTAAGATGACATTTGCTTCTGAGGCCATATCGATTGCAACTGGTGCAAACTCTTCATGCAAGTGACAGAAGAAAAAACATTTAGATTTCTGACATAAGCATCATATGCATTAAAAAAGGTGAAAAAACTTCTGACAGTCGTCGTCGCCCCCCCCCCCCCCCCGTTTAATTCACCTGAACCGGTTCGTTCCCTTGGCAGAGATGCGCTCTTCCTCTCTGCCTGTTGGCTCTTGATTAGTTTGATTGATAGCAGCGCAGCCATTGGCTCCCGCTGCTGTCAATCAAATCCAATGACGGGTGCCGGGGGACAAGTCCTGCATTCTGTGTGAATGTACACAGATGCAGGACTCGGGAGCGCGGCCACACTGGTGGTCACCTTAGGAGAGCCTTTTCCAACATGGAAACTAAATGCAGGGTAGGAGCCATCAGCGCCGCCGGGGACCACAGAAGTTGAGGATCGGGGCCACTCTTTGCAAACGAACTGCGCAGTGAAGGAAAGTATGACATTTTTGTTATATATATATATATATATATATATATATATATATATATATATATATATATATATATATATATATATCTATCTATATCTATATATATATCCCGCACCACATCAATGTGATCCTTGAAACTGGAGTTATGCTGCAGGTACATTGGGCTTATGCTACAAATCCAGGTGTCCATGAAAAACAGACACGGAAGGTTCTTTTATAGGCAAGAGAGGCAACATCGGGCCCATTTAAGTGCTTGCTCTTAGCTCCAGGTAGTAAGCATTAAGGAAAGGTTCAGTTTAAGTACACACAGCCTGTGAATATGTATCATGGAAATGGAGTATCATGTGCGAAATTTTAGATAAACACCTTGTTAAAGTCTGTTTATTTCATGTAGTAAAAAAACAGCTGCAGAGCATTTATATACATACCGTATATATGAGCACATACCAAAAAAAAAAAAAACAGTTTAAAAATAGTTCAGGTTACTTTCTGGTAGTCAAATGATCACAAATAACAGATGCAAAGTATATACTTTGTTTAACTCCGTGAGTGAACCATAAACTTGAGGTGTAACATTACAGCCAGTATCAATAATGTTAACTTGAAAAGTTTGCAGATTGCCCTCTGGGAGTTTGGCATTCATGTATACTTCAAAAATCTCTGAAACTATGCAGTATAACAGACGGTCTGGACTTGCCAAGCTACTACGTCTGGAGTATATTAAACCAAGAGCATGAGGCTAAGACATGTACAGGGCCCAGAGAGACTGTTGCCCTGAGGTGGCTTCAAATCCATATGCCAATGAATTACAAGAAATATAAAAAACAAACAAAAAGGGGAAATACTACATGGGCGGGAACCCAAATAAAAGAAACCTTTTATGACAGTTTGAGGCTGCAACTGGCGCCTTATGAAAATGCCATCTCACTGATTGTAATAAATGAAAGCAGGGCAAGAACCTAAAATTTGAGAACTGGAAGAAGCAGCACAAGGTGTCAGATGTGTTGTAGTGCTTGTGTGCCAAGAAGGAACACACCAATAGGAGATAACTGTAGAGCGACAGAGAAAAGTGGAAAGAGGAGTTTCTGTAGTTTAAAGTGTATATATATATATATATATATATATATATATATATATATATATATATATATATATATATATATATATATATATATATATATATATATATATATATATATATATATATTCGTTTTTTTACACATAGCCATCTTTAAAAGTGTCACCCTTTCCTGTTTTGCAACATCGATAGCTTACTTATTTCTCCTTCTGTACAATGTGGCCATCTAAACTTGCATATTAATTTTATATATACTGTGATTTCTGTACTTGCCAAATATGTTGCAGAAATCTCCCTCTACCAAGTCTGGCTGCAACCATTTTAACTGTGGGCAGCTGAAACTGCTGCCTGTTCACTTCCTGGATTTACTAAAGATACACACCTCCAGCTCTGCACCTCTCATTGGCCCTCTGACTCGCCCCCTTCCCTTCCTGGCAAACTGTCACAAGAGAGAGAGCTGTGCATGTCGTCATAAGCCTAGGCCAATGACCAGACAAGAAACAGGCTGTACATGGCATTTACTGGCAGAAAAAAAAATGTTTTACTACCCAAAAGTTCAAAACACAACAAGGGAAGAAGATTTAGTAGATGGAAAGTTGGAAAAAAAAATAAAACAAACAAACAACTGAAGGTATGCTTTAATATGAACACAGACAGCTACAAGAGAGACAGAGACAGAGACATACACACACACACATACACACACACACACACACACACACACACACACACACACACACACACACACACACACACACACGGTTTAAAACTACAAGAAGCTGCAGAGAAAATCCAACCTCCTTTGTCAATTAAGGAGGATGTCCGCTGAAAAAAAAAAAAAATTAAAAGTCAGCAGCTACAAATACTGCAGCTGTAGACTGTGGCCGGAAGTGGGTGCAAATACCTGTCTTTAGACAGGTATCTGCACCCCCCTTCCCCCTGAAAGGTGTCAAATGTGACACCGGGGAGGGGGGGGGGGGGTTCCGATCATGGGAGTTGCACTTAAGGGTGGAGCTCCGCTTTAATCACCCTCAACTTACAAAAAGATACAAATATCTTTTTTCAAGAGCCAAAAACTAATAGTAGCACAAGATTCCAACATCATAATCATGAACAAGTCCGTATCATACACAACAAGCTCATTTATTTGGGAGTTTTTCTCCAATTAGCGGCAGGGTTATATACAATAACATAGGGGACTGAAAGAAAAATAAATTAAGTGTCCTGTGTAGCTGGTAAACAACTGAACAAAACACTCCAAATGTTAGGGTCTGCCTGTGCGTATTCTTGTGAAATTTGAAACGTAACAGATTAAATTGCAATTTCAGTTCCTCTTAATATAAAAGAGACGTCTAAAGTGAGGGCCATGAAAACCCATTGGTATGGTAGTGTTGGTGCATAAAAAGGGTTTACGTATAACCTTCCCAGTTTTGCTGGGACCTTAGACTAAAGCCTCGTACACATGATCCAATTGTTGGCCAACCGAGTGTCAGATTTTTGTCTTAAGGGTGTGTGCCTGGATATTAAAATTACGGTACACAATTTTCATGCAAACACCAACGTAGTTACGTACTATAAGGAATTTCAGCTCTTGAGCGCCACCATTTGGGCCCCTTCTGCCAATTTTGTGTTTAGTGAGCATTGATTCCGAGCATGCGTGTTTGTACTTTCAACTTGTGTGACAGACTTATGTACTGACCATCAGAAAATCTGGACAGCCAACCGTTGTCCGTCGAAAATTTACTAGCATGTCATCCAACATTTGTTGGCAGAAAGTTGGACAATTGTCAAAAGGAGCGTACCAACGGTCAGATTTTAAGACAACAGTTTGTCAACAGACAATCCCCTGCCAACAATTGGATCGTGTGTACAAGGCTTTAAGTATTGATTTCTCACCTACAGCTCGGTTATCTACTGCACCGATGTGCGGTCATCCACCTTGATCTGAAGCGTTATCTGGAGGGGAACCAGACTTACACCTGCTGTGTGAATTGGGGTCAGTTAAGGCAAACTGACCTAGAGCAGTGTTATTACAGCTGTGTCATTAGAAGGATTTCACAGCATACACTAGCTCCATAAGGCCCCTTTCACATGGGTGATCCGATCAGATCCGCTTGCCAGGTTTTTCAGGCAGGCCCGATTGGACCACCCAGTCTCTTCTATGGAACAGTGGGATGTCTGCTGACATTCGCCGCCATATGATCCCGTCTGCCAAAAACAGACAGATGGTGGTCCTATTCCCTATTCGCCTGGTGGATTGGATGAAAATGGACAGGCGGTCCAGTACCATCCGATTGCCCCATAGAGGCAAGGGGGGCCGTGTCAGCACTGCAGAGCAGACACGGACCTGTCATCTGCCTGCTGAGCGGGGGATCAGCAGAGAGATCCCCTGTTGAGCAAGAAAAACCGACGTTAGACCTACCGGTAACGGTATTTCTATGAACCTTCCAGGACGGCACCCGAGAGATGATGGCTCCTCCTGCAGGAAACACAATCATATGACAGTTTAAAAGGCCCCGCCCTTCCCCTTGCTCCTCAGTATGCAATAGAGTAATCCTGAACTGGTTCACAAGGGACGTAGTCCTTATCGGTACTTACCTTTTTTCCCTTTCCACATAGGGTGGGAAGTAGGCCTGCCGTCCTGGAAGGTTCATAGAAATACCGTTACCGGTAGGTCTAACGTCGGTTTTCCCTTACCACCTTCCAGGACGGCACCCGAGAGGATAATTGAGTAATAAACACAGGCCTACCTTCAGGGTGGGACCACAGCTTGTAGAACCTTTCGACCAAAGGCTAAGTCTTGCTATGACAACATTTCCACACGATAGTGCTTCAGGAATGTATGACGGCTGGACCAGGTGGCTGCACTGCGGATTTGTTCCCAGGAGGCCCCTGCTTTCTCAGCCCAGGAAGTTGCTATGGCTCTGGTAGAGTGAGCCTTGATCTTTATGGGAGCTGTTGCTCCAGTGCATATATAGGATTTGGATATTGCTTCTCTAATCCATCTTGAGACTGAGGCTTTTGATGCCTGCAGTCCCTTCCTGGGCCCAGCGTGTAGAACTAGTAGGTGATTAGATCTCCTAAAACTCTTAGTTCTCTCTAGATAAATGAGAAGACACCTTCTTACGTCTAACAAATGAAATTTCTTTTCTTTTTCGTTCTTTGGTTCAGAACAGAAGGACGGCAATATTATGTCTTGCGTCCTATGAAATAGGGATGCCACCTTAGGCAGGTACAGGGGGTCTGCTCTAAGGGTGATCCTATCTGGCTGCACCCTCAGGAAGGGTTCTTTCATGGATAGCGCCTGCAAATCCCCTACCCTTCTGGCCGAAGTAATGGCTAACAAAAAGGTCAACTTTAAGGTTAGAAACTTAAGGGGAACCTCTTCCAGAGGTTCGAATGGGTGTATAGATAACGCCTCTAACACCCTAGTTAAGTCCCAAGGCGGACAACTATATTTTTGGACTGGAGAAACTCTTTCTCTAGCTAACAAAAAACATTTTATAAGGTCCTCTTTCGCCAATCTTTTATCAAGATAGACTGAGAGAGCCGTTATTTGGACCCGAAGAGTACTAACTTTTAATCCTAAATCTACCCCATCCTGGAGGAAGTCCAGGATAACCGGGATAGAAGTTGAAGATCTGTCTTTCCTTACGCCAGGAACAGAAGGTCTTCCATACTTTTTGGTAAATCTTTTGAGTTACTGGTTTCCTGCTCATGAGGAGAGTATCTATGACCTTCTCTGAGCAGCCTTTGCGTTCTAGAATCTGGCGCTCACTAACCAGGCCGTTAGCTGAAAGAATTCCGGCTTTGGGTGGAGTACTGGGCCCTGCCTGAGGAGATCTGCCCTGTACGGGAGCTTCAGAGGTTCCGCCATCGCCATGGCTCTTAGGTTTGCGAACCAAGTTCTTTTTGGCCACCATGGTGCTATCAGAAGAATCTGGCCGGGAGACCTGCTGAGTTTCTGAAGAACTCGCGGAATGAGCGCCACCGGCGGGAAGGCATAAGCCAGTCCGAAGCGGCAGGTCTGGGATAGCGCATCCAGACCTTCCAACTGTAATTCCCAGGAAATCGAGAAATACCTTTCTACCTTCCTGTTTTGTCTGTTGGCAAACAAGTCTATTTCCGGTTTTCCGAAATACTGGACCAGGTGTTGAAAAACCTCTGGGTTCAGTTCCCATTCCTCCTCCCTCAACCTGTGACGGCTGAGGAAGTCTGCTTCTGTATTGCTCGTCCCCTTTATGTATATGGCTGAGATAGAGAGTACTCTTTCTTCTGGATTTCCTTGGAAAGTTTTAGTAGGGGACTGGACCTGGTCCCTCCCTGGTGACCTAGGTACGCTACTACTGTAGAGTTGTCTGAGCTTACTTGGACTTCTCTGCCTCTGATGTCTTCCTGGAAGGCTATTAGGGCTTCCCCCACTGCTCTGAGTTCCCTGTAGTTGGATGACCTGCGAGCTAGTGAGCTGTCCCATTGCCCCTGAGCTTTTTTCCCCTCCAGGTGGGCGCCCCACCCCCAGGAACTGGCATCCGTGGTAACCTTCACTGGGTTCCACTGAGCCCATGGTCGCCCTTCCCTCAGGTTTTGGGGAGATGTCCACCATTCCAGGGAGGTCAGAACCTGGGGGGTGAGTAGTATTTCCTGATCTAAGGACTCTTTCTTTTTGTCCCATGAGGACAGGAAGAAGAAGTGTAATGTCCTGGCATGAAGCTGAGCCCAAACTACCGCTGGGATGCTTGCTGACATCAGGCCTAGGACTCTCAGAACATTTCTTCTGGAGAGTCTGGGGTTTTTGATAAGGTTCCCAACTGCTGAGGCTAGCTTTAAAACTTTTTCTTCTGGTAAGAAAAGTCTCTGCTGCCTGGTGTCCACTATGTATCCCAGGAAGGTCTTGACCTGTTCTGGTTTGAGGGAGGATTTTTCTTTGTTGACTATCCACCCTAGGCTCTCCAGGAGTGCTATTGCTTTGTTGGCATCCAGCGTGACTTGGGCGGCTGATTTTCCTGAAATCAGCAAGTCGTCTAAATAGGGTATAAGGGATATGCCCTGAAGGTGCAGGTATGCCACCGCTTCTGCTAGGATTTTTGTAAAAATCCTTGGGCTGGAGGTTAGCCCGAATGGTAGTGCTCTGAACTGCCAGTGGAAGGTTTCTCCTTCCACTACGACCGCAAACCTCAGATATACCTGGTGATCCACGTGGATTGGCACGTGAAGATAGGCATCTTTGAGATCTAGGGTCACCATGAAGGCTTCCTTCATGAGGTTCTTTCTTACCGAATAAATACTTTCCATGGTAAACTTTTTGTATTCCAGAAACTTGTTCAGGTTTCTCAAGTTTACTATTAGACGGCATTTCCCGGAGGGTTTTCGCACTACGAAAATATGGGAATAAAATCCCTGGTACTGCTGAGCTTTTGGTACTGGTACTACCACTAGTTGTTTGGCTAACTCCTGTATGCCCTCCAAGAGGGCAGACCTTTTCAGGGTATCCCTGGGAAGGTGAGTAAGGGTGATCATGGTGGGGGGTGTAGCCAGTAATTCTAGGCGATAGCCTTTTTGAATTATTTGGCGGATGTAATGACTGTTCGAAATTCTCTCCCATAGAGGGAGGAATTGAGACAGTCGACCCCCCACTCTGACTTTGGCGTCACTTGGACGGTTTGTCGCTGGGTTTTGGAGGAGGGAAAAGGAGGTTGTTCTTCCTGTTCCCTTTGCCAAAGTTCCAACGCCTGAAAGGTTCCTTTTTGGCTGTCTACCCTGCCCCTGGGGGCCTCGAAAAGTTTTCTTGAAACCTTCTTTTTTGGGTTTAACTGGGAATTTTTTACCTTTCTCTGATGACCTGGCAAGGACATCATCCAGGTCTTTACCAAACAGGGAACCTTGGAAGGGGATGCCACAGAGTTTTCCCTTGGATGTAGCATCTCCCTCTCAAGCCTTGATCCAAACTGCCCTCCTAGCAGAGTTAATGAGGGCTGCTGTCTTGGCTGCTGCCCTTGCAGATTACGTAGCTGCATCTGCCAGGTAAGCAATCGCCTTCCTTACCACTGTAAGTGACTCAACTACCTCCTCAGCCTCCGAATTCTGGGCGAGGTGGTCGGTGAGTGTCTCTACCCAAACATCTGTATTCCTAGCCACACATGCTGCTGCTAAAGCTGGACTTAGTGCTGCCGCATTGGCCTCCCAGGCTTTTCTAAGGAGAGATTCTGCTCTACGGTCCATCACATCCTTGATGTTACCCGCATCCTCAAAGGAGAGATCAGATAATTTAGTGACTTGCGACAAAGCCGCATCAAGTCTAGGAAGCTTAAAGAAGACTTCCTCATCTTCCTGGGAGAAGGGGAATCTTCTTTTCCAGGTTTTTTGTTTGATTATTCTCCTTTCAGGGTCTCTCCACTCCTGAAGGACTAACTCCTTGAGGGATTTGTGCAGGGGGAATACTTTAGATTGAGAGTCACTCAGGCCCCTATAAACTTTATCCTGTGCTGAGGTAGGTTTAGGGGTCTCAGGAATTTCCTCTGTGGCGTAGATTGCCTGGAGGAGACTCTCTAGATCTTCTACAGCAAAGAGGTGTTTTCTTGGACGTGTGTCTTCCTGAGACTGACTAATGTAGTCTCTATCTACCTCTCCTGAGCTGTGCCTAGACCTAGGTAGACTGACTACCTCACTTTCTTCACCATCTGCTTCCCCCAGGGGGGGAATTTGTGAAGGTGTAAAGAAAACACTTGGGCCCCTAGAAAAGGGGGTCTCCTGAGAGGAAGTGCCTTCCTTAGGGGTAAGTTCCTCCGTTTCGGTCTGTGCCGACTGCCTCCCGGAAGGCCTTAACTGTTGCTAACATTTCTGTTTGCATGGATGAGAGAAAACTCTTCATCATGGCAGCAGCCTCCTTTCCTGCCAGCATATTAATACATTTATAGCAGAAAGGTTTTGTGTAGGATTTGGGGAGCTTCTCTCTACAATTCCCACACTTTTTAGAGGAACTATGCCCTGTAGCGGAAGGAGACTGAACTGAGGCCTCCTAGGGTCCGCTGGGGGTTTCTGAAAGACATGAAATGTACATTTAAATTGTCTTTCCCCAAGACTGCTGGCTGTACTGGGGAGGGGAGGAAGTGGACGAGAAGGGACCAGATCCTGCTCCGGTCGTTCCCTAAAAGTTTGGGAACTCTCACCGCTTCCCTCCTCCCTTTCCAGGGGGATTGGTACTTACCGCCCCCCGACCTGGATCTGCCAGCGGTCGGGTCGGTCTTTCCGTCCTCTTCCATGAGGAGGGTGACTCGGTCCTGGCTGTCGGTACTCCTGTACTGGTTCACCGCAAGCCGACCCGTCCACCGCCCACGCCGTCTCCACGTTCCGCTGGGAACTTCCGGGTTACGCCGTCTGGAACCGCTCACTTCATGTGATGCAGTTCCGGTCTCAGAATGAGGCCTGGAGTGCGGCGTTTTGAGTCTTGGAGACCCGGGAAACGGCGATTCGAATGGTGGTGGATTCCATAGCACAGTGATGGCTCACCTCCCCGCAGCTCAGAGCACTGGTACTTACATAGGGCGACCTGTGAGTTTGGACCGAAGTCTACAGGTAAGTTCAGCCCTCCCCGGCCTCCCTTAGACCTGTCTCACAGGGGTACCTTCGACCCTCCCCGGTCTCTAGGTTTCCACTAACAAAACAAACGTGTCGCTGTGTTGGAGAAACACAATCAATACTGAGGAGCAAGGGGAAGGGCGGGGCCTTTTAAACTGTCATATGATTGTGTTTCCTGCAGGAGGAGCCATCATCTCTCGGGTGCCGTCCTGGAAGGTGGTAAGAGAAATTCCACTTTTACAGAGGCGCCCGTATGATAGGGGCCCCTAGTGCTTTGCTTGGCCCTGAACTACAGACATTTATTTGTATACTACTTTACGTTTGGGGTACTCAGGTTTCCTTACAATAGTGACGTTTTGGGTTTCTACTATAGTACATCAGTGTGCAGTCATCCACCCAATTCTGAAGCTCAAACCAGATATTGGTATATTGCCATATCTCAACGGTCATGTTTTACAGTTCAACAAAAATTATCAAGAGAGGTGGAAAGGATGACAATTCACGAATTTGTAATATTTTATTAAAACATGAACTCTGGCTGGGCAGATAAACACAGGCTTGAAAAAAAACATACCATCTGCCTAAGTAATTCTGGGCAATTCTGTGATCCAGACACTCCTGTCGATGTCCACAGCCAAGTGAATATCAGTCTTCTCTTTTATAGCAAAAAAGTTTGCTACCCTCTCACCTGCTAACTGGAAATTGATAGCGGAAATGTATACACAAGAGGTGAGCGCTCTGTAACCAAGCTCACAGTTGCCATCTTAAATTGACAGCAGACGCATTTCAAGAGCGCCCCAAAGTCCAACCCAAGGGCACCCTAGGGTTCATTCAGAGGTTACTAGGGGTTTCTTGAACTGTGACTTAGCTGGTTCCAACTTCCCACCTGCATCATTTAAAAGAGTCCAATGCCACTTAGCAGAGCCAACAGCATGACAAAATTGATTTTTAACTGTCTGTAAGGGCGGCCTTCTGACTGCCATTATAAGTGTTGTCCTTCCATCTGACCCCAACTAGATTTAGTAGGCATTCATACGTTTACTTCCTAGTAAAAAGGTTGAGATAGGCTGTACTAGCAAAACATTTTCCAGGTTTTACTGTATAAAACCCCAATGTTTATCTTTGTTTAAACTGAATTAAAGCTGTAGTTCTCTGTCCACACTTCCAAAACCAAAAAAATGGCAGGCAATAGAGAAAATATCAAGTAAATAGAAAGCCAAAGTTGCAAATGCGTGCGGACAAAACCCCTGTTTTTAACGCATACTGTTAGACAGGTTAATTTGGTTGTTCTGCAGGCTGGTCGGTAAGGAGGCTTGGTTTTTCCCTGGGCATTCCCCAGGTTTTTGTTGTTAAAGTTTATGAAGTAGCCTCATGTTTAGGATAAGAGATAAGATGGAGACAAGCAATGAATAACTCACCTTAGGATCTGCCAGAGCATTGATTACATTCCCAAGAGCCAACAGAGAGCGGTTGATGTTGGTGCCTTCACGTAAGCGATCACCTTTAGCATTTGTAGCACTTGCTCGTTCTGAACCAGCCAGATCGATCAGGCTCATTTTAGCAATCCGGACATTTTGATTAATACTGGCACTTTTGTCCTGTTGCCTCAAGTATATCTATTGAAAAGGGAACAGCATAAAAATGTTACAAATAAGTATGAATTTCTTCTATCGTTTGTTATACCCCATTTATACATACAGTACAAAAGGAAGTGTCCAAGAAACCAGATACTGCACTGACGTGTAACACAAAATGGTCTCCTTGCTCACAGTTCATGGGTTTTTGGTAAGGCAGTCACACCAAAGGATCTAAAGTTTTAAAGCAGTTATTTAATCCGAAATACTAAGCCAATGTATGTCAAGGGGTTGCTTAAATCTGGTGGAAGGAGGAAGAAATCCGTAGAGAGAACAAGAAACTCTGAAATACTTTGGAAGACTATAAATGGCATACCAGTCATTAAAAAGCAAGCCAACACATTTCAGCACCTGCCCTTGTTCACAGCATATTGCTAAAGGAAAAGGGCAGAACATATATACAAGTACAAAATTTAGCCCCATCCAGAAAGGGGGGGGGGGGGTTGGCATATAGTGTTAATGCAAAACCCAATTGCACAATTAAAATAACATAACATGTGACAAGGAGATGAGCACTAATACACTTATATCTAGAGCAAGTCGATAGACATTCAACCATTAAAGCGGGAGTTCACCCATAAACCCATAAATAAACCCATAAATATGAGCTGTACTTACCGTTTTCGAGATGCATCTTCTCCGTCGCTTCCAGGTATGGGTCTTCGGGAGCGGGCGTTCCTTCTTGATTGACAGTCTTCCGAGAGGCTTCCGACGGTCGCATCCATCGCGTCACTAGTAGCCGAAAGAAGCCGAACGTCGGTGCGGCTCTATACTGCGCACCAACGTTCGGCTTCTTTCGGAAAATCGTGACGCGATGGATGCGACCATCGGAAGCATCTCGGAAGACTGTCAATCAAAATAGGAACGCCCAGTCCCGCAGCCCATACCCGGAAGCGGCGGAGAAGATGCATCTCGTAAACGGTAAGTACAGCTCATATTTTAAAACAACTAGCCGATTCCCCTAGACAAAACGAGCATCCATCTAAGGGGAAAAAGTGTTATGTATGGGTGAACCCCCGCTTTAAGCACAAATGATTATATGGCATTAGGATCGATGTAAACTAACCTGCAAAAATGGAAATAAACGTTTTTAAAAACCAAGAAGAATAAAAGGTAGGAGACAAAAGTTGGATCCAATCTTAGGATGGATTGGAGAATGTATAGTGGGGGAAAAACTATTTTGTAAGTAGACAAATCAGGCTAAACCATCATTTCAAGAAAAGGTCTACATCCCATCTAGAGTTCAAAACTGTAGGGCTTCTAGTACCTAGGGTGAAATCTACCAACCTTCGCTCTCCAGAAGTCTATGACGGACATACCTTCCATGAAGAGACCTAGTAACCCTTTCCACTCGTGAACTCAAAACATGCATGCATTTCTTTTAAGTGTCTACTGCAGTGATGGCGAACCTTGGTACCCCAGATGTTTTAGAACTACATTTCCCATGATCCTCATCGCTCTCTGCAGTGTAGTTGAGCATCATGGGGAATGTAGTTCCAAAACATCTGGGGTGCCAAGGTTTGCCATCACTGGTCTAGAGACATGGTATAAGAAGGGGACAACTAAACCGCTTAGCAACCGCCCCACGCACATATACTGCAGCAGGGAGCGCCGCTGGTGACCCTCTCCCGCTGTGATTGGACACAGTGGGAGCCAATCAGCGGGTCCAGTGGACCCGATGTACGCCGGGACCTGCCGAATGGCAGTCTTCCCATAGCACAAGCACCTCCCCCACAGTAAGCACATTTTAGGCACACATTTAACCCTTTGATCACCCCTGATGTTAACCCCTTTCCTGCCAGTGTCATTTGTACAGTGAAAGTGCACATTGGTGTCACTGGCCCCCAAAAATAGTCACTTGTTTCCAATTTGTCCGCTGCAATGTCACAAGCCCACTATAAGTCGCTGATCGCCACCATTACCAGTAAAAAATAAATAAATTCCATAAAAATATCCCATAGTTTGTAGACGCTATACCTTTTGTGCAAACCAATCAATATACGCTTATTGGTATTTTTCTTATCAATATATAGCAGAATACATATTGGCCTAAATTTATGAAGAAATCCGATAAAAAAAAAAAAAAATTAAATGGATTTTCTAGCAGAAAGTAAAAAAATATGTTCCCCCCCCCCCCCCCCCCCCCAAATTGTATTTTTGTTTATAGTGCAATAAAGAACATGCTGGGAATATTGCATCTTCTGTATTCACACTCCAACAATACTATTGTAAAATAAAAAAGCATTGCATTTTTGAATTCTACCTGGAATACAGCATGAGATCGAGAAGAGGTGGCGTTGACATCAGTAGGATGCTGCGTTCTATTCTTATTGCCATAGTCAAGCAACTGGAGAATCTCAGCAGCTGATTTTGGCTGCCAGGAAAAAATAAAAAATTAATTAAATACATACATATAGACACACATAAAACAGATCTTCCATTTTCATTGAAAGACCCCTTTGACATTGATTTGGTTTCTCACAGCAACAAGACTACTCGCATCACAATATAGAATGGATCTAAATAATAATCTGGTTAACTAGAATTATAAAATATTATAAATAATAATGAATAATAATGGTAGTTGGCCCTTTGACATAAATCGTAAAAAAAACAGCCAAGTGTAAGGTCTGTAGGGTTTATTTGTATTTATTTTTTAGCCAAGAGCCTAGACTGCCAAGTAGCAATCTACATTTCTTCCTTAGATCAGTAACTAGCATTAACCACTTCGAGCCCGCGCTAAGACGTCAACAGTGCGGCGCTCAATTGTCGCCTGTTTACTTGTTCCATGTGTGCCACCGTGGGCGCGCAGCAGGGAAAATCTGTGTTGGCCATGTAGCTTGGACACAGCCAATCACAGATCGTGCTAAATGGCCAATCAGAACGGCCATTTAGCACTCAAATCGGCGTGTCCAATGAGAGATGATCTCAAATGTTAACACGAGATCTCTCATTGCCGGCTCTCCCTCCTCACACCGAGACCGCGTGTGAGGAGGGAGAGCGACCTGTGCTGCAGCGTGAGTGAACACTACATACAGTACCCATCAGTGCCACGCATTAGTGCCATCTGTCTTTGATCGGCCGCCATTACATCAGATGTGATCAATTGTTTTTTACGATTTGCACCATAGCTTGTAGGCTCTCTAACTTTCACACAGACCAAATAATATCCACCAATGTGTTATTTTTACCAAATATATGTAGCAGTATAAATTGTGGACAAAATTTATGAAGAAAAATTTATAAATCTTCAAAATTGTAATCACAGAACCCAAGAAAAATTATTTTTTTCAGAATTTTGTGTCTTTTTTCATTTATAGCGCAAAAAAAAAAAAAAAAAAAAAAAACCACACACACACACACACACACACCAAATAGAAAGCTCCATTTGTATGGAAAAAAACATCATCTGGGTACAGTATTACATGACCAATTGTCAAAGGGTGAGAACACCGAAAGCTGAAAATTGGTCTGGGCAGAAGGGGAGTTTAAGTGACCAGTAGACTAGTTGTTGTTAAAGTACAGTTTAACACATTAGTGTTGGATATAAAAATTGTGACAAGATTTAGGTGGGTGGAAGGTATCAGAATGGCTTTATCTTGTATATTTGAAGACATACCTGATGCAATGTTAATCCTTGTACAACCACTCCTTTCTGAGCATCTTCTCGCACAGCAAGCGAACCAGAATTTGCGAGAAGGTCACGGATTTGCTCATTGTATACCTACACAGTGCAGGAGAAATGCTTCAGATTAAATAAAATAATAATTCAAAGTACTAGCTGTATAAAAGGGATTATACTGAATTTGAGCATTTTTAAAAACGTAACCATAAAAAAAAAAAAAAAAAAAAAAAACTGCAATTTCTCTTTAGTCCAATAAACACAATTGTGTATATGAATATTTCATATTTATCACTTGAAGGCAGTATCCTAATGGCCAACTCTACAATGTTTTAGTGAATGCCATGTATAGCTTGTGATCGTCTGTTGGTCTTCGGACCCGAGTCCTGCTGGACATTATCTGGGTGCTGCATGGCCTTTACCTCCAGAAAGGCTTATGACAGACTGGGTGACCTACTCTTTACACCGTTTAATAGTGCATGCATCTTTCAAGGGTAAACTGTCTTTCCTAGTGTCAGGTTATTTATATTAATAATCTAAATAGAAAAAGACCCAGCAAATTGGGGGGAGAGAAAAGCTTTCCCTTTTGGTTATGAAACACGTCAAATTAAAATGTCAGGACAGTTCAAACACCACCAAAATAACCCCCTTTTTGAAAAGTAGATGCCCCAATGTGACTTCATAGCCCCGATTTAGCAATGGCTCAATAAGTGAAAGAATGGAAGAGGTTGCCATTCCATAGTTGCTGTATTGTTGATTTAATTGTGTTCCTTTTTTTGTGTATAAGACTGAAATCCAAATGTAGCCAGTTGATGATTTGCATAGCCTGTAGGATTTTATGCCAAATTTTGGGCTCTTTGATGCAATGTATTGTACCCAGCTGAGCCTTTCCTTGTAGGCCATTAGACCTTCATCTATGCCGATATCTCTTTCTGGCACATAGCATAGTTTTGGTGCAGGATGAGTAGTTTCAAATTGTTTTCAAAGTAAAAATGTCATGATCAGGGAAAGTTGCAAGTAATTTATTAGATGTCCAATACCACTTCTGCGGGGGGGGGTTCCCACCAAATGTCATCTTTGGTCACTGGTTCCCACTTTCTGCTTCTTGGAAACTTCCGATGCAGAGTCGTGAAATATTTAATCTCCTGTATATACTTCCATTACTTTAAATGCCATCTTTTTTACCATCATGCTCCTGCTGTAGATGCTTTACAATTGGATTAGAAAAAGCTTTTCTCAATCTCCCTTAAATGCTCTACAAGTTAAACATTTAACAGTTTTTAGATTTTTCTATATACAAATTGCAATTTTAAAGTTAGGACTCTAAACTAAAAATTCTAAAAAACAGAATGCAATGATATGCACATTTCATAAGCCACAATAGAAAATATATCAAAATGTTTAAAAGCTGAGAAAAATTTACCATTTCAAGAAAAAAATCAAAAGGCAATTTTGAAATTTATAGCAGCAAAAAAGTTGAGACAGGACCATGTTTACTACGACGGATATAGAATGTTATCTGCTCGGCAGTCCTGGGTCTTTTTTTTATTTTATTTAAGATGCAAAGTTTTTTCAATTGGTAAAAGGTCTGGACTGTAGGCAGACCAGTTAAGCACCTGGGTTCTTCTACTACAAAGCCATGCTGTAGCCATAGATGCAGCAATGCGGTTTAGCACGGTCCTGCTGAAATATGCAAGTCCCTCCCTGTAAAAGGCGTTGTATGGATGGGAGCATATGCTGCTCTAAAACCTGGATATACATCTTTCAGCATTGCCTTTCCTGATGTGCAAGCTGCCCATTCAATACACTCCAATGCATCCCCATACAATCAGAGTTGCCGCCTTTTAAACTGAGCGCTGCTAAACAGCTGGAAAATCTCACTTTAGTCTGGAGGACGGTGGCACCCATGGTTTCCAAAAAGAACAATTTCAATTTGTCTTACCACAGAACAATTTTCCACTTTGTAACAAACCATTTTAAATGAGCTTTGGCCAAGAGAGGCCGGTGGCGTTTCTGGATCATGTTCAGATATGGTTTCTTCTTTGCATGATAGAGCTCTACTTTGAATTTTTTTTATATGGCACCGTGTTCACAGACCGTGATTTTGGAAGTGTCTCCGAGTCTATGCAGTGATGTCCATCACAGGATCATGCCTGTTTTTAATGCAGTGCTGTCTGAGGGCCCGAAGATCACAGGCTTCCAATATTGAGTTTCAGCCTTGGACCCTGCGCAGAGAGATTTCTCCAGATTCTCAGGATCATGATTTAAAGTCTTTGCAATTTTATGTTAAGGAAAATAATTCTGAAATTCTTTCACAAGATTTTAGATGCAGCTTTTCAGATTGGTGAACCACTGCCCATCTTTACTCCCGAGATACTCTGACTTTCCAAGGTGCTCTTTTTATACTCAGTCATGTTACTGACCTGTTGCCAATTACCCAAATTTGATGCAAAATGTTCTTCCAGCTCTTTGTTAGGCCTGATTCACACCTATGGATTTTATAGTGCTTTTGCATTTTGAAGATTTGCACTACAGAACGTGTTCCATAGGAAACTATGTTAAATGGGACTGTAGTGCAAATCTGCAAAATGCAGAAAGCACTAACATTGCATAGGTGTGAATCAGGCCTTAATACCACTTATATATTTCCAGCTTTTTGGAGACGCGTTTATGTAAAAAATAATATATTTTTTTCTTAAAATGGTAAATTTTTCTCAGTTTAAACATTTTATACGTTTTCTATTGTGAATAAAATATGGGTTTGAGACTTGAAAATCATTGTATTATGTAGATTTTGCACAGCATCCCAATTTTTTGGGGGAATTGGGGTTGTACATCAATTTGCAACCACATGTGAAGTTCCTTTTAACTAGCTCAAATGCTTAGTATATATGGTAAACCGGTATATCAATGTAGGTGCTTTAATAGCAACGTTTTATTATTTTTTTTTTTAACAAAACAAGTACACTATATAGAACTGTGATACGCCCAGATTACTGTGGTGCATTAATTTCCTGTCTTTTATACATCTTTGGGATATATGAACCGTATATATTTATATACAGTTGTGCTCATAAGTTTACATACCCTGGCAGAATTTATGATTATTTTTTTCTCAGAGACTATGATTGATAAAACAAACTTTTTTCACTCATGGTTAGGCTCCATGCACACTGAAGCTGGTAAACTGTAGTTTATTGGCGTTTTGGCTTTTTCATTTTTAAAGCCCATAAACTGAACTCTATGTTAGCCTATGTTCCCATGCACATCTGGGTGTTTTTTTGGTTTAATGAGCTTTGGAGTTAATTGGCTTTTTTTCTGAATGCCCGAAATTTGCAGTCCTGTATTTTTTTTGGCACCCTGAACAATTTTCCTGGCAGCTGTGGCTTAAATTTTAGTTCGGTTTCAACAGAACTCCTCATTTTCCACTTCTTGTTACTGCCGATGGGCATTCTCAATTCCTTGGATATCTTTGTATATCCCTTTCCTGTTTTATACAGTTTAAATACCTTTTCCCACAGATGTTTTGACAATTGTTTGGCTTTCCCCATGACTCAGAATCCAGAAATATCAGTGCAGCACTGGATGAAAGATACAAGGGTCTGTCAGGAGTCCAGAAACTTATTGAATATATATATATATATATATATATATATATATATATATATATATATATATATATATATATATATATATATATATATATATATATATATATATATATATATATATATATATATATATATATATATATATATATATATATATATATATATATATATATATACACACACACACACACACACACACACACACACCAAGCAAACAGATCACAGGTAAGGATGGTTACCTGCAATAGCCATTTAAACCCCTTTGTGTCTAAATGTGTATGCATGTTTTTAGGCCGAAATCACCAGGGTATGTAAAGGTTTGATCAGGGTCATTTCTGTTGTCATTACAATTTAAAAAGGGTAAACACAGTTGATCGATAATAAATGGCTTCAGCCAAACACTAACAATGAGTGAAAGAAAAAGTTTGTTTCATCATTCATATTCTCTGAAAAATAGCCAAGAAATCATAAATTCTGCCAGGGTAAACTCTAGTCCTTAGAGCAGTGGTTATCAACCTGGGGGGGGGGGGGGGGGGGGGGGGGGTCAGGAACGAATGACGATTTGCCAGGGGACACCAAACCCTGCACCGCTCTCCAAGACATTTCGCGGCCGCACAGCTGGGCTGTCCCTGCAACCTGTGGCCACCCAGCTGGGCTGTTCATGGAGCCCGCGGCCGCCAACTTGGCCTCTTCGTAGCCACCCATTTAGTACACAGCATTTCTGGCAGAGACTAGAGATCAGCTGACTGGTGAGGAATGTGAAGTGGGAGGCGCTGGAGGAGACCCCCCCCCCCAAGGAGTAAGAGAAGGAAAAAAAAAAAATAGAGAATACATGGAAGGGAGAGG
This sequence comes from Rana temporaria, assembly GCF_905171775.1. Taxonomy (NCBI): domain Eukaryota; kingdom Metazoa; phylum Chordata; class Amphibia; order Anura; family Ranidae; genus Rana; species Rana temporaria. Next base: position 34,543,015 of record NC_053499.1, on the reverse strand, counting down.
AACAAAGTAAAAAAGGTAGAGAAAGAATAAGAGAAAGAACAAGACAGACGGCTAAAGACAGGGATGGAAAAAAAAAAAAAAAGAAAGTAGGGAAATCTCCACAATAGGACAAAGGGTGAAAAAAAAAAAATGATATCCAATTCTTCACCAAATGATGACATTAGCACTCAAGTCACTTGTCTAACCTGAGGGACAGGATTTTTACTGAATAAAAAAAAAAAAAAAAAAAAAAAAAAAAAAAGGCTTTTTTTCAGTAGAACAACTTAGTTTTTAAAAACTCAGGCATGAGTTAATGGTCTTTGCCAGGGTCGCAAAAAAAAAAAAATTGGACAGTCATATTAGAATCCCTATAGCCCATAGCACAAGTGAATAGATATCCTTCCAAGCCCTTTCTCGCCATTGAGACAGGAGGCTGTTGACATGATTTTAGCAATTGGAAACCTATGCAACACACATAGCTGTTCCTAAAAGCTATATTCTGCAGTTCATAAGAATATGGTCAGCTTACAACAGCCACCCGACTTACATTCCTTACCAACAATGCATCGTTTGTGCTAATAAGGATGTAAATCTTCTATACACAGTAAAATGAGACCGCGCTGAGCAGCTGAGAGTGGCTTCTAGAAATACATTTATGTTGTTTTGATGTAAAGTACCAATGAAAGCGCTATTATAGATTACTGCTATGAAAAAAAGAGGGCTAAAGAGAATCCATGCTGTTCTTACAAGAGCTCAAGAAAGTCACAGTATAAAAGAAAGATTTGTAATAAGGACATTTTTATACATCAAAGCGATATCTTTACCAGCCAAGCAGACCCTACAAATGGTTACATACAGAGGAAATAGAGCAAAGCTCTTAAAGGACCGGCCCATGCAAAACTGGTAGTTCAGTTTTTGTAAGATAAAAGTTACACAGATGGTAAGATTGAACAAAGACAAGTCTATCCAGCTCAACCTGCGAGGGTGTGTGTGAGTTTATGTCGCTATCATTTCCCATATCCCTGTAAATTGCATATGCCAAGATGCCCATCTATACACTTTTTTTTTTTTTTTTTAGTTTTTTTATTGACAATCCCAGCTGACACCACCAACTGTTGAAAAGAGTTGTACAGCCTTACCGCTCGGGCAGTAAATCTCTTACGCAGTTTAAGGATAAACCACATCTAGTTCAACTTCATTGAGTGCCTGTGTCCTCTTAACCACTTCCAGACCTTAGGTGTTTTTCAGATTTGGTGTTTGCAAGACTAAAACTGTTTTTTCTGCTAGAAAATTACTTAAAACCCCCAAACATTATATATATATTTTTTCTAACACCCTAGAGAATAAAATAGTGGTCATTGCAATACTTTTTGTCACACCGTATTTGCGCAGCGGTCTTACAAGCGCACTTTTTTTGGAAAAAATTCACTTTTTTTAATTAAAAAATAAGACAACAATAAATTTGGCCCAATTTTTTTTTATATATTGTGAAAGATAATGTTACGCCGAGTAAAATGATACCCAACATGTCACGCTTAAAAATTGCGCCCGCTCGTGCTCAAACTTTTACCCTTAAAAATCTCGATAGGCGACGTTTAAAAAATTCTATAGGTTGCATTTTTTGAGCTACAGAGTAGGTCTAGGGCTAGAATTATTGCTCTCGCTCTAACGATCGCGGCGATACCACACTTGTGTGATTTGAACACAGTTTTCATATGCGGGCGCTTCTGCGCGCGAGCTCGACGGGGCGCTTTAAAACTTTTTTTTTTTTGTTTTCTTATTTATTTTATTACTTTTTACACTGAAAAAAAAAAAAATTTGATCACTTTTATTCCTATTATAAGGAATGTAAACATCCCTTATAATAGAAAAAAGCATGACAGGTCCTCTTAAATATGAGATCTGGGGTCAAAAAGACCTCAGATCTCATAATTAGACTAAAATGCAAAAAAAAAAAAAAAAAAAATTGAAACCGTAATTTTTTCAAATGACAAAAAAAAAAAAATGTTTCTTTAAGAGGCTGGGCGGGACTGACGTTTTGACGTCACTTCCGCCCAGCAGAGCTATGGGGATGGGTGAAGGAGATTTTTCCTTCAGTCTCACCCCCAGTGAGCAGCCGAACGCACCCGATCTCCTCCGCCGCTACCGACGGCTCCGGTAAGCGGCGGAGGGCGCGGGCCCCTCTCCCTCCACCGATAACGGGGATTCGCCGCGAAGACCGCCGTTATCGTGTACAGGACCACGCACACTAAAGATGGATACCTCGGTTGTGGCAGCAGCTGCTGCCGTTACCGAGATATCCATCTTTAAAAAGAGGACGTACATCGTCGTGCGCAGGTCTGGAAGTGGTTAAGCAACCCAAGGTGGAAAAGTTCTCTCTGTATGTTAGAATAACCGGAGAGATTTGTAGATCACTAGCATGTCTCCTGTTAAACATCTCTTCTCCCGGGAAAACACATTTAATGCTTGTAGTCGTTCCTCATAACCCTCAGTCACCACTCTCTGGTCTGTCCGTCCATCGCTCACTGGAGCGTAGTGTTGTGCAAGATGTGAAAGCGTCCGGCTCAAGCTCTCAGCTAAAGGCTGAACAAGCAGCTGGTCAAGGCATTCAAGTGGATTACAACATTAAAGTCGAGATCTCTTCAGTAGATTTGGATTGGCTGAGTGACATCAGCTGACAGCAGAATTTAGTTTGCTGTCGGCTGAATAAGGGTCACAGGAGTGCAGAATGAAGTGCACTCCCGTGACTTACAGGAGAAGAAGGGCCAAAAGATCTGTGGATCCATGTTGCCTTTAACTGTAGACAATTTTATATTTGTTGCCCATTGGAATGCATTGGCTAATGCAGGGCTTGACAAATTTGCTTGGAATCTAGGAGCCAGCTAAAAAAGTTAGGAGCCATAATACTCGCCCCACCCAGCCAAGCTCGCACGCAGAAGCGAACACATATGCGAGTAGTGCCCGCATATGTAAACGGTATTCAAACCACACATGCGTGGTATCGCCACGATTGGTAGAGCGAGAGCAATAATTCTAGCTCTAGACCTCCTCTGCAACTCAAAACATGCAACCTGTAAAAAAAGTTGTAAAAAATGTTAAACGTCTATGGAGATTTTAAAAGGTTAAAAGTTTGTCGCAATTCCACGAGCGGACAAAATTTTGAAGCGTAACATATTGGGTATCAATTTACTCGGCGTAACATTATCTTTCACAATATAAAAAAACAAAAAGGCTAACTTTACTGTTTTTTTTTTTTTAATAGAAAATAATACAAGTGTATTCCCCCCCCCCCCCCCCCCAAAAAACTGCACTTGTAAGACCACTGCGCAAATACGGTGTGACAGAAAGTATTGCAACAACTGCCATTTTAGTCTCTAGGGTGAATATATATTTATTTATATTTATTTATTTATTTATATTAAAAAAAATGTTTGGGGGCTCTAATTAGAGGGAAAGAGATGGCAGTGAAAAACACATTAGAATTGCTGTTTTACTTGTAATGCCAACGGCCACCACAAGATGGTGCCAGATCACCGAAGGAAGCTTAGGCTTGCAGAAGGCCGCAAAGCCGCAGCCTCAATTGCCGGCTGGGACGCAGAGACACAGCATGGGGTATACAGTGTCTCCGTGCGCCCACACCGGCCAGTAATTGAGGCCGCGGCTTTGCGGCCTTCTGCAGGCCTAAGCTTCCCCTGGGCTAATGCCATTACAGGCAGTCCCCTATTTACAAACGGAGGGAGACAACAGGAAAGTGAGAGGAAATCTACCCCTAGGAAGGGAAATTCTCCCCTGTAAGTGTTATTATGGGGGGGGGGGGGGGGGGCGTCTCCTCCCACTGATGCTTTATCACCAATCCTCGTTTCCCTAATAACCCCAAATTTTCAAAATCTAAATTGTCATTAAAGGACAGAAAGTGAGGTGAAATCTTCTGAACAGGGGCACAGACAGCAAAACAAATGTTACAGGGGTGATAACCCTTCACTAGGTTATCCAAAAAGCTGAAAGATTTTCGGCTGGAGCTACACTTAAAAATATTTTTTACCTGTTCCAACTTACAAACAGATTCAGCTCAAGAACAAACCTACAGTCCCCAACTTGTTTGTAACCCGGGGACCGCCTGTATACAGTGCGTTCTTAAAGCGCTCCAATTTTCCCCACAGCTGTCCTGCAAGATATTTTAAGTAATGACAATCCTTAAATGAGTGAACAGTTCTGTCTGCCCAGCCAATAGCTAGATAATTGAAGTCCCCCATTATAACAACACCCTGTAGCCACTAACTGAAAGGAGATCAGACCTCATCCTTCAGGTTAGGGGGCCTGTAACATACACCCCCAATTAGTTTCCAATGCGTTTCTTGCCTTTGAAGCTCCAGCCACAGGAATTCCACTGCTTGCCCCATTATCAAATGTCACCCCCCCTAGTATTCACTAGCAAATCATTCTTGACATACAGGCACACCCTCCCCCCTTCTACCTTCCCTGTCCCTCTAATACAAGGAGTATCCCAGGACAGTTGCATGCCAGTCATTAAGCTGTCAAACCAACTGTCTGATATTCCTGAAAGTCTAATACTGGAGAGTTAAACCGACTGTCAGTATCCCATCTATTGAAAGCCCTATTGGTGCGATAGCTGCTCATCTGCTGTGTTCAACTTGAAGGCTTCCACATTTTCCCCATGGATTTTTTAATTAACATTATGGACGACACAAGTGGGCATGCTGGATCAAGCAAAACTGTTAGGTTGACAGGAACAAAAAAGCAGAAATGTGGCTGAAGCATCCAAGACATATTAGAAGAGGGACTCAGCCTATAATTAAAGCATTACTACAATCTAGGATGGTCACACACACACACACACGTACGTACGTTACAATCCAATTGCATGTTAAATTTAAAATTTGGGTTGGCTCTTAGACTACATAATTGTTGGAAAATAAAAAGGGGATTACACTGTAAAATAAGATTGGAAGGTGTGCAGTCATCTTTAAATATTCGATATAACTATAAGGCTTCATTTCCATGGACGTTTTTACAGCCACTTTCTTTAGCCTTTTTTACAGCTTAAAAACACCTGTCCATGTTATTTATTTATTTGAGCTGGAGCTCAAAAACGCTGTGGTAGCGTTTTTGCGCGTTTAACGTCTGGCGTTTTTACAGCTCTACTCTGGAGCTTCAGAACGCACTGGTCCTGGGTTTTTTTTTGCAGCTTAAAAACGGCTCAGCCATCTACAGCTCAAAAACGCGTCATGGTGGGCATGAGGCCATAGACCAACATGGAGAGCTCTTTTTAAGCTGCAAAAAAACGCTCAGAAAAGTGGCTGTAAAAACGTCCATGGAAATGAAGCCTAATCAGTTTACAAAAAAAAAAAAAACTATGAAAAAAATAAAAATGAAACAATGGGTACAAACCTCAAGGTAAGAGATAGCAACATTACAAATTTTCTCATCTTTTAGGCTTTCCATTCGGTTGAAAAGGTCCATCATTGTGAGATACATGACTCCAGGTTGTGTGGAGGAACCCAGCATAGTGTGGGTCTTTCCAGCTCCAGTAGCGCCATAAGCCAAAACTAGGTGAAAAAAAAAAAAAAAAGAAAAAAAAAAAAAAAGAAAAAAAAGGAAAAAAAAAAAAAAAAAAAAAAAAGAAAAGGAGGGTAAATAATCAGGGCTTTTAGTCCACTTATCAAATTTTAAAAACTTAATACATTTAGTGAGAATATATATATATATATATATATATATATATATATATATATATATATATATATATATATATATATATATATATATATATATATATATATATATATATATATATATATATATATATATATATAATATCTGCATACCATTAACCAGAGTGAGTCAGTTGTTCAGGCCCTATTAAAATCAAAAGGGCTGTCAATGTAATATGTGGTGAGGGCTGACGGGTGGGCTTTAAGAAAGGGAGGGAAGACCCAGAACCATAATCCCCAGTGTGCAGGCAGAAGAGGCTGCATGGTCTCACCCTGTGGCTGTATAGTAGAGGTACACGATTCACAAATGTGGCAGAAAATAAAATATATGCAAGTCTGCAGGCATGGCTGGCGCTAAAGAGGATTTCTACCGGGGAGGCTGGAAAATAAAAATCTGTACTCCTGACACAGTGAGCGGCGGAGGATGGGGGCTTTAGCACAGATAAGTTAAATAGGGCTAAAGGAGGATGGGTTAGCATTAGTTTTGTTAAAGATGAACTTAAAGGGGTTGTAAAGGTAAAAAAAATGTTTACCTAAATAGCTTCCTTTACCTTAGTGCAGTCCTCCTTCACTTACCTCATCCTTCCATTTTGCTTTTAAATGTCCTTATTTCCTCTGAGAAATCCTCACTTCCTGTTCTTCTGTCTGCAACTACACGCAGTAATGCAAGGTTTTCTCCCTGGTGGGGAGAAAGCCTCAAGGGGGAAGGGGGCGAGCAGGAGAGTCAGGACACTCCCTACTTTGCAGATAGAGAAAGGAGCTGTGTGTTAGTGGGCGTCCTGACACTCCTGCTCGCCCCCTCAGGAGGCTTTCTCCACACCAGGGAAAAAAAACTCACATTACTGTGTGGAGTGACAGACAGAAGAACAGGAAGTGAGGATTTCTCAGAAGAAATAAGGACATTTAAAAGCAAAAATGGAAGGATGAGGTAAGTGAAGGAGGACTGCACTAAGGTAAAGGAAGCATTTTTTACCTTTACAACCGCTTTAAGTCAGCAGTAAAAAAATTGTATTCATGCCATAACCCCCCCCCCCCCCTTCCTCCTCCCTGCTGGAAATTATTACCTTTTAAAACTGAACTCCAGATATGAATATCTCATACCTGAGGAGGCGCTGGGGAAGCTGGCAATCGCTGTAGTAGTCAGGGCTATGCATACTTAAGTTTGCAATAAAAATCATACCTAGAGTTCAGCTTTAATTTTCACCTTGTGTTATCCTAAGGCCCCTTTCACACTGGGGCGGGTGCCGCAGTGGCAGTATAGCGGCGATATACCGTTGTAATTACGGCGAGATTCGGCCAATAGCGGTGCGGTATTAACCCCCGCTAGCGGCGGATAAAGGGTTAATACTGCCCGCAATGCGCCTCTGCACCGCGGTTTCCCATTGTTTTAAATGGGAAGGAGCGGTACACATACCGCTCCAAAGATGCTGCCAGCGCACTGCCTCAGTGTGAAAGCCATTGGGCTTTCACACTGAGAATGCTGTGCAGAGGTTTTTCAGTCGGTATAGCAGCGCTATTTTTAGCACTGTACCGCCTGAAAAACTCCTCAGTGTGAAAGGGGTCTTAGTATGATAATGAACTCCCGCTGGGTGATATATGTGCATTGATTTAACATGTTTTGCATCAGAATTCTACCTGGTTCTGTTCTGAAGAGAAAGCTCTACGTTCAGCCATGTTCTTGGAATATTCATTCCTAAATGGGAGTGTCTGTATTCAACCTGATCAGCTGATGCACTTGCAGTGTTCTAATATGCAGAATGAGAACTTGGCCGTGGCAGCCTCAATGTTTCTCTCAGGAAACTATTCCTTTAACCTTTTGCCAACCACATAACGCATTTATGTGGTGGCAAGACCAACCCACCCATATGCCTGAGGTTTTGTGCCGACAGCTTGCACACAGAGGTCTCACCAAGGTTTCCGATCGGCTCCCCGGAGTGGTTTGTTTTGCTGGTTGCACCATCCTTTGTGCTCAACGGTCAATAATTAAAGCGCTACCATGTTTGCGCTTAGAATTACGATTCTCGCAGCGTAACATCTTTCACATTATACAAACAATTGGGCCAACTGTACTGTTTAGTGTATTTTTTACCAAAAAAATTGCGTTTGAAAGACCGATGCAGGAATACAAATATTGAAAGAACCACCATTACATTCACTAGGGTCGCTGCTAAAAATGTAAATTCTCCATCTCTATATAGATATAGACACACACACACACACACACACACACACACACACACACACACACACACACACACACACACACACAGTGTTTGGGGGTTCTAAGTAATTTTCTAGCAAAAAATATATTTTTTTACTTGCAAGCACTAAGTGACAGAAAAAGGCTCTTAATCTTTAAAGTGGAGCTCCACCCAAAAGTGGATGCCATTAACCATTTAAAGCGGCAACTCGTGACGCGCTGTATGCGATGGTCGGAAGCCTGTCAATCAATTAGGAACGCCCAGTCCCGCAGAACACATACCCGGAAGCGGCGGTGAAAATACGATATGTACGGGGATAAAAAAATAAAATAAAAAAAACAGCCGATTGTCATTAGGACAACTCGGCTGAATGTAATGTTAAAAAATATTTTTTGGGGTGAACCCCCGCTTTAAGGACTACCCACTGCATTTATACTGCGGCAGGGTGGCCGTATTGCGTGAAACTACATAACCAATCACGTAAAAAAAAAATATATATATATATATATATTATAATAAAAATGCTATAAATCTATCCCCCATTTGTGGCAAAAAAAAATAGATTTTGTTTGGGTACAGCGTTTCACGACCGTACAATTGTCAGTTAAAGTAACGCAGTGCCGTATGGCAAAAAGAGGCCTGGTCATTAAAAGGGTAAATGCTTCCGGGGTGAAGTGGTTAAAGTAGATGTGCGTGTAAAGGCAGGCATCCCAATACTTTTGACAATATAGTGTATCTGCAGTGTGATTTTCAGGGCACAGCTGTCTCTAAATGCCAGGCTCAGGAGTAGGAATTGGTGATGTCACCAACATTCTGCTCACTGTTCTTGCTGGAGGCTCTGACATGAGGAAGCAAAGCCCTGCCTCTACCAAGATGGCCACCTCCACATAGGGACGGTGCAGAAAAAGACATGGTAAAAGAGAAAGAAAATCTGCAGAAAGATTACATGCAATACTGGTACCTAGTGCTTTGTTCTCTATCTGCACAAATTCCAGAGTCCATTTATTCTTTAAAGCAGAACTAAAAGTCATCATACAAAAACCTAAGAGCAGGCAGGCTATTTATTGCAGAAGAGACAAGCACCGTCTCTTCTGCAATAAAATACACCTAAATGCCTGCCATCTTCTGTGGCATGGAATTTACATTAGCGGCATGGTCCATGTGTGTAGGGATAACCGAGACTGGTACATGCACAGGAATTACATCATTCTGAGCTGGCCAATGAAGATGTTCAAGGCCGGAAATCTGGAAAGAGCCAGGGAGAAGAAGAAGTGGGCGCTGATGAGGGACTCCTCATGGACTTCAGACCCATTAGCGAATAGGCAAGTATAAGTTTTCATTTAAATAAACAGCAGTTAACCACTTAAGACCCGGACGATTATGCAGGTTAAGGACCTTGCCCCTTTTTGCGATACGGCACTGCGTCGCTTTAACTGACAATTGCGGTCGTGCGACAAGGCTCCCAAACAAAATTGGCGTTCTTTTTTTCCCCACAAATGGAGCTTTCTTTTGGTGGCATTTGATCACCTCTGCGGTTTTTATTTTTTGCGCCATGAACAAACAGAGCGAAAATTTTGAAAAAAAAATGCAATATTTTTTACTTTTTGCTATAATACCCCCAAAAAAAAGATATAAAAAAAAATGTTTTCCTCAGTTTAGGCCAGGGTTTGACAAATTTGCTTGGAATCTAGGAGCCAGCTAAAAAAGTTAGGAGCCAGAAAACGCACCCCGTCCCGACGAGCTTGCGCGCAGAAGCAACGCATATACGCGAGTAGCGCCCGCATATGTAAACGGTATTCAAACCAAACATGTGAGGTATCGCCGCGATCGTACGAGCGAGAGCAATAATTCTAGCCCTAGACCTCCTCTGTAACTCAAAACATGCAACCTGTAGGTTTTTTTAAACCTCGCCTATGGAGATTTTAAAGGGTAAAAGTTTGTCGGCATTCCACGAGCAGATGCAATTTTGAAGCGTGACATGTTGGGTATCAATTTACTTGGCGTTACATTATCTTTCACAATATTAAAAAAAAAAATGGGATAACTTTACAGTTGTCTTGTTTAATTAAAAAAAAGTGTACATTTTTTTCCGAAAAAAGTGCGCTTGTAAGACCGCTGCGCAAATACGGTGTGACAGAAAGTATAGCATCGCCATTTTATTCTCTAGGGTGTTAGAATAAAAAATATATATAATGTTTGGGGGTTCTAATTAGAGGGAAGGAGATGGCAGTGAAAAATTATATATTAGAATTGCTGTTTAACTTGTAATGCCAACGGCCACCACCAGATGGCGCCAGCTGACAGAAGGAAGAGCTTGGGACTTCACAAGGCCGCGGCCTCAATTACCGGCCGTCCGTGCCGACCTGTGCGCCCCCACCGCGCAATCGCAGCGGGCCCGCGGCGGCCACGGCCTCAATTACCGGCGGGCGCGAGGTCACAATTTCTTGTCGCGGTTGCGACCTGGCGCCCAGATATTGTCGACCCCTGGTTTAGGCCGATGTATTCTACCTATTTTTGGTAAAAAAAATATCGCACAATTTTTTACGAAAATATGTATCGGCCTAAACCGAGGGAAATTTTTATTTTTTAAAGAAAAAAAAAATTGGGATGTTATTATAACAAAAAGTAAAACATTTTTTTTTTTTTTTTTAATTTTCGGTCTTTTTTTGTTTATAGAACTCGCAGAGATGATCAAATACCACCAAAAGAAAGCTCTATTTGTGGGGAAAAAAATGATAAAAATATAATTTGGGTACAGTGTTGTATGACCGTGCAATTGTCATTCAAAATGAGTCAGCGCTGAAAGCTAAAAATTGGTCTGGGCACGAAGGGAGTTTAAGTGCCCAGTAATGAAGTGGTTGAGAAATATATATATATATATATCCCTCAAAATTTCCACTCGCCTACTAGCATTTGGCGAGTGGATTTAAGCTGGGGGCGAGTGATGACAGGGATGCATGACCAATCTTCCTCCAATCTGTGCCTACACTTAGAGTTCCGATGAGATTGGCGGCCGAAGAGGAAAGGTGCATGCTCGGGAAAAGTAGTCTGGTGAGCCGCGCACAGGCAGAGCAGTACACATGTGCTCTCCTTACAATTCTCATTAAGCCATGGGACCCAACAGTATGACCTCTCTGAGCCTGCCCCCCTCCCCCGGGCCCCGACCAATGTAGCTGGAGAGCAGAAAGTAATGAGTGAGGTGGAGGATTGCAAAAATTACCACTCCGGTGCAGCGCTCACTGAAAGTTGCCCTGACATGAGAGCGGCAGCCTTCTAGTTTGTGCAGTTTTCTTCTCCTTGTGCTCTATGTAAGTGTCCAACAGTTTAGCCTGAGCACTGTGAGCAGACTGGTCTCAATGTGTGCTGTGCGCTGTCAGTGTGCGCTGTGCTATGGTGTCAATGGCTGTGCAGTTGTGTGGATCTCAGCGCTGGATTGTACTCCCACCCGCTGTGCTGCAGCTCCTCTCCTCTCTGCCAGCCTGAATAAAAGGGGGAAGTGGGGACATGCAAGCGTGGAGCCGCACACACAGGCTCCTGATGATGAGATGAATGGGAGAGAGAGAGAGAGGATGGATGGGAGTTGCAGAGGAGACAGCAAGAGAATGGGGAAGAGACCCAGTTCTAGTGCCCTGTCCCTCTGGTCTGCCCCCAGTGCCCTGTCCCTCTGGTCTGCCCCCAGTGCCCTGTCCCATTTTGTTAAACTTGTTGTTGGTAATATTTAATTTTGTAACTTGATTCTGCATAAAACATTGTCATTTTCAATGAGATAATCTACAAGGGCGTGTTTACGGGTGCAATTAGGCGCAGGGCAGTGTATGAATTAGGTGGTGCAACTGGTGGCGAGTAACTCTTGAGGCCTGGCTAGTAGCTCAGGACTTGAAATTTTGAGCCCTGTATATATATATATATATATATATATATATATATATATATATATATATATATATATATATATATATATATATATATATATATATATATATATATATATATATATATATATATATATATATATATATATATATATATATAAAAAATTTACGCGACTTGCGTATGCACAGTAGGGAACCAGGAGGTGAAGCTGCAAAGCAGCAGCACCCGAGGGAGAGATCGGCCTTGGGTGCCGACATTGCGTGCGCCCAGGGGACAGGTAAGTGTCCACATATTAAAAGTCAACAGCTGCAGTATTTGTAGCTGCTGGCTTTTAAAAAAAAAATAAAAAATCAACGGAACCCCGCTGTTTTTACACTGGACTGTCATTCTAGTGGCGCTATTTGGCTGCTAGCAGGGCGCTTATATCCCAGCTATCGGCCGATGAAGGGGTTAAATGCTCTTGTGAAGCGCTACTGCGGAAGTGCTTTTCAGGCTCTTCGGCAGCGGTGTCGTTCATTTCAATGGGCAGGAGTGGTGGAGGAGCGGTAATACACCATTCCAAAGATGCTGCTTGCAGGACTTTTTTTTTTTTTTTAAGTCCTGCCAGTGCACCGCCTCAGTGTGAAAGCACTCTGGCTTTCACACAGACTGCAGGGGAGCCGTATTTGCAGGCACTTAACAGGCGCCATTTTTAGCCCAAAAGCGCCTGAAAAACGCCCCAGTGTGAAAGGGGTCTAACTGTTCGTTTTTATGAGATGAAGGGCGGGGAAAAAATATATAATAAAAATTGGCATCATATATCGGCCAGAGAAAAACCCATATCGGTCGACCTCTAGTGTGAATTAGCTCTTGCTAAAACAAAGTTGTGGAGAAAGCATGTAAAAAAAAAAAAAAAAAAAAAAGTGTGGATGTCAAAAACTACACAAACTATGTGCTCAATGAATATACACAGAAGTACCGTATTTATCGGCGTATAACACGCACTTTTTCCCCCTTAAAATCAGGGGGAAATCGTGGGTGCGTGTTATACGCCAATCCCCGCTGTCTCTGAGCGCCGCCGACATAGACCGAGCCGATCGTACTGTGTACTCTGCTAGGCTTGGCTCCGCTCACAGTCACGCCCTGTCCCACCTCCTAGCCTTTATGTCCCACCATTGGACTGCTGTGGTGTCCGTCATACGAGCTGGGCCAAGGGGCGGGACTGCGAGAGGAGCCGAGAGAAGCCGAATACACAGGAAATCCAGCTCTGTATAGCTCGGCTGAGGCGCAAATTAAAAATACATAATGCTGCAATTTTGGGCAAGGTGCAGATGGACACTTATAAGGCTGGATGCACTCTGTGCAAGGCTGCTGATGGATGCTGGGCAAGACAGCAGATGGACACTGATAAGGCTGCATTGATGGACATTTAAAATGCAAGTTTTTTTTCCCTTAAACTTCCCTTGTAAGCTTGGGGTGCGTGTTATACGCCGGTGCGTGTTATACGCCGATAAATACGGTAATACATACCAGTGGAGTTATATCCATTTAAGACACCGTCCAGCACAATCTTAGTGGTCTGTTCAAACACTTCCAGCTGTGTTGAGTCCACACCAAAGACACAGTCAAATACAAACTTAATGTCTTTATTTTTCCTTTTAGACACATCCCGGCTTTTGACGCTTCTGCCATGAAAAAAATTCACTTCTTCTACTTTTGGATCAAATACCAGAATGTTTCTATCAACCACTTGGACGACAGTAGCGGAATTTGCCAAGTTCTCCCTTTCATTCGGAGGACGGACTCGAATCACCACTCTGACATGGCTGCAAACGTCATCCTCTCCTGTAGCCATGGCTGAACAACTCCAGACCAAGGTTCAAATACTGGAAAAAGAAGAAGAGCAAAGTTTACACAATGACACTCCAATACAGCAGGTCAAGCAAAGTAAATAAAAACATAAAAAAAAAGTGAAAGGGTTAATGTGGCAAGTGCTGGAATCCATAGGAATCAGAAATGTCTCTGAACTGAATACAGCAACCATCAATGGGCGTAGAATCTCATTTACACCAATTTGTTAAATGGAAATATGTACCGAGTGAACATAAAGACCAGTGGCCTTGTACAAGTACTGTACGCAGATTAAGTATTGTGTCTTCACAATAGGGAAGAAAGCGCATGCACAGGCTGTGAATGGGAAATACCCTTCGCTCATGTCATACTGGGAATAAGGACTTAATGCACAGAATGTCCCAGATCCAAGGCAGGACAAGGTCGACTTTAACCCTAGGAGTCTTTTGGGGGATGCCGCCAAGACTACCATCGTAGATTAAGCACAATATTTTAAAACTGCAATGTTTTTGTTAACATGCTAGGGCCCCTTGACTGCAAACCATATTCTATTGAAAGGATCAAATAGCCTTTGGAGTGTAGTTAAAAAACCAAGTTCACTTTTAGGAACATGTTACACCCATATTTATGGAGGAGCGTGTTCCTAAGATTTAATGTAACATGTTCCCAGTGCTGCAGCCCGCCAATTTCCCCAGGCGTCAGCAGTACGAGAAGAAGAAGTTCCCATACTAGCTGTACATTTTTGAAAGCAGCACGGGGCTCCACCAACACATCATTCATGCACAGAGCTCTGCGTACGAATGAACTACAAATCTTGACAGCCTTAGCGGCTGGTGGCTTGTAGTTCTGAATGAACTACTATGGCACTCTGTCGACCGATATGGGTTTTTCTCTGGCCGATGCCGATATTTAGAAATCGGGTGGCCGATATATGATGCCGATTTTTGCGGCCGATTTTATTTTTATTTTTTTTGGTAGGTGGCACTGACAGGTTGCACTGGATGGCACTAATTGGCATTTAGAAGATGGTACTGATTGGCAGGTGGCACTGGCAAGTGGTACTGGTTGGCACTCATTGGCAGGTGGCACTAATTGGCACATGTCACTGATTGGCACTGGCAGGTGGCACTGGATGGCAATAGTTAGCACTGGCAGGTTTCACAGACGATAATTTAACTGCGAAATTGCTCTCTGCAGCGCTGTGAAACTGTATGGGGGAGAGAGGGAGGGAGATTCAGCGTGATGTCGGAGGTGGGCAGGACCCGGGGTGGGCGAGCCCCAGCAGCTATCCAGCCAATGATCGGGCTGTTAAAGAAAGGGGCGGGGCCACATACATGTAGCGGTCCGCCCAGATCTCTCATCCCATTGGCTGGTGTTGGATAGCTGGGTCACACCAACATCTAACCTCACTAATGACAGCTCCCTTCTCTCTCCATAATGTTTCACACACCGCGGCGGTGCTCTGCAGACAGTGTGGAGAAGGGAAAAGGAACCCCATGTTCCTCCACACTCTGCTGACACAGGAGCGGGCAGTGTTAAATATCAGCCTAATTCGGATAATAATCGGCCAATGACGGTTTCTCCAAAATGGCCGAATATCAGCCAACCTCTAGTGGCAATTCATTGAGTCTTCCTGTCAGCGAGAATTGACCTACCTGTATGGTAAGCATACACTGACAGCGTGCAGGAGACCTGCATGGCACCATTGATCTCCTGATCGCCGGTGCAATGCTTTACAGACTCCAAATACAAAAAAATACCAGTTACACTTACGGTAGCTGTTTTTCTGTAAGTCTTACAGGACGGCACCTTGAGAGTAGACTGGCTCCACCTGACAGGAAACACAATCAGAAAGAGGTTTAAAAGCCCCGCCCCTCCCCGTGCACCTCAGTTAGTGATAAAGTAACCACCATAAGAGCACGGGAACCAGTATATAAAAATACAAACCATATAAATTCCTCAGGGTGGGAAATAGGCCTGCCGTCCTGTAAGACTTACAGAAAAACAGCTACCGTAAGTGTAACTGGTATTTTCTCAAGTCGTCTTCCAGGACGGCACCTTGAGAGATAAGCAAGTAACCCTCAGGCCTACCTTAGGGCGGGACAACTGCCTGCAGGATTCTTCTGCCAAACGTCAAGTCTTGGGGTGACAGAAGTTCCACTCGGTAGTGTTTGAGAAAGGTGTTCTGGCTTGACCACGTTGCTGATCTACAGATTTGTTCCACTGAAACTCCTGCTCTCTCTGCCCAGGAGGTTGCTATAGATCTCGTGGAATGTGCCTTGACTTTAGGTACTGTTTTGCCAGCTTTAATGTATGCTAATGAAATTGCCTGTCTTATCCACCTAGATATAGAGGCTCTAGATGCTTGGCAACCCTTTTTCTGTCCTGAAAAATTAATTAGCAAGTGAGATGAGCGTCTGAACTCGCTCACCCTTTCCAAATAACTTAACAAACAGCGTCTTACATCCAAACAGTGGAAGGTCTCTTCCCTTTCGTTCTGTGGATTTGCGCAAAATGAAGGAAGAATAATTTCTTGTGACCTATGAAATTTCGTTGCCACCTTAGGTAGGTACAGGGGATCCTGACTTAGGACTACCCTGTCTTCAAAAAGACGAAAATAAGGCTCTTTGATTGAGAGCGCCTGCATGTCTCCTATTCTTTTGGCCGTAGTAATAGCCAGAAGAAAGGAGAATTTAAATGTCAACAGCCTAACCGGAATGCTGTCTATCGGTTCAAACGGAGGTTTGGATAGATGGTCTAGAACCAAGGTGAGGTCCCAGGGGGGAACCCTGGAGATTTGAATAGGGGATAACCTATCCCTAGCCGACAGGAATCGCTTGATCAGCGGATCCAGGGCCAGCCTCTTGTCTAAAAAGTAGGACAAGGCGGCTACCTGTACTCTTAAGGTTCTTGTGGCTAGTCCTAGATCAACTCCTTCCTGGAGAAATTCCAGGATGACAGATATTTCAGGTAGTGGGGCTTGCCTGGCTGCACACCAGCGTGAAAAAACCCCCCAGGTCTTAGCATAGATTTTCCTAGTGACCTCCTTATGACTAGCCAAAGGGGTATTTATTACCTTCTCCGAACAACCTCTCCGCTGCAGGTTCCACCTCTCAAGTACCAGGCCGTCAGACTGAAAAAGTCGGGCTCTGGGTGAAAGATCGGTCCCTGCCGCAGAAGGTCCACTCGGACCGGGAGAGGAAGGGGAGGAAGAACTGACCAACGTTCTAACATTGGGAACCAAGCTCTTTTGGGCCACTGGGGAGCGATCAGGATCAGCTTCCCCCGTGAGCGACTCAGTTTCTGTAGGACCCTTGGGATCAGACTCAGGGGAGGGAAAGCATAGGCCAGCTGAAATGTCCAGGCCTGGGCCAACGCATCCACACCCTCCGATCCCTGATCCCGGGAGAGGGAGAAGAACCTTTCTACCTTCCTGTTCTTCCTGTTCGCGAAGAGGTCTATCTCTGGGTTGCCGAAACGATGTCGAACCCAGTCGAAGACTTCTCGATTTAATTCCCACTCCCCCTGGAGGATGGGTTGGCGGCTTAGAAAGTCCGCTTCTAAGTTTAGGACTCCCCTGATGTGGATTGCTGAAAGGGAGAGGACTCTCTGTTCTGCCCAACTCAGAATTTCTAAGGACAGCCTTAGGAGGGAACGGGACCTGGTGCCTCCCTGGTGATTTATGAACGCCACCGTGGTTGCGTTGTCGGAGAGAATCTGTATTTCTTGGTTTATGACTCTCTCCTCGAACGCCTCCAAGGCCTTCCCGACCGCTAATAATTCGCGGAAGTTGGAAGAGGACCTGCTCTGTTGTCGATCCCAGCACCCCTGGGCCTGGAGACCCGACATGTGGGCTCCCCACCCCCAGGAGCTGGCATCCGTGGTTATCCTGAGAGGATTTGTCTGGTTCCATGGGAGGCCTTCCTCCAAATTCTGAGGAATGAGCCACCACCCCAGTGTGCATTTTACTGACTCCGGGATGCTGACCCTGGAGTCTAGGGATGAGTCCTTCCCGTCCCAGGAGGAGAGCAGGAAGGCCTGCAGGGATCTGTAATGAAGCTGGGCCCATGGGACCGCTGGGATGCATGAGGTCATCAGTCCCAGTAACCTCATGATCTGTCTGAGGGAAATTTCTATTGACCCCATGACGGACCTGACCACTGACCCGAGTCTCTGGATCTTGTCCTCTGGAAGAACCAGCTTTTTCTCTATGGAATCTATCAGGAATCCCAGATACATTTTTCTCTGTTCTGGGAGGAGAGAAGATTTTTCTCTGTTTACAATCCATCCCAAAGATTCCAGAGTAGTCAGGACGGTGGCCAGATCCGAGAGAAGGAGTTCTCGGCTGGGGTTGAAAAGCAGTAGGTCGTCCAGGTAGGGGACAAGGGAGATCCCTTTCAGATGTAGAAAGGCGACCACCTCTGCCAGGACCTTCGTGAAAACCCTTGGGCTGGAGGCCAGACCAAAGGGGAGTGCGGTGAACTGCCAGTGCTGAATCCCCTGAGGGGAGGCAATGGCAAATCGGAGGAACCTTTGATGGTCCCTGAAGACTGGGACATGGAGGTAGGCGTCCCTCAAGTCTATGGTTACCATAAAGACTCATTCTAACAACAGTCCCTTGAGACTGTAAATGTTTTCCATGCGGAATTTCTTGTAGAGGAGAAAGGTATTTAAAAGTTTTAAATTTATGATCAATCGGAATTTCCCCGAAGGTTTGGGCACCATGAAAATATGTGAGTACACCCCCTGACCCTGTTGTCCTGGCGGAACTGGGATTATGACTGCCTGCTGAGCTAGATCTGTGACACTTCCCAGAAGGGCAGCTGCCTTGAGGGGATCTTGGGGTAGATGAGTGAGGAGAAATATTGGGGGGGGGAAGTTGTCGGAATTCCAATCTGTAACCCTCCCTCACTATTTGCAGAATGTGAGGACTCCGTGTTATACTCTCCCAGGCTGGAAAAAATTGGGAGAGTCTTCCCCCGACTCTTAAGTCACTTGGAGTCCTTACCTGCGGGTTTGGGATCGGGGAAAAGGATACCCCCTTTTGGCTTATCCTTTCCCGCGATCCAACGCTTATTAAAGGCCGATCTTCGGTCAGAAGGTCGGTTTTTATTCTGGGGGCCTCGAAAAAATCTTCTCCTGTTAGGTCTAGGTTTTGGGGGGAACCGTTTCCCCTTTTCTGAGGCCCTAGTTAGAGCTTGATCAAGTCCTGCCCCAAAGAGAAGAGTACCTTCAAAGGGCAGGGCACATAGACGGGTCTTGGAAGCAAGATCACCTTCCCACGTCTTGAGCCATACCGCCCTTCTGGCGGCGTTGACGAGAGCACCCGTCTTAGCAGAGGATCGGACTGTTTCAATCGATGCGTCTGCAAGATAGGCAACCGCACTGCCTATGACTGTAAGAGAATCTCTAATTTCTTTAAACTTGGAGGTCTGAGGTACATGCTCCAGAAGTCTGGTTAACCAGGTATCTGCATTCCTAGCGATGCAGGAAGAGGCTAAAGCGGGTCCAAGGGCGGCCGTATTAGCCTCCCAGGCCCTGCGAAGGGAGGTGTCTGCCCGCCTGTCTAAGGAATCCTTTAAGTTTCCTGCATCTTCAAACGAGAGGTCAGACTGCCTGGAGAGTTGGGCTAGAGATGCATCTAGTTTAGGAGTTTTAAACAAAGTATTTTCTAACTCCTCCTTAAAGGGACAGCGCCTCTTCCAGGTCTTGTACCTTAGTAGTTTCTTTTCAGGCTCAGCCCATTCCCTCAGAACTATATCTTTAAGTGACTGATGGACTGGGATAACCTTTGGCTGGGGTTTAGCTAAACCCTGGTACATTCTGTCCTGAGGTGACACTAGCTCTGCTGGCTGCTGGATCCCCTCAGAGGCATAGACAGCAGACAGCAGACCCCCCATGTCATCTGTAGAAAAAATATATTTGCCTGATCTGGCATCCTCATCCTCAGAATGACTATCAACTACCCCATCTTCTGGAGCCTCTGAATCTTCGGTGTCAGATAGGAGAGACTCCCTAGCCCTGGAAACTCGTGGCACTGGGGTGGATGAGCTCTCTTGAGAAGAGGGGCCGGCTGCTATGGGCTCAGGATCCCTATTTTTTAAGGTGTCCTTAAATTCCTTTAATGTGGAGAGCATTTGGGATTGGACAGCTAGGAATTCTTTCATAATCAGGGAAGTTTCCTTTGCTGTCAATTTTTGTATGCATTTGGCACAAAGAAGTTTGGAGTAATCTGCAGCCAGCTTAATGCTACAGTTACCACACCTCTTGGTTTTGGAAGTGTGTTTTAGGGAGAGAATAGCAGCTTCCCCCTGGGCAGAAACCTCCTCCCCTGTAAGGGGAGAGAAAAAATATATCACAGTTCAAACATCAAGTGTGAGAGGAGAGGAGAGGAGAGAGGGGGGGGGGGGGGGGGGGGAGGGAGAGGACCCAGTCCAATATGCCCCCCTGACATTCTGAGGCAGACTCACCCTTGGTGGTGTCCTCGGCAGCGGCTGCTAGCGAACGATCCTCGCGCTCCATAGCGAAGTCGTGTAGGCGCCACTCTCCTCCTTGCTGCAGTGAGAACAGCGAGGAGCCGACGCCGCTGGCGGCCGCCATTTTGGTGAAGACCGGAAGCGGAACTTCGTCATCACCGCGCGCCGCCTGTGACGCGGCGTCGACTGCTGGCTCCATTCGAAAATGTCCCCGGGAGGACAGTACACCAGAGCCACGCTGAGGAAGCCCTCACACCCGCCCAGCAGGTAAGGGGTCCTGGAGGAGAGGGAACATGGCCACATAGGAGTACTGGAATAGCCACTATCCCAGGGATTCCTACAGAAAGGAAAGAAGGGGGGTATTGTTTGCAATCTTCCTCCCCCCCCCCTATCACACGGGGAAAACCCCCCGGGACAGGCATTACACCTTTAAGCTGAGGCAGGGACGGCCCCCAGGACCCACTGCTCAGTACCCGGAGGGGGACCACCAGCCCCAGGCCTTAGGTCTGATAAAAAATAACAAACTGTTTCGCTGGTGGGAAACACAATCAATAACTGAGGTGCACGGGGAGGGGCGGGGCTTTTAAACCTCTTTCTGATTGTGTTTCCTGTCAGGTGGAGCCAGTCTACTCTCAAGGTGCCGTCCTGGAAGACGACTTGAGAAAATAATGCACGATTTTACCTGCAAAAAAGATGTGCATTTATTATTTTTTGTACAGAGTATGTAAAGCCATCATTTTTAAACGGATAATGAAAGGTTATTTGCGGTCAGTCCATGCTGGAGAGATTTATCTTGTTCTGTCATTGGTAAATACTGTCCGAGGAAAAAAAAAAAAACAGACACAGCCCACTGTACTCTGTGAGCCCTCCCATCCAATCAGATGGAAGGGGGATGGATTCCCTTTTGTTTTTTTGTGGATCGGATTGGAGGTAGGTGGGTGGGTGCAAATGGACACAAGTTTGTTTACATCAGCCACTCGATAGAGGTGAATGGGTTGAACCGATAATGTGAAAGGGGCCTAAGGCTGCTTTCACACTGATGTGCGGCAGTATACCTGCACTGCGGATGCAGCACAGTGCACCCATGGCTTTCCTGCAGGTTAGATGCCATCAATGTATATTATAGCCTGCTGGTGTGGCGCACTTTCTGAAAGCACATCAAACCCGCAGATAATAACAGAAGTCTGAGTCAGTGCAGGTAACCCGAAGGTGCGCTGCAACTGCGGATCAGGTTGAAAGCAGCCCAGTAACCCCTGCAGAACAGATATGCCCACCGTATATACACTGCTTTTAGCAATGTTGCTGTCCCAGGCAGAATGCATTTGGTATCACTCTGCATGTGACAGGAGCCAGCGCTATACAGGAAGCATCGGCATATGCGACTCTGCTCCTTCCGCAGCCGCTTGCTTCCTCTACCTTCATTTAAAACACTGATGCTCTGGGATGGCTTGAGAACCCGCTATCCCAAAGCAGGAAATGGCGGGCCACATTAGAAGGCTCCACGGCAGTGGCGGATCGTCCATAGAGGGCGCTGGAGCGCCGCCCCCTCTGGCCACTGAGTCAAATAACATAGATTCATGCATTGCACGAATCTATGTTATTTTCGCCGCTGCTATTCAGATGGTCGGCGCTCAATGTCCAGCCATCTGAATAACGCCAGCTGGTTGGCTGTAAGGAAATGTCTATCAAAGCCAACAGCTCTGATAGGCTTTCCCAATACAGCCCTCGGGTCCCGGAAGCTTATTCTCGGAGCGCACAGACTGTACGCCCCTTGAATAAGATGACAGGCGTCTCAGCCAATCAGGTTGGCCGGTTCTGGCTACCTGTAACCTGATTG
The DNA here is from genome assembly GCF_905171775.1 of Rana temporaria. Taxonomy (NCBI): domain Eukaryota; kingdom Metazoa; phylum Chordata; class Amphibia; order Anura; family Ranidae; genus Rana; species Rana temporaria. Next base: position 34,521,087 of record NC_053499.1, on the reverse strand, counting down.
GCTGAGACGCCTGTCAGTCATCGAGGGCGGGAGAAGACATTGTGGGACGTGGATGCCTAAAAGCAGTAAAGGTAAGTGCCGGGGGGGGGGGGGAGCCATTTACTGGGTACAATTGGCACAGCGGCGACCATTAAAGGGCACAGTGGCTGCGTTTAATGGCATGTCACAGTGGTGACAATGGATGGCACAGTGGTGACAATGGATGGCACAGTGGCAGCGTTTAATGGCACAGTGGTGACAATGGATGGCACAGTGGCTGCGTTTAATGGCATGGCACAGTGGTGACAATGGATGGCACAGTGGTGACAATGGATGGCACAGTGGCTGCGTTTAATGGCATGGCACAGTGGTGACAATGGATGGCACAGTGGCTGCGTTTAATGGCACAGTGGTGACAATGGATGGCACAGTGGCTGCGTTTAATGGCATGGCACAGTGGTGACAATGGATGGCACAGTGGCTGCGTTTAATGGCATGGCACAGTGGTGACAATGGATGGCACAGTGGTGACAATGGATGGCACAGTGGTGACAATGGATGGCACAGTGGTGACAATGGATGGCACAGTGACTGCATTTGATGGCATGGCACAGTGACTGCGTTTAATGGCATGGCACAGTGACTGCGTTTAATGGCATGGCACAGTGACTGCGTTTAATGGCATGGCACAGTGACTGCGTTTAATGGCACAGTGGCTGCGTTTGATGGCATGTAACAGTGGCTGCGTTTGGGCACAGTGAGACTGCAATTTTTTTTTTCCTTTGCGCCCCCCCCAAAAATTTTGAGCACCAGCCGCCACTGCTCCACGGGTCACTGGTTGGGTACCCCTGATCTAGAGTTATCTATGGACGACATAGCCAGTGAGCAAGGTCCATACCCATCTAGATTAGGGATCTCCAAACGACGGTCCTCCAGCTGTTGGGGAACTACAAGTCCCATGAGGCATTGTAAAACTCTACCATTCACAGGCATGATGGGAATTGTAGTTCTTGCACTGGAGGGCCATAGTTTGGAGATCTAGATGTATTCTATGGAAGTCAGTGTGAGTAAGGCTCAGGGCCCCCCAGTGTTCAGTCACCCGTCACTCTCCCATACACGGGTCAGCCTATGACAAGCTCCTCAGTACGGTCACAGCTGCGGGCAGAGTCGGACCTCTCAGGTGACATTACTACAGGAGCGCTGCCAGTCCCATCACTGCAGGCCACACAGCCGCCGCCTCTCACCTGCACGGTTCTCCCCCTCACATTCCGCTTCGCCGGCCCCTCTCCGTCTCACACACCCCGGAAACAGCTACGGCCTCCCCGCTAGTAGATTCAAACTGCAGCGGCTCTTCTTTCCCGGCCTCCCATTGGACGGCGCGCCGGATGACGTGCCCTTGGAACCTCTTCCCGCCCTTCCTTATCCTCATTGGCTGGCTCGCCGTGCCCGGTGACGTCACTTGTTGACGGTTAGGGAACCCTCGGCGTGGTTGTTAACCCTTTTCCCGCCGCTTTTGCTCGCCGAGCTGTGTTACGTGACGCGGCGGGGGCGGGGAGTGGAGCGTTCCCCTCACTGCTTCTGTCGTGAGGAGAGAGAATGTGCGGCATTGTGAGCGCCCACTGACTCCGTGTAATGTCATTATAGACGGTGGGTGTGCGTGAGCACGGCTACTTCTATCTATGGCAGGGAAGCCTGGATTCCTGCAGCCAATAATGTACAGAGCACCAATCACAGCTGTAATAATATCCCGGCCCGGGGCTCATTCACAATTTGCCGTATGTTTGATATCACCCAATCATATCAGTGCCTTGCATTGGCGTGAAAAAGTAGAACAGGTTATGTTTGAACACTTTGTTGTAGCATGTTACACGACACCACGTTACCTCATGCCGCAGTGCGTAGAGAAGAGCGGAATGTCCATTTGTGACATCTCAATAAAGTTACAAAAATAAGGGTAAACTGTGTGCACGGCAACCCAAAAAAATCTGACCTGTTATAACCCTCGTTCTATCTAAAAATTAAAAATAAAGTTTTGCTTAGACCCCTTTCAGACTGCGAGTGCCGGCTGTTAGGCCCCTTGCACACGGGGGCGTTTTTCATGCGGTACAGCGCTAAAAACAGCGCTGCTATACCGCATGAAAAATCATGCCCTGTAGTGTTCAATGCGAAAGCCCGAAGGCTTTCACATTGAAGCGGTGCGCTAGCAGGAGCGCATCAAAAGTCCTGCTAGCCGCATCTTTACCGCGGTATAGGAGCGGTGTGTTCACCGCTCCTATACCGCGCCTTCCCATTGAAATCAATGGGAAAGCGCGGTAATACGGTAAAACACGGGAGCGGTATTAACCCTTTTTCAGCCGCTAGCGGGGGTTAAAACCTCACCGCTAGCGCCCGAATATCGCGGTAAATACGACGGTATAGCCGCGCTACAAATAGCGCGGCTATACCGTCACCACGGCTGCACGCCTCAGTGTGAAAGCAGCCTAAGTGGTAAAGCGCTGCTCGTTTTAGCGGCACTTTAGTGCTGTTTAACCACTTCAATACCAGGCGCTGCCCACACCAATTTTCAGCTTTCAGCACTGTCACTGTTTAAATGACAATTGTGCGGTCATGCTACACTGTACCCAAACAGAATTTTCAGAATTTTGTTCCCACAAAGTAGTAGTAGAATGTGTTTTGGGGTGTAGTTGCAAATATTCCTATGAAGTGTGTGAGAAATAACCTGTTTGTGAAAAAAATATTGTGGGGAAAAAAATTCCAAAAATACTCACCATGCCTCTTACTAGATACCTTGGAATGTCTACATTCCAAAAAGGGGTCATTTGGCGATACCTCATGTGTGAGACTTTTACACAGCCTGGCCACATACAGAGGTCCAACATGCAGGGAGCACCATCATGTGTTCTAGGGACATAACTTACACATTTAATTTCTTGACTACCTCTAATGCCGCGTACACACGACCGTTTTTAATCTCATGGAAAAAAACAAAGTTTTTTTCGACGTGATTCTTGTCAAGCCTGCCTTGCATACACACGATCGTGAAAAAAAATTCTCATGCAAAGCGTGTGATGTACAACACGTACAACGGCACTATAAAGGGGAAGTTCCATTCGAATAGCGCCACCCTTTGGGCTAATTATGCAAATTTCTCTTCTCATAACTTGCTTCTGAGCATGCACGTTTTTTCCCCATCGTTAAAGCCTACACATGACCGATTTTCACGACGACAAAAATGACGAGAAAAAATAGAGCAGGTTCTAAATTTTTAATGGCCATATTTCTCGTCAAGAAAAATGCTCTGGAGCCTACACACGATCGTTTTTAACCACTTAAGCCCCGGACCAATATGCTGGCTAAAGACCTAAGGTGTTTTTACAGTTCGGGACTGCGTCGCTTTAACAGACAATTGCGCGGTCGTGCGACGTGGCTCCCAAACAAAATTGGCGTCCTTTTTTCCCCACAAATAGAGCTTTCTTTTGGTGGTATTTGATCACAACTGCGGTTTTTAGTTTTTGCGCTATAAACAAAAATAGAGAGTCAATTTTGAAAAAAATGCAATATTTTTTACTTTTTGCTATAATAAATATCCCCCAAAAACATATATAATTTTTTTTTTCCTCAGTTTAGGCCGATACGTATTCTTCTACCTATTTTTGGTAAAAAAAATCGCAATAATCGTTTATCGGTTGGTTTGCGCAAAATGTATAGCGTTTACAAAATAGGGGATAGTTTTATTGCATTTTTTATTTTTTTATTTTTTTTACTACTAATGGCGGCGATCAGCGATTTTTTCGTGACTGCGACATTATGGCGGACACTTCGGACAATTTTGACACATTTTTGGGATCATTGTCATTTTCACAGCAAAAAATGCATTTAAATTGCATTCTTTATTGTGAAAATGACAGTTGCAGTTTGGGAGTTAACCACAGGGGGCGCTGTAGGAGTTAGGGTTCACTGTGTGAGTGTTTACAACTGTAGGGGGGTGTGGCTGTAGGTGTGACGTCATCGATCGTGTCTCCCCTATAAAGGGGATGACGCGATTGATACCCCGCCACAGTGAAGCACGGGAAGCCGTGTTTACACACGGCTCTCCCCGTTCTTCAGCTCCGGGGACCGATCGCCGCACTCGAACGGCGATCGGGTCTGCGGGACCCGCGGTCCCGGTCCCGGAGCTTCGCGACCCACGGCTGGGTACAAGTACAGGATGTATATATACGTGCTTGTGCCCAGCCGTGCCATTCTGCCGACGTATATGTGCAGGAGGCGGTCCTTAAGTGGTTAATGACCAATTTAAAAAATTGCATTTTTCTCTTCATGAAAAACAGTCGTGTGTACGCGGCATTAGGCTTCTTTCACACTGGAGCAGTTTTCATGCTCTTTAGCACTCGAAATAGCCTCTGCAAAGTGTCTAAAACCCGCCTTCTATTCACTGCATTGTGTCTTTTCACACTGGGGCGGTGCGCTTGCAGGGCGTTACAAAAAGTCTTGCAAGCAGCATCTTTGGGGCGGTTTTGGATCACTGTATTTAGCGCTCCCAAAATGCACTGCCCATTGCAATGAATGGGCAGCACTTTCAAAGCGCCTAAAAAGCGATTTGAAAGCACCACAAAACTGGAGTTTTTACCCTTTTTTGGGGTAAAAAACACCCCACTAGTGGCTGAAAAGCGGCGCTAAAACAGTGCTAAAGCAAAAACGAGCACCGCCTGCGCTAACGGCCTGGCCCTGCCAGTGTGAAAGTAGCCTAACATTTTTAAAGGTCCTGGAGCACAAGGACAATGAAAACTCCCCAAAAAATACCCCATTTTGTTAAGTAAACACCCCAACATTTATTCTATGATGCATAATGAGTCTTTTGAACGTGTCATTTTTTTCCACAAGTGTTTGGAAAATGTGGAAAGAAAATGAAAACACATTTTTATTTTTTACACAAAGTTGTCCATGTATAAGATATTTCTAACACATAGCATGTACATACCAAAAATTACACCCCAAAATATATTCTGCTACTCCTCCTGAGTATGGCGATACCACATGTGTGAGAATTTTCCACAGCCTGGCAACATACAGAGGCGCAATATGCAGGGAGCACCATCTGGTGTTCTAGGGGCATACATTTCTAATAAAATTTGACCTATTACTCTTTTGTGAGGCACTGATGGGCACTGTAGTGGCATAAATGTGACATGGATGTGGCACGGATGAGAACTGATGTGGCATGAATGTGACACGAATGAGCACTGATGTGGCACGGATGAGAACTGATGTGGCATGGATGAGCACTGATGTGGCACGGATGAGCACTGATGTGGCATTGATGTGGCACGGATGAGCACTGATGTGGCATGGATGTGGCACAGATGATCACTGATGTGGCATGGATGAGCACTGATGTGGCATGAATGAGGCACAGATGAGCACAGATAAGGCATTGATGAGCACTGATGTGGCATGGATGGGCACTGATGTGGCATGAATGGTCATGGATAAGCATGAATGAGCCATGAAGAGGTATGAATGAGCCATGGATGAGTGTGAATGAGCCATGGATGGGCTTGAACGAGCCATGGATGGGCATGAATGAGCCATGGATGGGCATGTATGAGAATGGATGGGCATGTATGAGCCATGGGTGAGCATGGATGAGCCATGGAGGGCATGGATGAGGCATGTATGAGCCATGGATGGGAATGTATGAGAATGGGTGGGCATGTATGAGCCATGGATGGGCATGTATGAGCATGGATGGGCATGTATGAGCATGGATGGGCATGTATGAGCCATGGAAGTGGCACTTTAGATCTAGCCCACAAGCACCGCTGCACTGGCCCCCTCCTCTCCTTACACACTGTACTGATTGGTGCAAGGAGAAGGAAGGCGCTGAACCGGACATGATCTGGTTTGTTGACAAGTGATCGCTCCGTCATTGGAAGCTCTGTAGTGATCACATGGTAAAGGGCCGCTGTCATTGGCCCTTTAGCCCTATCCATAACGCACCGGGTCTGGAAGACTCAACGTTCACGGACATTCCCAAGTGCGGGAATCTGGGAGGATGTCATAGTACACCCTCCCAGAATTAGCTGACCACGCTGTAGCCATCATTCGGCTATGGCCCGGTCCGTAAGACGTTAAACCCAACTCAAACCCAATCCAATCAGCTGCATCCAGGGCATTCCCCATCCTGCTGCTGTGTGCACACAAAGAATGGGGAATGCCATTGGGGGTGACAAATGCAATGATGCTTGTGACATGCTTGACCTAATATGGTCATATGAGGTCAATGCTATCCCCACCCCTTTGTGTATAGCTGGCCATAGAGGGATTGAAATGTGGTTGGCTCAGCAGGAACCAGTTGAATTTTTATCCACCTTTGGCTATTCCCAGAATGTTGGAAAACTTTTGTTGATCAGTGGCTACAGTCGCAGAATAGTTGTATTATGACAGCGGAGGAGTCCTGTTGTCAGAAAATAATAGCACACCAGGGAGGATTTCTCTATTCCCTTTGTTTATGTGGATGGGGAAATCTATTTGTTTTTGGGCCAGGGGATGCCTTGACTGCATTTGATTGGGCTGGCACTGAAAGCTTCCTTCCATGTTTTAATGAACCTAAGCTCATCTTTGCAAGGGAACAAAAAAGCGGTGCCCTCTAAGCGCAGTATAAGGTTTATTAAAAAGACATAAAATAGACATCAATTCTTATGAGGGATGTACTCACAAGACTGCAGGGGGTACAGGCAATTCAAGATAGGGTGTCATCCGTGGCTGGCTTCCGGGGTACATGAACTCCGCTGTGTAGATCTCGCTGGGTTAGCATCATGGCTCAAGTCCTGTGGGAACGCGTGGGAACGGAGTTCCTGCACTTTTTTCACAGCAGGAACGCAGTTCCCTTTGCAGGACTAGAGCAGCCAAGAGCAGCCGAGCCGCCCGAGCCAATCCTTCACTAAGCGGCGATGCCCAGCTTGAGTTCTTTGCAAATCCCGCGATAACTCGTGGCAGACCTCCGCAATGTCTCCTGGAAACAATGACAAAAGCTCCCAGGAGACATTGCGGTATCGAGGAAGTGACGAAATACCCGCACACTACCCGATGAATCCATATACAAGAAGCGGCCAGTAACATAAAGGATAACTAAGAAACAGTGGATCGAAAAAAAAAAAAACATGCGGTTTAGTAATTATGCATATGAGCGTATCTTTTTTTTTTTTGGTGGGGGAGTGGATCTTGGGTGGGAGTTCCCACACTTTTTTCGCCAGGACTTGACCCCTGGACTTAGCATATGCTCTGGCACTCAGTGTAGTGGGTGATCCACGGGCTGGAGCAGGGTACAGCGTCTCTGGGGATCCCTGGATGGAAATTCAGCGCTGGTATGGCAGGGAAGTGCAGGGACGCCATAGACCGGCGTGGTGGAACGCAGCCGTGGAGAGCAAACAGCGAAGCGTCACTTCCGGGTTAGGTCACGGGGCGGTGCACGCGTTCGAGGCATTCGTGCCTCTTCATCAGGCTAGCATCCCCCCCACCCCAAAGCACCCTGTCCCCATGTTGATGAGGACAGGGCCTCTTCCCAACAACCCTGGCCATTGGTTGTCGGGGTCTGCAGGCGGGGGACTTATCGGAATCTGGGAGCCCCCTTTAACAAGGGGACCCCCAGATACCGTCCCTCCACCCTATGTTAACTGTATGACGTCACAGTCCCATCATGTCCTGGGATTGTGATGTCATACAGGCGGGGTCACCGGGTGTGACCACGCCCAATGCCTATATAAATGGTTGCACACCACTCACACAGCATTACAGCGGGAGAGCTCGTCGAGTCAACATCGGGACAGGAGAAAGAGGGAAGAAGATGGCGGTAAAGATGGCGGTGAAGACCGGGCCCCCCACTAGTAAAAGAGCTGCAAGAAGATAGTAGAGGGGCCCGGCAGAATGCACTGGAGAGCGCTGAGAAGAGACCGGTGAGTCGGAAGAGACCCCTGGAGTCAGGTTGGGGGCGTGGCCTGGTGGGTGCCCAGGCTGAGGTTGTCTCTCTCTTCTGCTAATGTAATTACAGTGGAAGCTAGCCACCGGAGGGGCGCATGCGTGCCCCCTACGTGGAGGTGTCGGATCAAGTAAATATACGTGACCCGGCACACAGGTTCCGCCCTGTAGCAGTAAAACTGCTAGAGGGCAGATCTTAAACGGTTAACTATAACAACATGTACTATATGAATAATAGGCTAATTCATTTTTAAAACAGTAAATACGTGTTATCACTCATATGTGTTATCCATGCACATCAGAAGCATTAGCTTGTGCTATAACCGATAAATACCTAAACACATACTGTTTGGATTTGGAAAAACTGCAGACAGGATCCAGAAAGCGTTTTGATCTAGACAACCTCCTGCAGGCGTGGGGCTGAATATAAATTCCTTCTCCATAAATATATCACCTAAACCAGGCATTTGGCATAGGATGGAGGAAACCTCACGAACGCATCAATAATGCATGAAGGAGGGAGATGCATCTGTAAATAGATCTATTATTTGAAATCTCTGTGTCCGACGATATTAGCTGTTTTTGACAAGTGTGATGGGGGAAATCCAATTTTTTTCTCCCCTGTAGGCTGTGACATTGTTTTTAGACTGACATTAATGGTAAAGAATGAGGAGGAAGAAAATGTGCGTATGGCAGGGGGATCCCCAAATGTTACAATTTACGGATGCACTGAACCTGCGGAAAGGGCTGGTATATCTATGTGTGTGTGTGTGGGCTGCTTGTGGCTGCGGCTTGATGACATGACTGCAGAAAAGATGGCTTTCACAGACAAATATCACCCTCACGTCCCTGGGGAGAAGCGGTGGGGGCCAAACATGTCTTTTTAATGCAAATCTCTCTTCCTAAAGGGAGTCATCAGGGATATCCTGAACATGATTAATGGATGTGTACACAGGATCAGACTTTATTTTTCAGACCTGTTTAACCTATGCTCTGCCAGCAGCGATTGCAATCAATTAAGGCTACCCATCAAAATTGGAGAATGCCAAAACTGGCATGAAAGAGAAATGTCAATTTTAAACAGCAAGCGGATTCAGTTATCATAAAGTATATAAACCTTAAAGCGGGAGTTCACCCGAAAAATAATTTTTAACCTTAGATTAATGCTCATTTTGTCTAGGGGAATCGGGTAGTTTTTTTTAAAACGAAGCAGTACTTACCGTTTTAGAGAGCGATCTTCAATGCCGCTTCCGGGTATGGTCTTCGGGACTGGGCGTTCCTATTTGATTGACAGGCTTCCGACGGTCGCATACATCGCGTCACGAGTAGCCGAAATAAGCCGAACGTCGGTGCGGCTCTATACGGCGCCTGCGCACCGACGTTTGGCTACTTTTGGAAAATCGTGACGCGATACATGCGACCGTCGGAAGCCTGTCGGAAGACTGTCAATTAAATAGGAACGCCCAGTCCCGCAGCCCATACCCGGAAGCGGCGGAGAAGATCGCTCTCTAAAACGGTAAGTACTGCTTAGATTTTAAAAAAAACTACCCGATTCCCCTTGACAAAATGAGCCTCAATCTAATGTTAAAAATTAACATTTCCGGGTGAACCTCCACTTTAACCACTTCAGCCTCGGGAGGATTTGCCCCCTTAATGACCAGGCCATTTGGTGATACGACACTGCGTTGCTTTAACTGACAATTGCACAGTTGTGCAACGCTGTACCCAAACACAATTGATGTCTTTTTTTTCAACAAATAGAGCTTTCTTTTGGTGGTATTTGATCACCGCTGTGGTTTTTATTTTTTGCGCTATAAACCTGTAGTGTATTTAGGTTTTGTGCGGCCCTAGGCCTGACTAAACTTGTGCACCCCCTAATTTAAATATGACCCACCCCTTCCTGTCAAGGTCACACCCCTTCCTGTTTAGGACCCATCCTGAAAAGAGTCGGGACACTAGTTCTTAATTTTTCTTAGATTCCCTTAATTTGCATAGCTTTCCTCTCACTTCCTGTTTGGCTATGGGGCAGGAAGTGAATGCTCTGCAATGGGACAGGGATGGTAAAAAAAATAAACTGACAGGGGCTATAACCCTCCCTTACTCTATCCAAAATGAAAAAAAAAAATAAGTGTTGCCTGTAGTTTTACTTTAAGCACAAATTTCGGATAATTTTATGGAGAGGACTAAGAAGATATAGCCATGCCAATGGTGCAGCAGAAAACATATAGCACAGTGAGGAAGGTTTGTGGCCCAGGATGATGAGACAGTCAAAATTAGAAGCAGCGCCGCCCTCAACCACCCCACCACAGTTGCGGAATGTTGGCCGTCCTCATACCGGAAGCAGTGCGGCCGCTTTATGGGGGCGCTAGACTAATTTGCCTCTTAGCCCAGTCCGCCCCATCAGACTGGCGCTACACTAACAGTGTAGCACAAGCTGACAGGGACTCTTTCCGTGCTGCCCCCCTGCAAAGTGCTGCCCTAGCCTGTCACACGTGTCTCACTGTTCACACCAATTGCACAGGGCAATAAGAGATTTTTAATGTATTGTAAACTTGTAGCAAGATGCAATAAACTTTTTACGCTATGAGGATCTCAGTTTTCTTCCTTCTGGTTCATCTTGCTCACTAAGAGTTCTCAGTGTCAGATCTACGGGATCAGGACATTGTGAGGAGGGACGTGGGGATTGGTTGGCTCCTTCCTACTACGGTCACAGAGACCACTAAGTCTGATTTAACTTCTGTTGCTATATGGTAAATAGGGTCAACTACGTCCGGTGAGTCGGCAATTTTATCACATGGTATTTCATTGGAAAATTAATTATTTGCTGTTTATGCTGCACATAAGCCACTACGGTTCAATCACAAGGACGTTTTACACCCGAGAGGACTTATTTTTAGTGGATGTCACTATTTTTGTTTATAGAGCTATTTCACATTTTTGGGACTTTTTTTCACAGGAATTGTATTGTCATTATCTGATTCATGAATCACATTCAATGTATCTTATTTAAATATATTCACATGCACAGGGCACTGAATCATTTTTGCGTAGCTAGCGCTGTTTTTTCACATAGAGTGACTCCGATGGTTACCCCTAGAAAACTGTAGTCACCCTAGTGGATTATTTAACACTGTTGTTGACAGGTACCCGTCCCCAGGGCAGCAAACACACATTTTGGGGCCCCTTAGACAGCTTTAGGCAGGGCCCCCCTGGAGCAGAGAACCGGGGGGGGGGCCCTCCTCTCTCCTGCCGCGAGATAAGCGCGCGCTCTTCCCTACTGCGAGATGAAATGAATTTTTTTTTTAAATTTTAAATGAAAACGAGGGGGGGCTGCTTTTTATAAGTGGGGGGGTCAGACGGGAAAAAAACCATCGGGCCTGTACCCCCCTGATGGCGGCCCTGCCCGACCCCCCTCCGGGGAGACTGCACCGCAGCAACGTTCCTCTGAAGTTTGGCCCCCTTCCTCCGCTGCTGGGCCAGTTAGAAAATGCAGCGCGCTTCATGCATGCACACTGGGGAACCGGCAGTGAAGCCGAAAGGCTTCATTACTGGTTTCCCTTACTACGAATAGCACCCGAGAGCCCATCTGAAAATCAGCTTGGGTGCCAACATCACGTGCCAACATTCCTGGACAGGTAGGTGTCTTAATATTAAAAGTCAGCAGTATTTGTAGCGGAACACCGCTTTATTATCTTGGTTTACAAAAGCATTTGGTGTACACAAAGTGGATTTATATCCTTTGTGGTTATTGAAGAGTACATTTATACGATAATTCTCGTGCCTGGAGTTAAAGTATAAATGAAGGCGAACCCTTTTTTTTTTGTTTTGGATAGAGCGAATATGGGTTAGAATAACTGTCTGGATTTTAATGCTATGCAAAAAAAAGTATAAATGAAAGCGCCAATACCACTGCTAAAAGGTCCAGATATGATGTTAATCCAATAAAAGTCAGGGGGGCAATCCAAACAGTATCCATTCAATAAGGCATGACATGCCAGGTCCACTTTGTGGAGACATTTGACCCCAGATCTCTCCTCTGCCCAGGAAAGCGTAAAATAAAAAAAATAAAAAAAAAACATTGATCTCTGTTTTTCAGGAAAAAAAAGGGCACCATTTACATCTGCCAGGGCCAAAAGTGAGGTCATGATGTCGCTTCCGGCCTCCCAAGGTCATAGAGATGGCCCGGGGACCATACATTCCACGGCCAGCTTTATGATAACCCAACGGCACTGCCAGATCGGATCCCATGCTCCCCGATCGCACAAGATTGTAGGGAATTGCTGGCTGAAAAAAAAAAGATAGCTAGATGATGACTGCTGTCAATCAAATCCTGTGACACAGGAGCGGCGGGCGGGGCAGAGTCCTGCTGTCTGTGTCAATGGACTGAGGAGAGAGCCCACACCGGTGCCCCCATGGAAAGCGGCTTTCCGTGGGGGCACCTGATGAAGAGGAGGAGCCTGGAGTGCCGGCGGGGCACCCCAGAAAAGAGGATCAGGGCTGCTTGGTGCAAAACAAATGCACAGAGCAGGTAAGTATAGGCATTTGTTATTTTTATTTCAAACAAGGGTTTACAACCCCTTTAAGTGTTTGCTTTTGGGTTTAATATCACTTTAATTGTTGAATACATTTTACTGTATATATATATATATATATATATATATATATATATATATTCTTATATGGTCCATATTTTAATCAGGATGTAGAATGTTGCGGTGGCGTTGCGTAAAAGGGGCCGGCGTAAGCGCGCGTAATTCAAATGATCCCGGGGCGTGGATCATTTAAATTAGGCGCGTTCCCGCGCCGAATGTACTGCGCATGCGCCGTTCCTAAAATTTCCCGACGTGCATTGCGGTAAATGACGTCGCAATGACGTCATTGGTTTCGACGTGAACGTAAATGGCGTCCAGTGCCATTCACGGACGACTTACGCAAACGACGTAAAATTTTCAAATCGCGACGCGGGGACGACGTCCATACTTAACATTGGCTGCGCCTCCTAATAGCAGGAGCAGCCTTACGCCGAAAACGACGTACGCAAACGATGTAGAAAACGACCGCCGGGCGCACGTACGTTTGTGAATCGGAGTAAGTATGCAATTTGCATACTCTACGCTGACAACTACGGGAGCGCCACCTAGCAGCCAGCGTCAGAATGCACCCTAAGATACGACGGCGTAAGAGACTTATGCCAGTCGTATCTTAGGCTACAGTCGACGTATCTAGCTTTCTGAATACAGAAAGTAGATACGCCGGCGCAACTTAGCAATTACGCGGCGTATCTATGGATACGCCGGCGTAATTGCTGTCTGAATCTACCCCAATATGTACAATTTTTCCCAAACAAAAACCACATTCACAGTTAGAAATGTGTTTCCATTCTGCTCCTTTTAACTTGTCAAACACAAACGATGATTTGACACCACTAACATTAGAAAATCAAAGGAACATTTGAAAAATTTCAAACAAAATTCTACTGGTGTATGGCCAGCTTGCATCTGTCAGAGCCCGTGCCTTTCATGCAGTTGGATTGTAGTGTTGGATAGGGCAGTAGAGCTGCATTGCCTGTCACTTGCTATACTTGGTCATCAGAAAAGCTGGGTGTAAATCGCGAGTTACACAGCAATTGTGGCTTTTCCTGTCAATTCATGAGTAAATGTGTTTCAGTTCCCGTGAATCAAAGGTGACAATGACTGTCATATACAAGCAGGCAGTTGGAACTAAAGTGAAGGGATTAGCATTAGGTCTAAGCAGTAGTCTGGCCCCATGTGGATGGTACTCTTCAGTTGAGGGGGTTCCTAAATACATTGAAAGGTATTTTCCGGCACTTCTTGTTGCCCTCTCTATAGTCATGTTTTTGGTTGCATATTCTAAAAGCTAAGCCCAAGACAAACAGCTAAATATCAGAATTTGCAGTATCTGCTATTTCACCATTTCACACACCTTGGTCACCCTACACGGGCGGGTAGGTAACACCACGATTTCCTGTTTCAGATTTGAAGCTTCCAGCTCCACTCAGGGATGGACTGACCATTGGGACTACAGGGAGTTTCCCGGTGGGCCGATGGCTCAGTGGGCCGGCTTCAGTGACAGTGGACCGCTGCCCCCCTCCGCTCCTCTGTCTCTCGCTTCCTGCAGCGCCTACCTGGGGGGAACAGAGAAGCATGGGTGAGGGGACAGATAGCTGACTCAACAGCTATGGCCTGGAAATTTCTCACTTCTGCCTAATCTTGTCCCATAAGGGGGGGGACCAAACTGATTCTTTGCCCTGGGAGAAATAATGTCTAGCTTTCCCACTGGTACTGCCTATAAGAGTACCAGTATCTAATAAAGTAGAATGGCTAGTGGCTAGTGAAGGGGGAGAGGGGGTTTGGGTGGCCGGGGGGGTGCAGGAGTTGTCCGGCCGCCATGGGAGAGACCTGTCAAAGTGGGCCAGTCTGGATGAAGTCCAGGGCCAAATTTTTGTCCCAGTCCAGCCCTGGCTCCACTTCTTTACCTCCAGCCAGATCATGAAATAGTGAATCAGCAGCTTGATCTCAGTCGATAAGACAAGCAAATGAGCAAATGACCCAAGAAATAGTGATGTCACTTTCTTGGCTGTACATTGTGGTAGGAGTGTGTGACTCACAAGAGTGGCTGAACAGAATTACAAATCTGTTGGAACGTTAAACAGATCACATACTCTATATGTATTTCAGTTGTGTGTATAGCTGTTCCTTAAAGGGGTTGTAAACCCAAACATTTTTTTTTTTTTTTTTTTATGTCACAATGTAGAGTATAAGATTTTCTATCATCTATGCCCAGTCTTGCCACACAGAGTTAATCCAGCTCTGAGCAATCCTCTTTTATTGTTCAGTGAAATGAAACGGACTTACAGAGAAAAACCTTAGTTCGTTCCGCCCCCTTGCTCTGAGTGACAGGTTATTTACACATCTCATGCACTAGCCTGGAGACAGGCATTATTTTTTAATTCCCACCCCCCACTCCTTTTCTGAAGACATGTGGTTACTTTTCTGGATTTTGACTGGATGTTAGTGATCATAGCAGAATTTAGTGTAAGGAATACATAGGAAAAAATGCATGTTGACAAGGGGAGTGTAGAGGTGGGCGGGGAGTCTACTGACATCATGACTCCACCCACCGAGCTCCAGACAACAGATCCACCTACAGAATCTGCAGTTTTTCAGTTCTTATAACAGACAGAGGGGAGACATTTGACAGGTAAAGATACATGCAGGAGGCATCTATATCCTTATAGATCAGCACTATGGCAGTAGTTTAGAAAGGATGAGAGTGGCTTTACATCCACTTTAAAGCAAAGTTCCACCCAAAAGTGGAAGCTCAGCTTATCTGCCTCTTCCCCTCTACCAGTGCCACATTTGGCACCTTTTGGGGGGATGGGGGGGGGGGGGGCGGGTACTTGTTTTTGACAGGTTACCATCCCCAATTCTGAGGTCACTCGGAAGTTCGGCCCCCCTCCTCCTTCCACTGCCGCCGGGCCATTCAGAAAGCGCAGTAGGCTTCGCTGCCGGTTTCCCTTACCACGAATGGTGGTAGCAGCTCCCGAGTGCCGATGGAAACATCAGCTAGGTGCCGGAACCGCTGGATTCCAGGACAGGTAAGTGTCCTAATTTTAAGTATGTGTAGCTGCTGACTTTAATTTTTTTGCTGTGGAGGACGAACTCTGCTTTAATGTGGAACTTTAATGTATTTGAGCACCACAAACCAAATATAGGGTTTTCCTCCGTTTGCAGAATCGGAGCATTGCGGAAGCGAGCGAGATCGGGTGTCAGCAGATGTTCATCCGCTGACACCCGCAATATCATAGGGATCAATGTATGTCCCTTTTTCATCCGCACACCGATGGATGAAAAAGGGGACATACTGTCTCCATGTGTGAAAGGGGCCTTAGTAGTAACCACACCAATGTGTTGTACCCAGGTACAGTTCACATCTAAAATACAGAAAATATCCAGTTTTATAAAACTGGTCCACATAAGAAACTCAACGCAAACACTCTTTCATCTTCATATGTGAACACATATGATGTCCAAAACAGGGTTAATATATAAAACAGTGTTAAAAGACAGTGGGCTGGATTCAAGTAGAATTGCGCTTTTTTTACGGAGGCGCAGGGCAACTTTTTTGCCCTGCGCCCCCGCAAATTTACTGCGCTGCCCTTGATTCACGGAGCAGTAGCTCCGTAAATTGCGTGGGCGCGCCGGCAAAATGCCCGGCGTAAGCGCGCGCAATTTAAATGATCCCGTAGGGGGCGGGAATCATTTAAATTAGGCGCGTTCCCGCGCCGATCGTAGAGCGCATGCTCCGTCTGGAAACTTTCCCGACGTGCATTGCCGCAAATGACGTCCCAAGGACGTCATTTGCTTCAAAGTGAACGTGAATGGCGTCCAGTGCCATTCACGAATCACTTACGCAAACTACGTAAATTTCAAATTTCGCGATGCGGGAACGACGGGTATACGTAACATTGGCTGCCCCTGCTAATAGCAGGGGCAGCCTTACGCAAAAACCGCCGTACGGAAACGACGTAAATTGCGTACGCAGGGCTCGCGCAACGTTGTGAATCGGCGTTAGTATGCAATTTGCATACTATACGCTGAGCACAACGGGAACGCCACCTAGCGGCCATCGCAAGAATGCAGCCTAAGATATGCGGGCATAAGAGCCTTATGCCGCGCATATCTTAGGCTGCAGTCGGCGTAACGAGGTTCCTGAATCAGGAGCATTCGTTACGCCGGGGCAAGTAAGCAATTGCGCTGTGTAACTTATGGTTACACAGGCGCAATTGCTTCTTGAATCCAGCCCCATGTCTTGTACAATAGAGTTACAGTGAGTCAGCAACAAGATAGAACAGCAGGAAGCATGTGGTGGATCATAGCGGAGTGCGTGTTTATGTATTGTATACAAAATTTCCTTCCAGGCCTTACCCCCCACCAGACTTTAAAGGAGAGGTATTTTTTATTATTTTTTGACTCATACACTGCCTGTAAAAGCAATCCAGCAACTAATCAGCCACTAGGATGGATTTTACATTGTAGGGAATTGCTGGCTGAAAAAAAAAAAAAGATAGCTAGATGATGACTGCTGTCAATCATACGTGATACCATATATTTGTTTTAAAAGTCTGGGGGCTTCACCTCCCACTGCCCTGATCCTGGTAAGCATCTTTCTGAGTGTCGTGTATTGGCTGGGAAATTGTACAACACTGTGACCTTCAAGGAAACTGTAAGGTATTTTGGTAGGGTGACCAGAGGTACTAAGATCTCACTAAGGACAGCAAGCAGCAGGAAATCTGCAAATCTTTGGTCAAATTTTAAGCTACCTTAAGGCTCGTACACACGATAGGTTAAACCGATAAAAAAGGTATGAAGGCCTGTTTTTATCAGTCCAAACCGATCGTGTGTGGGCCCCATAGGTTATTTAACCACTTGAATACCAGCCGCATGTAAAATGACGGCTTCACAGTGGCTCTGGAAACTCAACAGGACGTCAATTGACGTCCTGGATTCCTCCGGCCACTGGGGGGCGCGCCGCGTCCCCGAGATGCCGATGCGCGTGCCTGGCGGTCGCGATGTCCGCCAGGCACCCACGATCAGCAGTGACAGAGCAGGGACGTGGAGCTCTGTGTGTAAATAGGGACACAGATCGGTTACCTCCCCCAGTCACCCCCCTCCCCCCACAGTTAGAACACACCCAGGCTACACATTTAACCCCTTCCTCACCCCCTAGTGTTAACCCCTTCAATGCCAGTCACATTTATACAGTAATTAGTGCATATTTATAGCACTGATCGCAGTATAAATGTGAATGGCGCCAAAAATGTGTCAAAAGTGTCCGATGTGTCCGCCATAATGTCGCAGTCCCAATAAAAAAATCGCAGATCGCCGCCATTACTAGTAAAAAAAAAAAAAATAATAATAATAATAATAATAATAATTCTGTCCCATATTTTGTAAGCGCTTATTGCGATTTTTTTTTTTTATTATTATTTTTGGAAAAAAAAATTGGCTATTTATTATAGCAACAAGTAAAACATATTGAATTTTTTTTCATAATTGTTGCTTTTTTTGTTTTATAGCGCAAAAAATAAAAACCGCAGAGGTGATCAAATACCACCAAAAGAAAGCTCTATTTGTGGGGAAAAAAGGACGCCAATTTTGTTTGGGAGCCACGTCGCACGACCGCACAATTGTCAGTTAAAGCGACGCAGTGCCGGAAGCTGAAATTTCACCTGGTCAGGAGGGGGGTATATGTGGCCGGTATGGAAGTGGTTAACCTTAGGTTAAAAAAATGCCAACTTGCTCTAAAATTTAACCTATGGATGGTAACCAATAGGTCAAAACCGATCGTTAGTATGCAAAACCATCAGTTAAAAACCTGTGCATGCTCAGAATCAAGTCGACGCATGCTTGGAAGAATTGAACTTCGTTTTTTTCAGCACGTCGTTGTGTTTTACGTCACCGCGTTCTGACACAATCGGTTATTTAACCTATGGTGTGTAGGCACAATGGACCATCAGTCAGCTTCATCGGTTAACCTAGGACAACTGTCCTTCAGACCGTTTTCATCGGATGGACTGATCGTGTGTACGAGGCTTAAGTCTTTCTGCCTGACTAAACAGTGTGGCATGCACAAAGAAAAGCTCGGTCTCCTTTTCCTTGCCAAAATTTGTGGTGTGGAGTCACCATGTGACCCTTGAAATTACTTGTTTCTGTACCAAACACATTCCCAAGGCTTACCTTGTGGCACTAAACTCACACTATAAAAACTATCAATAACATTATTAACATAATACAGGCGGCGGTTCATACTCACTCAGTCACTATGAAATTTGTTTTTCGTATTCTGCAAAAAACCTGGTTGATCGTGCAGCTCTCTATCTCCATCTTCTGTCCATGTCCCCGGTTAAGCTAGGGATTTTGCAGCTGTAGTGGAAACTCTGCACATGCTCAGTTTTCAGTGATTTTCTATGCTGAGCATTTCCTCCCTATCACATCTGAGCAGCCCATGTGACTAAAGAGTCACACATGTGGGCGTGTACACAGTGGCAAATGACAACCCCCTCCTCCTCCACGCCCACTAACCAGCTAAACACAATAGGAGCAGACTATTACATGTAGATTCATGGAGGCTTCACCTCCCTCTTAGTCTAAGACACGGGCCGGAGGAGCGTGACACAGCTTGTGACTGGCCGAAATCAGCCCACACCATGTTATTTCCACAACATAATAAAGGTTTAATTTCAAATATATATTTGTATATATACAATTTAAAACAGTTTATTGATATTGTTTATTTATTTGTACTCTGTATGCCAAAGGCTGTTTTTCTTTTTTTTTTTTAACAAGAGACCACAGCAAAGGACTAGCAGCTCCTCCTGCTTATGTTTCCCTGCAGACAGGCTGGGAAAGAGGTGAATCATGTGACAGCTCTATATCGATTAGGACAAAGGTACTTTGTTTTTTTTTTATTATTAAAATAATTACAGTGCCATCATACACATACAGAAAGAGAATGGACAATGTAAATGAAACAGTGTGGGGCAGATCCACAGAGAGAGTACGCCAGTGTATCTACTGATACGCCGGCGTACTTTCAAATTTCCCGCGTCGTATCTTTAGTTTGAATCCTCAAAACAAGATACGACGGCATCTGGGTAAGGCCCCATACACACGGGAGCATTTATCCGCGGATACGGTCCAGCGGACCGTTTCCACGGATAAATCCTCTCAAAGATTTCCGCAGATTTCTCTGCGATGGAGTGTACTCACCATCGCATTGAAATCCGCGCGGAAATCCTCTGGCGATGACGTGTCGCGCTGTCGCCGCGATTCTGACGTGGCGACGTGCGCGACGCTGTCATATAAGGAATTCCACGCATGCGTCGAATCATTACGGATGGATGGATCCGGTGAGTCTGTACAGACCAGCGGATCCATCCGTGGGATCCGATTCCAGCGGATAGATATTCTGTGCATGTCGACAAATATCTATCTGCTGGAATTCGGAAATATCCGCGGATAAATATCCGCCGGAGTGTACACACCTTCGGCGTCCGCTGGGTGGCGTTCACGTCGTTTTCCGCGTCGAGTATGCAAATTAGCTATTTCCGACGATCCACGAACGTACGAGCGGCCGTCGCATTTTTTTACGTCGTCTCTAGTCAGCTTTTTTCGGCGTATAGTTAAACCTGCTATTTGGTGGCGTACTCAATGTTAAGTATGGCCGTCGTTCCCGCGTATAATTTAAAAAAAAAAATTTTGTTAGCGTAAGTCGTCCGTGAATCGGGATGGACGTAATTTCCGTCCACGTAAAAAAAAATGAGGTCCTTGCAACGTTATTTAGCGCAATGCACGACGGGAAATTTAGGGACGGCGCATGCGC
Organism: Rana temporaria; assembly: GCF_905171775.1. NCBI lineage: Eukaryota > Metazoa > Chordata > Amphibia > Anura > Ranidae > Rana > Rana temporaria. The sequence continues at coordinate 34,500,729 of NC_053499.1, read as the reverse complement.
AGTTCGTTTGGCGCGGGGACGCGCTTCATTTAAATGAAACACGCCCCCTACTCGCCGATTTGAATTACGCGCCGTTACGCCGCGAGAGATAGACTACGCCGCCGTAACTTACGTCGCAAAATCTTTATGGATTACAACCAAAGTTGGGTAAGTTACGGCGGCGTAGCGTATCTCAGATACGCTGCGCGGGTGCAGATCTCTGTGGATCTGCCCCTGTGTGTTTAGTTTATTTTAAATTTTACAGAAACTGAAGCTTTCACCAGAAACCTCTCACCTTGTGGTAGACACTATCCAAGCTCTGTCAGAATTAAACCACAGCCCTGCTAAACCTTTATTTGGCTGCTGAGCCCCATATGTGCCCCCTAATTATTTGGTTTAGCTACAAATCACTGGGGACCCATTCACAATAAAGCAAGTCATTGTGGCGCATTAATTCATGTGCCTTATGACACTCATTAACGTGCGTTGTGTTAAGGCAGCCTAGTCATTGTTAAGGGGCTGCCAATTCACCACAATGGATGAAAAAACAAAAAATACAATGCGCAGTATATGTTGTGTGGTTCACAGTGCATTGGGGTGCCAGTCCCGATGAATGAATGACTGCAACTCACCTTACATAGAGCAGGTGGGTTTCCATGCGTCATGACAATGTGCGTTAAAACATTCCTTTTAACACACATTATGAATGGGCCCTGAAGTGGAGCGATTTAGAGCAGTTTAAGGTGGTTTTAAACCATATAAGTAAAAACAGGAATAAAGCATATCCTTGTAGCACTACCCCCCGGAGGAGCTGCTGGTTTGTTTTGGGTGGCACATTTACCTCATGGCTCTCCGAATTTCTAGGGGTGTATGGACTCAGGGAGAAACCTCTGCCACAGACCCTCCTGATTGTGATTATGGAGATAAACCTTCTTGATAGAATTACGCCTGGATCTCCTTCAAGTTGCTTTCAGGTACCGACTGACAGGTGACCAGCCTCCCAGTGTCCGGATACCTCGATCCCCGGTGGTTTGTTGAGACCCTATTGGATCACCAGCCTCTCATTGGCACTCCTTAGATGGACTCCCCACCGAACATCTATACCGCTTGGGATTTTCAGGATTGGGAACCCAGTCGACCACTGGGTTCCCTGCCAAAGCTCAAATGTTCAGGACCAACATGGTCCCGGAACCAGGAACTCCGCGTAGCACGCACACCCTGGCCCGGTAGGCCATAACGCTGGGGGGCGCCGTGGTGCAGACACCCTAAAGGTGGGTGCCGCACTTGAAGAAGAAGACCCTGAACTAATTGCGTCTGCCCCATAAATACCCTCCCAAGCATGCAAGTTTAACTAACACTCTGATCTCCCTCTAAATTTAAATAGCACTGGTACTTTGAAGTAACCAGGCGCTACATCCTTCTATACCAGGGGTGCTAAACCTTATGAAGGCCGAGGGCCACTAAATCGATTTAGTAACCAGTTGTGGGCCACAATGAGCGGAGTGGGCAGATGACAGGTCTGTGTCCAGTCCTGCATATGCAAAACAGACATGACCCAATCTACTCTATGGGCCCTCTGATCCAATCAGATGGAAGGGGACAGATCCACTTCTGTTTTTTTTTAACAGATCGGATTGGATGTAGGCACTTGTAAACAGACAAAAGTGTTTACATCTGCCGCTCCATAGAGGTGAATGGAGGGTCTGATTGGGTTGGACCGATCGTGTGAAAGGGGCCTTTTACACTCATAGGGCCAGATCCACGTAGATCGGCGTAATTTTAAATGGGCGTAGCGTATCGTAGTAACGCTACGCCGCCGCAACTTTGGGAGGCAAGTGCTGTATTCACAAAGCACTTGCCTCTAAAGTTACGGCGGCGTAGCGTAAATCTGCCGGCGTAAGGTCGCGTAATTCAAATGACAGTGTGGGCGTGTTTTATGCGCCGTCCGTGGGGGCATCCCAGTGCGCATGCTCGAAATCACGTCGCAAATAGTCAATGCTTTCGACGTGAACGTAATTTACGCAAAGCCCTATTCGCGGACGTTTTATGCAAACGACGGAAAATTTGACGCTGGCCCAACATCCATACTTAACATTGCATACGCCTCATAGACCCAGGGGTAACGTTACGTAAAAAAATGCGCCGGCGTACGTTCTGAGAATCTGCGTATCTAGCTAATTTGCATACTCTACGCAGAAATAAACGGAAGCGCCACCTAGCGGCCAGCGTAAATATGCACCTAAGATCCGACGGCGTACTAACACGTACATCAGTCGGATCTAGCCCCCATTCAGTCGTATCTTGTTTTGTGGATACAAAACAAAGATACAACGGGGCATCCTAGAAGTTCCTACAAAACAATAGATACGCCGACGTAACTTCTTTGTGGATCTGGCGCATAGTCTGTGGTCTTCCCACAATGTGGATGTGGTGCAGTGTACCTGAGGTTTTCCTGGTGGTTAGCTGCACTTTGCCATAGATGTATGCACTTTCAGGTGTGGTGCACTTTCTGAAAAGCCACTTGCTTCCTCTACCGCCGACTTTATTCACAACACTGAAGCTCTGGGATGGCAGGTCGGCAACCTGCAATCTGGGCTTGTCAACCAGCCATTCCAGAACAGGAGGTTGCGGCCAAATCAGAGGGCTCCGCGGGCCACATCAGAGGGCCACTGGTTGGGCACCCCTGTTCTATACTGTGTACTTGTCTCTTTTAAAAGCTCTGAGTGTCATTTCTTTCTGCTGACTCTTTCCTCTGTTATCATTGAAGCCTGTGGCACCAAAAAACAGAAAAAAGTTCCTGGCCCTTTCCAAAAAATGCACAGATGTGAACTACATCCATAGGAAACCATGTTAAAGTGGGGGTTCACCCTAAAAAGAAAGGTTTTTCTTTATCTACCATCCAAACCAGCATACTAGCGTCAGCTACAGTATGCCTTTTTTTTTTTTTGCACTGTACTTACCGTTTAATCGTCCACTTTAGTTTCAGACTCCGGCAGGGAAATAGGCGTTCCTATGAAGAGGGGAACATAATTGACGTCCGGCTATGGCGCGTCACACGTTCCGAAAATAGCCGAAATAGGACTCGGATATATACAGCGCCTGCGCAGTCAGCTCCTAGTCTGTGCGCAGGCGCCGTATAGAGCCGTGAAGAGCCGAGTCCTACTCCGGCTATATTTGGAACGCGTGACGCGCCATAGCCGGATGTCAATCATGTTCCCATCTTCATAGGAACGCCTACTCCCCGCGGGAGTCTGAAACTAAAGTGACGGATTAAACAGTAAGTATAGCGCAAAAAAAAAAAAAAAAGCATACTGTAGCTGACGCTAGTATGCTGGTTTGGATGGTACATAGTTGTTTTTTAGGGTGAACCTCCGCTTAAAGTAGACTGCAGTGTGTTAATGCAAAACTGAAAACGCACAAACAAATGCATAGGTGTGAGCTTTTGAATGGAAATTCCGACCGTGCGTATGCTCCATCGGACTTTTGCTGTCGGAATTTCCGCCAACAAAAGATTCCTATCGGAAATTCCGATCGTCTGTATGCCTCTGGGTGTCGCAAAAAAATGGCCTGGTCAGGAAGGGGGTAAAACCTTCTGGAGCTGAAATGGTTAAACCCACATGTGCTTTATTTTTTTTTATTTTTTTAACCACTACTATTCCTTTATATTGGCTTTTGAAATTTACAAATTCAGCAATTTAGGAATCAGATGAAAGGTTTAGAGCTGGGAAACACTTTTTTGAAAGATAAAAAGTGCATTTTATATACAACTTATCTATAGAACGGACCAAAACGAGGGAAAAATGAGGAGGACAGAGGGACTTTGCTCCAAATCAGGGACAGTCCCTCGAAATCAGGGACAGTCCCTCGAAATCAGGGACAGTTGGGAGCTATGGAGAAGTCTGCGCCTGTAAAAAAAAACAATTCAGCTTTTGTAATGCTATCGTCACAATTTCCTCTTCAAATAATACAAGGGGATGATTTCCCTTCTCATCACAGAACAGAAATGAGTGTGACTGTGCACCAGCAGTAGCAGGAACTCTATGCACAGTATGCTTGTTGTGAGGGGTTTGCTGAGCAGTGAGCACCATGAACAGCTCCATGTGTCTGTGACTTCCTGTTCTACAATCAGCAGCTACTTCTGTGCACCGATCAGTCAGTGTCATTGTAAGTGCTTGTTTGTTGTGTGTGCAGGATCCTCCCACCATGTGGCCCTGTGATATCTCTGCAGTGCATGTTTGTTTAGGAGACACCAAGGGGGAGATTTACTAAAACTGGAGCACTCAGAATCTGGTACAGCTCTGCATGGCAGCCAATCAGCTTCTAACTTCCGTTTCTTCAGATAAGCTTTGGCAATGAAACCTGGAATCTGATTGGTTTCTATGCAGAGCTGCACCTGATTTTGCGCTCTCCAGTTTTAATAAATCTTCAAGTGTGTTTTTTATTATTTTTTAAAGTACATATGATGTTCCTTTTTGATATGCATGCTGATTTATTTTTATTCTGCTGTAAGGGCCGGTTTGTACCAGAACACGGTGAGGGAAAGGCACGTTCCGTGCACATTTCCCCCACTGCAGGTGAATGCGATGCCCTTGCGATCCGCATGTGGGTGGCAATGTATTGTTAACCACTTAAGCCCCGGACCATTTCGCTGGCCAAAGACCAGAGCATTTTTTTGCAATTCGGCACTACATCGCTTTAACTGACAATTGCGCGGTCGTGCGACGTGGCTCCCAAACAAAATTGACGTCCTTTTTTTCCACAAAAATATAGCTTTATTTTGGTGGTATTTGATCACCTCTGTGTTTTTTTTTTTTGCTCTATAAACAAAAATAGAGCGACAATTTAGAATAAAATGAGAGGGGCAAAGGACACTACGGGAGTCAGAGGGGGACACTACTGTGGGGGGTGACGTGAGGGGGGCAGAGTAGAACACTACTGTGGGGGGTGACGTGAGAGGGGCAAAAGGACACTACTGGGGGGGGGGCAGAGGAAGACACTACTGTGGGGGTGATGTGAGAGGGGCAAAAGGACACCACGGGGGGGAGGAGGACACTACTGTGGGGGGTGATGCGAGAGGGGCAAAAGGACACTACTGGGGGAAAGAGGAAGACACTACTGTGGGGGTGATGTGAGAGGGGCAAAAGGACACCGTGGGGGGGGGGGGGCAGAGGAGGACACTACTGGGGCGGGTGATATGAGAGGCACAAAAGGACACTAATGGGGGGCAGAGGAAGACACTACTGTGGGGGTGATGTGAGAGGGGCAAAAGGACACCTTGGGGGGGGGCAGAGGAGGACACTACTGTGGCGGGTGATATGAGAGGCACAAAAGGACACTAATGGGGGGCAGAGGAGGACAATACTGTGATGTGAGAGGGGCAGAGGACAGTGCAGTAGGGGTGGTGATGTGGATGGGGGTTCAGAACTACTGTGAAGGGGCAGAGGAACTGATGTAAAAATGGGATTGTGGTATAAGAGGAGGGGGACTGTGATGTGAAGGACCTGAGTGATTGGAAGAACATGCGATTCGGACCCCTGTAGGAAGAACATTTACTGATCGTACCTCTGTGTATTTTAATTCATTACCCCTGTCCTATATGGGGATTCCCTTTCCTTATAGTGCTCTCAGGAGACCCCTGCAGGTTGAAACTTGTAGTGCATTTTTTGATGGTCAGGCAGCAGGTTTGGGAACTGCATTGAAGGGTAGTACAGGCTGCTTGTGATGCCTCCTATGCAACAAACAAGTATATTTTCCTGATATGGGCAAACCACAGCTTTTCTTAACAACCGTCACAACAAAAAATACGGGCTTGATCTACTATCCATACTCGTCTGTTTGTTTCCTCCAACACTACAGGTGCTTTTTCAGTATTTACAATAAGAGAAAAGTTTATTTTAGTAAGTCCGCTGAATTTGGTGTCGCTTTTAGCGATGTGCACCTTTTAGGTCTGTTTAGGCCGTACAGTGTTAATACAAAACCTAAAGAAAAAGCAGCCAGCGGAATGAAGAACTCCCTGCAAACAACACAAAAACACAGGATAATGAAACAGAATAATTGGTTTGCTGCAGTAAGTGGGAGTGAGAGGTGAGGCAATACAAATGCTGTTTGCTAGCTCCGTTAATGAGAGGAAGTTTGGTGTTTGAGCTATAAATTGAGATCTGGGGGTGGCATATGTAGTACAGCGCACAGCAGCTAATAGTTCCCACTTTACAGAAAGGGTTGCCCCTTTCCTAGAAAAAAAAAAACGCGTCCCTGGTCAGGTTTGTTCAGAAATAAAGTGGGATTGGTTTGTTATAAGACATGGAAACCTAAATAAAAAAGGTACAGTGTTGTCCGATTTGGCCCTTAAAGTGACACCAGACACTATTCTTATCTCCGCAAATACCTCAGATCTTCAATCTTTCAAACAGCATTAACTATTTTTAATCCCTTATGTTTCTAGCATTAGTAAATGGATAGAAGGGTATATGTATGTGTAATAAAAAATAAAAAAAAATAAAAAATTGTTACATTTCTTCAGTTACTTCCTGGTTTCTGGCATAGGCAGATCATGTCATACATCCCAGGAGTCCTCATGGGCATTTCTTGATGTCATACATCCCAGGAGTCACCATGGGCATTTCTTGATGTCATACATCCCAGGAGTCCTCATGGGCATTTCTTGATGTCATACATCCCAGGAGTCCTCATGGGCATTTCTCGATGTCATACATCCCAGGAGTCCTCGTGGGCATTTCTCGATGTCAAACATCCCAGGAGTCCTCATGTGCATTTCTTGATGTCATACATCCCGGAAGTCCTCATGGGCATTTCTTGATGTCATACATCCCAGGAGTCCTCATGGGCATTTCTTGATGTCATACATCCCAGGAGTGCTCTTGGGCATTTCTTGATGCCATACATCCCAGGAGTCCTCATGGGCATTTTTTTGATGTCATACATCCCAGGAGTCCTCATGGGCATTTTTTTGATGTCATACATCCCAGGACTCCTCATGGGCATTTTTTGCTGTCATACATCCCAGAAGTCCTCATGGGCATTTCTTGATGTCATACATCCCAGGAGTCCTCATGGGCATTTTTTTTGTTCATTCCCAGCTAAGCACAGCCTCCTGCCTGCATGCCTTAAGCTAAAGGCTGATGGATTCCAGGAAGTACCGCGTTCCCCGAAAATAAGACCTACCCCGAAAATAAGCCCTAGCGTCATTTTCCAGGAGGGCTGCAATATAAGCCCTACCCCTAAAATAAACCCTAGTTTAAAATGCTTGTAAAATCCTATAATCCACTCTATTACAGTAGTATATAATGTACAATGTGTGTGTTTCTGTAATATAAATGCGGGGAAGAGAGCTGCAGCGAGTCACAGAAGCGCAGAGCGGCGCTATAACGAAGGTATTTGGCACAATTATATTACAGAAACACACATTGTACATTATATATTACTGTAATAGTGTGGATTATAGGATTTTACAAGCATTTTAACTCGCACTGGGGATTCCTGATAAGCAGGGAGAGGGGGAGAGAAGACATCACATTACATGGTAAGACCTACCCTGAAAATAAGCCCTACTGTGTCTTTTGTTGGCAAAATAATTATAAGACCCGGGCTTATTTTCGGGGAAACACGGTATGTACTACATGAATCATCTGCCCTTACCGAAGATGGTCACTGCAGAAATGCTAGGGGTGTTTTTCAAAGTAATTTCTCAGAAAAATAAAGCATGTTGACATGGATGGATGGGTGAGTTTGCAGTTAATTATCTTAATGCACTCTATGCATTAAAGCGAAGTTCCACCCAAAAGTGGATGCTTTGCTTATCTGACTCCCCCTCCTTCGGTGACACATTTGGCACCTTTTGGGTGGAGTGGGTACCTATTTTTTGACATGTACCTGTCCCCACTTGCAAGAGATCTCGCCACGGCGAGATCACTCAGGAGTTTGGCCACCCTCCTCCTTCCCCCGCCGCTGTGCCATTCAGATATCATGTGCATGTGCAGTAGGGAACCGGCTGTAAAGCCGTAAGGCTTTACTGCCGGTTACCCTTGGGGCCCTTTCACACGGGCGGACCATATGTCCGCTTTTTCATCCATCCGTGTACGGATGAAAAAGGGACATACATTGGTCCCTATGAGATCACGGGTGTCAGCGTGTGAAAGAGCCCTTACAGACAATGGTGGAGGCAGCAGCCGAGAGCCGATGGAAATATCAGCTGGGGTGCCGTCCTCGCTGGATTCCAAAACCGGTAAGTGCCCTAATATTAATAGTCGGCAGCTATAGTATTTTTTGCTGGGGGCGGAACTCCGCTTTAAGATAAAAAAACCTGTGCAGCAGCCCCCCTAATACTTACCTGAGCCCCGCGATGTTGCATGAGAGCCCTCCTCATTGGCTGAGACAGCAGTGGGCACCATTGGCTCCCGCTGCTGTCAGTCAAAGTCATTGAGCCAAGGAGGAGAGAGAGGGGGCAGGGCCTTAGCCACGGCTCTGTGTCTGAATGGACACACAGAGCAGCATCTCGGCTAGGGTGCCCCCATAGCACGCTGCAGGTGTTATTCATTTTAAAGGCACCTAAAAACCCGGTGCGGTACTGCTGCAGTTGCTACATGTTTAATTGCGCCACATTTGCAGCATACCGCATTGCGTGAAGCTTGTCACCCGAAAATAGGTTAGGAGCTTCTGTCGGGGTATAAGCTTCCTGCGATGTTGTTTGCTGCAATTGCAGCGTGATTTATAATGTTAAATCGCATGCCAAATCTGCGGTTATTGCAGGCAATAGCACCCTCTGAATCATTATATTTGGTAGATGGTGCTGCGCTGCAAAGTCAGCGTCACGCTGACTTTGCGGCGCAGCACCATCTACCAAAAATAGTTCCTGCACAACTTTTGGCGACTTTGGGTGCGATTTCAATAGACATCTGTGCAGGAACTCGCATAGATATCTGTCAAATTGCCCCTGAAGTCAGACTGCATTGGCGGGTTGAAATTGCATGAGTTCAGCTGAACTCGCACGATTTCTAACTCGCAGCAATGTGAACCTGGGATTAAGGTAAGCCTATAATAAGGCTTACCTATAGGTACAGTAAATATATCCTAAACGTGCACTGTTTAGGAGATATTTACTTGTGAATAGGCCGGTGATGTCACCAACGTATGCGCTCTGAAGGAAAAAAAACACACTTGTATAAAAAAAAAATATAATAGAATTTGCCTGCTCTGTGCAGTAGTTTTGCACAGAGCAGCCCCGATCCTCCTCTTCACGAGTCCCCTGCTGGTGCTCTTGGCCCCTCCCTCCTGTCGAGTGTTCCCGAGCGGCTGGTCTGTGTGTCCATTAACCACTTAAAGCGGGGGTTCACCCTTAGAGGGCACTTTTCCCCCTTAGATTCCTGCTCGTTATTACTAGGGGAATCGGCTATTTATTTTAAAATATGTGCAGTACTTACCCGTTTACGAGACGCATCCTCTCCGTCGCTTCCGGGTATGGGCTTCGGGAATGGGCGTTCCTTCTTGATTGACAGGTTTCCGAGAGGCTTCCGACGGTCGCATCCATCGCGTCACGATTTTCCGAAAGAAGCCGAACGTCGGTGCGCAGGCGCAGTATAGAGCCGCACCGACGTTCGGCTTCTTTCGGCTACGAGTGACGCGATGGATGCGACCGTCGGAAGCCTCTCGGAAGAATGTCAATCAAGAAGGAACGCCCGCTCCCGAAGACCCATACCCGGAAGCGACGGAAGAAGATGCAGCTCGAAAACGGGTAAGTACTGCACATATTTTAATATAAATAGCCGATTCCCCTAGACCGAACGAGCAGGAAGCTAAGGGGAGATTTTTTTTTTTTTTTTAAATGGGTGAACTCCCGCTTTAAGGACAGAAGGTGTTTTTCAGATTTGGTGTTTACAAGACTAAAACAGTTTTTTTTTGCTAGAATTACTTAAAACCCCCAAACATTATATATATATTTTTTCTAACACCCTAGAGAATAAAATGGCGGTCATTGCAATACTTTTTGTCACACCGTATTTGCGCAGCGGTCTTACAAGCGCACTTTTTTTGGAAAAAAAAACACTTTTTTGAATTAAAAAATAAGACAACAATAAAATTGGCCCAATTTTTTTATATATTGTGAAAGATAATGTTACGCCGAGTAAAATGATACCCAACATGACACGCTTAAAAATTGCACCCGCTCGTGGCATGGCTTCAAACTTTTACCCTTAAAAATCTCCATAGGCGACATTTAAAAAATTCTATAGGTTTAACTTTTTGAGCTACAGAGTAGGTCTAGGGCTAGAATTATTGCTCCCCCCCTCTAACGATCGCGGCGATACCTCACTTGTGTGGTTTGAACACCGTTTTCATATGCGGGCGCTACTCGCGTATGCGTTCGCTTCTGCGCGCAAGCTCGTCAGGACGGGGCGCTTTAAAAAATTTTTTTTGGGGTTTTCTTATTTATTTTTATTTATTTTATAATTTTTTACACTGAAATTAAAAAAAAAAAGTATCACTTTTATTCCTATTACAAGGAATGTAAACATCGCTTGTAATAGAAAAAAGCATGACAGGTCCTCTTAAATATGAGATCTGGGGTAAAAAAGACCTCCGATCTCATATTTAGACTTAAATGCAAAAAATAAATGGAAATTTTGTCATTTGAAAAAATGACAACAAAAAAATCTCTCTTTAAAGCGGGAGTTCACCCATTTGTAAAAAAAATTTTTTTCTCCCCTTAGCTTCCTGCTCGTTCGGTCTAGGGGAATCGGCTATTTGTATTAAAATATGATCCGTACTTACCCGTTTTCGAGCTGCATCTTCTTCTGTCGCTTCCGGGTATGGGTCTTTGGGAGCGGGCGTTCCTTCTTGATTGACAGCCTTCCGAGAGGCTTCCGACGGTCGCATCCATCGCGTCACTCGTAGCCGAAATAAGCCGAACGTCGGTGCGGCTCTATACTGCGCCTGCGCACCGACGTTCGGCTTCTTTCAGAAAATCGTGACGCGATGGATGCGACCGTCGGAAGCCTCTCGGAAGCCTGTCAATCAAGAAGGAACGCCCATTCCCGCAGCCCATACCCGGAAGCGACGGAGAGGATGCATCTCGTAAACGGGTAAGTACTGCACATATTTTAAAATAAATAGCCGATTCCCCTAGTAAAAACGAGCAGGAATCTAAGGGGGAAAAGTGCCCTCTAAGGGTGAACCCCCGCTTTAAGACGCTGGGCGGGACTGACGTTTTGACGTCACTTCCGCCCAGCAATGCTATGGGGACAGGTAGGGGCCATCTTGCCCTCACTCGCATCCCCACACAGCAGCTAAAAGGACCCGATCGCCTCCGCTGCTACCGATGGCTCCGGTAAGCGGCGGAGGGCGCGGGAGAGCGGCAGAAGGGGGGGGCCCCTCTCCCCACACCAATAACAGCTATCTCGCGGCGAATCCGCCGCGGAGACCACCGTTATCGTTGATATGACCGCTCACTAAAGAGATGGATATCTCGGTTGTGGCAGCAGCTGCTGCCGTTACCGAGATATCCATCTTTAAAAACAGGACGTATATATACAGTGGGCGGGCGTTAACCGGTTAAGACATGGTGCCATGGTTTGGCCGTGCCCCCTCTCTCTCCTCATTGGCTCACTGGCTGTGATTGATAGCAGCAGGAGCTAATGGCTCCCGCTGCTGTCCCAGCCCGTGAGGACGGAGAGATTGTGACTTAACCTCCTTATAGCAGGTTCTGTGGCATTTCTTGTGGCCACTTTACTTTCTGTTCCCTGCTTTCTGACAGCACTGCACTGGAATCTCAGCATGGCTGTACTAGACATACAGGAGGGACTGCAGCGATCGCCATCAAGGATGGAGGTTGGAATCCTGTGGATTGGATTGGTACATAATAGCTTAGGATGGGCTGCAGAAGTTGGTGAAGATTGAAAACAGTTGTGGATCTACTCACCATTATAACCCTCGATAAATTGTCGCTATCAGCCCTAGAGCTGCACGATTAATCGTTAAGAATCACTATCGCAATTTTTTTCCCCTTGCGAACTTGACAAAGTATTTCTTTCTTTGCAGAGAATTCTCTCTGCTTTGCTGAAGCAGACGGCCATCAGAAGAAAGGAAAACAAAAAAAAAAAAAAACACGCCAAATATTGCAACATTCTTTAGCAGTGGAACTAAGTATAAACATTGTAACGATTTGTCCTTTGGATGAATACACTTTGGTGTGTAAATAATGTAAGTTTAACCACTTAAACACTATTGCCGCGTACACACGATCGGTTAAAACGATGAGAATGGTCTGATGGACCGTTTTCATCGGTCAAAACCGATCATGTGTGGGTGCCATTGGTTATTTAACCTTCGGTTAAAAAAAAGCCAACTAACCGATAGAAAAAAAAACGATCGTTAGTAGGCACGACCATCGGTTAAAAATCCACGCATGCTCAGAATCAAGTCGACGCATGCTTGGAAGCATTGAACTTCATTTTTTTCAGCACGTCGTGTTTTACGTCACCGCGTTCTGACATGATCGTTTTTTTTAACCGATGGTGTGTAGGCGCGACGGACCATCAGTCAGCTTCATCGGTTAACCGATGAAAACGGTCCATCGGTCCGTTCTCATCGGATGGACTGATCGTGTGTACGCGGCATAACACCCCTTTCACACTGGGGCGCTTATCAGGCGCTATAACGCGAAACATAGCGCCTGCAAAGCGCCCCGATAGAGCCGCTGCTCGCCAGTGTGAGGCCCCATGTACACGGGATGCTGCTAAACGTACGTTTAGAGACAGTTGGACGCTTTTTTTTTAACTGCCCCTAAACTCATTCAATGTTATCCTATGTGACCATGTACACAGTCTCGTTTATTGCCGTTTTTAGGCAGTTGCGTTTCTTTGAAAAATATTAAAGTGTATTCGTACAGTTTGTACTCCTGCGCTGACCTTAAAATATAAATGAATATGTGTATATCCGTGACATTCATACACCAGCTCTTGTGAATCGTTATCTCTAAATCTGTGATACATTCACATATATAGAAACAAAATGTAAAAATTATATAAAACACAAAATATATGAACCCCTTCTCCCCTGCAAACTCTTAAGCGCGTCTGCGCTATTAATCAAAATACGGAACTATAAATACACTAAATAGTCCAGTGCAATCGTGCATTAATACAATGTCCTCAAAAAGCGTGCCTCCAGTAAGTGCAGGAATTTGTGCCTTGCTGCAAAAAAAAAAATCGTGACTTTGCCACCTTATAGTGTCACCACCACCTCCTATTGCGCTATGCTCTCACCAGATTCAAAAAGGTAAACTGCATATAATCATATGGTGTACGAGTTCCTCTTCTGGTTCCCGAATCTCTGCGCTTCTTTGAAAGCAAAAAAATGGGTTCAGACGCCAAAGATTTCCATGCTTCAGACACCAAACTCGGCTAAACGCGGTAACCCGCGGTTAGCAGCGTTTCGTTTATAGGCATTTTTTTTAATGCAAACGCGGCAGAACGATGCTTAACACTTTTTAAAAATGTGGGTTACTACCTGTCAGTTAATTGTTTAGGAGCAAAAACATCCCGTGTACATGAAGCCTTAAAGCCCCGAGGACTTTCACACTGAAGTGTTGCTCTAGCAGGACGGTAAAAAAAGTCCTGCTAGCAGCATCTTTGCAGCGGTGTGTATACCGCTTCTCCACAACTCCTGCCCATTGAAATTAATGGGGCACCGCGGCTATACCGCCGGCAAAGCGCTGCTGTAGCAGCGCCTTGCGCTGGTTTTAACCCTTTATCGGCCTTTTTTTTTTGCTAGAAAATGACTTAGAAACCCCAAACATTATATATATTTATATTTTTTTCGTCAGCACCCAAATTCCCCCCCCTGACCTCTAAGGCCTCGTACACACGACCAAACATGTAGGGCCGACCGGACAATTTTCCGGCCGACCGGACAGGTTTCCAGCGGACAAATGTTTCTTAGCATGCTAAGAAACATGTCCACTGGAAGCCTATCCGCCGGACATGTCCGATGGTCAGTACGACTCATTGGACATGTCCGCTGGCCCGAGAACCCGCGCATGACGTCGAAGTGATTAGACGCATGCGTGGAAGCATTGAACTTCTGGGTTCGCGCACGTCACCGCGTCATTGTCGCCGTCACGTCACCGCGTCGTCTGTCCGCGGGGGAATTTGGTCTGATGGTGTGTACAGCCATCAGACCAAATGATCCCAGCGGACATGTCCGATGAAAACGGTCCGCGGACCGTTTTCATCGTACATGTCCGCTCGTCTGTACGAGGTGGTCCCCAGGCATCCTTCTTTCTTTTTTATGAATTTTTTTTTGTTCGTCAACTTGCGACACTCTCCCCCCCTGCTTCTGAACTTGCGATACCCCCCGGTTCTCTGCTCCAAGGGGCCCATGCCTAAAGCTTTGTAAGGGTCCTTTCACACGAGCGGACCGTTCGTCCGTTCATTACAAGTTTGTTAACGGACTTGTAATGAATCCCTATGGGATCGCGTCTGTTAGCGGATGGAGCATCCGCTAGCGTCCGCCGGGATCCGCTTTTGCGAACGGAAAAAACCCTATTTTTCTTCCGTTCGGCGGAACGGATCGGATGCAGACGGACAGACGGTCCGTCTGCATCCGATCCCCCATAGAGGAGAGCGGAGCAGAGACAGGGTGGTCTCTGCACTGTGTGCGGGGACCGCCCTATCCGCCGACAGCACAGCGGGGATCCCCGCTGAGCTTTGGCGGACACACGAAGCGGACCCAGAAACGGTCCGCTCCGTGTGAAAGAGCCCTAAGGGGCCCCAAAATTCCTGATGGCGACCCTGTACATAAATATATATTTTTTTTAGTAGAGACCCTAGAGAATAAAATGCTGCATTTGCGGAGCAGTCATTCAAATGCAATTTTTTGGGGAAAAAAATTACACTTTATTAAATAAAAAAGCCCAATTTTTTTTTTGTATAATGTGAAAGATTTTACGCCACGAGAATCGTGATCTTATTCTAAGCAAAAAAATTGTGATTCTCATTTTGGCCAGAATGGTGCCGCTCTAATCAGCCCCAAATCAGCCCCTACTATACACTTTGTCAATCAGTCCTGTGAAATTCTACTTAGTTGATACTCCTGTTTTCGTATGAAATTTCCAAGCGGGTTTTTCTGTGAATGGGTCTTGGCGCTGGCAGCCCTCTAAGCTTCTCCATTACTATTTGCCTGAGCAAATTTAATTTCTTTCTACACTTGCATCTGATACCTATATTATATCTAATAAACAGCAGCAATATAAACTAATGACTTATGAATCATGCATTATGGTCTGCCAAAGAACGTGAATTATTCATGTCTGATCATATGTTTTATATATAATTAAAAGGTGTGACTTTGCTTTTTCTGTCGGCTCGTGAATCATAAAAGCAGCAGGAAAATCTATTGGCTGTCTTATTCAAGTGAAACTTAATTGGAAAGCTGATAAATCCTGAAACCCTATATAGTCATTTTTGATTTGTGTTGGAATCTCGCCTATCACTTTCACATAAAATTATCTCCACCACTAGTGTAAGGGCTGAGTACGTTGTACTGCCCAATGTCAGTAGTGGTAATGTAGGGAAGCCTACAAATTTAAAGCAACGCCCAAGGAGATTTTTAAGTACTGAAGTTTGGCGCCATTCCACAAGTGTGCGTAATTTTATAGCGTGACATGTTGGGTATCTATTTACTCAGCGTAACATCTTCTTTCACATAAAAAGAAAACCTCTCGCTGAGAGGCTGAGACGGCCATCACTCCATCCACCTGGCAGATACAGACTTTATTGTCGTGATGATGCGGTGCGTGGACTGATTCCAGTGACCTCAGCAGAGAGCTCATCTATCTGCTGCCCCCACCGCCATCTTGGTGAGGGATTTAGAAAGTGAATCGCTCCGGCTTCACTGCCGATTCACTACAGCGCATGCGCGAGTCGTGCTGCACCGCCCTCACTGGTCCCTGTGTTCTGGGAGCCGAGTGTTTCCCAGAACACAACGGGCGGGAAGTGACACACTACCCGCAGACTCCCCGCAGAGAGGACTCCCGGAAGTGGGTGCAAATACCTGTCTTTGACAGGTATCTGCACCCCTCTGAAAGGTGTCAAATGTGACACCGGAGGGGGGAGGGTTCCGGTGAGCGTAAGTTCCACTTTAGGGTGGAGCTTCGCTTTAAAGAGGAAGTAAACCCTCATAATTTTTTTTGTAAAAACACCTGCAAGAGAAAGGCATAATGAGCTAGTATGCACAGCATACTAGCTCATTATGTGGCACTTACCTGCGATCAAAGTCCTCCTCGGTCCCGTCCACCGCCGCCACCATGTCCCCTTGTAGCTACTTCCTGTTATCGCCGCTCCAGCACTGTGATTGTCGAGAGAGGCGATGACGTCACTCCCACGCATGCGCGCGCGACCGGTAGATCACAGTGCATGCTCGAAAACACGGCATTAACCCCAATAATGCCATTCACAAAAACGGCACGCTCAGTGCGCCTGCGCCGTTGTCTTACGCCGTGCATGCGCGGTAGACATCGGTGCCCGTTTTTGTGAAAATATTTCCTTAACCCTGTAGGTTAAAGCGGTGGTTCACCCTCCTTCACATCATTAGACCATTACATTCGGCATCGTAGCGCGAGCTACGGTATGCCGGTCTTAAATTTTTAATCCCCATACTCACTGTGCTATCGATGATTGAAGAATCCGACTCCCGCGGGGAATGGGCGTGCCTATGGAGAGGGAGGATGATTGACGGCCGGCTCTGGCACGTCACGCTCCCCGAAGACAGCCGGAGTAGGTCTCGGCTATTCACTGCGCCTGCGCACAGGCTATGCGCAGGCGCCGTGAATAGCCAAGCCTATTTCGGCTATTTCCGGAGAAGCGTGACGTGCCAGGGCCGGCCGTCAATCACCTTCTCTCACCATAGGAACGCCCATTCCCCGGATTCTTCAATCATCGATAGCACAGTGAGTACGGGGATAAAAAATGTAAGACCGGCATACCGTAGCTCGCGCTACGATGCCGAATGTAATGGTCTAATAAAAAAAAACATATTTTTTTTTTTTAACAGGGTGAACCCCCGCTTTAAAGGGATATTTCTTGCACCTACAGGTAAGCCTTAATCTAGGCTTCCCTGTAGGTGCAAGTTGTGTGGTTGGGTTTACAACCACTTTAAGTCTTTAGGTTGAGGAATAAGCTGTAATACTTACCTGTTACTCCCTCTGACAAGCTTGTAAAACTCACCTCCATTCTCTAAACCTCTGGGTTGTAAGCAGGCTTTTACTGTCCTTTGTTAGGCTTTTGGTCCTGCATTGTTCTTGATGACTTCAGCATACGACGGCTGGTTGTGCCGCTTCAGGGAACTAATTGAACAGTATGGAGAAAGCTTGCTGGAGGTATAAGCTAAGTATTGCAGCTCATGGCCTGACCCCAGACCCGAGGAGCATTTAGCACTTGAACAGTGGCAGCTGGTGCTCCATTTTATTCAGGGACGCGGCAAACAAACCCCGACGCCCACTTGCTAGCACCCCCTACCAGGCCCGGACTGGCCATAGGGCATACCGGGCCCGCGGGTCGCGTCTCCCCCCAGTGCACTCTCAGCTGCGAGTCGGTGCCGCACTCGAGTGACAGTGACACCCGTCGGCACATCAGGGGACCGGGACCCACAACCAGGGCTTTTTTTCAGGGGGAACTTGGGGGAACTCAGTTCCACCACCTTTGGCTCAGACCCTTTGGTGCCTGCTCACCACAATCACTTGTAAACACAGAAGTCTGGTTTCTGTGTTTACAAGTGACAGCTTTGTAACCCCCTGAACTTTGCACTCTATATATAATGCAATTCTGGTATTTAATGCCCCTTTAAGACCCTTCTACTGCTTGTGAAATCTGAACGGGTCGTGGTTGAGTTCCTGCACCTATTTTCTGAGAAAAAAAGCTCTGCCCACAACGATCCCCTTCTCTCTGGCACGGTGGCCGCAGCTCTGATGATCTGATCAGTCTCGGCTGTCTCACAAAGCCGAGCAGAGTGAAGCCGCCTCCCCCTCCTCCTTTATGTTTACACAGGGGGAGGGGACCCGACATGCTGATCTGAGGTACATTATAGGTCTGAAGGGGGGTTCTGTATTGTGGGTGGGGGGAGTTCTGTATTGTAGGGGTGGTCTGAAATGTAGGGGGGTTCTGTATTGTAGGGGGGTCCTGTATTGTGGGGGGGTTCTGTAATGTAGGGGGGTCTGAAATGTGGGGGGGGGGTTCTGTATTGTAGGGGGGTCTGAAATGTAGGGGGGTTTTGTATTGTAGGGAGGTCTGTGTAACATACAGGGGGTCCAGAACTGTTAGGGGGGTGTCTGCGTAACAAACTGTGGGGGGCTGTGTAATGTAAAGGGGTCCAGAGGAGTAATGCTATGTAATGTAAAGGGGTCCAGAGGTGCAGGGTGCTGTGTAATGTAAAAGGGCCCAGAGGTGCAAGGTGCTGTGTAATGTAAAGGGGCCCAGAGGTGCAGGGTGCTGTGTAATGTAAAAGGGCCCAGAGGTGCAAGGTGCTGTGTAATGTAAAGGGGCCCAGAGGTGCGGGGTGCTGTGTAATGTAAAGGGGCCCAGAGGTGCAGGGTGCTGTGTAATGTAAAGGGGCCCAGAGGTGCGGGGTGCTGTGTAATGTAAAGGGGCCCAGAGGTGCAGGGTGCTGTGTAATGTAAAGGGGTCCAGAGGTACAAGGTGCTGGAACCCCCACATCCCATCATTAGCCGCCGCGCCACCCCCCCACCCGGGCTGCTCAGTCTTAAATGCCCAGGCCAATTTTTTGTCCCAGTCCGGGCCTCCCCCCCACACACCCACCTGCACTTACCCCATCCAGGTCACGGACAGCTTCCCTGGCTTCTGCTTCCAGCCAATCCAGCCGCTTCTCCACCCGGCCAATCCTGTCCTGATTGGCCGGGAGGAGAAGCAGAAAGACAATGGCGAATGTTGATTCACTAATGTCACAAGTGGATGGGCTCACTGCACCCCGAGCCCAACCTTTTGAAGCCAATTAGAGCCTCAGGCTCTAATCATGTGTGTAAAAAGAAAAAAAAAGAAAACCAAATCCATGCATCCCGACATGGAAATTAGGGGCTGGCGTATGGAGATTAGGAGAGCTGTGCCCCTGCGCCCCTTATGGACTGGCTCGCCGCTGCACTTTAAGTGCTGGCAGGCCCCACTGCAAGGGTGTTTTCTTTCTTTTTTTTTTGTCATTCAGCTTTAACAATAGTTTGAAGAACTACAAATAAAACATGGCTTATGCTGTACATTTTTTTTTTTTTGTATTTCCAGTTCTGTGTCTAGAAATTCTTTCGTGTTTTCTGTAGATGTAACAAAACGCTGTTTCATATAAGAACTTGTATCTATGCTGTACATATCCTTTAATTTGTTTTTAAAGGTCACGCATAACTTGTTGGAATACGCACAGCTCGGTATTAAGTATTTGACGTCGTTTTATCATTGGATCTGTGGCACTAGGAAGATAGATTCTTGAAGTGCAAATAACTGGTGATGCTGCAAATATGGGACCTGAGATTTGTCTTACGCGACACGCGGTCCGTTCTTTCACATGTATGAACTAGGACACAAAAGCACTAAGGGGCCTAATCCACAAAAACCCGGTGCAACGTATTTTTTCCCGTTTAAGTTACACCGCCGCAAAATCTCTACCTAAGTGCCCGATCCACATAACACTTACCTAGAAATTTTGAGCGGTGTAACTTAAATCCGTCCGGCGCAAGGCGTTCCTAATTTAATGGGGCGAGTCCCATTTAAATTAGGCGCGCTCCCGCGCCGGACGTACTGCGCATGCTCCCGACGTCATTTTCCCGACGTGCTTTGCGCGGTTTTACGTTGCGCCGGGTTTTGAGAATCGCGACGGGCATAAAAAAAAAAAAACGAGTTGCGGTGAAAAAAAATAAATAAAAAAAAGACAGCGACGCGGGATAGAAGGGTCTACTTTTACATGGTGTAAACAGTTTAGGCCTTGTAAAATCAGCCCTAATATTGCGACGGCAAACTAATACTTACGGAGAAAAAACGAAGCGTAAAAGCTTTGTGGATCTCCGTAAGTGCTAATTTGCATACCCGAAGCGGCATTTCGACGAGAAATGCCCCCAGCGGCGGATGCGGTACTGCATCCTAAGATCCGACAGTGTAAGTCCCTTACACATGTCGGATCTTCTGCCTAACTATGAGAAACTGATTCTGTGCATCAGTTCCATAGATAGAAACAGGGATACGACGGCGTATCAGTAGATACGCCGGCGTATCCCTTTTGAGGATCAGGCCCTATAAGTGTATATTCCATAAGAAGGAAATAATTGCATAACCTCTGAGGGTTAATGGTAATTATCTTTTATTGCGAGCGTCTTATGTTGCTTTAAAATAAAAATATGCATATCCCCTAGCTACGTATTCTCGAATGAAAGGGAACGATGACTCACTGTCTACTGTTAAATCCTAATTGTAAATGTATAATTGAATTTCTGCTGTTTAACTTTCTTTGGTAATTTAATTTATTAGCTTATTTTTGTGTGGCTTGATTTTAACCTTTTCATTAGCTAAAGGAGTTTGCTGAGGTGAACCTTATTTTTGGCCGCCATGTTACAAAAAGTGCGAATTTATAACGGCTACCAATCAGAAATCAGTTGTCATTATTCTGCCCAAAGTGTGTTGTAAAACGGCAAGATTGCGGTTTTGTCTATAAAAAAATAAACAAGAAAAAGTGTGGCAATAGGAATATATATATATTGGTGTAAAATGAAGGATGGATGGCCGCACTCCAAACCAAACGGGTTGTCTTTATTTAAACGAACAGCAAAAACATACCAGTTTACAGCAACAGAAACAGGAGGATAACCGACGTTTCGCACTGACTTAGTGCTTATTCATGGCCACTTTTTTTTCCGGCGTAAAGTTACCCCTGCCCTATGAGGCGTAGATGAGGCGTACCAATGTTTGGTATGGACGTCGGAACAGCGTAGAATGTTTGACGTTTTACGCCGTTTGCGTAAGTCGTTCGCGAATAGGGCTGGGCGTCATTTACGTTCACGTCGAAAGCATTGGTTTCTTGCGGGTTAATTTGGAGCATGCGCACTGGGATACTTTCACGGACGGTGCAAGCGCCGTTCATAAAAAGCGTCATTTACGCGGGGTCACAATAAATTTACATAACACACGCCCACATCTTCCACATTTGAATTAGGCGGGCTTACGCCGGCCTATTTACGCTACGCCGCCGCAACTTTGCTTTGTGAATACAGCACTTGCCTGTCAAAGTTGCGGAGGCGTAACGTAAATAGGATACGTTACGCCCGCACAAAGATGCGCCCTCCTACGTGAATCTGGGCCATAGCCTACAATTGATGACCTCCCTCTGAAAATGCTAGTTGCCTGACTTTCAAGCTGAGCCTTTGGCTTTTGTACTTTCCAACCATCAACGTTCAAATTTCCCTTAAAGTGGATGTAAACCATCCAGGCCTTTTTTTCAGCTGGAACTTGTTCCACCACCTCTGGCTCAGACCCTCTGCTTTCTGTTTACCTCTATCTCTCTTGTAAACACAGAAGTCCAACTTCTGTGTTTACAAGTGACAGTTTGTCTCCCAATGGCTCCCACTGAGTGCAAGATGGGGGCAAGTGAGATGCAGATGCCCACACCCCCACTGGATGATCTCCTCGCATCCTGCCCCTTTTACCCCTTCAATACTTGGCTTTTATACCCACCTCAATACCGGGCCTATTCTGGCACTTCTCTCCTACATGTACAAATCATCATTCTTTTGCTAGAAAATTACTCAGAACCCCCAAACATTATACTGTATATATTTTTTTAGAAGACACCCTAGGGAATAAAATGACGGTCATAATTTTTTCAAACGCCTTTTTTTTTGGAAAAAAAATTGTTTCATGAATTCAAAAATAACAAAACGGTAAAGTTAGCCCAATTTTTTTGTAAAATATGAAAGATTATGTTACACCGAGTAAATAGATACCCAACATGTACTAAACTTCGGTACTTAAAAATCTCCATAGGCGACGCTTTGAAAGTTTTTACAGGTTACCAGTTTAGATTTACAGAGGAGATCTAGTGCGAGAATTGTTGCTGGCACTCTAACGCACTTGGCGATACCTCACATATTTGGTTTGAACGGCGTTTACATATGTGGGCGGGACTTAAATGTGCATCTGCGTGCAAGCTACCAGGGACAGGGGCATTTTAATTTAATTTTTTTACTTATTTATTTATTTTTTTACTTTTTTTTATCACTTTTATTCCTATTACAAGAAATGTAAACATCCCTTGTTATAGGAAAGGTATGTGACAGGTCCTCTTTATGGAGAGATGTGGGGTCAATAAGACCCTGCATCTCTCCTGCAGGCTGGAAAGCATGAGGTTGTGAAAAAAAATTCACCTATCTCATGCTTACTAGCCGCAGTCGCGGCTTTGTTTACTTCCGGGTAACCGGGCGTGACGTCATCACATCGCGCCCGGGCCTCCGACGGTCATAGAGATGACTGCTACCATTTTGCTTTTAAATGTCCTTATTTCTTCTGAGAAATCCTCACTTCCTGTTCTTCTGTCTGTAACTCCACACAGTAATGCAAGGCTTTCTCCCTGGTGTGGAGATGGGACTTCCTTTTACACAGAATGCTGTGTAAACAGGGAACTCTCCCATATGTACGGCACTTGTCCCGCCGCCTCCCCGTTCCCTCCATGGCAGTCAGCATATATATCTCTTGTGGCCCCCGGCGCTCAGGGATTCGTTGGGGGCCACAAAAGATATACATGTTAAAATTACCAGGCGGGCCGTCCAAAACCGGAACATGGGCCACTATTGGCGTGCTATAGAGGAATACGATTTATTCACCTTTTATGCCTGGGGTTTACAACCACTTTAAAAAAAAGTCGGGAGGTGTGATTGTTCACAACTAATACGATCATTTTTCATCAATCTGATTGATCACAAAGAGTTAGTGTAGTTTTCACACATACATAAATAAACATTCTCTGTTGACATTTAGGAGAATAAAATGATTATACCAGAATTTTGGAATCTTTTCCATTGAAACGATTTCTATATTTCCTAAATTCTAACATTCATCGGCTGGCAGCCGTCCCAATTAGCCATGTGTTCACTTGCCATTTTACAAATACCGCCAATGGCAAAGTCATTCATCCCATTCACATCTCATCTGCTCTTCTTCTGTCAATGACTATTTATTTACATTGGAAAAAAAAGTGGCAAAACTAAAATTCACGTGAAAACAAAAAGATGATACTCCTATGTGTCTGGTATTATTACCTTTCTCAGTAAAAATCAGAATTGTAATCATTACCACCTTCATCTTGCTTTTAAAGTGGAACTACACTGCGTCTGAGCCCCACAAACCCAAAAATATATTTTACATTTAAAGCAAACTCACCCACCCATCTTTATTTTGCATGGGAAATCACTTTGTCCACCCCCAGCGTATCTGACCGTGGCCATCTTGAGTATGGGCAGATGACTCATGAAGCATTTATTTCCTAGCTCAGGCATGCAGGCAGGAGTGTGGGTTTAGCTGAGAAAGCCCCTCCCCCTCCTGAATACTCCTGCGATGTATGATATCATTTGCCTAGGCCTGGAAACCAAAAAGTAACTTAACAAATGCAACAAAAACATTTTTTTTTCTGTCACAATGTATAGTAAAAGATTTCCTAACATCTGTTCCCAGTCTTGCCACAAAGAGTTAATCCAGCTCTGAGCAATCCTCTTTTCTTTTTTCAGTGAGATAAACGGACAAACAGGAGAACATTTTTGTCCGTTCTTCCCCCTTGCTGTGAGTGACAGGTTATTTACATATCTCATGCACTATCCTGAGACAGGCCTTATTTTTTAATTCCCACCCCCACTCCTTTTTTTAGTGTAAGGAATACACAGGAGAAAATGCATGTTGACAAGGGGAGTGTAGAGGTGGGCGGGGAGTCTACTGACATCATGACTCCACCCACCGAGCTCCAGACAACAGACCCACCCACAGAATCTGCAGTTTTTCAGTTCTTATAACAGACAGAGGGGAGACATTTGACAGGTAAGGATACATGCAGGAGGCATGTATATCCTTATAGATCAGCACTATGGCAGTAGTTTAGAAAGGATGAGAGTGGGTTTACATCCACTTTAAAGCAGAGTTCCACCCAAAAGTGGAAGCTCAGCTTATCTGCCAAGGTACAAAATGGAAGGATGAGGTAAGTGAAGGAGGACTGCACTAAGGTAGAGGAAGCTATTTAGGGGGGAAAAAAATTACCTTTACAACACCTTTAACCACTAGGGTACCGCACGCCGTCATATGACGTCCTGTCATTTAAAGCCTTAAAATTGACGCTCTTTTTTTATTTATAGCCCAAAAATTAAAAACCGCACAGGCGATCAAATACCACCAAAAGAAAGCTCTATTTGTGGGGAAAAAAAGGACATCAATTTTGTTTTGGAGCCACATCGCACGACCGCGCAATTGTCAGTTAAAGCAACGCAGTGCCGGAAGCTAAAATCTCGTCTGGGCAGGAAGGGGGTGTATGTGCCCAGTAGGCCAGTGGTTAAGATAAAAAGCCTTCTGTGAGCAGCAGCTGCCCCAGCACCCCCTAATACTTACCTGAGCCTCATCTCTGTCCAGTGATGTCCACAATGCCCCTTGGCCCTCCTAATTGGCTGAAACACAGCAGCAGTGCCATTGGCTCCCGCTGTTGTCAATCAAATTCAGTCAGCCAATCAAGAGAGAGAGAGGGGACGGGGCCGTGTCTCAATGGACACGGGTAGCTGTGACTCGGCTTGGGTGCCCCATAGCAAGCTGCTTGCTGTGGGGGCGCTCGACAAGAGAGAGGGGCCAGGAGCACTGAAGAGGGACCTGAGAAGAGGAGGATCCGGACTGCTTTGTGCAAAACCAACTGCACAGGGCAGGTAAGTATGATATGACTTTACAATCACTTGAATCTCTCATTGTAATGCAGTTTTGCAAAGGCGAAAACTAAAATGTTACAATGATGAGAAATCAATGCTGGATTGCAATATTGCAAGTGCGCACGAGATCTAGGGACTGATACGGAAAGGTAAAATTGCGGTAGATGTATCATTTTGCATCTCCCGCGGTCGAATGGTAAGTGGCACACACTTTCTATTACAAGTTTATCCACACTGCAAATGAGGAATTCCAGAGGTCAGAATGTGCGTATTTATTTACAAGGCAGCCCATGGTCTGCCTAATGCTCAAATACCAAAGTATGTTTGGCACTGTGGTTAGTAGTGTGTTTTTGTTGTAATTTGGAAAGCAGGGATTTGAATTGTTTATGTTGCCAAAAGTTCTAAATGAAGTTTTTCATTTCTTTCCTCTCCTGCGGCTGCCAACAGAAGCATGATTTTCAAGTTAAGCCTAGCAATCTGCAGAAAATACGGCAGACTGCGCAAATATTGTGTGTCATCGAGACGGTTTCAACACGCAGACGGGAGCTCAGAGGCAGAGTCTGAGAAGGCCTTGCATGTACCAGTCATGGTCAATGAAGTCATCAGCTGCTTGTGCCCAAAAGAAGGACAGGTCAGTCATTTTTATTTCTTTATTTTCACCCGAAATACTTATTATTTTTTCGTCTGCAGCATTTGTCAAATGGGTTTTGATTAAACATGGGTCCCTTCTTCAGACCTCCCAAAGAGAGATCCCATCTGCGCCCCCAATAAGCCACAACCTATGTTGCTTGCATCATCCTGGAAAACTTAAAGTGGTTGTAAACCTCAGACATGAAATATGAACAGAGCATATCCCTCTATAGAGGGTACTTGTCCCAATTAAATGCACTAAGTGTCAATTCTATCTGCTGCTTTGTTCCTCTGCAATCAGCATGAGTCACTTCTGACAAGTTTTAACACCAAAATAAAAATAACAGGGGAGGGAGCTTCAGCAGATCGACAGTCTCAGCTCAGTTCCTGTGTGCTGTGTGAAGGAGGGGGGAGGGGTAGGGGTGGGGGCTGTCTCTTCCCTCCAATCAGCTCTCAGGCCCCGTACACACCATAGAATCCATCCGCTGAAAAATCTCAGCGGATCGGTTTCAGCGGATAGATTCTATGGTGTGTACAATCCAGCGGATCTGTTTCCGCGGATTTTTATCCCCTGGGATGGATTTCAAGCGGATATAAATTTGAAGACATGCTTTCAAATCTATCCGCTTGAATCCATCCCAACGGATTGATCCGCTGGTCTGTACAGACTCACCGGATCAATCCGTCCGAAGGGATCCCCCGCATGCGTCGTAATGATTCGACGCATGCGTGGAATTCCTTATATGACAGCGTCGCGCTCGTCGCCGCGTCATCATCGCGGCGACGGCGCGACACGTCATCGCGAGGGGATTTCGGCGCGGATTTCGATCCTATGGTGAGTACACTCCATCGGATCCAAATCCGCTGAAATCCTCGAGAGGATTTATCCGCGGAAACGGTCCGCTGGACCGTATCGGCGGATAAATCCTCTCGTGTGTACGGGGCCTCGGAGCTCTCCTCACTGACCTGCAGAGTGCAAATTCAGCTATCTGCCCCCCTTTTTTCTGAACTCTTGGTCAAGTTAAAAAAAAAAAATTCAACTTTCCATCTATTAAATCTTCTTCCCTTAGTTGTTTTAACTTTGGATAGTACATTCTTTTTCTGCCAGTAAATACCTTATACAGCCCACTTCCTGTTTCTTGTCTGGTAAAAAGCCTAGGCTTATGACATCATTCATAGCTCTCTCTCTCTCACTCTCGGTGATAGTTTGTCAGGAAGGCAGGGTAGTGAGTCATAAGAGGGCAACTGAGAGCTGCGAAGCTGGAGGTGTGCCTCTGTGTCTCTGTGTAAATCCAGGAAGGGAACAGGCAGCAGCTTCAGCTGCTCACAGTTAAAATGGATGCAGCCAGACTCCGTGGAGGGAGATTTCTGCAGCATATTTGGCAATAACAGAATCATAGTATATATAAAATAATATGCAAAGTGGTTGGAAAGAAGCTTCAGAATGGCAAAGATGAGATGAGATTACCATGGGCCTCTTGGCTGCTTTTCTGATTAATGCTCTCCTTGCCCGGCCTGTCAGTTTAGGTGGAGGGCCATGTCTTGTAGGTTTGCAGTTGTGCCATACTCTTTACATTTTCAATTGATGGAATGAACAGAGCTCCATGAGATGTTCAAAGCTTGGGATATTTTTTTATAACCTAATCCTGCTTTATACTTCTCCACAACTTTATCCCTGACCTGTCTGGTGTGTTTCTTGGCCTTCATGCTGTTTGTTCACTAATGTTCTCTAACAAACTTCTGAGGGCTTCACAGAGCAGCTGTATTTATACTGAGATTAAAGAGGAGTTCCACCCAAATTTGGAACTTCCTCTTAACCCACTCCTCTCCCCCTTACATGCCACATTTGGCATGTAATTTTTTTGGGGGGGGAGTGGGGGCTTCAGCACGAGTGGGACTTCCTGTCCCACTTCCTCCTTCCTGTAGGCGACTAAGCTTAGTCGCCTTCAGGAAGTGGCTGCTGTTGGCGATCGCCTAGGACACGTCACAGGTCCTAGGCGATCTCCTGGCCAATTACACGGCGCGGCGCCGGGCCGCGCCGCTCGCGCATGCGCAGTGCCGCGCCGCTCGCGCTCGCGCATGCGCAGTGGGTGCCCGGCCGTGAAGCCGAAAGCTGTCACGGCCGGGTGCCCACACTGAAGATGAAGACGCCGGCCGGGGAGGGGGGGAGAGGAGCGGAGCCCCGGCCGGCGCGTCGCTGGAGCGCTGGAGCAGGTAAGTGCCTGTTTATTAAAAGCCAGCAGCTACACTTTTTGTTGCTGCTGACTTTTAATAAACACACAAATGGCTGGAACTCCCCTTTAAATTACACAAAGGTGGACTCTATTCACTAATAAGGTAACTTCTGAAGGCAATTTGTTCAACTAGATTTTAGTTGGGGGTATAGGAGTAAAGGCGGCTAAATACAAATGCACGCCACACTTTTTCACATATTTAATTGTAAAAAAAATTGAAAGCCATTTATTATTTTACTTTCACTTCATGATTATGTTCCACTTTGTGTTGGTCTATCACATAAAATCCATTTACGTTTGATTGTAACATGATTTTTTTATTTTTTATTTCAAGCAGTATAAATACTTTTTCAAGGCACTGTGTCTGCTCTGTGCAATGGAATTGCACAGAGTCCTGCTAGCAATGGTATTGCACAGAGCGGCCCCAAACCTCTCTGTCCAGTGCCCCCATGGGAAACCATTTCCCACGGGGGCGGTCATGCGTGCCCGCTTCCGAGCCCCGCTGCTGCATCTATTGCCACAGACAGTGGTACTTGTCTCCGCCCCCAGAACAATTGTCAGTGGAGTTGATTGACAGGAGCAGGAGCCAATGGCTCCTGCTGCTATTAATCTGCCCAATGAGGAGGGAAACAACCGCAAGAGCCGCTGTTTTTGTGCACGTCGATGGATCCAATCAGGCTCAGGTAAAAATTAGAGGGAGGCTGGGGGAATCCGGTAGCAGGCAGAGAGTTTTTTTTACCCTAACACCCCTTTTACACTGGGTCGCTTTGCAGGCGCTATAACGCTAAAAATAGCGCCTGCAAAGTGACCTGAAACAGCCGCTGCTGTTTCTCCAGTGTGAAAGCCCAGAGGGCCCCAAGGGCTTTCACACTGGAGTGGTGCGTTGGCAGGACGGTAAAAAAAGTCCTGCTAGCAGCATCTTTAGAGTGGTGAAGGAGCGGTGTGTATACCGCTCCTGCCCATTGAAATCAATGGAGCACCGCGGCTATACCACTGGAAAAGTGCCTCTGTAGAGGCGCTTTGCGGTGGTTTTAACCCTTTCTCGGCTGCTAGCGGGGGGTAAAAGGCCACTAGAGGGTGAATAGCATTGCAAAATTGACGGTAAAGCACCGATAAAAACAGCGGGGCTTTACCAACGACGTCACCCCAGTGTGAAAGGGGCCTAATGCATACAATGCATTAAAGGGGTTGTAAAGGTAAAAGTTTTTTCACCTTAATGTATCCTATGCATTAAGGTGAAAAAACTTCTGACAATACTGCCCCCCCAAGCCCCCCGTTATAATTACTTGAGCCCTCGAAAGTCCCGTGCCTGTCCACGTCATTTTCCTCGTCGCTCACCCTGGCTATTGATTGGGTAGAGTGGATGGATAAAAAGCAGCGCAGCCATAGGCTCGCGCTGCTGTCAATCACATCCAATGACACGGCGCACCGGGTGGGCGGGGCCGAGTGATACAGTGAGCGGCAATAGCCGCTCGCTGTATCACAGGAGCGTGCCCGCAAGGACTCCACACCATGCAAGCTCGCTCGCATTAAGGTGTGGAGTGCTTGCCTGGAGAAGCCGACACAGCCGCCGAGGGACCCCCAGAAGAAGCAGTTTGGGGACACTCTGTGCAAAACAAGCTGCACAGTGGAGGTAAGTATAACAACTTTGTTATTTAAAAAAAAAAAAAAGTTTTTCTTTACTGGTCCTTTAAGGTTAAAAAAACCTTTAGAACCACTTTAAAGCGGTTTCTGTTTGATCTTCAACTGCCAAGATGTTGCACATGTGACAATTTTATGACGCCAGCCATTAGATGGTTTGACCATTTGTTTGAGTTCACAACCAATGTGACACGTGCCAGGAATGTAATGTTCCTTGAAACTGTTTAATCAATGGGTTTAGTTCCGCTTTTATTTTAGGTACCCATAGATATAGCTGCTTTGGGTGACATTCCTATTTCTGGGTTGGTTTTCCTTCCTGTGTCCCCAATACATAGATTTCCTTTTTTTCTGTTGGGTTACAGGGACAAAGACTGTCAGGAAAACTTTGGGTTTAGAACCAGCAATAAAAAAAAAAAACTGAGGCCCAGATTCTCGTAGATCGGCGTAAAACTGGGCGAGCGTAACGTATCTGATTTACGTTACGCCGCCACAAGTTTTTCAGGCAAGTGCTTTATTCACAAAGCACTTGTGTGTAAAGTTGCGGTGGCGTAACGTAAATCACCCGGCGGAATTCAAATTCGGCGGGTAGGGGGCGTGTAGCATTTAAATGAAGCGCATTCCCGCGCCGAACAAACTGCGCATGTGCCGTCCGTAAAATATCCCAGGGTGCATTGCTCCAAATGACGTCGCAAGGACGTCATTGGTTTCGACGTGAACGTAAATGATGTCCAGCCCCATTCACAGACGACTTACTCAAACGACGTAACTTTTCAAATTTCGACGCGGGAACGACGACCATACTTAACATTGGTTGCGCCTCATATACCCAGGGGCAACTTTACGCCAGGACAAGCCTAACGTAAATGTCGTAACTTTACTGCGTCGGCCGTGCGTACGTTCGGGAATTCGCGTATCTAGCTAATTTGCATACTCAACGGGGAAAACGACGGAAGCGCCACCTAGTGGACAAAAAAAAAATTGCATTTAAGATCCGACGGCGTAAGAGACTTATGCCTGTCGGATCTAATGGTCGCGTAGATACGACGGCCCAGACTAGGACTTACGACGGCGTACATGGCGCTGCGCCGTCGTAAGCCCTTTGAGAATCTGGGCCTGAATTTCTAAGAACCTTTATTATTTTTAGCAAGTATACAACTGAATTAATATTATTATTATTTTCAAATTTGCCTGGAGTACATATGCAGTTAAGGTTTCTACTTTGCCTCTGCTTAAATGCCTCTCCATTTTGGGGGGTTTACTAATTGAATGAATCATCTTTCCCATATGTCTGTACATTGGAATTTCAATGCCAACACTGTGAAATGTTTGCGCTCAGACACAATGTATATAGACAGTTCTGTTAACACATGGCTTTCACTTATGTGTTGATCAGGCAAACATCTGTATTTCTCGCCCCATTTATTTTAATTACACAAATTCATATAAAGCAACAATGCATCTGTCCGGTCTATGCAATCACAACATATGGATAAATAGGAGCCAAAAATATGATTTACGTCAAAACACACATTAAGCTTTTTTAAACATGAATGAAAGTGAAGTTCCTCTTGCTGTCAGTCCTTTCTACTCTGATATTTACTTATGTAATCGCATAATCACCAGGAAATTGTAGATGGATAGACCAAGATATAGCGAATGCAGGATAGAGATAGTTGGGTAGCTAGATGGACTGATAGGTAAAGTATGTAGTTAAATAAAAAGATATGGGGCAACAGGGGAGCACAGTGGGCAGATATTGCTATGAATTTTTCAAAGGGGCTAAAATTGTGAGGCTGCCCCTTCCATTACAATCATCTGATTTAAACTGACAGCTCAAGCAGACCTAACCTGGCTATACAAAACGGACTGTATAATAACTGTACAATCTCCTTAATTCCCCGTACACATGATCGCACCTTTGTCCGACCAAATTCCATCGGAGGAAAAAGAGTACGGGCCAGATCCACAAAAACTGGCGTATATTTAGGTGGGCGTAACTCAGAGTGGCTCTTAGGGTATCCACAAAGCACTTGCTCCTATATGTGCGCCGGCGTAACGTAAATCGGCCGGCGTAAGCCCGCGTAATTCAAAGTAGGCTTGGAGTGGGCGTGTTGTATGTTAATCTAGCATGACCACACGTAATTGACGCTTTTTACGAACGGCGCATGCGCCGTCCGTGAACGTATCCCAGTGCGCATGCGCAAAATCACGTCGCAAATAGTCAATGCTTTCGACGTGAACGTAACTTACGAAAAGCCCTATTCGCGAAAGTTTACGCAAACGACGGAAAATTTGACGCTGTCCCGACGCCCATACCTAACATTGCGTACACCTCATAGAGGCAGGGGTAACGTTACGCCGAAAAAAGCCTTACGTATACTACGTAAAAAAATGCAACGTACGTTTGAGAATCAGCGTATCTAGCTAATTTGCATACTCTACGCGGAAATCAACGGAAGCGCCACCTAGCGGCCAGCGTAAATATGCACCTAAGATCCGACGGCGTACTAAGACGTACGTCAGTCGGATCTAGCCCAGATTCAGGCGTATCTTCTTTTGTGGATACAAAACAAAGATATGACGGCGCATCGTAGAACTTACGCGGCGTATCAATAGATACGCCGCCGTAAGTTCTTTGTGGATCTGGCCCTACATGTTCTCTATGTGAACTCCAATGGAATTCATCGTAATTTCCGATGGAATTACTCCAATGGGGCATACACACGATAGGAATTTCCGATGGAAAAAAGTCCGTCTGAAATTCCGATCGTGTGTACGGGGCATTAAAGTTACTAAAACTGCATTATAAGAAGACAAGCCGACATAACCATTTTAATTTCCCTGATTTTAGTTTGTAAGCTCTAACGAGCAGGGCCCTCTGATCCCTCCTGTATTGATTTGTATTGTAACTGTACTGTCTTGCCCCCATGTTGTAAAGCGTTGCGTAAACTGTTGGCGCTATATAAATCCTGAATAATAATAGTATCAAGTCAAGAAGGCTCTTTCACTACGTAGTGAATAGTATATCTAAAGCTCCCATTTTTAATTCACCCAGACCAAGTGGACTCTATGATATGGGCACAAAAGCAGAGGATAGAGTCAATCCCTCTCTCGGCTGATGAGGAGAAAGCATTTGACAGGATCGCGGATCGCGTGGGATTACATGTTTGAAGTCCTGAAAAACATTGTTTTTCAGGACCATATGATGTCTTGGATTGGAGCCATTTACTCTAATCTAAAGCACAAATGTTAGAGTAAACAAGACTTTTTGCAATAGCTTCGCTATAAATAACGGCACTAGACAAGGGTGCCCATTGTCATCCTTGATGTTTATCCCAATGCTTGAGCCACTTCTGAGAATAATCAGAGCAAACCCTGTAATAAAAAGCTTCCACATAGACAGGAACTACAAAGTAACTACATACGCAGATTATATGTTATTTTTCTTAACAGGCCCTCAACTGCCTATTCCAAATTTACTCAAAGAGTTTGACACTTTTCAAACTATCCAAAATTTTGAAGGTAAATTTTGATAAGTAAGTAGCTTTGTGAATCTTCCCCTTTACGCCAATCTCACAGGACATGAAACAACAATATCCTTTCACATGGGCTGTGTCTCATATTGGCCTCTTGGGTATTAAAAAACCAACTGTGCTCTTACAACTATATACAAAACATTTTCTACCTGGTACTTTCACAAATTTGACAAGATCTTCAAAAATGGAAAAAACATTTCACGACTGGATTAAATTGCAATTATAAAAAAGAATTTTACCCTGTTTTACTATACAAACTATTCCTATTCAGATACCGTTATCCCTAGACCAAGAACTTAACCAGTTCATCTGAAGCACTACCTTATGCTTACCCAAATGCAAAAGAGGTTTACTACTATGCATGTCATCTTGTGAGAATAACGGACTGGTTCTTCAATGAAAACATCAAGAGAAAGAGGAAACAAGAAAAGACAATGCATGGTTGCACCTATTAGTGGATGGTCATCAATGGCTGTGTCTATTTGCACTGACTAGGGTAGAGTTCAAGATTAAAAAATTGAACAATCTTGAACTCTAACCTAGTCAGTACAAATAGACACAGCCATCGATGACCATCCACTAATAGGTGCAACCATTCATTGTCTTTTCTTGTTTCCTCTTTCTCATTATAACCTATCAGTGCCACTGTATTAGTGCCCATCGGTGAAGGAGAAAAAATACTTATTTGCTAAATTTTATGACCAAAATTATAATTTTTTTTTTTTTCAAAATGTTTTATCTTTTTTATTTTCATTTGTTCAGCAAAAAATTTAAAACCGAGCAGTGATTAAATACCACCAAAAGAAAGCTCTAATTGTCCCCAAAAAATTATTACAAATTTCATATGGGTGCAGTGCTGCATGACCGACCGTGCAGTTGTCATTCAAAATGCGACAGTGCTGAAAGCTGAAAATGAGTCTGGTCAGAAAGGGGGTATAAGTGCCTGGTAAACAAGTGGTTAAAGCGATTGTAAAGTCTTGTTTTTTTTTTCAAAATAACAAACATGTTATACTTAGCAGCTTTGTGTAATGGTTTTGCGCAAAACAGCCCCGATTCTCCTTTTCTTGCGTCTCTTTGGTGCTCCTGGCCCCTCTCTTTCCTGGTGAGTGTCACCACAGCAAGCAACTTGCTATGGGGGCATCTGAGCCAAGCCACAGCTCCCTGTGTCCATTCAGACATAGAGCTGCGGCCCCACCCTCTTTGTCTACTCATTGGCTGACTGACTTTGACAGTAGCGGGAGCCAATGGCACCACACTGCTGTCTCAGCCAATGAGGGGGGGAGTCCGGGGCAGCCGAGACACTTCGGCAACGTCACTGAATCTAGAGGGACTTCAGGTAAATATTACGGGGGCTGAGGGGGAATGCTGCACACTGAAGCCTTTTTATCTTAAGGCAGAATTTTTTTTTTATCTTAATGCATTTACAATCACTTTAAGGGACAAGTTGTGATATATTTTTAAATACAGGCACTTTTTGTTTCATGCTGAACACTGAATTTATGTTTATGACATAAGTTGCACAGTGGTACCTTGTATCTAGAACATGGGTGTCAAACTCAATTTAATCGTGGGCCCCATCAGCATTATGATTGCCGGTTGCATCTGTAAGATTAGATGTCCAGCGCATCCCCTCCCCTTACTTTAGATGTCAAGAGCCACCCCACCATCAGAAGTTAAGTCCCCCACTCTCCCTTACATCACAGTGCACTCCCCTTTCCTTGTGCTGCTGCTGGAAAGAAGCGGGTTGCATTGCTTGAAAGCATAAAGTAAAGCCCTGTACACATGGGTCAGAATCTTGTCAGGAAAAAAACGTTTTTCCTGATGAGATTCTTGGCAAGAATCTCTTGCTGGCAGAGTGTACACACACTAAATTCAAATGAGCCACTGTTCTTTTAAGTGGCAAGAACGCGGTGACGTCATCGACTACGACGAGCATGCGCTCATCAAATTCGATACTGTCGCCGCCATCTTGCTGCACCCTACACTGCCCTTGGAAGCTGCCGCGCATGCGTCAAAGTAATTTCGAGCATGCACGGGTTTCCATGGAGGCAGGTAAGTATACACACTCTCGGGTTTCTCGGCAGGAAAACACTGCTGAGAATTCCGACGAGGAAAATAGAGAGCAGGTTCTCTATTTTTTCTCGTCGAGATTCTGGCCAGTTTTCCCGACGAGAAACCATACACACGCACGGTTTTCTCTGTAGAAAGCTCTCCCAGCAGCTTTCTTGCCCAGAAAACCGTGTGTGTGTGTACGAGGCTTTAGGGTCTGGAGGAGGACCAGAGAAGAGCTGGAGCTCTCCTGCAGCTACAGGAGATGGCCACATAAAATGGCCTGGAGGGCCGAATTCGGCCCACGGGCCTTGTGTTTTGACACCTTTGATCTAGAATATGAATTAATGTGGATATGTGATTTTCATTTGTGCTGGGAAAAAGAAGAGCGTAGGGGGTGGACTGTTTGTGCAGCAAAGGCTGGATGGTCCGGTGTTGGCTCTGACCTAGAAGGGGATGAAGTAAGTGTGGAAGATTTCACTGATAGGCTATGTCTGAGTACATGCGACATGGGATTCCTGAAATATTTGTAGAAGGAACCAGTAAAAAAACAACTCATTGACTGTAGAACTTATTCTGTGGAAAGGTGCTCACCTCCAATGGCTGAAATTTGTGGTCAAGTGGGTTGTGGTAATTGTAACATTAGGCATTGGGTCTAATACAACAGGGTTCACCATCCCTGAAACACCCAAAAAAGGGGTTCTATTCTGGGGCACATGCCTACAATCCATCTGCATGCTGATGCCCTGTCCTGGTCTTACCTCCTTGCAGGCTTCTTATCACTGACATGTGCTGGCAGCCATCTTGCTTCTTGGGGTTCTTATAACTTCCACACCCTGCGGCTCCTCCTTCCCACTGGGAGGAGCTGGATGCTCAGCATATATATATGAGGGCTGCTGCAGCATTCCCTTGCTTGGGCCTCTCATCTACACGCTCCTGTAAATTGTGCTGCTTGCTCTTGGTTACCAACCCGGCTTCCACGGACTATCCTTCTGGCTCCTAATCCCCGGCTTTGTTCGGACTATCCTTCTGGCTCCTGATCCCCGGCTTCGTTTCACCACCTCTCTCTGACTACGGACTCCGGCTTGGCTGACTCCCATTCCTGGCCATCGACCCTGGCTCCGGTGGAAGACTCTGCTGACTGTTTGATCATCCGTTTGGACTTTAACCTTGCTGTTTGGTTTTTAATAAAGCCTTCCTATTTCATTTATCCGTTGTTGTACGTCTGATTCATGCTTCCGTGACATGCCCGTTGTTGCGCTCTGTGGTTTCTTCTAGCACTACAGTAACATAAGGGCCAAAGGAAGAAACACAAGATGGGGGTCAGGCATTTGGAAAGGTGCCAGTAGCCGAAGATCTTCCAGCAAGCCTTGCAAAAAAAGTGGACTTGTGCAGTCCAAGCAGCAATAAAACGTAGGCAGTCATTGCTTTCTTAGCTCAAAAATAAGAAGGAATGGGAACCTCCCAGGTTATATATTCTTGCTTTTTACGCCCTGAGCTGTACTGTTTATTTGCAGTGGAAAAAAGCAAGGCGACCAATCTGATTATGTAATTCAGCAAAGTTTACAAATAAAGAAATAGAAATTTGGGTTAAAAAAAAAGAAAATACCCTTTTCTGTTGGACTCAGTTAAAAGCTGTTTCTTATAAACAGCTAAAGTTGCAAGCTCCCATTTCAAATCCAACAATTCTTCCTAAAAGCACAAAACCTCAAAGCACCGCAAATGTTTACATGATAGTACTAAACTAAATGGAAATTTACACATTTGTATAAAGGTCAATTGAACTACACCACTGGGATCCTGCTCACAATTAAGAATGTATTTAATACACCATTACACTTAGATTAGTCCCACAGGGACAGTCTCACTGCCAGGCTTACTCATAATTATTAGAGCTTCTTTAGGGTCATTTGTGAGAGAACAGCCTTAACACAGCAAAAACAAGGAGTTTAAAAACAAATATCTCCAGGGCTGATACAGGTACAGCTGAATAACTCCAACCCCACTGGGAGCTAATTACTTACTTGAGATACATACATGTGAACTGCTTACCTACCAGGAAAGTATATATTCTGTTCTGACAGTTTTGTGATCCCAACCCACCAACCTTACCCCCCACACCAGACCGCACAGTCATGTCCTGGACCTTCCTACACAATATGCTGCAGATAAGTATTGTACAGCCTCGTCTTGGGTTAGTCCAGGCTGTGATCAGGAGCGGAACACGTTTTTGAGGTCATTCTACATTCTCTCCCCTGCTGTAAAAGGCTGACCGTACTTTACCCTGACTAGCTCATTGTGCTGACCCTTCCTCTTCTGGTGTAAATGCTTTATTGCAGGGGACTACATAAGAACCAGGGGTGTAAGTACAGCTCAAAGGGTCCCATAGCCAAGATTTCATGGCGCCTCCAGTCAACCCTCTATATGACAACAAAAAGGATATTGAGGAACTGGAGAAAGTGCAGAGAAGGGCAACCAAACTGATAGGAGGCATGGAGGAGCTTAGCTATGAGGAAAGATTAGAGGAACTGAATTTATTCACTCTTGAGAAGAGGAGAATACGGGGGGATATGATCAACATGTACAAATATATAAGGGGTCCATATAGTGAACTTGGTGTTGAGTTATTCACTTTACGATCAACACAAAGGGCAAGGGGGCACTCTTTAGGTCTAGAGGAAAAGAGATTTCACCTCCAAATACGGAAAGGTTTCTTCACAGTGAAAAAGATTTAGCTCATGTATAGAGGCATAATGTTGCCAACATCCCTATGTCAATACAAAAAATGGATACCTCTAGAGGAGGTGGGACTTTTAGGGCAACAACAAGTATGGTGACAACTGGGTCATAAAAATATAGAAATTTATTACAAAACAGTATTACAAAAATAGTCAAAGAATAAACACTTCACAGTAGTATGTCAACATCTAAAATAAAAATTTGGAAAAAACTGCTGCTATGAGATCATCATGTACCCCAGCACAAAACTGGGGGTATGGATGGTCGTTTCCAAAAAAAGGAAACGACCATCCATACCCCCAGTTTTGTGCTGGGGTACATGATCTCATAGCAGCAGTTTTTTCCAAGTTTTTATTTTAGATGTTGACATACTACTGTGAAGTGTTTATTCTTTGACTATTTTTGTAATACTATTTTGTAATAAATTTCTATATTTTTATGACCCAGTTGTCACCATACTTGTTGTTGCCCTAAAAGTCCCACCTCTTCTAGAGGTATCCATTTTTTTTCTAGGTTTCTTCACAGTAAGAGCTGTGAAAATGTGGAATAGACTCCCTCCAGAGGTGGTTCTGGCCAGCTCCGTAGATTGCTTTAAAAAAGGACTGGATTATTTCCTAAATGTACATAATATTACTGGGTACTGACATTTATAGGTAAAGTTGATCTGGGGAATATCCGATTGCCTCTCGGGGGGTCAGAATGGACTTTTTTCCCCTGCTGTAGCAAATTGGATCATGCTCTTCTGTTTTTTTTTTGCCTTCCTCTGGATAAACAGTGGGTATAGAATTGGGTATATGTGATTATATGATATCATTATAATTTTTTTTATGGTTGAACTGGATGGACTTGTGTCTTTTTTCAACCTGACTAACTATGTAACAACTGGCATTCTATTTCTGAACCGCTTACCATACCAGCTGTTTGTTCACATTACGTTGACAGAATGCTAAATCTGTGCTTAGAGAGCAAACAATGAGATATAAGCCTCGGTTGTGAATTTTGAGGATGAATTGCTCCATGGTGCCAGCAGCTACAGAGATCAGTAAGGGATTTTTTTATAGACCACCTCTTGGATTCTGTCTCCCTTGTCTTCCTAACCTGCGTTTTTCTTTTTTATATTATTAAAAATGCATGTAAACCCCATAATTACTTACCTAAATCCTTACTGACTTGGCCCTCTGTGGTCCCTTTTACAGTGGTGGGGACTGATGATTGCTTAAAGTGTCCGCCGTTCTGAAAAGTAAGGGCTAGTTTACACTTGCTTCAAAACAAGGCTTCGGATACACTCTCTGAACGCCAGTCAAAGTTCCTGTCACTAAATAAAATGGTTGGCTTACAGTCCTGTTAACACCTTGCTTTTGCTTTGCTTCGGCTTTGCTTAAAAATTTGATCCCATGTCACTTTAGTAGTGCTTCGAAGCATCTTCAAAGCTTTTGAGAGGCTTTAATTCAACTTTAGCTTCACTTTGTTTCGGAGAACTTGCAGAGATGACACTCGCGGCATCTCACAAAGCATCACCAAAGCTTCATTGAAGCACCACTGAAGCTTCATCAAAGCACCACTGAAAATTCAAAAACCCATCCATAAAAGCATGTTGAAACGGTAGGTGCTTTAATGTGTGTTTGAAGCTGAAGCAAGTGTAAATGAGCCCTTACTCCCCACCAGAGTTACTCTGTCCACCAGAGTTACTCTGTCCACCAGAGTTACTCTGTCCACCAGAGTTACTCTGTCCACCAGAGTTACAACTCTGAGCTTTAGAGTTTAATAGTTGTAGACCTAGGTAATGAACATTATCTGTAGTCAATAGGCATTACCCATGTCGCAAGAAAGAAATGTGAACATTACAAGTAGGACCTAAACACACAGGTAACTTGTTGAGATCTTTATTTATTTTAAATCAGGGTTTGACAAATTTGCTTGGAATCTAGGAGCCAGCTAAAAAAGTTAGGAGCCAGAAACGCGCCCCCTTCCCGCTGAGCTCGCACGCAGAAGCGAGCGCATACGTGAGTAGCGCCGGCGTATGAAATCGGTGTTCAAACCACACATGTGAGGTATTGCCGCGATTGGTAGAGCGAGAGAAATAATTCTAGCCCTAGACCTCCTCTGTAACTCAAAACATGCAACCTGTAAAATAAACGTCGTCTATGGAGATTTTAAAGGGTAAATGTTTGTTGCCATTCCACGAGCGGACGCAATTTTGAAGCGTGACATGTTGGGTATCAATTTACTCAGTGTAACATTATCTTTCACAATATAAAAAAAATTGAGCTAACTTTACTGTTGTCTTATTTTTTAATTCAAGTGTATTTTTTCTCAAAAGACCGCTGCGCAAATACGGTGTGACAGAAAGTATTGCAACGTCCGCCATTTTATTCTCTAGGGCGTTAGGATAAAAAATATATATATATATTGTTTGGGGGTTCTAATTTGAGGGAAGGAGATGGCAGTGAAAACACAGGGGAAGCTCCATTAGCATTGCTGGTTGTCTTGTCATGCCAACTGCCACCACAAGATGGTGCCAGATCACAGAAAAAAGCATAGGCCTGCAGAAGGCCGCAAAGCCGCGTGCGGCGGCGCACGGAGACACAGGATGGGGTATCCTGTGTCTTCGTGCGCCCCCACCTCCCCCCACTGTGCGATCACGTCGGGCCGCGCCGGCCGGTAATTAAGACTGTGGCTTTGCGGACTTCTGCAGGCCTATGCTTTCTTCCCCAGGCACCAGGTCGCTAATTCTAGTCGCAATTGCGACCTGGCGCCTGGATTTCGTCGAGCCCTGTTTTAAATACATTTTTATTACTAGCTGGGGGGAGGAAATTGGTTTTAATTAGATGTCAGAGGAGAGGAGACATGTTGTTTGTTCCTAGTAAGGAACACCACTACTCCAGTGATCTCCATTTGCTTCTGGGTCCTGTTCTGAGTGGCTGGCCTAATGCATTCTGAACATAAGAGGTCAGCTGTATAGCACAGGCACCATTCTGAAAATGATTTGCTTTGTTTGAATAAATGCAAAGCATTCTTTGGTTGGACAAGGTGGAATTCTCTGAATGGCCCTCATGCTGAGCGGCTAGCCTCCTGTGTTCAGAATGCATCAGGCCAGCCACTCAACATGAGACCAAAAAGCAAGTGGAGATCACTGAAGTAGGGTTGTCTACTTCAATGGTGTCCAGCTTCCAAGGGCATCAGCCTGGTATAGTATATAAATAGTTACATTGGTACAAGTCATATACACATACCTGCACAGGGATCTGCTGCCCTCTACTGTCTGAATTTGTAAAGCCTGTAAATAACTTCCTGCCCCTGATTGTTGGCTTTCAAACCCCAGAAGAAGGAAGTGGAGAGAGAGTGAGAATGTCTCAGCCTAACGTCCTATCCATGATGCTAAATCCTGGACAAGAAGAGACTATTATACACTACTGTGGGGAGGGGGGACTGAGGTGCAGAGTAGACAGGCCCTGAGTTCCAATGCCACACCACAGTTCCTGCAAGTGAGAAATTCATATCCAGGCTGGTTGGACAACAGTCCTTGTCTTTAGGTTTCCGACACAGACAGATGCCTCATCATTCTTAGATTCCGCTACAACTGGACTTTGCTGCAACATTCATCTGGAGGCATCTCTATTAATAACTATATATACCTGGCAGGGACATATGTACAGGGGTTGCCATTGCGACCTGGTCACATGACCCAGGGGGCCAGTGCGGCCCCCCTGTATGCCTGGATAGGAGGACGGCGGCATGTAGAGGAACCAATTCCTCCATGTAGTCGCTGAATGCCCACTTCTCCCCCTCTAACTCCTGCAGACATTCAACAGCTGCAGGAGGGAAATGGGGGGTATAGGCTCCTCCACATGACACTCCTGCCACCTCCC
This sequence comes from Rana temporaria, assembly GCF_905171775.1. Classification (NCBI taxonomy): domain Eukaryota; kingdom Metazoa; phylum Chordata; class Amphibia; order Anura; family Ranidae; genus Rana; species Rana temporaria. The sequence continues at coordinate 34,459,106 of NC_053499.1, read as the reverse complement.
TATCCCTGTCCTGCTGTCCCGGGTTCCTGTGCTGTGTGTTTTCTTTTTTAATTCATTCATATTGGGGGCATAGTAAGCTTTGCTCAGAGTTATTCCTGTTCATTCATTCTGTGCCGCTAAGGCTGTCCTCAGTCCCCTTCTCTGTCTAAAAAGTGAGACTTCAGGGGTTTAGACCTCTGATATGTCACCAAAGCCCCCTAATGGGGGTTCCTAAAAACTATGTAATAAATGAAAACAACAGAAATAAAAAAAATACTGACACCAGTGGCGGAACTGCCAGGGTCGCAAAGTTCGCATTTGCTACTGGGCTCTGACGTTTCGTCACCGTTGGGGGACCCCAAGATGGCAGGAAGGTGACCCGCTATGGGTCCCATGATGGGAGTAAAGGGGCAAGGGCCCCAGTTGGGGTCCAGGGGGGGGCCCTTCATGTTTTTTTGCAGCCGGGCCTTAAAGGTTCTAGTTACGCCTCTGAAACCTTGGTCTGTCCTGGGCGGAGGCATTGCAAACTTTATTGTCAACTTTATTGTCAAACCCACTCTTCCGCTTAGTGAAGGTTCTGGCACTCTTTTTTTACTTAGAGGTTTATTGCAATATCATACCCTTCACTTCCCCAAAGAGGGATATACCTGAAATTCTTCTTTAAAGCGAAGTTCCACCCAAAAGTGGAACTTCTGCTTTTCGGAACCCCCCACCCCCCCTGGTGTCACATTTGACACCTTTGAGGGGGGTGCAGATACCTGTAAAACAGGTATTTGCACCACTTCCGGGTATTGTCACCCCCTTCGCGTCACTACCCGCTGTCTTCTGGGAAACAGTGTTCCCAGAAGAGAGCGGGGACCAGTGACGCCGTGCACTCGCGCATGTGCGGTAGGGAACCGGGCAGTGAAGCCGCAAGGCTTCACTTCCTGATTCCTTCACCAAGCATGGTGGCGTCAGCATCCGAGGACCGAGCGGTTGCTCGTCCTCGTCTGCCGACTTTGTTGGCGCGCTGGACAGGTAAGTGTTCATTTTTTAAAAGTTAGCAGCTGCCATATTTTTAGCTGCTGGCTTTAAAAAAATAATTCGGGGGGGTCCTCCGCTTTAAGAAACTTGGGAATTACCATGTGAATAAATACAAATAAAAGATAAAAATTACAGTTCTGGAATGAGTGGAGTAAGCTACTATTTTATGACTTCTTTTTTTTATTTTGAGGTTGGAACACATTTTAAGTCAGGCTATGTATATTTAACGCTCACACTGTAACCTATACACACCACACTGCTTAGCCAGCATGTGAAGGCTGATTGACTCTAGCCCCAGTGCCTGGTTTTAGCTGCTGTTAAGTCTTCATGTTTCAGCTTCTTGACAGCCGAAGCTGAAATTCTGCTCACCTTTCTGTGTCTGGTGCAGAATGTACGTCACACACCGGGGAGATGGGGCAGACTTTCAACTTTCACTGCTGAGTGGGCTGAAGACGCAGTAGTAAAAAACAAAGCTGAGCTTCTTCCAGATGTGGCTTCCCTCGGTTTATAAATCGACATCTTTTTTTTTTTTTTAGTGTTGTGTGTGTGTGTGTGTGGGCGTCTACGAGAAAGATAGAAAATTTTCTCTGCTTTTGTGTCTGGCTTTATTTGGAAACACAAATTGTGCTAATGCCTGTATAGCAACACCATGAATTGTGGGAACTGCTTGTGTTGTGCAGCAATACATACAATTTTTTTTTATTAGTTTCTTACAACTAATATTCCGTATAGTATGCTAATATTGTAATATAGGTTATTGAAGATGTCAAACTTGAGAATACAGTTCATAGAGCAATTACCGTATATACCTGAGTATAAGCCGACCCTAATATAAGCCAAGGCACCTCATTTTACCACAAAAAAATGGGAAAATGTATTGACTCGAGTATAAGCCTAGGGTGCCCATGTGCATGCCTCATTGTGCCCATATGCATGCCTCACTGTGCCCACGCCTCACTGTGCCCACGCCTCACTGTGCCCATGCCTCACTGTGCCCATGCCTCACTGTGCCCATGCCTCACTGTTCCCATGACTAGACTGACGTTTAACATGGGAGTCTATGGAAGGGGTGCCCAGGTTTGAAAAATCGGTGCTCCCCAGCTGTAGGTCCCCCAGACAACAAACTTTACACACTTGTAGAGGAGAAATGGGGCTACATGTGTGCCAAGTTTCGGGTCCAGGGCACCTACGACCATCTGGTACCGGGTCCCCAAAGTCGCCGGAGAAAAGACCGTTTTACATAAGAGTCTATAGAAGGGGGGCCCGGCCTTGAAAAACCGGTCCCCCGGACAACAAACTTTGCACACTTGTAGAGGAAGAGTGGGGCTACATGTGTGCCAGTACCGGGTCCCTAAAGTCCAGAAGATCAGGCACAAAAAGGTGACTCGATTATAAGCCGAGAGGGGCATTTTCAGCACAAATAAAATTGCTGAAAAACTTGGCTTATACTCGAGTATATGCGGTAAGAAAGTGGTACGTGCTGTGGCAAAATATTTGACTGGCGTGGTTTCAAAACAGGACTTATTATTAATATTATTATATAGGATTTATATAACAACAACAGTTTGCTCAGCGCTTTACAATCTAAAACCCTGTACACATGGGCCAAACATTGGGTGGTATAGGCCAGTTCAATAGAAACCAGGCAAAATCCGGCCCATGTGTACCGCAGCCGGTCTGACAGAAGCCAGCCGAATGTCTGGCTTCTGTCGAAGAGGCATGACTGAAAAAACTCAGCATCTGATTAGAGCTCTCAGCCAGTGGCTTAAAGCGCTGACCGGTGTCTTCTGGCAGAGGGGCTATTCCCGCTGTCAGAACACAATAGCTCAGTGGGGAGATATATGTACTAACAACAGATAGTTAGTACTGTCGCTCCTCCTGAGCTCTTCAGTTTTTTTTGTATTTTTGTTTAGCCTGCTGGGTTGAATGAAATAATACTGCTAGTGTGTACCAGGCTTAAAGGGAGAAGGTTTAGTTACAGTACAATAAAATACAAGAGAGTTAAAAGGGGCCTGCTCATAAGAGCATACAATTTATTAGGTGTGTACAAAAGGCTATAACTGTGGGGGATAAATTGGTGAAAGTAATAAAAGATCAGTTAGTTGGAGGCCTGATAGGTTTCCCTGAAGAGATGAGTTTTAAGGGATCACCTGAAGGCAGCCAGAGTAGGAGAGAGCTGGACAGACCGAGATAGAGAGTCCAGAGGAGGGAGAGGCTCTGGATAAGTCCTAGAGATGAGCATGGGAGGAGAACACAAGAGAGTTTGAGAGCAGGAGGTCTTGGGAGGAGCGGAGAGGATGTTTTGGGTGATATTTTGAGACAAGATTGGTGATGAACTGTAGCTTGGGGCAGAGTTGTGGATGGCTTTGAATGTTGCTGTTGGTATTTTCTGCACCTAAACCCTAAATCTAGGGGCCCAAAGTTTCTGCCTTGGAGCTTTCAGGTTTAAGTGGATCCCACAGTATAAGGTGTAAATGCCCAAATTGTATTCCAGAACAAGGCATCACTATCCCTTTAAGAAGGTCATAAGGAAGTGGTGGCTAGCGGCCTCTCTTCACCATGCAGTCTATGAAATGTATAATGATGTTGTGGTTAATGTTCTATTATCACTTTGCAGTTTGTAACTATGCCTCCTCCCACTCTCTGTCATCTGGAACTGGTTGTGCTGGTAGCAACTGCGGACCTCTTTGGCAACTGTGCCCTCACGCAGAGGTGGCAGACCAATCTCTCTCCAATAGGGAAAAATGGGATATACTGCGCTACTAAACACATCAAAATGTAAATGCCGTAGCTCATAATGTAGGACCAGACATTAAAACAAATACAAAAAAGAAAAAACAGAGCTGCGCAACGCAAAACATGATAAAGTGAATTACCATGAGTGCCAAAGCTGACAAATCAATAACCAATGTGATGTGAAACAAAGAAAAAACATATAATATCTATAAATCAAAGTGCATATATAGTCCATATGTGAACCAACATAAAAGGAAAAAGGAATATCCAATCACTGATGAATCAATATGATAGTCCTATAGTAAGATACACAGTGCAGCAACCAGTGAGCAAATAAAAATCCTGTGCACCACCACCTATAAAGTTGTATGCTTACCAGAGGTAAGCTGTAATGGGCCAAAAGTATTGGACTTGTTCCCAGTAGATGGCGTTCTCCAATGGCAGGGAAAGCGAGCGATCAGATGGAACGAACTCAATGGGCACAAAGGCCGCAAAGCTTAGCGTGGATACCCAAAATGAAGAGAGACTCACATAGTGTGTATCGTATGGTGAATCAGATTTAATAACCAAAATGGCAACTTACAGTTTAAAAGAGTAACAAACATCCGTATAGGACAATGGAGAGCCGGCCGGCATGCGATCTCCCGTTCAGAGAAATGACGTCAGGAAGGTAGACGTGTTGACGTCATTGCTCTGAATGGGAGATCGCATGCCGGCCGGCTCTCCATTGTCCTATACAGATGTTTGTTACTCTTCTATAGGTAGATTCAGGTAGAGAGAAGCAAAGTTACGGCGGCGTAGCTTAGCGTGTTTAGGCTACGCCGCCGTAAGTTAGCTAGGCAAGTACATGATTTTCAATGTACTTGCCTGCTAATATACGGCGGCGTAGCCTAAAGCGGGCGGGCGTAAGGGCGCCAAATTCAAATGTGTTGGAGGGGGGCGTGTTTGATGGTAATGAGTCTTGACCTCACGTTTTTTACGCTTTTTATTAACTGCGCATGCGCCGGGCGCCTACATTTCCCAGTGTGCATTGCGGCTATGTACGCCGCACGGGCCTATTGATTTTGACGTGGACGTAAACAACGTAAATCCCGATTTGCGGACGACTTACGCAAACGACGTAAAAAATTAGAATCTCGTGGCGGGAACGGCGGCCATACTTTAACATTGTTATTCCACCTAATAGATGGAATAACTTTAGGCCTACTAATGCCTTACGGAAACGGCGTAAATCGACTGCGGCGGCCGGGCGTACGTTCGTGAATCGGCGTATCAACTCATTTACATATTCTACGCTGACCGCAATGGAAGCGCCACCTAGCGGCCATCCAAAATATTGCAATCTAAGATAGGACGGCGCAAGCCGTCATATCTTAGATATGTTTAAGCGTATTTCTGTTTGAGCATACGCTTAAACATAAGTCGGCGTAGATTTGGAGTTAGGTCGACTTATCTACTGATAAGTCGGCTTAACTCTACCTGAATCTACCTACTAAACTGTAAGTTGCCATTTTGGTTATTAAATCTGATTCACCATACGATACACATAGATGGCCATAGATAAACAGGCACAACTTATATAGGGAGTCACTTTACTGGGTATTTGTAACAAAAATGAATTCATAGGACAAAACTGGATTTTTAAGGTGCCAAGAGCGACAAGTATATTAATATTTGGTAAAACATAATTTTTAATTTTGTATACAAAAATTTTAATAATCAAGAAATTCATTTCAAAACCACTACAAAAAGAAATGTGGCTTTGAACAGGAATGCATCAGCTTCCGCTTTACATGTTTCACCAAAAAGGCTTTCTCAGGAGTCTTCGGAATGCTGCATACTATTGATACTATAAGTAGAAAAACAAACGCTGCATAAGTGGCAATTCAATGCAAGGGTATATCACAGTTATTTCAACAGATCAACCAACAGTTAAAACAAAATATCCTTCATACTGGGCAGATAAACCTATCCGAGTGCTCATAAAATGAACGTGCTATATCAATCAAGCATCAGGTTTCCAATAATGGGGCACAAGCCTAGCGGGTGGGGGGCTGCAGAATGTTTTCTGCCTTTTCTCCCAGCGATTGGACATGCTGAAGCTTTTTTCCCTCTTTTTATGTGTTTTTAATAGGAAGCTGTCAGTGTTCCACCCTTGGATGGCTTCATTGGGAGCTTCAATCTGACATGTGTAAAAAAGGGATTCAGTAAGGCAATAGGGGTATTACAATGGATTGGAAACAGAGTATACTCACTTGGTTTTCCTTAAATTATTGATTATAGATAAGAATATATATATATATATATATATATATATATATATATATCCCTTCCTGGACCTCCTGGCACCTTCTCCTTTCCCTACTGGGTCCCATTGGTCCTAAGCTCCTTCTGGTACACATGCTGGCTGAGGATACCCTCCCTCTGAGGATCTACAGCAAATGTATATGTAAGGCTCCATTCACATGTAGGCGGACGAAATCGCGCCGTTTTGTCGCCGCAAATCGCGGTACAAATAGCGGCGTTTTGTACCGCGATTTGCGGCGACAAAACGCCGGTATTGTCCGCCTAGATGTGCCCCAGATTGACCCCCTCTATGGAAATGCTTCCCATCTCCTAGCCGAACTCCGAAAGACGCCTGAAAAAAAGGTCCGGGACCTTTTTTCAGGCGTTCGGCGTGGAGATGTGAACCATCTCCATAGAGGGAAATGTGTTTCCAGCCCTCTGGCAGCAGCGGTGTAGCGCTACAGGCGTAAAAACGCCTAGATGTGAATGGGGGCTTAAGCCCAAAAAAGGTAATAGATATGGTTCTGACTCCCTTAGACAGGGATTACTAGTGCAAGAACATATGCATGTGAACCCTCCTATATTTGTTACCATATATACTCGAGTATAAGCCGACCCGAATATAAGCCAAGGCACCTAATTTTACCACAAAAAAATGGGAAAACATATTGACTCGAGTATAAGCCTAGGGTGTCCATCTCCATGCCTCACTGTGCCCATGCCTCACTGTGCCCATGCCTCACTGTGCCCATGCCTCACTGTGCCCATGCCTCACTGTGTCCATGCCTAGACTTGCGTTTAACATGGGAGTATATAGAAGGGGTACTCGGCTTTGAAAAATCGGTGCTCCCCAGCTGTAGGTCCCCCAGACGGCAACATTTGCACACTTGTAGATGAGAACTGGGGCTACACGTGTGCCAAGTTTCGGGTCCAGGGGACCTATGGCCGTCTGGTACCAGGTCCCCAAAGTTACCAGAGAAAATTCCATTTAACATGGGAGTCTATGGAAGGGGTGCCTGACTTTGAAAAATCGGTGCTCCCCGGCCGTAGGTCCCCCGGACAACAAACTTTGCACACTTGTAGATGAAGAGTGGGGCTATATGTCCAGGGGACCTACGGCCAGCCGGTACGGGGTCCCCAAAGTCCGGGAGATCAGGTGCAAAAAGGTAACTCGAGGATAAGCCGAGGGGGGCATTTTCAGCACAAAAAAATGTGCTGAAAAACTTGGCTTATATATACGGAAATTTTAGGCAATGGTTGTATGTCCCCCCTATAGCCACTAATACCTTCTGGGTTTGTGCCCCTTCATTGCAAACCTGACGCACGATTGATATAGCACGATTATTGAGCCCAAGGCTCAACTGTTATATTTCAATCTTTACTGGAAATTTACTACAAAACAAACTTTATTTTTGCATTTGCACAGGCTATTAGGTGAGATATCCTTTTCACATCAGAGAGTGAGAATTTTCTTTTCATTGAAATTTCTTTTGTAGAAAGTGGTTTAGATTACCAATCTATATGTCACAAATGTTTTGTTATGGTCACTGGTCCTGCTAAGACACCCACAGGGAGAATTAGTTTTTAGTCAGTCTTTTCAGGTTGGAAACAAACCTTTAACTGTAATCGACCCGGGTGACTCATAGAGAACATTCTCCGTCCCACAAGACCCCATGATTATCCTTTGATCGCATGCACAAAGAAAAACACGTTATGTATTGAAGGATCAAATTCTGGTACTGTGCGTTCCAAATATGAGGTGGTCCCTGGTAAACAGTTTGTAGGCAGGTGTATTGCGCCAACATTTTTATGTAAGCTACAGGCTTTTACACCAATATTGAATTAAAGTAGATGTACTGTAAACTTTAACAGGGTGACATCTAATTTTTCTAAAGTATTGTTTGTCATAAACAACTTTTTTTTATTTTTTTGTGGAATGCAATTATATATATATATATATATATATATATATATATATATATATATATATATATATATATATATATATATATATATATATATATATATATATATATATATACACACACACATACGTACACATTATATATATATATATATAATATATTTTACATGCTGTAACCAGAGCAAGTGCAGTGTCACTATGGTGACATTGGCTAATAATGTACAATGGCTGGCTGCTCCGATATTACTGTATATCAATCCTGCCAGCCATTATCTCTGATGACCGCCAGACCAGTGCTGCCAATCAGTGTCCCTAATCACTGTTACACCAGTCATATTGTCCCTGATTACCGCCACACCAGTCATATTGTCCCTGATCATCGCCACACCAGTCATATTGTCCCTGATCACCGCCATACCAGTTATAGTGCCCCTAATCACTGCCACACCATTTACAGAGTCGTTGACCGCCGCCATACCAGTTACAATGCCCCTGATGAATGAATGAATGAGAAACGTATATAGCGCGACACATGCAAACGTAATCGCCTCTGGGCGCTCGTTGTTCCTGTCTCTTTTGATATCAAAAGAGATGAGTCTTGATTAGAGGTCGACCGATATGGGTTTTTCTCTGGCCGATACCGATGCCGATATTTAGAATTTGGGGCGGCCGATGGCCGATATATGATGCCGATTTTTGCGGCCGATATTTTAGGCCGATTTTTTATTTTTTGGCAGGTGGCGCTAATTGGCACTGGCAGATTGCACTGGATGGAACCAATTGACAAAAGCAGATGGCACTGATTGGCAGGTGGCACTGAATGGCACTGGCAGGTGGCACTGGTTGGCACGTGGCACTAAGGTGGCAGTGGCAGGTGGCACTAATTGGCACTGGCAGGTGGCACTAATTGGCACTGGCAGGTGGCACTAATTGGCATGTGGCACTGGATGGTACTGGCAGGTGGCACTAATTGGCAATAGTTAGCACTGGCAGATGGCACTGGTTGGCACTGGCAGGTGGCACTAATTGGCAGGTGGCACTGGATGGCCTTGGCAGGTGGCACTAGTTGGCACTAGCAGATGGCACTGGATGGCACTGGCAGGTGGCACTGGATGGCATTGGCAATGCATGGCACTAGATGGCATTAGCAGGTGGCACTGGATGGTATTGGCAGGTGGCACTGGATGGCGTTGCCACTGGCAGGTGGCACTGGATGGCATTGACAGGTGGCACTGGATGGCATTAACAGATGGCACTAGTTGGCATTGGCAGGTGGCACTGGATGGCATTGGCAGGTGGCACTGGCCGGCTTGGCATTAGCAGATGGCACTGGCAGGTTTCACAGCACATAATGTAGCGGATAATGTGTGAAACTCTCTATACAGTTTCACAACTGCTGCAGAGAGAAAGAGGAGCTCAGATTCATTGCGATGTTGAAGGTGGGCGGGACCCGGGTTGGGCAGGGCTCAGCTGTCCACCAGCCAATGGGATGAGATCATTGGCTGGATAGCTGCTGAGTCCCGCCCACCCCGGGTCCCGCCCACCTTCAACATCGCAACGAATCTGAGCTCCTCTTTCTCTCTGCAGCAGTTGTGAAACTGTAATGAAGAGAGAGTTTCACACATTCAGCTACATTATGTGCTGTGAAACTGTGAGAGCAGAGAGAGAGAGGAGCTCAGATTCATCGTGATGTTGGAGGTGGGCGGGACCCAGCAGCTATCCAGCCAATGATCTCATCCCATTGGCTGGTGTTGGACAGCTGAGTCCCGCCCACCCCGGGTCCCGCCCACCCCGACATCAGCCCGACAGCTCCATTCTCCTTCACACACACGGCACTGCTCTGCAGACAGTGTGGAATAGGGAGGGGGAACCCCATGTTCCTCCTTCCTTCTCCACACTCTGCTGATGCAGATCTGCTAAATATCGGCCACATTTGGATAATAATCGGCCGATGCCGATTTCTCCAAAATGACTGAATATCGGCCCGATATATCGGCCGGCCGATATATCGGTCGACCTCTAGTCTTGATCTTTCTCCTGAAGGCTAAGCGGTTCTCCTCCAACCGAATGCTGGTTGGTAAAGCGTTCCATAGTCTGGGACCTTGGACCGCAAATCTTCTATCTCCTTTGGACTTGTAGTTGGCTTTCGGTATCTGAAGAAGATTTTGATTGGTGGATCGCAGAACGCGATTGGGATTATGAGCTTTTATTTTTTCGCATAGATAATGGGGAGCATTCCCATGGATACATCTATGGGTTAGACAGAGTGCTTTAAAAGCAATTCTGTCTTTTACTGGCAACCAATGAAGGGTTCTTGGTGAAGGTGAGATTGATTCCCAGGGCTTTTTCCCAGTGACAAGTCTGGCGGCCGTATTTTGAACGACTTGCAGACGAGCGATGTGGTACTTTGGGAGTTCCGAGGTAAAGGGCATTCGCATAGTCCAGTCTGGAGTTCACAATTGATCCCACTACGACCACTATGTCTTCTTTGGGAATAAAAGGAATACATCTGCGTAGTAGGCGCAGCAGATGGTGAGATCCGCTGACTACCGACCCTATTTGTGCGTCCATTGTCATGTAGGAGTCGAAGATGACCCCGAGACTTTTGACTTTGGCGCTAGGGGAGATGATTTTGCCCAGAATGGGCAGGGGTATCCACGATGTTGCATGTTGATTCCTCCGTTTGGCGTGAAACAGGAGAAGTTCTGTTTTTGCTCCGTTGAGTTTAAGGTAACTCATTGTCATCCAGTTCTCTATCAAAGAGAGGCATGTCTCTAGATTGAGGTGGTGATCCTTGCTATTGCAAATGCGGAAATATAGTTGCGTGTCATCTGCATATGAGTGATAAAGCAGTTTTTGGCTGCTGATAATTTCAAAAAGAGGACGAAGATAGATGTTGAATAACAGAGGTGATCCTTGAGGGACTCCGCACGGTACTATGCGTTTCTCAGAAGTTAAGGGTCCTAACTTCACTGTTTGAGATCGGTTTTCCAAAAAAGAGGAGAACCAAGATAAATCGCCCTCTGCGACTCTGTCTACTTCAGCTAGCCGTGTCAATAATAGTTTGTGGTCTACAGTGTCAAAAGCTGCGCTTAGGTCTAACAGAACCAGAAGACAAGATTCTCCTTTGTCTGCGGCCTCGAGAGCGTCGTCCCATATTTTGAGCAATGCTGTTTCCGTCCCGTGTCCGGGACGGAAGCCAGATTGAAATGGATCAAGTAGGTTATGGGTATTTGATCACCACCACACCAATCCCAGTGTTGCTGTCACTGCCATATCAGTCAAATTGTCCCTGATCACTGCCACACCAGTTATTGTCCTTGATCACTGCCATATCAGTCCCAGTGTCACCAGACCAGTGTATTCCAGCAACAATGTTCCATATCACCACAACATCGGTTACAGTATCACCACACCAGCGTAAACCAGCAAAGGTGTCCCTGATTGTCACCACGCCAGTCAGCAGCAGTGTTCCTGATTGCTGCCACACTAGTCCTCAGTGTGACCAGACGTAAGCCAACAAGACTGTTCTTGAATGCCGTCACACCAGTTCAGTGTTGCATCTGCCTGCCACTTGTATTAACCTTATCCTGTTTATTAATTGTGTTTCTGCCTGTTGCTTGGACTGATCCTTTGCCTCTTTGCTGACCATATCTGTGGCCTGAATTGACCCATCTGTACATCTGACTGACTAGGTTCCTCTTAAACACCATTGCTAGCCATCTTCTGCGGACAACTGCACTCCTGGGACCACAGGAACTTTCTACAGCCTCCTGTATTTTTAAGCAACTGGGAGCAGCCACATACCAGTAGGCTAGGCTTGCTTGGCTTTTAGGAACTGGGATTGCTAAAGATGACGCTACACTAAGCTGTATTTCCTGATCCCTCACACAGAGACGACCTTTACGAGTTGGTTGATTTATGGGATACACAAGATAAATAGTCAGCTATATAAATCAGTGCAAAAAGCGAAAAAGTCTCACACATGTCATACACCATACCCAAGAGAAGTAGCTAAATGTGTTTTGAGTTGTAATTTTAAATATGGCCATGCTGTGTGTGAGAAATTTCTTACGTGCCTTCTTGAGGAGGGGGACCTTGCGGGCACTGCAGGTATTCAATCTATGGCGGCGGATTGTGTTACCAATGGTTTGTTTGGTGACTGTAGTCCCTACTGCCTTTAGATCATCCACAAGCTCTTCCCATGTAGCTCTGGGCTGATTATTCACTTTTCTCATGTACCTTACCCCATGAGGTGAAATTTTGCATGGAGCTCCAGACCGAGAGGGATTGATAGTCATTTTGTATTTCTTCCATTTGCAAATAAGTGCTCCTTCTCACCAAGCTTCTTGCGGATGATCTTGTAGCCCATTCCAACCATGTGCTAGTCTACAATCTTGTCCCTGATGTCCTTTGACAGCTGTTTGGTCTTGCCCATAATGGCAAGGTTTTTATGGAAGAAAGAGATTCTGTGGACAGGTGTCTTTTATACGAGTTGTCGTTAAGAGAACCTTTTTAACCACTTAAGGACCCCTTCACGCCGATATACGTTGGCAGAATGGCACGGCTGGGCACATCCACGTACCTTTACGTTGCCCTTTAAGCCCAGTCGCGGGGTCACGCGCGCCTCAGGCGCGTGCACGCGACCCGGTCCGAAGCTCCACGGCCGAGGGACTCGCGGACCCGATCGCTGCCGGTGTCCCGCGATCGGTCCTCCGGAGCTGAAGAACGAGGAGAGCTGTGTGTAAACACAGCTTCCCCGTTCTTCACTGTGGCGCTGTCATTGATTGTGTGTTCCCTGTTATAGGGAAACACGATCAATGACGTCACACGTCCTGCCCCGCCCCCTACAGTTAGAAACACACATGAGGTCACACTTAACCCCTTCAGCGCCCCCTAGTGGTTAACTCCCAAGCTGCAATTGTCATTTTCACAGTAAACAATACTTTTTTACACCATCTTTTGCTGTGAAAATGACAATGGTCCCAAAAATGTATCAAAATTGTCCGATGTGTCTGCCATAATGTCGCGGTCACGAAAAAAATCGCTGATCAAGCCATTGAAGAACTCAGAGAGCTTCCTAGGACCCGGAGGTTTTTTTTTCTTGTGGAGCATGACGCTCCGGTGTGTAGGAGGATGTAGGGGTGCTCAGTGGTGCAATATACCGGCCTGTAGTGCTTTTCCAGAGGCTAACGGATCCCCTGTGCAGCAGAGAGAAGCAGTCAAGCTGCCATCTCAGAGCGCGGCCAAGCTCCGTCCCTATTTTTTATTTTAGTTGATTATTCTTTTTATTTTCTCTTTGGCAAAAGTTTTGCTTTTTACGCCATCATTTCCACAATATCAGTATAATATATCAATATCACTGACCAATGGAACCCTGGGTGTAATGGAAAGGATATTTTGGAAATGATTTCTTATCTATCTAACCTCTGCGAATTTCTGGTCGCCCGTTCTTCAGGCACATAAAATGGTTTGACTAAAGGATGTAGATAATCTCTCGCCCCTCCTTACCATGCTTGAAGCATAGATTGTGCTGTTATCTTCTGCTTGATTTTAATTTCTAACTGGAATGTGGATGGCCTTTGAGAGCGTTTTTTTACACTTTTTGTACAAAATTCATCATACAAGACCTCCTGCCCTCCCCCCATGGGAGAAATGTTCACACCTGTAGGATTCCTGTGAATCTATGGTTTTAATACAATGAGAATAATGAGTTTAATCATGCTGACCATTCACATGTCCTCTCGAAGAAAAACAATTGAAATGCGTTGGTTCTACATGTGGATTGTGTTGGACCTAAACAATCACTTGATCCATACATTTAGTATTTATTGTATGTTACGTGTTTTGGTTTTATTGAATGTTAAAATAAAATGCATGTTTTTTATATATGCATTGTTTCTCTTGTATCTATATGTCCTTCAAAAAGTCCTTGGCTACTACTATTGCGTTTGTATATGCTGAATTCAGGGACAAGGACATATAGCACATAGCATATTGGATAATACACTTCTATGCTTTATAAAACATATATTTTAATTGTTTATTTTGATTTTTTTTACAAAAAAATGCAATGTAAGGGAACATACTAAAAATCTAAATCAAATCAATATTTGGTGTGACTACCTTTTGGCTTTAAACCAGCATTTTTTTCCTAAATACACTTCCACGCTGTTTTTTTTTTTATGGAACCTGGCAGGTAGGTTGTTCACAGGTCCTTTGTGGATGTAGGCTGCCTTAAATCCTTCTGTCTCATCATGTAATCCCAAACAGACTTGATGATGTTAAGATCAGGGCTCTGTGGGGCCAAACCATCACTTCCAGGACTCCTTGTTCTTTACACTGAAGAAAGTTCTAAATGACATTGTCCTGCTGCAGAATTCATTTTGGGCCCAATCACATGCCTCCCTGATGGTATGACATGATGGATAAGTATCTGTCTGTATTCTCAGCGTTGAGGACAGCATTGATCGGGCAACATTGAGGACTGTAGACTCAGTGGTCGGCCAAGGAGACTTAATGAAGCACATAAAAGACACATCATATTTACTTCCCTTTGACATCAGAAGATGTCCAGCAGTGCCATCAGCACAGAACTGACAACACCCAGTGGGACTCAGCTACACATATCTACAGTCCAGAGAAGTCTGGCCAGACGTGGTCTGCATGGAAGAATTGTGTCAAAAAAGCCATACCCCTGATGTAGGAACAAGGCTAAGTATTCACAAAAAACATAGGAAACAAGGTGCAGAAAAATGGCAGCAGTTCTCTAGACTGATGAGTCAAAATTTGACTCATATTTTGAGGTAGTTTGTTGGCCAAAACTCTGGGGAGCCTTAAGGGCCAGGACAAGGGGTTGGCAGGAGGATTCGGCTGCCCTGGGCACTGTGGTGGGGGGCATCACAAGTAAATTGGGGGAAGGGAGATTGTGTTGAGATGGGGAATTCGGGGGGGGGGGGCTGGGGGCAAGAATTGTTCTAGGAGGGCACATTTGGGGAGGAGTGGTGATTTGGGGGGATTTGCGTTGGGATGGGGGAAGTGGATTTGTGCTAGGAAGGGGGATTTGTGCTACAAAAGTAATATGGTAGAGGGGAAAATATATATACAATCTTTTTTGGGGGGGGGCGGGGATTGTGCTGGTAAGGATGATTGGGTGGGGGGACGGTTGTGCTAGAAGGGAGAAATTGTGGGGGGATTTGTGCTAGGGTGAGGGATTAGGGGAAAGGAATTTGAGCTGAAAGGGGGGATTTGCGTGTGTGTGTGTGTTTGTGGGGGGGGTGGTTGTGCTTGGATGGAAGATTTGAGGGGTAGAGGAGATTTGTGCTAGAAGGGGGGGGACATTTTTGGGGGAGGATTTGATCTGGGTGCTTGGGGGGGGGATTTGTGTTGAGAAGCAGAATTTGGGGGGCAGCTGGGGTTAAGATTTGTTCTAGGTGGACACATTTGGGGAGGTATGGTAGGAGTGGTGATTTGGGGGATTTGTGCTATAAAAGTAACATGGTAGCGAAGATTTTTTTTTCAAGAGGGGGATTTGTGCTGGTAGGGATAATTGGGGGGGGGGGGAATTTGTGCTAGGAGGGTGGATTTGGAGTGGGGAGAGAGGATTTGTGCTTGGTGGAGAAATTTGAAGGGTAGAGGATTTGTGCTAGAAGTTGGGGCATTTTTTTGGGGGGCAGGGGGTTGGTGCTGGGGGTATATGGGGAGAGAGTGGATTTGAGCTGGGTGCTTAGAGGATGAGCATGCAATTTGGCATGTTTGCCCTGGGCTCTAGCTGACCTTGTCCTGGCACTGGAAGCTTTACAGTAATGAGAGAGAGAAGTCTGGCCAGAAGGGGTCTGCATGGAAGAATTGTGGCAAAAAAGCCCTACCTCTAATGTGGAAACAATAATTGGCTCAACTATGCACAAAAACATAGGAACTGAGGTGCAGAAAAATGGCAGAAGGTATCATGTGAGGGGGGCACCACAAGGAGATTGGGGGGGGGGGGGATTTGTGAGAGAGAGAGAGAGATTGGGAGAAATCCTGCTGATGTGGTGAGTGCAGGGTGAAAGTTCTCAAAACATTTAGCCAGGGTGGCTTTTTAGCTCCCTTTGGGGGAGGGGGGGGTAGTAATTCAGGCCATAGTACCCTTATCCTTGGTTGCTCCCATTTTAACTCCCTGCCTTCTTTTGGCCACTCAGCCATGGCATCCAATTTTTGCCACAATGTCAGATTTCTTGGGCAGAATTGTTGGTCCTATTGAGGCCATATACAGCAGGGGTCACATCCATGCTCCCTCAAACTTTCCTTCTTGAACATCTCCCATTCAGACAAGTTGGATCAGGATGATATACTTGCTACATACTTTTCTCCTAAGCTAAAGGAGACTATTGCTGCACTTATTAAAGCTATACTCTCTTGTTTTGTGTTAGAATAGCCAAGAGTCTGATCAACTAAAGGTATCCAGTTGTAGGGTCACTAAACTCCCCAAATCAACTAAGACCTTCCTGTTCCATACGCTGGTTGAGCCTGTCCTGTATGGAGACTGACATTTAACTGAGAAGATTATTTATTTTCCTAAATCCGACCAATATTCAATTACAGAATATTTCCTTTAGGACTTGGACGCTTCCTAAAGTGGATTCAGACATTTTGTATGCTTTAAAGTGGTTATATACTCTTACATATACCCTGTGAAGTGACTAGCCTCAGTGTATACACAGGGATGAAACAAATTCTCATACATAAGTTTCTTCTGTTTATCTGCAGTCTGCTCTTCTCTGCATCCGTTCAAAGTCCAGGATCTGTACAGCTTGTCTGAGCTTCCAGAAAGCAGGAGGAGGGAAGCTGAAGTTATGCTCTATAGAGCGCAGTGAGAAGAGCTAAGAGATGATTGAAGGGAAGGAACTCAGGGAAGGAACACGCCCCCTTTTACACAGGAACAGAGCTGAGGCTGTCAATCACATGCTGTGTGCTGGGGCTCCCTTCTCGGTCATCCCTTTTCTTTTGGTGTCAGGAAGATTTATCAAGTGACTCATGCTGATAGCAGAGGAAAGATGCAGCAGACAGAAATGACACTTAGTGCCCTAAATTAACACATGTACACATTATAGAGGGATGTGCTTTGTTCATTTTTCATGTCTGAGGTTAACAACCACTTTAATACAACCATCAGGCCACCATGGAGAATACCTCCCTTTTCAAGAACCTTGTAGATACAAGGTTTACAAACCCTAATTTGAGCTATATTTGTCATGGTGGGCCCTGCAATGCAACCTGTGGCAGTCTGCAGACCAATGCTGTCTGGACCAGTTGTAATTCTGTAATCTCAGCTTCATCCTTGAGGATCCCTCTGTCCATAGGTCAATTGGACCTTTTATCCACAGCCCTACGCTATTACATGAATAGCTTGGTGAATACACGTTACCATTTTTATAGTATAAACCTTCTCTCTGTATGCATGCGCAAGACTCTTTGACTCAGCAGAATTCCCCATCAAAAACACGTTACGTGGTCACCCTTTAAAGTTTGTTTTGTCTTTTCTCGGATAAGTACATCCAGTAGATCGTGGGAGATAAGAATATCCTCCTCACCCAGAAAAAAGCATGTGAACCAACCAGTGGACATTCAGCTTCAGGGGTTAGGAAGAGTTTCTTTCATTCATTTTCCTATACCAATTCCAACACAGGAACATACATTTGTAATAGAACAGGGTCCTCCAAATCTGCTAATATTGGCGCCAACCGCCTCACCGTACAAACTGGAGTTTCTCTTTCTGTCTCCTCCCAACTTCATGCTTTTAAATTTGTCTCCTTCCCCGTCTCAGATGGTGTATTTGCTTGTTGCTGTCCAACTGCTCTTGGATCAAGGGTTCATTAACCCTCTTACTTGAACCCCTTAATGGTTCCAAATGGAAGGGTCTAACCCATTCTAGATCTGAAGACTCCCCACTTGTGTCTTTAGGCTCAAAGGTTTTGCATTGAAAATGCCAGGTTGGTCATTGCCTCCCTTCATTTGGAGGTTTTTCTGGCCTTAATAGTCATTGGGAATGCTTTCCTCACATTCCCATCTTTGTGCCTCATCAACGCTATTTGCGTTTTGCCATGGACAAGCAGCATTACCAATTTCTCACTTTGCCATTTGGTCTGTATGTGGCCATCCTGTTTTTTCACCAGGGTGCTTGCCCTGGTTTTAGTTCTGCTTCATGCTTAGGGCATTCATGATGTCGAGTACCTGGACAATCTCCTGTTAAAGAACCAGTCCTTCCTGTACTTACAGTCAACATGTAATAAACAGTACAAGCTCTGCAGAGCTTATGTTGAAATCTTAACCCAAAGACGTTATCACTGGACCCATATTTTTATTGATTGGAGTACCTGGGTCTTACTCTTGACATGGCCCTGTCCAGAATCTTTCTGCCTCTGGAAAACTTCTGTCCCATTGTTCCCATGCCAGGTCCCCACCTGGGCCCAGAGCAAGCCCTCGATTTCTGCTTTCATGAGAGTCTTGAATGTCACGGTTGCCTCCCTCAAAGCTGTACTGTACACCCTGTTTTATCCTAGACGGTTACAACTTAACGTAGCAGCTATATGAGACAAACCGACTCGGTCATTAGACTGCTCCATGAGTCTGACCCCAAGGTTAGAGAATTGGGGAAGCCCTTTTCTCCATAGTCATGGTCTTTTCTCATGATGAATACAGACCTGTCTGGCTGGGGACCAGTCCTGAACACCCTAATAGTGCAGGGGAGTGGATCGTCTCCTTCAATCAATATTTTGGAAATCTAGGCAATTCAGTCGGACTCCACTTCTGCAAAGTAATCTGATGAGAACCCTGTCAGACAATGCTACATGCCTTGGCATACATCATTCATCAAGGAGGCACCAGAAGTCGCGCTGTACTAATGAAAGCAGACTTGATCCTCTCTTGAACAGAACTTCCTGTGCAGGCCCTGTCTATCTTCCACATCCCAGATGTGGAAAATTGAAAGGAAACTTGCTTAGTTATTAGCATATGGAAGCTACAGAGTTAATGCCTCGTAAAATCAATCATCAAAAATTGAAGGCCTGCTTTGCTTGGATTCAAGGAGATTTCATCCTAGAAAGTTCTCTGTGGGACGTATTTTGTTCTTCCTCCAGTCTGTTCTGCACCAACATTTGGTCTTGAGTATAATTGAGGGACAAATCTTGGCTTGGCCATTAAGTTTAAGAGACCTTTGACCTCTCACTTTCTAGTTAAGACCTTTATTCATGGAATAACTCCCATTTTTTCCCTGATGTCCGCTTGGGATCGTAATCTGGTTGTCTTGGCTCATTAGAAGACACCCTTTGAACCTATTAGAAATATTCCCTGTGAGGAGAGCCACTGAGTTAGTGGCAATGTCCTGTAAGGAGCTTTTCTTAGTGTTGCACAAGGAAAACGTCATGAGGCCCAGGGCCTCCTTCCTCCCAAAGGTGATCTGTCTTCCACCTCAATCAGGATATTTTTCTTTCTTCTTTATATGTTTTTTTTTCTAAACACACTAGGTAATTTTCTCTCTGCTGCCTAAAAGTGGTGTGTGCTTCCTGAAGATTCCCACAATGGTCTTCCTGCCTATTGCTCCACCATTGCTAGGTGGATCAGACTAGTTATCCTTAGATCTCATAGTTTAAAAGATGGGGTCCTCCTTTACCTGTTGAAGCACACTAAGGCTGCTTTCACATTGGGGATAGAGCCTCGGTGATGGTATAGCCGCGATATTTGTAGCGCGGCTATACCGTCGTATTTACCGCAATATATATATGAAAAACGCCTCAATGTGAAAGGGGCCTAACAGATCTGTTGGTGCTTCTTGGGCTTTTTAGCATCAACTTCTTTGCTGCCACTTGAACATGTGTTCAACTGTTTAAGTTCCACCAGGTGGATGTTAAGCATTTGGGCTTTTGTGCAGCTACTTTCTGAGTCTGTTGAGCTCTTTTTGACCTTTTTGGTATATGGTCATGTTGACTTTGTTTTCCAAAAGTGATCCAACTGAAGGGCCGGAAGTCCCAGAGAAACTCCAGTCTGCTGTCATCATATACAAGATGGTGGTACGCTTTGTTAATATAAAAAAATGATGGTGGCACTCAGTAGAAGTCTCCAGACTTGTCAAAGTCTACAAAATGGAGGCTTTTACAGTTAAATAATATATATAAAATATGGCAAAAACAAGTATAATCTTAAAGCATGATTTTTGTTAAAATTAATGTTTTAGCAATAGGGCATCTTTAAGTATCAATGTGACAAGCTTACCCTCCTTCCCTTCTCAGAAATATAGGAAATATTTTAAGACATACTGCACACAACACCATATGTACAATACTCTGTTCATCTTTTCTCTAACAGTAGGGAGGAATGCTAAGTTTAAAGACAATTTTAAAACTTGAATCTTGGCATATACAGCAGCTCCCAGTGCTTCCATTCACATGCCTTGCACGGTGAGACTGTTGCACAACGGTTTACAACAATCCTCTGGAATCATTAATCTGTGGTCGAAGCTCTCCTTAAAAACAGACCCAGCACACTGCTGGAGAATTGCGCATATACGCACTCGACTTTAAAATTCCATTTATTCCTTATGGTCATCTAAAAATAACACAAGTCTTATACTGAGAAGGTCGGTGAACTTGCTTTCTTTTTGATATTGCATCCTTGCCAGTTCTTGGATATTTCTTTTTCTTATAGAAAAAAAAGTTTTGTGTGGTATGAGTCAGCTCACTGACTCATAGACAGCGTGAAGGCTATGGTGCTCTAGACTAACTAATTGGAAACAGGTCTCGGATTTAATTAAAGCGCAGTTGTCAGTTCGCTGTTTCTGACTGACAACCTACTGAAGAATTTTGTCTTGAGCAAGTTGTTTAATTGTTGTTTTCCTGTTTACTATTTAATATTTAGATCATTGTCAGTAGTGATAATGATCTGCAAGCATAAGTTTTATGATGGCTCTTCTGGTATTGTGAACTGTTAGTAGATTTTAGGAATGGATGTTGAATTCAGACGACATTTATACGATTGACCTTCATTTTTACACTTAACCTTTGCCATAGGAAGCATGCTTTACAGAAGCACTAGAAAAAAATATTCTCCCCACGCCTTTCAGGACAGCACCTTGGAGAGCGCAGTTCCACTCCTTCGCAGGAAACACTGGCATGACAATTCCCCTTAAAAAGCAGCTGCTTCCACCATGCCTTCAGTCTTAATGTTTCCTCAACCATGGTGGAAGTGCTACTGGGGAACTAGCAAGGGGGCTGCGCTCTCTCCGGGAAAGGGGTTTGGCAGTACCTCTAGGATTTTGACCAGCCCAGCAACCCCCCCCCCCCCACATGGGAGGGAGGTGCTTCAATGTCCTCTTCTCCCTCTGGCCCAGGGGAGCGATGGCCAGCTGGAAGGAACCCGTTCATATGCTCGGCGCCAGCGGGTGTGCTGTGAGCGTGCATGCTGAGGAAACAGCCAGGAGATCTCGGCAATGACGGCTTCAAGTCTCGGAAGGCAGATGACGTCGCTACCGGCGGGGACGTGACGGCGAGTAGTTTCCGGTCGCTGGAACGGAAGGGGTGGGTCCCTTGGCTGGGGTTTCCTTCATCAAATGCGGGAACGCTGGGAGGGTTTTCTCTTGAAATAAGAAAGCACACTTGTCGGCTGCTGCACCCTGCAATGAAGGAGGCTGAGCTGTTGGCGAGAATGGTGGATGCAGGCGCCCAGAACTCCAGCCAGGCCCAGGTAAAAGAGGTACAATGGTGCCTCTTTCTTTGCTCATTGGATGTTTTTGTGTTTGGATTTTAGGTCCGGGGAAGCTTGCAGCTGACTGCTAATGTAAAGTTCAGCAGGAAATGGTGGTTCTGTGTTGCAGGAGGGGGTGTGCATTTTTTTTTGTCTTTTTTGTTATATACCGTTTTGTGGGTCTTTCTCTTTCTTTTTTTAGTTTTTGATGGTGGCACCTGTTTGATATTGCACAGAGGGTTGCCAGAGTTATCCTACTCCTAGATAAAATGGGGGTTTACGGTTATGTCTTCTAGGCCAAAGCCACTACCAAGTCAGAGAGCACTCTTTAAGGGAGATAATGCCCCTCCTATAAGAACCCTCCTAATGGATTCCTGGCCTTAACTGCTCTGCAGGACTTGCATTGCAGGACTTGTGAAAGAAGAGTCCACACAAGTGTGCAAAGAACTATTCTCCTCTGTTAGGAAGGAGCTTGCGGATACCTTGGGGACAGTGTGCTCCCTTTTTGAAGAAGCAAGGTCAGGGGTCTAGCCAGCGTCAGAGCTCCCATTCTAATCCTCTGCTCTCTGCTTCAAGACCTGTGAAAAGAGAGTCCGAGGAATAAAGAGAGAGTATTCCTCCCTCTATCCTGGATTCAGAGGAGGAGGACAGAGAAGAGGAGGTAAGGCCCTCCTGATACAAGCTGTCATTGGAGGAAATGGATGACCTATTAAAGGCAGGTTACACTGCGCAGAACTCTCCGCCAAATAAGGGGCCTGCGAATGTGACGCTGATAGGGGGTCATATGTGGCACTAGTATGAATGTGTGTGTTGTTGGGGTTTTCTTTGTTTTCGGCACGGTGTATCAGTTTATTGATTATCAGCAGATGCCTGATTTTATAGTGCCTTACGTGCCAGTGATGTGCTGTCTTTTCTTTATATCTTCTATTGTGAAAACTTAATAAATACCTTAAAAAAAAAAAAGATTTACACCATCCTGAACATGTAAGAAGAAAATACTCAATTATCGATACATGACAAGATGTACCAGGGGCTAGAGGAAGCTAAGCATAGGGCTTTCCCAGTCCATAAGGTACTGACTGAGATGGTGAAAAAGGAGTGGAAAGAGCCGGAGAAGGGTACATTTTTCTCCAGGTCCCTCAAAATAAGGTTTCTCTTTGTAGAAGACAAATCGTTTGTTTGGAACAAGAAACCAAAAATTGATACAGCTTTCTCCCAAGTCTCAAGGCATACTGATCTTGCATTTGAGGACATGGGGGTACTTAAACATGCCATGGACAAGAGGGCAGGCTCCCTCCTGAGAAAGGTGTGGGACTTGTCTCTGTCTAATTTGAAGCCAGCAAGGTTTTCTTCCAAAGGTGGCTTCTGCGTTTAACCGCACGCAGGAGATTATATTGCCTACATTCTGTTCAGCTCCCTTTGGTCTGGAAGAGGCCTTTCATACTTTGGATGTCAGATGTCTTTTGAGGTATCTTGAAGTAATGAAAGACCTCAGTAAATAAACTTCCCTATCAGTGGGAGAACTCTAATGAGAAAACGCAATCTAGAGTACCTCGGGGAAATGGCTGAAGCAGCCCATCAAAGAAGCATACCTGGCATTAGGTAAAAAAACTCTGTAGGGAATAATGCCCCTTTCCACATGGGCTGTGGCAGCTTCCTGGGCAGAGAAGGCTGGTGCATCACCGGAACAGATTTGTAAGCCAATTGGCCCAGCTTCTTCACATTTATGAGGCACTACAGGTTGGATCTGTTGTTGGCCTCGGACCAGTCCTTTGGCAGGAAGGTCTTATAAGCTGTGGTCCCACCCTGAAGTAAGTTCTTGGTCATCATCTCCAAGGTGCTGTTCTGAAAGTCGAGGGGAGAAAACCTTAGTTAGACATACCAGTAACAGTAATTCTATGAGCTTTTCTGGACAAGCAGCTATTTCCCTCCCTTGAGTATTATGTGTATTGATATATTTTCTCTTGTGCTTGGGGTTTCTGCTTATATCTTCCAGCATGTCGGAGGAATTCTCATGGATGACTAATGGCATTTTGGAAGCATGTCAGGAACCATGAAACAGACAGAGACAGAAGATGCAGTAAAAATAACACCTTTTATTAAAATGGTAAAAATGGTACAACTGGTAAAGATAGTCAAAACATAGCCAGGGTTCGGAAGCCAAATTGGGTAGTCAGAGGAAGCCATAGATCAGCGTTGTCAGAGGCAACAGACAGGATCAGGAACCAGAAGGGACGTTAGCCAGGCAAGTATTCAACAGGAACACAGAAGAAAGTCTCTAGATATGTTGACCAAGGTGAAGGCAATTGATTAAATGAACCAGACAGCTAAATAGCCAGAAGGGGCTGGCTGTGGGCTTGACAGACTAGCAGAAGATGATCAACAGGTGAGCCACTGTGGAACGATGAGTACTGACAATTAACCGAAAGCTGAGCAACCTGAGCACAAAGAAGGAAGGGCTGAGAGCCCAGCCCTGACAGTACTCCCTCCTTAACAATCTAACAATCTCTGTCCTCTGACTACCAACAGGTTTAAGGGGAAAACATCTATGCAAAGCACAGAGGAGGACAGGAGCATGTACATCCAAAGGTGAGACCGAAGAGCTTTCCTCTAGGCAGTGCCCTTTCCAATGAACCAGGAACTGTATGTGCCCATGGAACATACAGGAGTCAGTGATCGATTGTATCTCATACTCCTCATGCTTCTTGATCTGCACAGGACGATGACATGGTACCGAGGTGGTGAAGCGGTTGCACACCAAAGGTTTTGATAAGGAGACATGAAAAACATTCCAAATACGCATGCTAGATGGAAGGTCTAATGCGTAAGCCACTGGGTTGATCCTATGTAAAATATGGAAAGGCCCAATAAATCATGGTGCCAGTTTCAGTGAAGGAACACGGAGTAAAGGGTTACAAGATAACAGCCAGACCCTCTCTCCAACCTGGTAGGAAGGCACAGGTAGGTGTCGGCGGTAAGCATGGAGTCTCTACCTCTCCCTGGCACATCACAGGGACTCCTGGACCTGCACCCAAGTGGAACGATGTTGGCGGAGATGCTTCTCCTAATGCAGAAATTCTTTGAGGAAAAAATGAGTCGGGCAACATGGATGGTTGGAAACCATAATTCACCATAAACAAAGTCAATCGGGAAGCAGGATTGGCGACACTATTGTGAGGAAACTCCACTCAAGGTAGGAGGTCAGCAGCGTAGAAACTGCTCCAAAGCTTGGTTGGCTCGTTCTGTGGCCCCATTTGACTGCAGGTGATAAGCAGAGGAGAAGGAAAGCTGAATTCCTACCTGTGCACAACAGGCTCACCAAAACCTAGAGACAAAGGGCCAGATTTACAGAGACTTACGACGGCGTATCTCCAGATACACCGTCGTAAGTCCGATTGGGCGCCGTCGTATCTATGCGCCTGATTCTTAGAATCAGTTACGCATAGATTTCCCTAAGATCCCACCGGCGTAAGTCTCTTACACCGCCGTATCTTAGGCTGCATATTTACGCTGGCCGCTAGGTGGCGCTTCCGTCGATTTCAGTGTAGAATATGCAAATTAGGTAGATACGCCGATTCACAAACGTACGTACGGCTTTTTACGGCGTAAAGTTACCCCTGGGTCGTCTATGGGTGCCTCAAGACTGTCCATAATTGTAAAGGGTGTCATAAGATTTGTGTATAATTTTAAAGGGTGCCTTAACTGAAAAAAGGTTGAGAAATACTGCACTATGTTATTGACTATGTGAAGACCCAGACCTTACAGCAGAGGTACCCCTATCGACAGTCCTAGTAGAGCAGCTATCTGAAGAGACAGTTGTTTGCCCTAGTTTTTCAGCCAGATAGCGTTTGGGCCTCGTTATTATGGTGGTGCAAATAAGGACAGTCCCAGAAAAGTCTGCATGCAGTGTTAAAGGCTGCCAACTTAAATGTCCAAGTCCCAATGTGCTCTACTAGCAGCAACAGGTCAATAGCAATGCCCTCTCACCTGTCCCAGCGATATAGCCTCAGAGGTCCAGTTGGTTGGGTGTCCCATGGATCTGTCTGGAGTGGCCCTGGTCTTCAGCCCACAGGCCAACCATGCTCTGGTCTCCCTGCAGCAATACACTGTGTCCCAACAATAGCTTAGGCTACTCTGCCTCATCCCTCAGCACACAGAAACCAGATCTCTGTCTCAGGCCAGTGGATAGTGGCTGGATGATGCTCACTCAGGGGAATAGATGTGCACCCTCTGGTTCCCTCACTGCAAGAAGAAGTCACTCTGTTCACAGCCCGGCAAAATACAAGTCTTTACTCCTCCTTATAACTCTCTGCTTCTGGGAACTGTAATCCAACAGTCCATAAACTTCCACAGCATGTCTCCCCTTCTGATCTTTCTTCATCTTCCAAAGTCCAATGACTCTTCCAAAGTCCAATGCAACCAGCATTGAAACTCAGACTCTTGACATGGCTGCCCCCCCCCCTAGTTTGTGGAGATGAAGTTGTGTTAATTCATTCAGCGTTACAGTCTGAGGAGAGCGCACGGTGTAACAATGTAACTGTAGCACAGTGCCCTAAATTTGCTATCTCATTATAGCCAAGCACCTGGCTACACATTGTTTAGCACAGGGAACATGAAGACCCTGGCCTTAGGTGAAGTAGAGGGTGGACTGCTTTTACAAAAAATGGCTGTGATGATAAAGTCTCATGATTATTGAAGACCGATTTTTACTATGTAGATATTTCAGACCATATGACATAAATGTCAGCATTTGCGGCAATCTATTGTTTTTTGCTATGCATAGCCCATATTTGTATAGCAATAGCTGGCCAGGCAATTTCTCTTTCCCATTCCGCTTTCCAAC
Organism: Rana temporaria; assembly: GCF_905171775.1. NCBI lineage: Eukaryota > Metazoa > Chordata > Amphibia > Anura > Ranidae > Rana > Rana temporaria. Next base: position 34,432,599 of record NC_053499.1, on the reverse strand, counting down.
AGTTTGACCTGCGGTCTTTTGGGGCAGGTTTATTTTTCTGGTTGATGACTAAAAACGTATATTAAAAGATCAGTTGCGTGCATGCGAATAAAAATGTTAATTTAGTGTAAGCAAACAAAGGTTGCAAAATTACTCTGAAGATTGACAGTAATTGCAGAGTGTTGCAGATGTAAATTACCATTCATTTACAAATTAGGTAATAGCTCTGCAATTGAGAAGTATTTCAGATAAACAGTGTTTGTTATGACTAATGAAATTGGGGTATCATTATACAGCTTGAATAGGGATCTTCAATGTTTGACAAGCTAAAATTGTGAATTTTCAAAGATAGAATTAAACATTACATGATGTAGAAAGTGCTGATAAGCTTCAACAGTAGCAAGTGATCACCATAAAGAAGGCATTAACGTTTTTTTAGTGTTGTGAGACCTACAGTGCTTTAAAGGATATCTAAACCCACGGACAAAAATATAGTATATTGCAGCTTACCAGTCCTTAGATGTGGTGGCTGCACTGGCTTTCATTTTTTAAGCAAAGAACATTTTTTTAGTAAGTACAAAAAATACCTGTTTGATTAAAGCCTGGTACATACTTTTGTTTTTTTCGTACAAAAAGAACTGATAGCTCCGGTTGAGAGCCGCTGTAGGTTAGTCCAGCGATCTCTCCCGCTGAGCAGTATAGTTCCGATAAGGAGATGGCCCCTTATTGGCTGAGACAGCAGTGAAGCACCATTGGCTCCCCCTTTTCCTTTGATTTCCGTTCATAGGCCCCTTACACAAGAGAGAATCTATCCGCTGGTATTTATCCGCGGATCAGTTCCAGTGGATAGATCCTGTGGTGTGTACGGCCCAGCGGATATTTATCCGCGGATATTTTTCGGGCCGATGGATTTCCAGCGGATAAAAATTTCTTAGCATGCTAACAAATCTATCCGCTGGAATCCTGTCCAGCGGATTGATCCGGTGGTCTGTACAGACTCACCGGATCAATCCGTCCGATCCCCTCCCTCGCATGCGTGGTAATGATTCGACGCATGCGTGGGAAGTCTTTACCTTCCAGCGTCACGCACATCGCCGCGTCATCATCGCGGCGACGGCCGGACACGTCACCGCGGATGGATTCCGCGCGGATTTCGATCTGATGGTTAGTACAACCATCAGATCAAAATCCGCCAGAGGATTTATCCGCGGGAATGGTCCGGAGGACCATTTCCAGCAGATAATCCTCTTGTGTGTACGGGGCCTAAGTGTTTTTTTTCTTTGTCTGAATTTCTCACTTCCTGTTTCTCCTCAGTAAGCTTGCCCCCATCATCGCTCTGTTCTGGCTGGGGGTTAGTCAGCGTGCTCGCCCCCTCCCTTGGGATTACATCCCTGCGGGGAGACGCTGTGAACATTCACACCTTTCTACTAAACAACCTAGCATAATTTGTGAACTTTTTTTATCCTCTTCGATGTTTTTCTAAAAGTTAACCAATAAAATTTACTGTAAAAAAGATTTTTTTTTTTTTTTGTGGGCATCTGTCAATGTAAACAGACAGATCCCCGTTCTTAGTGATCAGGAACAGCGATCTCTCTCTACTCCCTGTCAGTACACTCCCCCCACAGTTAGAAACACCTCCCTAGGGAACCCCTAACCTCTTCCTTGCCAGTGACATATACACAGTAATTGGTGGCTACTTTTAGCTCGGATCGCTGTATGAATATCACTGGTCCCAAAAAAGCATCAAAAGTGTCCAATCAGTCCACTGCAAAAAATTGCTGATCGCCGCCATCGCTAGTAAAAGAAAAAAAAAATCCAATCACTCTTATTGTGTTTTTTTCCCCAAAAATTTGTACAAGAATACATAATGGCCTAAACTGATCGGGACATTTTGTTTTTGTTTACTTTTGGGATATTTATTTATTTTTTCCCAAAATTGCCGCTCTTTTCTTGGTTACAGCGCAAAAAAATTAAACCGCAGAGGTGATCAAACACCACCTAAAGAAAGCTTTATTTGTGTAAAAATTTACAAGTGTACAAAAGGACGTCAATTTTGTTTGGGTACAATGTCGCACGACCGCGCAATTGTCAGTTAAAGCTACGCAGTGCCGCATCGCAAAAAATGGCCTGTTCATTAAGCGGGCAAATCTTCTGGTTAAAGGAGCTGTCATAACTGTCTTTGTTAATACAGCCCTGCAGCCTGCTGTCATTGATGTCATCACATTTGCATACAGTGCACAGTATTTCAGCTCCCACAGCAAACATTAGAGAGGCTTTGCTTCTTCACCCCAAATACGCAGCGCATTGGATGTTATGTGCTTAAATTTGGTTTACGTAAGCAGAATTATAGATAAAACCAATTGTTAATATAGTATAATAGACCTTTAAAAACTATGCTGCAAGTAATGTCCTTGAAAGACGAAACACAATTTTCTTTCTTTCTAATTGATTTTTTTTTTCATTTTGCTTATTATAGCTAAACTTTTAATTACATTTTTTAGGAAAAGTATAAAACAGAGTTCAGCGGCTATATTGTACTATTGTTTTAAATTAAGTCAAGCCGTCTAATCATAATGTAATTGGATAGCAAAGATAATAGCACCTTAACAAAAGGTGCTGTCAGGAAGTAAAAGGCCTGTGTGTCAAGCCTTCTGTTCTCCATAGCTGGTGGAAAGCCAGTGATTGTCATTATCATGTTAACATGATTAAATGTTTAATATTGTTTGTGATAGGTTATGTAGGTTCTAAAGAAGAGATGAAAGCATTCGCAAGTGAATTTGCTGGCTGTTTAAAAAAGAGCTGTCACATATGCATAATGGAGAAAGCACGTTCTGGTCTAAACCAATATTTTAAAATAAAGCCTTTCGGCTCTACTATTGCTAAAAAGTGTTTTTTCTTTCGAAAATGTGTATTTTAGTTTTAGAATGAACTTTTGTATAAAAACTGCTGTCTTAATTTATGTTCTCTAGGTTCCAGTGGCAAGTAGTACTATTTGTCTCTGCCTAGGGGTATAGGCCCGGATTCACAAAGCACTTACGCCGACGTATCTCCAGATACGCCGCGTAAGTGCAAATATGCGCCGTAGTATCTATGCACCGGACTCAGAAACTAAGATACGCCTGAAAATGGGCTTCATCCGACCGACGTAACTTGCCTACGCCGGCGTAGAGTGGGCGCATATTTACGCTGGACGTATTTTGCGCTCCCATTGATTTTCTATTCACATATGCAAATGAGGGAGGTACGCCGATTCACGAACAAAAGTTATGCCCCATAAAGGAAGTGTAACTCAGCAGCATCCATGCAAAGGGAACACAAGCCGACGTATTTTACGTAGTTTACGTAGGACGTGAATTTGACTAGGCGTAGGTTACGTTCACGCCGTAGGCAGTGATCCGGCGTATCTTAGGGAGTAGTTCCGACGTGATTCTGAGCATGCGCACTGGGATGTGTCCACGGGACGGCGCATGCGCCGTTCGTTATACGTATCTGTCTGGCGCTTGGCCCATCATTTGCATGGGGTCATGCCTCATTTGCATGGCTCACACCCACTTCCACCTACGCCGACTTACGCCTAGGAAACCCAGCGCAGTTTTGGCAGCACTGGCTTTGTGAATTCGGTGCTTGCCTCTTTGCGCTGCGTCGGCATAGCGTAAAGGAGATACGCTACGGTGGCATAAATGTGCGCCGCTGTTTGTGAATCCGGGCCAGAGTGCCTGTGGTTAAGTGTCCAAAAATATATGTATATACTCAACAACAAAAAATGTAAGCCAGCACACTTTAGTGGCTTAATGTGCTCCATTCATAGGACTTAAAAGCTGACCAAAGCAGGATGTCGGACTCAAAAGGGTTAAAATGTGTTTAAAGAGCATGGTAGAGGAAAGTGAAAAAAATAGCTCTGGACCCCTAAGACCCTAAGATTATTTTATTGGTATTTGCTATCTTACAGTTTTGATGTTGATGTAAGTAATCTGCTTCTTGGGCAGGCGACTTCTATACCCCAGAGGATCTCCACGGTCTCCTTGGCTTGTAGTGTAATGTAACAAAAATGAAAAATTGAAGCACCACACCACTGTTAGGTCCAGAAATTACTTTATTCCAGTAAAAGTCAGGGGACAATCTTAAGATTATCCATTGTGTTTTTAGGGGTCAAAAAGTGCCCCCTTCACCGGGGCTTGAAATTGAAAACAATTTGAATGCACTAGAAGTGAACTGGATCTTTAATGGTATTTCTTCCAGTGTGATTACAAGCACAGGTCTGGATAGCAACTGGTTTGGCTGCCTTCTTGACTTTTATTGGCCTGACCTATCGGCCCAATAAAATCGGCATAATATATCGGTCAGCGGATGCTGCGAATTCTAAATATCGCCATCGACCAGAGAAAAACCCATATCAGTCGACCTCTAGTAAGGTTATATCTTGACCTCTTAGCAGATTGGTGTGGAACTTAATTTTACCAACCTGCTGCTGGCAGGCTATATCCTCATTTAAACATAATCGACTAGCGCTGATGATCATCTTATATCTTTTATTGGTGACCAGTAAGCAGGAAGAGAGGATGCCAGAGGGCATGCAATCAGAGGCCGTGTGATCAGTAGTAGAGAACAGCAGAGGCCATGTGATCAGTGAGTGAGAGCCAGGGGACAGGTGAGAGGGAGCTAAGGGTAAGGACACTGGAGGCTGTGTGACCAGAGAGGGGGAACAGGAGGAGTAGATGCCGAGGGTTGGGTGATCAGCAAGTAGAGTAAGAGGAAAGAACACTGGAGTCTGTGTGATCAGAGCGGAAGGAGAGACTGCTGTGTGATCAGCAAGCAGGACCAGGAGGGGGGACATTAGGGGCTTTGTGAGAAATGAGCAGGATGCTGAGGGCCGTGTGATCAGTGAGTGATCAACTAGTGCTCAAAAATAAATAAAATTAGGAAGGAAGATTAAAAATAAACGATATAAAACATTTTTTTTTACTGGATTAGTAGTAAGGGGTAAGTTGTTCAGCAGTAGTGACTATGCCAGGGTTCGACAAACCCCGGGCGCCAGGTCGCATTTGAGACTAGGATTAATGACCTGGGGTATCCTGTCTCTCCGTGTGCACCCCCGGTGCGATCACGTTGGGCCGCGCCGGCCGGTAATTGAGGCCACGGCCTTCTGCAGTCCTATGCTTCTCTGGCACCCTCTTGTGGTGGCCGTTGGTATGACAAGACAACCTGCAATGCTAATAGGGTTCCCCTGCCTGTTTTTTCACTGCCCGCCCACCTCCTTCCCCTTTACTTACAACCCCCAAACATTATATATATATTTTTTATTCTAACACCCTAGAGAATAAAATGGCGGTCCTTGCAATACTTTCTGTCACACCGTATTTGCGCAGCATTCTTACAAGCGTTTTTTTTTGGGAAAAAAATACACATTTTTGAATAAAAAAATAAGACAACAGTAAAGTTAGCCCAATTTTTTTTTATATTGTAAAAGATAATGTTACACTGAGTAAATTGATACCCAACATGTCACGCTTCAAAATTGCATCTGTGATGAATGGCGACAAACTATTACCCTTTAAAATCTCCATAGGCGACGTTTTAAAAATTCTACAGGTTGCATGTTTTGAGTTAGAGGAGGTTTAGAGGGCTAGAATTATTGCTCTCACTCTACCAATCGCGGCGATACCTCACATGTGTGGTTTGAACACCGCTTTCATATGCGGGCGCTGCTCACGTATGCGTTTGCTTCTGCACGCAAGCTCGGCAGTACTAGGCGCGTTTTTGGCTCCTAACTTTTTTAGCTGGCTCCTAACTTTTTTAGCTGGCTCCTAGATTCCAAGCAAATTTGTCATGCCCTGGACTATGCACATGCCATGTATACATTCCTTGAAAAACAGTTTGTGGGCAAATACTGCTGCAGAAAGAGTGAGCAAGTTTCCTTTAAAAACCCAGATTTGGAATCTTGGGCAGCAACTGGCAACACTGCAAAGCATTGTCCACCTGAAAGGGAGTTTGGACCGTACCTGTGAGGTGCTGGCAGGGGCCAGTACAGAAATACGTGGAGGCACCAGAACAGGGTAGATGGATGGAAGGGCTAATCCAGAGCTGACACATCCCAACAAATACACCATGTTTCATGATGTTGGGGATGTCAGTAAAGGAGTGGCATATAGGGCAATTTATCACAAAGACCGTATGTTGTTTACCAGGCTCTCGGGTTCGGCACATAGTGGATCGTATAGACAAATTATTGGGTGGGGCTGGGCATAACCCAGCTGTCATAGTACACATTGCTACTAATGACAAAGTTAGAGGTAGGTTATTAAAGAAGGGGCTATATGAAACTGCTATCGACGGTGCAGGATCATACCTCCCTAAGATGCCGTAGTAAATGGGTAGAAGATATAGGGGATATAGATCAGAACCAGTGGGATAGAGCTTTAGAATCCATTCCTGTAGTAGCGGTATCTGTGTCACATAGATTATCACAATTATTTATTTTGCATAGGGCATATAGAACACCACTACAGATGTATAGGCGGGGAGGAAGAGACTCCCCCCCCCCCCCCCATGCCCAAAGTGTAAAGTACATCAGGGGGATTTTATACAGCTAATATGGAGATGTCCAAAATTACATCGGTATTGGGAAGAAGTCTCCCAGTGTATAATTGGACTGGCTCAGGTACCAGTCCCCTTAGATCCCTTGGTGTACTTACTTGGTGCTATAGATATCGAGCTCTTTTCAAAAGGAATGTATCTTATGATAACCAGATTGTTGAACTTGACGAGAAAACTTATTGCACGACATTGGATGGCACCTGGGGTACCCACAGGGAGGCAGTGGATCCAATACGTAAACTCCCTACTCCTAAGAGAAAGATTGTCATATAGCCTTAGGGGGGAACAAGCAAACTTGAACTTATATGGCAACCATGGCTGGAGGATGCCAGTCTCGCGTTACCACAACTGGTAATGGACAGACTCCGGAGATAGGGACCCTAGTGGGGTATAGAGGGGGGAAGGTGGAAAGGAGTAAAAAAGTATAATTCAAAGGAGAAAAAGCACACGCACTAGACCCTAGAGAAACCTGGGGGTAGAAGGAAAATGAAAGTTAGACACAATAGGGCACAAATAAGGTGATGGCGGAGGGGGGAGGGTAAGAGGGGGGAGGGGTGGAGAAGGGGTGGGGGGGAGGGAAGAATGAAAAATATGAATAATACACAAAAGGCTACACGGTTGATAATAAAAATAATGTTTTATGGAAATGCAATTGAATGTTTTTTATTGTATATTTTTATATATGATTGAAAGCACAGTGTGTACCATAAGAGCAACATTTCTAAATAAAAAGGAATTTATACATAAAAAAAAAAGAAGGGGCTATATTAAAGAAAAGGACCTCCAAGGCAAGAGGATTTCAAATTTGTAAGGGTATCAGAAATCTGGTTTGACAGCTCACATTACTGTCTTGCGACTGTCAAGGAGCAATCCCTGTATCAGAGGGACAGGGTAGGTAGGAGAGGGGGAGGGGTGTGCATATACATGAAGAGTGCTTTGATAGTGAACATATGAGGGATGACATTACTAATGGGGCAAGGGAGGAGCTGAAATCCTGTGGCTGGATCTTCAAGGGTAAAAAACAAATAGGAAAATAGTAGTGGGGTGTATGCTACAGGCCCTCCAGCATGAAGGATAAAGAGGAGACTGGTGGTGAGGCAGAGCTCACTGGTGGTGTCCTGCAGTCTTCGAATAATTCTTCCTACATATTGTTTACAGCAAGCAGCACATATAATGAGATGTAGACTACAAATTAGGGGTTGCAATTAAAGAATTAATTAAATATATTTTTCATTTAAAAAATTCAGCCATTTTGGAGATATTTACTGGAGATGCAGTCAGTGACATCATTGGTGCATGCACTCTGAAGGAACGGCATACCGGTGCCATTCCTTCAGAGCCGTGCTGTAAATGGCGACTCCCAGATGTTGACAATGATGGTTTCTCTTGCTCTCTTAACACATGCCTTGATTTATGGTGAATGATAATTGACCTACTGAGGGATCCGGATATCCTTATTAAGGGACCAGTCGCTATATTGGCCTTCTGAAGGGAGATGTTTTCCATACCCACAGTGAGGTCAGATCCTGTAATAAAGCCTTCATGTTTGGTAAGAGGCCGTTGGGTGGAGCACGATTGGGCGATCACCTAGAGCTCTTTTCAATTAGGGAGTACACGTGTGGAGCACCATTTCAACATCGTTGTTTTTGGGACTTTGTTTTTGTATAATAATATTATAATAGATTTGGCACAATAATTTTTGCACAATGGCACAGATTTTATGAATTTTATTATTTATCTATAATTTATTTGCAGAATTTTAATGGTATGTAAGTGATGAATTGTATTTTACAAAATTTTCAGAGAACTTTTTTATGTACTCATTTGTTTTACGATATAACTGAACTTATTGGGCCAAATCCTCAAAATCGTAGCCTAACTTAATTTTTCCCATTTAAGTTACACTGGTGGGAAATTTCTACCTAAGTGCCCGATCCACAAAGCACTTACCTAGAAATTTCACGCAGTGTAACCTAAATTCTCCCGGCGCAAGGCGGTCCTGTTATCCAGGGGGCGATGACAATTTAAATGAGGCGCGCTCCCGCGCCGGCCGTACTGCGCATACTCGTGACGTCATTTTCCCGACGTGCATCGCGCGAAATTACGTTACGCCGGGCTTTGTGGATTGCGACGGGACAAAGTTGCGACGGGTTAAAAAAAAGATACGGCGAAAAAAAAAAAAATCAAATTAAAAAAAAATTTGCGGCGATCGAAAAAAAGGTCTGTTTTTACAAGGTGTAAACAGTTTACACCTTGTAAAAGCAGCCCTAATTTTACGCATGCAAACGTAAACTTACGGAGAAAAAACAAAGCTGAAAAGCTTTGTGGATCTCCGTAAGTCCTCATTTGCATACGCGAAGCCGCATTTCGACGCGAAATGCCCCCAGCGGCGGATGCGGTACTGCATCCTAAGATCCGACAGTGTAAGTCTCTTACAGATGTCGGATCTTCTGCCTATCTTTGGAAAAATCCTTCTGAGGATCAGTTCCAAAGATAGGCACAGGGATACGCAGGCTGAACAGCAGTTCCGCCTGCGTATCCCTTTTGAGGATTTGGCCCATTGTTTTTTTTTTTTATTTAGTATTGAAAGCGCTTTAATGACAGTGCAACATTTTTTCTTTTTATGTCTTTTGCTATTGTTATGTGCAATACAGTGAGTGCAGCTGTTAATAATATAATTTATTCTAGTAACTAAGTAGTTCATTTTTATTAGGACTTTACTTGTTACCTTGCCACCTGCCTGGATAGACATCCACTTATTCTCTCGTCTTCTGAAGAAAAGAGAATAGTCCCGGGGCAATTCTTGATAGAGGGGGGCTAGATAGATATAGTATATGGAGGCATACATTTCCTCATGACAAGTAATTCTCCTGTTTTCCAGAACACATGGGCCCCTTTCTAAAATGGCCTATTGTGTAGGTACTTTCCATGTGACCACTTTGGCCTCCAAGATTGAGTAGCTCCCTTATGGAGTGTTGGATCACTCACTGTGCTATGGCTAACCGCTCAACCTCCAACGTATCTACCCAGGCCCCCCCTGAAAGCCATTTGGCTACATCTGATTCCCTACTCGTGAACGTAACAAATATTTTATTGCTTTTAAAATATACAAAAATGCATAAGGCATTGTTCCATTGTTCTGTGACATAGCGCAGGATAATTACTTTACATGTCTCAAGAGATCCTTCTCCTGAACATGTGGAAAGAAGGAGCTGCAGCTCAACATCAGTAGTGCAACGTAATGGAAAGCGGACCGTCAGTAATTTCTTCAACTTTCCATCTATTAAATCTTCTGCCCTTGTTGTTTTAAAGAGGAGTTCCACTTAAAAATGGACCTCCGCTTAGCCCACTCCTCGCCCCCTTACATGCCACATTTGGCATGTAATTTTTTTTGGGGGGGAGTGGGGGATTCAGGAGAAGGGGACTTCCTGTCCCACTTCCTCCTTCCGCCGAGGGGCTGGAAAGGCGATTAGCTTAATCGCCTTTTCACAGCCCCTCCCTGTAGGCGAGCGCCTGTCCAATCGGACGGCGCCGCGCCGCTCGCGCATGCGCAGTGGGTGCCCGGCCGTGAAGCCGAAAGCTGTCACTGCCGGGTGCCCACACTAAGAATGAAGACGCCGGCCGGCGAGGGGGGGGGGCGAGGAGCGGAGCCCCGGCCGGCGCGTCGCTGGAGCCGTGGAGCAGGTAAGTGTCAGTTTATTAAAAGCCAGCAGCTACACTTTTTGTAGCTGCTGACTTTTAATAAACTTAAAAAAAAGGTGGAAAACCCCTTTTAACTTTAGATAATATTTTTTTTCTGCCACTAAATACCTCATACAGCCCACATCCTGTTTCTTGTCTGGTCATTAGCATATGACATCATGCACAACTTTCTTTCTCACTCTCGTGAGAGTTTGCCAGGAACGAAGGGTGAATGAGTCATAAGAGGGCCAATGAAAGCTGCAGAGCTGAAGGTGTGTCTCTGTGTAAATCCAGGAAGTCAACAGGCAGCAGCTTCAGCTGCCCACAGTTAAAATAGTGGCAGTCAGACTTAGTGGAGGGGGTTTCTGCAACAAATTTGGCAAGTACAGAATCACAGTATATATAAAATAATATGCAAAGTGGTTGGAGGGAAGCTTCAGATTGTCAAAGATGTTTTTATTACAAATTATGTGAGCAGACTGCAGTTCCTCTTTAACCACTTAAGGACCAGTCCCCGTGTATATATACGACGGCAGAATGGCACGGACAGGTATTTCAACGTACCTGTATGTCTCCTTTAAATACCTGTCCGTGTGGTCGTGCTCGCGACCCTACCGCCATCCCCGTGAGTCGGACCACGGGTCCCACGGACTCGACCTCCGCGAGAATCCCCGCGATCGTCTCACAGAGGTATGGAGCGGGGAGATGCTTGTGTAAACAAGCATCTTCTTGCTCTGCCTAGTGACAATGACACTGATCTCGGCTCTGTGTACTCGGAGCAGAGATCAGTGTCATGTGACACAGAGCCTATTTCCCCTACAGTAAGGAACACAAGGCAGAAAACACTTAACCCCTACAGCGCCACCTAGTGGTTAACCCCTTCACTGCCATTGTCATTTTCACAGTAACCAGTGCATTTTTATAGCACTGATCGCTGTGAAAATGACAATGGTCCCAAAAGTGTGTCCGCCATAATGTCGAAGTCACGATAAAATCGATGATTGCCGCCATTACTAGAAAAAAATAAATAAAAATGCCATAAAGCTATCCCTTATTTTGTATACGCTATAACTTTTGCGCAAACCAATCAATAAACGATTATTGTGATTTTTTTTTTTTACCAAAAATATGTAGAAGAATACGTATCGGCCTAAACTGAGGAAATAATTTTTTTTTAGATATTTTTGGGGGATATTTATTATAGCAAAAAGTAAAAAATATAGATTTTTTTTTTAAATTGTCACTCTATTTTTGTTTATAGAGAGAAGATAGTCACCGCCCCAATTAGGTATGTGGATGAATCCGTATCCTCTCAGAGAAACCCAGGTGCCGGCAATGCACGAAGCAATTGTAGAAAGAAATGTTTGGACAGCCGCACTCTGGAAAAACCTTCTCGGTTGCCTTTTATTGATAAAAGTTATCAAACACCACACATCACAGCAAAGAGTAAGCTTAGCTATGAGTAAGCACTGATTGTAGTGCGAAACGTCAGCTGTATGCCCCTGTCTTTGCTGTGATGTATGGTGTTTGATAACTTTTATCAATAAAAGGCAACCGAGAAGGTTTTTCCAGAGTGCGGCTGTCCAAACATTTCTTTCTACAAATGTTTTTGTTCATAGCGCAAAAAATTAAAAACACCCGCAGAGGTGATCAAATACCACCAAAAGAAAGTTCTATTTGTGGGGAAAAAAGGACGTAAATTTTGTTTGGGAGCCACGTCGTACGACCGCGCAATTGTCAGTTAAAGTGATGCAGTGCCGAATCGCAAAAAGTTGCCTGGTCCTTTAGCTGCAAAATGGTCCGGGGCTTAAGTGGTTAAGTTGGATACATAAACAAGTTCTAATACAGTAATTCTTTTTATGAAAGCTCACTTGTTTTAAATGTAAAAAAAAATGATATCAAGTGCATTATATTTTATATACCAAAAAAAAAAACCCCTCTTAACCACTTACCCCCCGGACCATATTGCTGCCCAAAGACCAGAGTACTTTTTGCGATTCGGGACTGCGTCGCTTTAACAGACAATTGCGCGGTCGTGCGATGTGGCTCCCAAACAAAATTGGCGTCCTTTTTTCCCCACAAATAGAGCTTTCTTTTGGTGGTATTTGATCACCTCTGCGGTTTTTAGGTTTTGCGCTATAAACAAAAATAGAGCGACAATTTTGAAAAAAATGAATATTTTTTACATTTTGCTATAATAAATATCCCCCAAAAATATATAAAAAAACATTTTCTTTCCTCAGTTTAGGCCGATACGTTTTCTTCTACATTTTTTTCGTAAAAAAAAATCGCAATAAGCGTTTATTGATTGGTTTGCGCAAAAGTTATAGCGTTTACAAAATAGGGGGTATTTTTATGTCATTTTTATTATATTTTTTTTACTAGTAATGGCGGCGATCAGCGATTTTTTTTTTTTCAGTACTGCGACATTATGGCGGACACTTTTGACACATTTTTGGGACCATTGGCATTTTTATAGCGATCAGTGCTATAAAAATGCATTGGATTACTATAAAAATGCCACTGGCAGTGAAGGCGTTAACACTAGGGGGCGGGGAAGGTGTTAAGTATGTATCCTGGGTGTGTTATTACTGTGTGGGGGGGGGTGGCCTCACTAGGGGAAACACTGATCCTCTGTTCATACATTGTATGAACCGAAGATCAGCATTTCCCCTGCTGACAGGACCGGGAGCTGTGTGTTTACACACACAGCTCCCGGTCCCCGCTCTGTACCGAGCGATCACGTGTGCCCGGCGGCGATCGCGCCCGCCGGGCACACGCACGGCGCGCCCCTAGTGGCGGCTGGGAGAGAGGACGTCATACTACGTGCTCTCGCCCAGCCGAGCCAACTTGCCGACGTATAACGGCGGTGGGCGGTCGGCTAGTGGTTAACGATCTGCATATTTTTCATAAAAAATAGCAGTTAATACATCCTCTTATTATCTTGATATCAAATGTGAATTGCGTAATGTGAAAATTAGCATTTCATTTATTTAAAAATAAATCCGTAAAAAAGAAAAAAACAAGACAAAGATTTTTGCATACTAACAACTTTTGTGATATAGTTTACTGCCTATTTAAGACAGAAACTAAATACATCCTATAAATAATGATATATTTCTCAAATAAGTTTTTATGAAGCGATTTAACATTCAGCTGAGAGATGGTTTTGTGTAATGCCTGCGACGTTTAATATTAATATGCGGAGTCGTTACTTTAGTGGGTGTTAGATAGCAATATATTTTCACATAATAGAGGAACAGCTGTGAGATTTATACGCTGGAAGATCACTAAACAACTTGTAAGCTGAATCCAGCCATGAACTTCAGGTGACAGGAAAAAGACCCCCTACTGTATGTTTAACCAAATGAAAGTGATCCTCTCGCCATCAATCTCATTTTCATAGGCCGTTTGTTACCATAATAAGCCTCTACAGAAAGAACGCGCCCAGCCACTGGAAATTGTTCTCTGTAATCGAGCTGCTGTAAACTAACTTTGTCTGAGCCCGTGGCATAGTAACATAAGTGGGAGTATTTAACTTGGAATACTGGATGCTAAACTTCTAAAGTTCCATAATGCAGAATAAGTAATAAGCAGATTGGGCTCATTAGTCTAATGATCTCCTCTTCATTGTGATAGGTCCTGTAATGCTTCCAGGAGAACAGGTTTTGGCACTTGGTGGTGCAATTTCACAGAAGTCAGAAAAAGGTCTAATACAAATACTGATATGGACAGAAAGGTAGAGAAAATAAAGCAGGGTATAAAATATTCCTATATGAAAGAACATATTTGCGTTTTATATATTGAGAACATTTTTGTAAATGGTAGTCTTGCCTTCTAGGGGTGGCAGTAATGTTTTTCAAAACCATTGTGTTTTTTCACCTTAATGCATCCTATGGACGCTGAATGCTGGACTCAGGAGCGTGCCCGCAAGGTAAGCCCCCGGGCGAGCGCTTCTGCTAGGGGGTTGTCTGATGCACGGAGGAGTCGTAAGAGCTGCCGGGGGACCCAAGAGGACAATCGGGGCCACTCTGTGCAAAACGAGCTGCACAGTGGAGGTAAGTATGATATGTTTGTTATTTAAATTGAAAAAAATGGGCAGCTGGGCACTTAAAGAGGACGTGCTTGTGCCCAGCCGTGCCATTCTGCCGATATATATGTGCAGGAGGCGGTCCTAAAGTGGTTAATGCATCCTATGGACGCCGCATGCTGGACTCAGGAGCGTACCCGCAAGGTAACCCCCCGGGAGAGCGCTTCTCCTAGGGGGTTGTCTGATGCACGGAGGAGTCGTGAGAGCCACCGGGGGACCCCAGAAGAGGACAATCTGGGCCATTCTGTGCAAAACGAGCTGCACAGTGGAGGTAAGTATGATATGTTTGTTATTTAAATTGAAAAAAATGAAGGCTTATGCCGCGTACACGCGGTCGGAATTTCCGACAACAAATGTTCGATGTGAGCTTGCTTTTGGAAAATCCAACCATTTGTATGCTCCATCAGACATTTGCTGTTTGCTGTTTGAGAGCTGGTTCTCAATTTTTCCAACAACAAAAGTAAATTCTGATCGTCTGTAGCCAATTCCGACGCACAAAAATCCTATGCATGCCCGGAATCGATTCGATGCATTCTCGGAATCATTGAACTTAATTTTTCTCAGCTCATTGTCATGTTGTACATGACCGCGTTCTTGACATTTGTGTGACTAGTTTGAGCGAACAATCAGTCGGAAAAAAAAATCACGGTTTTGATGTCGGAATATCTGATCGTGTGTACGCGGCATAACAATCACTTTAAGGGTGCAATGAAGAAAGCACAAAAGGAAAGGTTATCATTAGGGAAAATGACATGTAAATGTTATTAGTAGATCCAGAGGTACAGTATAGACATCTAAAGTAATATTCAATTGTCGACTTTTCTTCTGTAAGATGAGCTTGACATCACCCCTCCTGCCTGTTGGCTATCTTAATGTTTTGTAGTATGTATGCTGTATGTAAAGCCAGCTATTTTTATTTTTTAAGTGATTCTAAAGGCAGATTTTTTTTACCTTAATGCATTCATGCATTAAGGTAAAAAAAAGTTCTGGGTGTCGCTGCCCCCCTTAAACTTACCTGAGCCTCATTTTGATCCAGCAATGTGCATAAGAGCAGCAGCTCTGGGTCCCTCTCTACTGGCTCCTGCTGCTGTTAATCACAGCCAGTGAGACAACGAGGAGAGAGTGGGAGGCGGGGCTGAGCTATGCTCTGTGTGTGAATGGACAATGTCCATTCACAGGTGCATGGATCAGGAGAGAGCCTGCTTGAGTGCCCCCATAGCAAAGAGTATTACTATTGGGGGCACTCAGCAGAAGGGGAGGAGCAAGGAACACTAGCGGGGGGACCGAAAAATAAGTTTTTTTTTGTTACAACCTTTAGAATCACTTTAAAGCGGGGGTTCACCCAAATTTTTTTATTAACATGACATTCAGCCGAGTTATCAGAATGACAATCTGCTGGTTTTTTTTTTTCAGTGCAGCACATACCGTATTTTTACCGCCGCTTCTGGGTATGTAATCTGCAGGACTGGGCATTCCTAAGTGATTGACATCCTTCCAACCGGCGCATACAGCGCATCACTAGTTGCCGAAAGAAGCCGAACGTCGGTGCGCAGGCGCCGTATAGAGCCGACTCGCAGTCCGGCTTCTTTCGGCAACTAGTGACGCGCTGTATGCGCCGGTCGGAAGGATATTAATCACTTAGGAACGCCCAGATTACATACCCGGAAGCGGCGGTGAAAATACGGTATGTGCTGCACTGAAGAAAAAAAAAACAGCCAATTGTCATTCTGACAACTCGGCTGAATGTCATGTTAAAATGATTTTTTTTGGGTGAACCCCCGCTTTAAGTTTTGAATAGTGTATGGAAGGGCTACACGATGTCAGTTTATTTTGGCTGTCTGTCTCCCATCTTGGAGACACAAGAGAAAGTCAGAGAAAAGCCTAAAATTTTGGATTGCCCATTACTTTCTGTCCAGGTGACAATGATCATCAGAATGTATAGGGAGGGTAAATCTACCTAACATAAACTATTAACCCCCTTACTGCCCAGACCAATTTTTAGTTTTCATGTTTTTTTATGTTTTTCCCCCCACAAATAGAGCTTTCGTTTGGTGGTATTTGATCATCCCTGCGGTATTTATTTTTTGCGCTATAAACAAAAGAAGAGTGACAATTTTTTAAAAAAACACAATATTTTTTACTTTTTTATTTAATATCACAATTTTTTTTAAAAAAAAATTTTTCCTCAGTTTAGGCCGATACGCAATAATCGTATATTGATTGGTTTGCGCAAAAGTTATAGCGTCTACAAAATAGGTGATAGATTTATGGCATTTTTTATACATTTTTTTTACTAGTATTGGCGGCGATTTGCGATTTTTTACTGTGACATTGTGGCGAACACATCGGACACTTTTGACACGTTTTTGGGACCATTCACATTTATACAGCGATTAATGCTATAAATATGCATTGATTACTGTGTAAATGTGACTGGCAGGGAAGGGGTTAACCACTAGGGGGCGCTGAAGGGGTTAATATGTTCCCTAAGGTGGGTTCTAACTGTGGGGGGGGGGAGGGGACTCTCAAGGGGAGGAGACCGATGTGTGTTTCTCTGTACTGGGAATACACATTGGTCTCCTCACCGCTGACAGGAGGTGGATCTGTGTGTTTACACACACAGATCCACACTCCTGTCGTGATTACCGGCAATCGCGGGTGCCCGGCGGCAATCGGGGCCACCGGGCACCCGCGCCGGGTCACGAGCGCTGCCGCGGGCGTGCGCGTGCCCTAGATCGCCTGGAACACAGGACGTCATATGACGTCCACCCGGATCGGCGAGGGGGTTCCTGCCGCCGTCATTTACCTATGGAATGGTATGGAAGCGGTTAAAACTTGACAGGTTTTCTAACCCTTACACTCTATAAAAAAATATATATACGGTGCCTTAAAAGAAGCATTCATACCCCTTGAAATTTTCCACATTTTGTCATGTTACATCCAAAAACTTAAATGTATTTTATTAGAATTTGATGTGTTAGACCAACACAAAGTGGCACACAATTGTGAAGTGAGCCTTCATGCAGTTGAGGGTCTCCTGGATAAAGTATTAGCCTATGTTTACAGATATATGGGTGCAGGAATGCATGTAAATCGCACTCGTTCCCACACAGACAAAATGCGCTGCAATAGCAAATGTGCAAGGGTGGCATTAATTCTTAAGGGCAATCCCACGCATCACAAAACGCATTTTGTTTTCGGGTGTGTGAACCCAACATGTGCTTCCGTGCGGCTGCCCTGCAGGTGTGTTTTGGCAAAAGAGTTGGAGATTTTTTATTCAAATGAATGGGCTGTTATACCTACACAAACGTCCCCACACAGAGATGCATATGTGCCAACCAAATATTCATGTACTGGTTTCTGTTGTATGATAAACAGACGCTAAAAGAATTAAAATATATAAACTCAAAGTATCCCTAAAAAAAAAAAAAAACTGTCAAATGTAAAAATGTTTTCTTGCTTAATATATATATATATATATATATATATATATATATATATATATATATATATATATATATATATATATATATATATATATATATATATATATATATATATATATATATATATATATATATATATATATATATATATAAATTAATATACAGTATGTAATTGTATCTGATAATATTTTATAATATTTTTATTCTTTTTATGTTTTTGTTTATACGATAATCCAATCTCAAATCCAAGTCCTAGTCTCAAGTACAAAATAAGACATGTATCTTATAGCGTTGTTGATAAATCTTGCCTTCTGCAATGTAATATAGCCGTCACAATGACCTGTGGAAAATGGGATTGTTTGTAGGCCTTATTATGGGTTCACAATGGCAGACATCTGGAGAGGTGATCTATTTAGTTTGAAGGACATGTAGCAATCTATATGTGCAAATCTCATTTTAGTGGAACACAAATTGTGTTGCTATCTAGACCATGTGAATTTGTTGAAAATGACTATTTACAAAAATGTATCCCGAAGCACATGAAAAACACAAAACTTTGAAGTCTGAAGCATATCGGAGTAATTTACATGGTCTGAAACAGCAGGAAAATTATTAGTATGTTATTTCTTTTGATTAGATGGGAATATGGTCAGACTTGCTAAAAGACTTCATACTCTGCTCCAGCATCTTATTAGTGGCAAGACTAGTTTAACGTGTTTGCTACTAGGAGCTGCCTTCAGCTTTGCAGCTCAAATAGACAAAACATCTCACCATTCTCTTAGTATGTTTTCAGAAAGCTAATATCCTATATAATTTCTTGATATAGTATTGTTGAATATAATTTCAGGGCTTGACAAATTTGCTTAGAATCTAGGAGCCAACTGAAAAAGTTAGGAGCCAGTTTTTAAAATCAGCTGCCCAGCTCTCTCCCCCCCCCCCATGCGGCTCTGTTCTCCCCCCATGCTGCTCTGGTCCGCTCCTCTGTTCTCTCCTCCATGCTACTCTGGTCCCCTCCGCTGCTCTGGTCCCCTCCGCTTCTCTGTTCCCCCATGCTGCTCTGGTCCCCTCCGCTCCTCTGTTCTCCCCCCCCATGCTGCTCTGGTCCCCTCCGTTCCTCTGTTCTACCCCCCCATGCTGCTCTGGTCCCCTCCGCTCCTCTGTTCTCCCCCCCCCATGCTGCTCTGGTCCCCTCCGCTCCTCTGTTCTCCCACCCCCCCATGCTGCTCTGGTCCCCTCCGTTCCTCTGTTCTTCCCCCCCCCATGCTGCTCTGGTCCCCTCCGCTCCTCTGTTCTCCCCCCCATGCTGCTCTGGTCACCACCGTTCCTCTGTTCTCCCCCCCCCCCATGCTGCTCTGGTCCCCTCCGCTCCTCTGTTCTCCCCCCCCATGCTGCTCTGGTCCCCTCCGCTCCTCTGTTCTCCCCCCCCCCATGCTGCTCTGGTCCCCTCCGCTCCTCTGTTCTCCCCCCCCATGCTGCTCTGGTCCCCTACGCTCCTCTGTTCTCCCCCCATGCTGCTCTGGTCCCCTCCGCTCCTCTGTCCCCCCCCATGCTCCTCTGTTCCCCCCCTTCCCCCCATGCTGCTCTGGCCCCCCCCATCCCCCCATGCTGCTCTGGTCCCCTTCGCTCCTCTGTTCATCCCCCATGCTGCTCTGGTCCCCTCCACTCCTCTGTTCATCCCCCATGCTGCTCTGGTCCCCTCTGCTCCTCTGTCCCCCCCCCCCCCCATGCTGCTCTGGTCCCCTCCGTTCCTCTGTTCCCCCCCATGCTGCTCTGGGCCCCTCCGCTCCTCAGTTCTCCCCCCATGCTGCTCTGGGCCCCTCCGCTCCTCAGTTCTCCCCCCATGCTGCTCTGGTCCCCTCCGCTCCTCTGTCACCCCCCCATGCTGCTCTGGTCCCCTCTGCTCCTTCGTTCTCCCCCCATGCTGCTCTGGTCCCCTCCGATCCTCTGTCCCCCCCCCAGCGCTCACCTCTCTCGGGCTTAAACAGCGCGACTGAATGACATGTTCCTCGGGAGTCGGCACTGAGAAGCTCATACGATCCGGAAGGAGGGCTCACGGCAGCCGCACACAGCTGTGATATAAGCTTCCTCGTCACCCGTTCTCCTGCTATTTCCTTCCCCCGCTCTCCAACTAGACTCTCCGCGGCAGCAGACAGGATGGAGAGCGGGGGAAGGAAATAGCAGGAGAACGGGTGGCGAGGAAGCTTATATCACAGCTGTGTGTGGCTGCCGTGAGCCCTCCTTCCGGATCGTATGAGCTTCTCAGTGCCGACTCCCGAGGAACATGTCATTTAGTCGCGCTGCTTAACTAAGCCCGAGAGAGGTGAGCGCTGGGGGGAGAACAGAGGAGCGGAGGGGACCAGAGCAGCATGGGGGGGGCAGTACATGCCTGCCCAGCTGTCAAACTGGGAAGATGATGTCGGAAGTTGGCAGGCAGCCAGAGCAAGCTGCGATCATCACAGCACCTTCTACCAGAGGGTGCTGATTCGTAAAAAGTGACAGCCTCAATTTTGGCTAGCCCAGGCTGAAGTCCAAATACCTACAGCTGCTGCAGTGTAGCCCAGGCGCCAGGACTCAATTTCCAGTCGCCATTGCGACCTGGCGCCTGGGTTTTGTCAAGCCCTGGTTATAGACTTGTCATACTAAATGAAAGAGGGTGCCTGAAAAAAATACACATGTATACTGTGGCATAGGGGATTGTTCAGCTCAGTGATAGATGCATTCTCCTGTAGTGAGTCCACATCAAACAGGTATTTATAGTTAAGGGCCTGGTAGCCCACGTTTATTAACCACTTAAGCCCCAGACCATATTGCTGGTCAAAGACCAGAGCACTTTTTGCGATTTGGCAGTACGTCGTTTAACTGAAAATTGCGCGGTCGTGCGACGTGGCTCCCAAACAAAATTGGCGTCCTTTTTTTTTCCACAAATAGAACTTTCTTTTGGTGGTATTTGATCACCTCTGCGGTTTTTAGTTTTTGCGCTATAAACAAAAATAGAGCGACAATTTTGAAAAAAAATATGTTTTTTACTTTTTACTATAATAAATATCCCTCAAAAATATATAAAAAAACTATTTTATTTTCCTCAGTTTAGGCCGATACGTATTCTTCTACATATTTTTCGTAAAAAAAAAATCGCAATAAGCATTTATTGATTGGTTTGCGCAAAAGTTAGAGCGTTTACAAAATAGGGGGTAGTTTTATGGCATTGTTATAAAAAAAATATTTTTACTAGTAATGGCGGCGATCTACGATTTTTTTCCGGTACTACCACATAATGGCGGACACTTTTGACACATTTTTGGGACCATTGGCATTTTTATAGCGATCGGTGCTATAAAAATGCTTTGATTACTATAAAAATGCCACTGGCAGGGAAGGGGTTAACACTAGGGGGCAGGGAAGTGTTCTAACTGTAGGGGGGGTGGACTCACTAGGGGAAATGACTGATTGCTGTTCATACATTGTATGAACAGACGGTCAGGCATTTCTCCCCTGACAGGACCGGGAGCTGTGTGTTTACACACACAGCTCCCGGTTCTCGCTCTGTAACGAGCGACCGCGGGTGCCCGGCGGCGATCGCGCCTGTGAACACTAGCTATGATTAAACACTAAATACAGTGTGAAATGCGTCAGCTCTGCCGGTATGCTGTGACATGTAGTGCTGTTTTTCTATCTTCGATTTTTACAATAAAGGCAACTTTTGTTCGGAGTGCGGCTGTCCAGAAGAATCCTTTCTTTTGTTTTGCAATCTCATATGCATTGCCTGCACCTGTGGTCCTGGAGGAAGCATTTATTCTGAAGATTTCCACACCTGAGCGTTTTTTCTTTCTTGAATCAACAAAAGTTCCTTGGTTCTGAAGTCACATCAAAGTGTGACTGTCAAATCATTTACATCATCTGTACATTAATGCTCAACGTGTTTCGCGGGTTATATTTGCCGCTTCCTCAGGAGCTTTATTTCACATATTCATGAGGATTAAAGGATGATTATAATATAACCTAAAAACTCAACCGCTGGAGGCCCAAGGGAGGATGACCCATCCTGGAGAGCGTGGGAGCCCTCAAACCAGGCTACAGGACACAATTTAGTAATCATACCAAAAGGGCTAGGCTTGGTCGGAAAGACTTCAAGAAAGATCCCAAAAGGGGGTCCCTGTGGAGTAGTTTGGATCTTAAAAAGGCTCTGCGTCTAAGCATAGGGATGTCTTTTACATTGGGCCGAAAAAACTTCTAAGGCTGTCGCCAATCACCTTAAATACTTGGGTAAAATTTATAAAGACACCAAAGAAAGTGACATAAGGTAGGAAAGCAGATCACTATCCACTGATGTTGATATGGATGATGGCTTCTTATTGAACAGGAATGCCAGCGCAGCCCCTCTGCCTATATCCTCCTTTTCTTGGGCCCCGCACTGGTGCTCCTGGCCCCTCCTTCCTGCTAAGTGACTGTGACGGTATCGGTATGATATCCCCGTCAAACAGTCCCTTCTTCCCATAATGAAAATCACCCCAATATTCCACGAGGAGGGATATCCCTGGAATCGCACAGAAAGCCACACATGCCAAGCTTACTGCTGGAACAAGACACTTTATTGACACAAAAACTCAGCTTATATGTGGTTACAGCCTGTTAGGAACGCCCCCCTCACACAGTGGGGTTTCCCATACAGATTATAGGAGACAAGTCGGAGCCGACCCTGCAGACACGTTTCTTTAGATAAAGACATCAGTGGAGTTAAATACTAGTTGTAACAGCCTGACCACAATGAAGCAATCAGAATAATTAACATGAGCCACTTATCTAATCATTGTAAACAGTAAGGCCGGTCTCCTTCCCACACACAATAAATCAATTACCATTTGAACTAGGGAGCTGGCTGAGGAAGGGTCATTAACATGTCAATAGCTTGTTACACATGAATCCATTTACCTCTAACCCACAATTTAACCAAGCAGGGAGATTTACACTGACATATCCTTCACAGTGACACTCTCAACAAACAGCTTGCTATGGGGGCACCCAAGCCACTGCTCTGCATGTCCATTCAGGCACAGAGCTGTGGCTCCCCCCCCTCTCTCTTCTCATTGGCTTTGATTGACAGGACAGCAGAGGGAGAGTCCCCAAAAACCAGAGAGTGCACATTGCTGGTTTGAGATGGGGCTCAAGTGAGTTTGCATGAAGGTAAAAAACCTTGAGCCTTTAGAACCACTTTAAAGGGGTTGTAAAGGTAAACGTTTTTTTACCTTAATGCATCCTATGCATTTAGGTAAAAAAACATCTGACAGCACCACCCCCCCCCCCCCCCCGAGCCCCCGTTTTACTTACCTCACCGTTCGAAAGTCCCGGGCGCGTGCTTGTCATCTTGCTCGGTTCCCAGCCTGGCCGTTGATTGGCTAGGCTGGGAGGATTGATAGCAGCGCAGCCATTGGCTGGCACTGCTGTCAATCACAGCGGATGACGCGGCGCACCGGGGGCGGGGCCGAGTGATACAGTCGGCGGCTATGGCCGCTGCTGTATCACGGGAGCGCGCTCGCAAAAGCTTTCCACCATGCGAGGGAGCTCGCATGAACGTGGAAAGCTTTTGCGAGGAGGAGCCGAGACAGCCGCCGAAGGACCCCAGAAGACACAGATCCGGGTCACTCTGTGCAAATGTGCAAAACGATCTGCACAGTGGAGGTAAGTATAACATGTATGTTATTTTTTATTTTTTTAAATTGTACCTTTAGTGTTCCTTTAAGGTCAGTGACTCAAAGTATTAAAGCCACCTGGTCATTAACAGTCAGTCAATTAACATTTACAAAAGAAGGTCAGCAATGACAGCCTCCTCTTATGACAGGTTACCTTTAAGAGGAAAAAAAAGCTCACAACAACATCTATGGCCTTATTTTAACCCTTAGGTTGGCATGGTGTATTTGTTTTACATCCTTGGCAGTGTACAGGCAAACGTTAGTCATATTTTAAGGTTTAACATGTCTTAAAGCTGCCAATGGATTGGATGTAACTGTAAACTAGAATTGGACCTAATAGGGATCGGAACACTTGTGCATGCACTTGTGAGCAAGCATGTCCCTCACACGGATGTATGCTTAGGTACTCCAATGTAAACGTACACATGAGGCCTTATTCAAGAGGTGAAGGTGTAATATGTCTAATCTGCTGAATCATCATTTAGCGAGTAGCTGAGCTTTACGAAACAGGTGTAACTTAGAATCAATAATACATAACAGGATCAGAATGGAAATGAGCATCTATAGATTGCAGAATACTGTAAAACAGATGATGAAAGCTGCACAAACATGGACTCTTCACATTTGCACAGTCATAGCCACATAGTACATTTTGTAAGTCTCTATAACATCAGAGAGTCTAATTGAGAACCATGATTTTAATGAAATGTACAGTATGCAGACAATTATTTGTGCGTATCCCGTGGGACAGCATCCCTATCAGTGGAGTCCAGGCTAGGTATGATAACACAGGTGAACAGCTGGTGGAGTCTCAGGGCTAGTAACAGGGGCATGCGGCCTGGAGATACAGAGCCACCTCACTTAAAGTACAGTTCACTGGTAGTAATTGGAGAAGTGCTCTCTACAATGGCTGTGTCTTCATAGAAGCTGCATGCTTTTGGGCTCCTTCTCAGCTGCCCTCACATTGAGACTAACAGTGTAGCGCCTGATTGCAGATCACATGCCCAGCCACCTTTGTTATATCAGGTACAGTCCCTCTAGCTGCTAAAGGCAAGAAACGGGAAAATATATATTCCCTGTATGTGTCCTGGGGCCCAGAGGAATGTGGAAATCCAGGGGATTGTGGAAAAAAGAGTTATAGTCCACATATGAGCATAGTGAGTAAAGGGCTACCCTGATACACTCCACCCCACGTCAACATGCCATCTCTAGCAAGTTACCACACCATACAAATGTATCCTGCTCAAAGTTCAGAGGGTCTCCGAAAATAAGATCTTTGGGAGTGCCTCAGGGAATGAGTCTTGGTTTCATCACCTTGGACAAGAGGCAATACGTCTTGCTTCAGGCATGTCAGTGGATGGTGATTTAGAGGGCATCACAGTGAAAGCATGGACTTGAACTGGGTGACCAGTGGACTGTGGGATATTGTCAGAATCCATGGCTTGCCCAGGGGACCTTAAGGTAATGGTGGAAGAGCAATAGCCAGCCACCATTGAACCTCCAGTGGTTGAGACCTTTGTGGCAGCGGAACCTGTACTGGTTCTTTGAAAAAACTATATGGGCTTCTCTGTTTCTCACTGAGTTTGAGAAGCTTTTGGTATAGGCATCTCAGTTTTTCTTCAGTCCCTTTTCTCTAGATGTCATAGACTGGCAGCCCTAGAATATGTTGTACGACAACTCCAGGAACTTAGTCCAACATTGTGTACAGTTATCCTTGCTGGTGTGTATGCCTCTTTGTAGGAGGCATACACCTCATCCCTCATCCCTCCCTCCAACAATGAGAGCATCAGCGCTCTCCTGGTGCAAATGTATGTCTCTCACAAGGGACGTCCCCAATTCCACTCAACCCCAAACCCCTCTAAGCTCGCTCCACTTTCTCTCCCCAGACCTGTCTCTTTCCGGATGGATCTTGAAAGGTATGGTACTTTTACAATCCATCTTACACGAAGCGCATCCCAAACCCTTTCCTGCACTTCAACAGGAGTTCCACCTCCCACCCACAGACTACTTTACATACATGAGAATCTCCCATTAAGCGTCTGTATCCCAGTGTTGCAAGGCTGCCGCCTGGTCCTCTGTTTATGCATTCTCAAAGTTCTACTAGTTTATCTTCAGGATAAAGCTGATGTGAGCTGTCCTCCACGCTCCCTCCAAGTCCTTGATGTCTTCTCCCATCCTCTTCATGTAGAGATGCTATGATTGGATGTCTAGCGCCTTTTGCTTCAGCCAATCAGGTGACCGGTAACCAGAACTGGTGCACCTGATTGGCTGAGAGGCGGGTCAGTGTTAAGAAAGCGATTCCCTAACACAGCACTGTTTAATAATTTGGAAGCCTATTGGAGTCCACAGGCTCTAACCAGGAAACCTATTGCTCCAGTAGGCACTTCCAAAACACACCCACCGCTTTAATTCAGATGGCCGGTGCTCGACAAGGAGCAGAACACCTGAATAGTGGGCGGCAGCGGCGACAATAGATTCATTCAATGCATGAATCTATCGGAGATTGACGGGTGCAGGAGAGAGGGGGCAGCGCTCCTGTGCCCACTATGGACGCAACGCCACTGACCCCTACTCGTATATACAGCACTGTATATTTAATTGTATATAGTACAGTATACTGGATTGCACCTGCTCTGTACTACACTCTGATGCACAGATGTGAATGCCCTGTGTGAAAATTGTGTCGGTTATCACACGTGAACAGGCTCCTGATTTAGACTTGAAAAAGAATACTGCAGAATTTAGGATCGTCCCAAAGTTAGAGAAACAAGTGGGTGACGTGTATCTGTGATTTCACCAGACCAGATCAAGATCACTGGGAAAAAGGAATATGTATTAAAAAAATATATATGGGCTGCAGCTATGCTTGAGTGGGAAGGGAAAGAGATGAAAAAGGAATAAGTATCAAAAAAGGAGTTGCGCTGTAGTAAAAAAAAAAAAGAAAACTGAAGGCTCCAAACACCAGTGATAAAATAAATCCAAATGTATTCCTTAGCGATATCCGCACCATCTGCCACCATATAGTATGTCAGGGCTCAAAATTTCAAGTTCTGAGCTACTAGCCAGGCCTCAAGAGTTACTCGCCACCAGTTTCCCCACCTAATTCATACACTGCCCTGCGCCTAATTGCACCGGTAAACACGCCATCGTAGATTATCTCATGGAATGACAATGTTTTATGCAGAATCAAGTTACACAATTAAATATTACCAACAACAAATTTAACAAAATGGAACAGGGCACTGGGGGCAGACCAGAGGGACAGGGCACTGGGGGCAGACCAGAGGGACAGGGCACTGGGGGCAGACCAGAGGGACAGGGCACTAGAACTGGGTCTCTTCCCCATTCTCTTGCTGTCTCCTCTGCAACTCCCATCCATCCTCTCTCTCTCTCTCTCCCCCATTCATCTCATCATCAGGAGCCTGTGTGTGCGGCTCCACGCTTGCATGTCCCCACTTCCCCCTTTTATTCAGGCTGGCAGAGAGGAGAGGAGCTGCAGCACAGCGGGAGGGAGTACAATCCAGCGCTGAGATCCACACAACTGCACAGCCATTGACACCATAGCACAGCGCACACTGACAGCGCACAGCACACATTGAGACCAGTCTGTTCACAGTGCTCAGGCTGAACTGCTGGACACTTACATAGAGCACAATGAGAAGAAAACTGTACAAACTGGAAGGCTGCCGCTCTCATGTCAGGGCAACTTTCAGTGAGCGCTGCACCGGAGTGGTAATTTTCGCAATCCTCCACCTCACTCATTACTTCCTGCTCCCTGCTCTCTGCTCTCCAGCTACATTGGTCAGGGGGAGGGGGGCAGGCTCAGAGAGGTCATACTGTTAGGTCTCATGGCTTAATGAGAATTGTAAGGAGAGCACCTGTGTACTGCTCTGCCTGTGCGCGACTCACCCGACTACTTTTCCCGAGCATGCACCTTTCCTCTTCGGCCGCCAATCTCATCGGGACTCTAAGTGTAGGCACAGATTGGAGGAAGATTGGTCATGCATCCCTGTCATCACTCGCCCCCAGCTTAAATCCACTCGCCAAATGCTAGTAGGCGAGTGGAAATTTTGAGGGCTGTAGTATGTGATACTTCAGATGACACCTCCACCATAGATAAAGTGCCCCAACTTTACAATATGTGTGTGTGTGTGTGTGTGTGTGTGTGTATATATATATATATATATATATATATATATATATATATATATATATATATATATATATATATATATATATATATATATATATATACAGTACAGACCAAAAGTTTGGAGACACCTTCTCATTCAAAGAGTTTTCTTGACTATGAAAATTGTAGATTCACACTGAAGGCTTCAAAACTATGAATTAACACATGTGGAATTATACATAACAAAAAAGTGTGAAACAACTGAAAATATATTTCATATTCTAGGTTCTTCAAAGTAGCCACCTTTTGCTTTGATTACTGCTTGCCACACTCTTGGCATTCTCTTGATGAGCTTCAAGAGGTAGTCACCTGGCGCAGCACCCCATCACTCTCCTTCTTGGTCAAATAGCCCTTACACAGCCTGGAGGTGTGTTTGGGGTCATTGTCCTGTTGAAAAATAAATGATGGTCCAACTAAACACAAACCGGATGGAATAGCATGCTGCTGCAAGATGCTGTGGTAGCCATGCTGGTTCAGTATGCCTTCAATTTTGAATAAATCCCCAACAGTGTCACCAGCAAAGCACCCCCACACCATCACACCTCCTCCTCCATGCTTCACAGTGGGAACCAGGCATGTAGAGTCCATCCGTTCACCTTTTCTGCGTTGCACAAAAACACGGGGGTTGGAACCAAAGATCTCAAGTTTGGACTCTCATCAGACCAAAGCACAGATTTCCACTGGTCTAATGTCCATCCCTTGTGTTCTTTAGCCCAAACAAGTCTCTTCTGCTTGTTGCCTTTCTTTAGCAGTGGTCTCCTAGCAGATATTCTACCATGAAGGCCTGATTCACACAGTCTCCTCTTACCAGTTCTAGAGATGTGTCTGCTGCAAAAGGTGGCTACTTTGAAGAACCTAGAATATGAAATATATTTTCAGTTTCACACTATTTTGTTATGTATAATTCCACATGTGTTACTTCATAGTTTTGATGCCTTCAGTGTGAATCTACAATTTTCATAGTCATGAAAATAAAGAAAACTCTTTGAATGAGAAGGTGTGTCCAAACTTTTGGTCTGTACTGTATATATATTATATGTGTGTGTGTATATATATAAATAAATAAAAAAAAAAAAAAAAAAAAATATATATATATATATATATATATATATATATATATATATATATATATATATATATATATATATATATATATATATGCGTGTGTATATATTACATGTCCCCTTTAATATTCGTTTATCACTTTACATGTTCATGTAATACATTCTGTTTTTTATTGTGCGGCATGCAAAATTGAGTAATTGCAAACAGACAGTGGAAACCTAAAATCGCATTGTTTTCAGGCAAGATTGTTTCAGTAACACCATCTATATCTCTATCTCTGTACCTAGGAATAATTTATAGGGTATGTCGGAGAAATGTATCACTGTGAGAAATGGCTAGATGTCAGACTGTCTTGTAGAAGTGTTTGGAAACGGTTATGAGTTATACCTGATTGATTTGCTGTAGACAAATAGGAGAGTGAGGGGTCTGATAACAGTTATTACTACTCATATCTTGCATACAATTTAAAATAGCAGTCCATTGAAAAAAAAAAGAAAAGAAAAATCTCCTTTCAAGCAGTTGTAATGTCCATTGTGTACCTAATACTTTTTTTTTTAATTGTCTGTGGGCGGCACAGTGGTGTAGTGGGTAGCATTCTCACCTAGCAGTAAAAAGGGTCACTGGTTCGAATCCCAACCACGACACTGCCTGCCTGGAGTTTGCATGTTCTCCCTGTGCCTGTGTGGGTTTCCTCTGGGTACACCGGTTTCCTCCCACACTCCAAAGACATGCTGATAGGTTCATTGGCTTATGTTCTAAATTGGCCCTAGTATATGAATGTGAGTTAGGGACCCTTAACCACTTAAGCCCCGGACCTTTAGGCAGCTAAATGCCCAGGCCAGGTTTTGCGATTCGGCACTGCGTCGCTTTAACAGACAATTGCGCGGCTTTGCGACGTGGCTCCCAAACAAAATTGGCGTCCTTTTTCCCCCACAAATAGAGCTTTCTTTTGGTGGTATTTGATCACCTCTGCGTTTTTTTATTTTTTGCTCTATAAACAAAAATAGAGCGACAATTTTGAAAAAAATTCAATATTTTTTACTTTTTGCTATAATAAATATCCCCCAAAAACATATATAATTTTTTTTCCCTCAGTTTAGGCCGATACGTATTCCTCTACCTATTTTTGGTAAAAAAAATCGCAATAGGCGTTTATCGATTGGTTTGCGCAAAATGTATAGCATTTACAAAATAGGGGATAGTTTTATTGCATTTTTATAATTTTTTTTTTTTTTACTACTAATGGCGGCGATCAGCGATTTTTTTCATGACTGCGACATTA
The DNA here is from genome assembly GCF_905171775.1 of Rana temporaria. NCBI lineage: Eukaryota > Metazoa > Chordata > Amphibia > Anura > Ranidae > Rana > Rana temporaria. The sequence goes on along the minus strand of NC_053499.1, from coordinate 34,402,583 downwards.
TGGTGGACACTTCGGACAATTTTGACACATTTTTGGGACCATTGTCATTTTCACAGCAAAAAATGCATTTAAATTGCATTGTTTATTGTGAAAATGACAGTTGCAGTTAGGGAGTTAACCACAGGGGGCGCTGTAGGAGTTAGTGTTCACTTAGTGTGTGTTTACAACTGTAGGGGGGTGTGGCTGTAGGACTGATGTCATCGATCGAGTCTCCCTATATAAGGGATCACTCGATCGATGCAGCGCCATAGTGAAGCACGGGGAAGCTGTGTTTACATACGGCTCTCCCCGTTCTTCAGCTCCGGGGAGCGATCGCGACGGAGTGGCTATAAACAAATAGCCGCGCCGTTGTCCCGGATCGCTCCCCGCGGGAATCCGACCGCCGCATGTAGCGGGGGGGGGTCCCGATCGGACCCCCCACCCGCTAGAAGGCAAGGACGTACATGTACGCCCATTTGCCTGTACGTGCCATTCTGTGGACGTACATCTACATGCGGCGGTCGGGAAGTGGTTAAGCTGGCCATACACTATACGAAAATTCGTCCGAAATTCGGTCGTTCAGACAGTTCTTTCGTTTTTCGGCCAGTTAATGGGCACAAAATTGATAATCGTTGGGACGTTTTTGAGCCAAAAAAACGAAGGACACATTTGGAAATTTTCTGCTGAACGAACGATAAATCGGAAGGTTAATGCGCTTCCCGTCCAAACTTTCTGCACTAGGTATATGTAAAAAAAACAAAAACAATTATTTTTTATTTATGTCCACTGAACGATTTATCGGTTATTACATGATGGCGCTATCGTTTTGTGCTCACGATCGAATGTTCGTTTTTCGAAAGTTCATTCGGACGATTTTTCGTGGAGTGTATGGCCGGCATTAGATTGTAAGCTCCTTGAGGGTTGGGACAGATGTGAATGTACAATGTATATGTAAAGGGCTGCGTAAATTGACGGCGCTATATAAGTACCTAATTAATAATAATAATCCAATCTTTGGGTCTGTTAGTGTTCCATTTGCTATATGAATCCTTGGGTGAGTACACATTGCTGCGCAGTGATGCTTCTCTTTGAGGTTTGACAATTTTACCTTGATATACACTATATTGCCAAAAGTATTGGGACACCCACCTTTACACGTACTTAAACTTTAATGGCGTCTTAGTCTGTAATGTTCAATATTGAGTTGGCCCACCCTTTGCAGCTTTAACAGCTTCAACTCTTCTGGGAAGGCTGCCCACAAAGTTTACGAGTGTGTCTATGGGAATGTTTGACCGTTCTTCCAGAAGCTCATTTGTGAGATCAGGCACTGATGTTGGGCGAACAGGCCTGTCTTGCAGTCTCCACTCAAATCCATCTTAAAGCGGTAGTTCACCCTCACTTACATCATTTTTCCATCGAGACAGGCATTGTAGCGCGAGCTACAGTATGCCTGTCCCGATTTTTTTTACCCTCGTACTCACTGTGTACCTGTACGATAAAGATTTCAGCTCCCGCGGGGAATGGGCGTGCCTATGGAGAGGGAGGATGATTCACGGCCGGCCCTGGCACGTCACTCTCCCCGAAGACAGCCGGAGTAGGTCTCGGCTCTTCACGGCGCCTGCGCACAGGCGCCGTGAAGAGCCAAGCCTATTTCGGCTATTTCCGGAGAAGCGTGACGCGCCAGAGCCGGCCGTCAATCATCCTCCGTCTCCATAGGCACGCCCATTCCCCGGTATCGTCGATGTACGAGTACAAGGTGAGTACGGGGGTAAAAAAATAGGGACAGGCATACTGTAGCTCGCGCTACAATGCCTGGTTTTATGGTAGAAGAAATTTTTTTTTTTTTTTTTTTGCGTTCATAGGGTGAACCCCCGCTTTGAAAGGTGTTCTATCAGGTTGAACTTGGGAAGTCAAGTTCCCCTACCCCAAACTCGATCATCCATGTCTTTATGGAGCTTGCTTTGTGCCTATTATATTTTGATACATGCTACAGGAACCTTTTGTGTAGTGACACCTTTATAGTTGTATACTTTTTGGATGAAGCAAGTGCGCACACACACACTTCTTTTTTTTTTTATAGTGTTGATGTAGAGCTGCACGATTCTGGCCAAAATGAGAATCACAATTTTTTTGCTTAGAATAAAGATCACGATTCTCTAAAGATTCTCGCAGCATAAAATTATACAAAAAAATTGGGGCTAACTTTACTGGTTGTTGTTTTTTTTTTCATTAAAGTAATATGTTTCCCAAAAATTGCATTTGAAAGACCGCTGCATATTGCAACAACCACCATTGTATTCTCTATGGTCTCTACCTAAAAAAATATATATCAATATATATATATATATATATATATATATATATATATATATAATGTTTGGGGGTTCCAAGTAATTTTCGAGCAAAAAAAAAAAGATTTTAACTTGAAATCGGCAACTGTCAGAAAAGGTTTTAGTGTTTAAGTGGTTAAAATTTCCTTATTTACACACAGAAGTGTATTCCTTTGATGTAAAGGACAAATTGTTACAATGTTTAGACTTAAAGTGGATGTAAACCCACTCTCATCCTTTCTAAACTACTGCCATAGTGCTGATCTATAAGGATATATATGTCTCCTGCATGTATCCTTACCTGTCAAATGTCTCCCCTCTGTCTGTTATAAGAACTGAAAAACTGCAGATTCTGTGGGTGGGCCTGTTGTCTGGAGCTCGGTGGGTGGAGTCGTGATGTCAGTAGACTCCCCGCCCTCCTCTACACTCCCCTTGTCAACATGCATTTTTTCCTGTGTATTCCTTACACTAAATTCTGCCATGATCACTAACATCCAGTCAAAATCCAGAAAAGTAACCACATGACTTCAGAAAAGGAGTGGGAGTGGGAATTAAAAAATAATGCCTGTCTCCAGGCTAGTGCATGAGATATGTAAATAACCTGACACTCACAGCAAGGGGGCGGAACAGACTAAGGTTTTTCTCTGTAAGTCTGTTTTATTTCACTGAACAATAAAAGAGGATTGCTCTGAGCTGGATTAACTCGGTGTGGCAAGACTGGGCACAGATAATGGGAAATCTTATACTGTACATTGTGACATAAAAAATAAATAAAACAATTTGTGTTTACATCCAATTTAACTTTCCACTGCTAAAGAATGTTGTGAAACTTGGCAGACTGCTTGGATTTTTTCTTCCTTTCTTTTGACGGCTGACGGCTTCAGCAGAGCAGAGAGAATTCTCTACATAGAAAGATCGGGAAATACTTTGTCAAGATCGCAACGGGAAAAAAATTGCGATTAATCGTGCAACTCTATGTTGATGTAAGCACCACTTTTTCTGATTACAGTTTATTGTAGTCAGGTCAGTAAATTGCTTTAAGTTGGTTGTAGTATGTAGGGTAGTAGTCTTCTCACGTTGGTATTTACTTCTGCTTTTCTAACTAGCTTGTATGAGAAATCACATTTACAGTCATATTTCAGCTGCTAGCTGCGACCCTGGACTGCTTTGTGTGCCACTTAAGCTTAGCTGGGCAGAGATAATTTTGGAAGAGGGTTGGCTGTAAAATGATGATATCTATAAACATTGTTTAAACATGCAACACGTAATTTCATGACTGTTTTGGGCTACAGCCAGGGCCGCCATCAGGGGGGGGGGGGTACAGGCAGTACACCTGTAAGGGCTCCGGAGGTCCCCAGGGGGCCCCAGATGGCAACCCCCCCTTTTCTTTTTATAAAAAAAATATATATTTTTTTTAATATATTTTTTTTTTATTAAAGGGACAATTTTTTTTTTTTTAGGGGATCTGGAGGTCCCCAGGGTCCCGGACATCCCCAGGGCCCCGGTTGACGACCCCCTTTTTTTTATTAAAAAAAATAATTTTTTAATATATTTTTTTATTTCATTTATTTTTATATGAGTGTATATATATATATATATATATATATATATATATATATATATATATATATATATATATATACACTCATATAAAAATAAATGAAATAAAAAAATATATTAAAAAATTATTATTATTATTTATATTTAAAATTAAAGGCCCCAGAGGTCCCCAGGGCCCTGGATGGCAACCCCCCTTTTTTTTATATAAATGTTTTTTTACATTTTTTTACATATATTTTTTTTATTATTATTAAAGGGCCCAGAGGTTTCTTTTTTTTATTTGTATAAAAGGGCCCAGAGGTACCGGATGGCAACCCCCCTTTTTTTTTGTAATTACTTTTTATAAAAAAATAAATACATTTATTAAAGGACCCAGAGGTCCCCAGGGCCCCAGATGGCAACCCCGCTTTTTTTTTAAAAAAATCAATATATTTTTTTTCTTTTTATTAAAGGGCCCAGAGGTCCCCAGGGCCCCTGGATGGCTACCCCCCTTTTTATTTATTTATTTTTATATATATATATATATATATATATATATATATATATATATATATATATATATACATATAATATTTTTTTTTTCTTTATTTCTTCATTTTTTTGTAAAGGCCCCCCCCCAGCTTCTCAATTTGCGGCAGCACCCCCCACCCCCCCGTTCTTTGCTCCAGGGGGCCCATGCCTGAAACTGTGTAAGGGGCCCCATTAATCCTGATGGCGGCCCTGGCTACAGTACATATTGGTAGCTGGCTTTGGTTTGACCTGAGATGATAGACCTTTTCAAATTAGACTACTCCAGCTTTCCCTAGAGTTACAAATAACTGTCTAATGAGCCACATGCATTTTTGGAAACTTTTACTAACTGCAATAAAACATTTTTATTATATGTCTTTGTACAACGATTCATCTGATCTTCAATTAGAGCAAACTAAGCCTCTCTTTACTCAACAGACAGAATTACTATTAAAAATCTGACCCTTTTCTTTTTATGATTTGGAAGAACACATTTTATTCTGAACACACCATGCATAAATCTTGTTTATGCAAATAAAAGACATTGAACAATTGTTTTCTTTATAACTTCCAAATGTGTGTCACTATGGAAATTGCATATCCTCGAAATCATAGAATGATGCAAGACATGTTTTTGATGTTTTAGACCTCAGTAAAATGGTTATACTGCAAATATATCCTCCAAGAGTCATGAAAAGTCTTCTTGTGTTTACATTATCTCTTGACAACTCTTTCAAGGTCTTCATAGTGTTACAGTCTTCTAGTCTTGCCTGTAATTGGGTGTTCTCAGAACAGTAATTTCTAAAAAAAAAAGGACGTTCTTTGAAAAGGACAGTTTCTATAAAGTGCATCTGTAGTGCATTCTCTTCAAGAACATGTATTGAGTTGGAGCCCATTCACACAGGGACGACTTTGGATCCGACTTCAAGTCGCCCCAAGTCGCCTCAAGTCGCTCTGCATGAGAAAATCAATGTAAGTGAATGGAGCCGTCTTAATGCACACTACTGATGGTGTGGAGAAGGAAGAACATACTGCATGTTACATTTTTTTGGTCCGTGTTTTCCTTTGCTTCTTGTTCGGATAACAATGGTCAAAAGTCTCTAAAGTGAGAAAAAATCTTTACAATGGAGACCGAGACGACATTAAAAACGTTTAGTTTTTTTTTTTTTTTACAATGACCATGTCTCTAGAGTTAAACAAAATAACACACAGACACCCTGGAAAACTACACATTTAATTACACATTGGTGGTGAATCAAGTCTTAGCCCAAAGAGCTACCAGGGTTGCTGGTATCCCATGCTTCCATATGAGCTTGATACCTGGTCCTCCCCACTTGATACTCTGGTTACTCCATAGTGCTGAAAGAATTTTGAGGAAATTAATGAGTTTAAAGTCTCGGACACACGATCGGATATCTGATGAAATCTTATCCGATGGATTTTTTCATTGGATATCTGACGAAGCTGACTTTCATCAGTCTTGCCTTCACATCAGTCAAAAATCCGACCGTGCCAAAACGCGGTGACGTAAAACACTACGACGTGCTGAGAAAAATGAAGTTCAATGCTTCCGAATATGTGTCGACTTGATTCTGAGCATGCGTGAATTTTTGACCGATGGACTTCCACACAGACAATCGTTTCTTTCTATCGGTTTTTTATCCATAGGAAAAATTTAAAACATGTTCTATTTTTTTTCACTGATGGAAAACAAACCGATGGGGCCCACACACGATCGGTTTGTCCGATGAAAACAGTCCATCGGTCTGTTTTTTTTTTCGGACAAACCGATCGTGTGTACAGGGCTTAATACATTTTGGAATAAGGCTGTAACATAACCAAATGTGGAAAAAGTGAAGCGCTGTGAATATTTTCCGGATGCACTGAATGCTTAATCTGACCATAATTGGCTGGGTCAGGCAGACTTTACTCTTGGTAGCTCCAGATTTCCTGTAGACTTGAATGGGCCTGCTTCTTCACCTGTAATGGGCCTGCTTCATCACCTGTAATGGGTCTGCTTCATCACCTCTAATGGTAGCTAGAGGACAGGCAGATGTTCAGACTTAAATGACTGTCCTTCAGTGATTCTGGTAATTGACTTTTCCCTAAACATGTTTTCTCAGTCACTTAACTCTGCATATCAGCATAGGCAGTTCTTCTGATGGTACTTATCACGTGGAGTTAACTGTAGTAAATAGACAAAGCTTTTTTAACTGTCTAAGATCCTTTAACTTGTCTATATACATGTTGCCCAGTTTGGCTAAAAACAATTAGATTATCATGCAATAATAATCTCATGCCTGTGGTTGCACTAACAATAAAGTCAAGATTAGGTTACAGCCCCCATTGTGTCTTAACTGGTCTTTGTTTCCCCTTTGGAGAGACGTCACCTTATTTTGTGTTGCTGGTGGCAGAAGTCTCTAGGACAACTACTAAAGAGCCATCTCCCCATTGGAGTCACAGAAATGAAATACTTGACAGAGGTTTGTTTCCTAACTTATTAACCCCCTTAGCGGTAAACCCGACCGTGACTCGGGGTGGATTTTTTATGCTAAGAACGGTATGCCCGAGTCACGCTTGGGGTGGATGTGCAGAGTGTGCAGCGGCGCGGCTTACCCTTCGCAGCATCCACAGACAAGTTACTCACCTTGTCCCTGGATCCTGCGATGCCTCCCCGCTGTGTGAGCGAGCGGGACCTCCTCGCTCGATTCACAGTCTCCCCGTGTGCCGCCGATCTCCGTTCCCTGCGACGTTACGACGCACGGGGCGGAGAACGGTGCCAAATTCAAAAAAAGTAAACAAACACAATACATACAGTATACTGTAATCTTATAGATTACAGTACTGTATGTAAAAAATACACACCCCCCTTGTCCCTAGTGGTCTGCCCAGTGTCCTACATGTTCTTTTATATAATAAAAACTGTTCTTTCTGCCTGCAAACTGTAGATTGTCCAAAAGTGTCCCTTTATGTCAAAAATGGTTTTAGATCAGCTAGAAAACAGCGATAATAAATTATAATCACTTGCAGAATTGTGCGATAGCGATTTCTGGGGAAATACGTCATAAAAAAATAAAAGTAATGACAGCGACAATTCTGCAACTGAGCAAATTTCAGTGATTTTGAGTTGATTACATTATTGAATAATTTTTATTATAATTATATTATTATTTGTTATAATTATTTATAATTATTTATTATATTATAATTTATAATTTAGTTTTTTTTAAAAAATCATACCCGGGATGCCTACCAGACTCTTGTTTGGTCAGATTTAAGTGAGTTATTCCTAAGAATTGCAGGCCTACAGTATAAAACGCCAAATTTCCTTGCAAAATAATTGTACCGCTTTTGGTACGTAATTCCAGACAGAATCATACCGCCAGGGAGGTTAAGAAAGTGTTTTCATCTCTGTCATTTTGGAAAAGGGCTTCCCCCAACTTCCTTTCTCTGGTCTTGACCACTTTATCCAAAACTCAAATGCCCCGTACACACAAGCGGTTTTCCAGTCGAAAAAAAACAATGGTTTTCCTGACTGAATTCCTCTCAAGCCTGCCTTGCATACAAACGGTCACACAAAGGTTCGGTGAACTTTTGACTGCCAAGAACGTGGTGACGTACAACACTACAATGAGCGAATAAAATGAAGTTCAATGCTTCTGAGCATGCGTCGACTTGATTCTGAGCGTCTAAATTGCATACAGACAAACGTTTTTTTTTTGCTAGTACTTTTTCCTGACGGGGGAAAAAAGAGATCCTGCTCTCCTTTTATTTTCCCGCAGTTTTTCTATTGGAAAAATTCCGATGGAGCATACACACTGTCAGGATTCTCAGCTAAATTTGGTTTGTCTTCCACTTCTAGCCACATTTTTTTTTGGTCCAAATTACTAAAAGGAATACCTACCTAAATTGAAAAAAAAATGCATACTTGAGAGCCAACAATTTTTTTAAATTCATCACATTAATTTAACTCCCAAATATATATATATATATATATATATATATATATATATATATATATTTTTTTTACTACTGAGCAGTCTGTTAAAATATGTAATATAGATGATATATTTTGGAAAAAAATGTAAGTTCCTATAATCAGAATCATGGCTCTTATTTGATTTTCTTGCCATCCTGGTGACCCTCTTGGTCTCATGCTAATGTGAACTTGACTGCTTGCCAGGGTGAAATTGGTGGCCTGAGATCAAAGCCCTGTTTAATCCTTTGATTAAATCCTGTAGCACATCCATTCGCGGGGGGCAGCTCATTGTCAGGTCAAAGAACAAGGAAAGAAACTAAACACACGCTGGCATATTTGCTTTAATAAATATATAATTCTCGCTGAAGATAAAAAGGAGGCTTTCCACAAAACTAATCAGCAGTTCTTAGATCAGACTGACGTAGAGTGTTACTGATTTTTACCTGAGCGCACAGCATGATGCCCTTAACTCATTGGTTGCTGGAATGCACATGATCCAAGGGCTCTGTACGGATGATAAGTCTCTGCATGGGGCAGTAAGATCTATAAAAGAGAGACATGCAATTTTTCTAAATTAGTTGAATTTTTCATTGTGACAGTACACTGCAGTGAGCTAAAATGATATTGTTTTAAAATTTTAAGCTACTGAAATCATGAAAGTGATTGTAAGGGTTCAGATTTTTTTTTTTTTTATAACAAACATTTCATACTTGCCTCCACTGTGCAGTTCGTTTTGCACAGAGTGGCCCCGATCCTCCAGTTCTGGGGTCCCACGGCGGCTCTTGCGGCTCCTCCCCACATTAGATAACCCACTATGGGAAGCTCTCTCCTGAGGGGGTTACCTCGACGTCCATAAATGATGTGTGTATGATTCGGCCCCATCCCCCGGTGCCCGCGTCATTGGATTTAATTGACAGCAGCGGGAGCCAATGGCTGCACTGCTATCAATCTATCCAATCAACGTCGAGACTCTGTGGAGAAGAGGATTCGCAGAGCAGGTGAACTGGCTCAGGTAAGTAAAACGTTTAAGGGGGACCGTGATTGCCAGGTGTTTTTTCACCTTAATACATAGGATGCATTAGGTTGAAAAAACACGAACATTTACAAACCCTTTAAATATGACCAAATTAAAGGTATACTCCATCCCATCTTATAGAGCACGTTTTTTTGTACTACTATGCTTTTAAGTACCCTGTACTAATACTGGAAAAGCTATTTCAAAGCCAATGATTTTGCAGCCCAAATGTTCCTCCAGTCAACATTTGTCTACACCAGCGGTCCCCAAACTGTGGCCCTAGAGCAGGATGTGGCCCTTTGCATGCCTTTATCCTGCCCCTGGGGCACTATTTTATCCACTGGCACCAACAATGGGACACTATTCTTTCGACTGACACCCACAATGGGGCACTATTCCATTGACTGTTACCAACAATGGGGCATATTTCCTGTCGCTGACACCAACAATGGGGCACTATTCCTCCCACTGACTCTATCAAAGGGTCACTATTCCTCCCATTGAAACCAATAATGGGGAATAATTCCTTCCATTGATACCAACAAAGGGCCACTATTCCGCTCACTAACACAAACAATGGACCACTATTCCTCCCACAGACACCAATGATGAATCACTATTCCTCCCACTAACACAAATGAAAGGGCACAATTCTTCCCACTGCCACCAACGAATGGGCACAATTGCTCCCACTGACAACAATGATGGGGCAGAATCCTTTCCAATGACACCAATGGTAAGACACTATTCCTTCCCCTGACATCAACGATGACGTCCACCCACTGTTACCAAATGTATGGGCAGTGTTTACTCCCTCTGAACACCAGGACATTTTGTACTCCCACTGGCCCTAGTCTGGCCCCCCTAAACTCTGAAGGACAATAGACTGGCCTTTTGTTAAGAAAGTTTGGAGACCCGTCTTTACACACACCCTTCTCCACCACTGCAACATGAAGTTCTACACACAAAGAGGTGTGTTTCTAATGCCCCGTACACACGGTCGGACAAAACCGATGAGAATGGTCCGACGGACCGTTTTCATTGGTTCACCTCTGAAGTGGCCGTACGGCCTGATGTGTGTACACACCATCAGTTTAAAATCCGATCGGGTCAGAACGCGGTGACGTAAAACACACGACGTGCTGAATAAAACGAAGTTCATTGCTTCCAAGCATGCGTCGACTTGATTCTGAGCATGCGCGGGTTTTGAACCGATGCTTTTCTGCACTAACCATCAGTTTGGTCCGATGGGGCAGCGGTCCATCGGTTCGGTTTTGAAGCATGTTTTAAAATTTTGGACCGAAGGAAAACAGACCGATAGCCTATACACACGGTCGGTTTGGTCCGATGAACTTCGGTTCATTCTCATCGGACCAAACCGACCGTGTGTACGGGGCCTTAGAGGTTCGGTAGGTCGGAGTGAGGGGAAGATGGCCCCCATCCAGCTCCATACCATTGCAGGGCAGAAGTGATGTCAAAACGGGACATTACATTTATTTTATTCTTTTCAAACGATATTATTATTATTATTATTATTATTATTATTATTATTATTTTAATTGCATTTTAGTGTAAATATGATATCTGAGGTCTTTTTGACCCCAGATCTCATATTTAAGGGGTCCTGTCATGCTTTTTTTTTCTATTACAAGGTATGTTTACATTCCTTGTAATAGGAATAAAAGTGGCATTTTTTTTTTTCAAAAGAACAGTGTAAAAATAAAAAATACAAAGTAAAATAAAAAAATAAATAAAAATTGTAACGCTCCTCGTCCTGCCGAGCTCGTGCACAGAAGTGAACGCATACATGAGTAGCGCCCGCATATGTAAACGGTGTTCAAACCACACGTGAGATATCGCCTCGATTGTTAGAGCGAGAGCAATAATTCAAGCCCTAGACCTCCTCTGTAACTCAAAACATGCATCGCCTATGGAGATTTTTAAAGGTAAAAGTTTGTCGCCATTCCATGAGCAGGCGCAATTTTGAAGCGTGAAATGTTGGTTATCAATTTACTCGGTGTAACATCATTTTTCACAATATAAAAAAAAATTGGGCTAACATTACTGGTGTTCTATTTTTTTTATTTAAAAAAGTGTATTTAAAAAAAAAAAATGCGCTTGTAAATCTGCTGCGCAAATATGATGTAAAAAAAGCAATGCAACAACCGCCATTTTATTGTCTAGGGTGTTAGAAACAAAATATATGTTTGGGGGTTCAAAGTAATTTTCTAGCAAAAAAAATAAAAAATCTCAAAACGAGGCTAAGTGGTTAAGAGAAATAAGCTTTTTTCACAAATTTTGATTTATACGTTTTTTTTTTTTTACACAAAATTAAAACATTATTCAACAAATAATAATGCATTTTGAAACTAGTAAGATATGGTGATATTTTGCCGTAATATTGCACCTAACAGCAAATTTTAAAGCCTCAAACCTCCATCAACTATTTCATTATTTTCCTTCAAAATATGTTTTTAGATGCAATAATTTACTTTTGTGTTTATATTAGTGATTCATAATCAGGTTTTTACAGCAAACATTTATGCACTCACCCACAGTTTTCTTTTTTTGGGCAGGTGGTAAAACCACATGAAATCCTTTTTTACTCTTAATACTGAAAATCTGTTTAGTGGGTTTCTGTAAACAGCAGCAAACCTTTAAATACTAAAAAAAGAAAAAAGTTTATTAAGCAGTCTGACTACAAAATGGAAATTGTCTCCAGAACTTGCTAGTGCTTTCTTTAGAGCAGTGATTCTCAACCTTTCTAGTGCCGTGACCCCTTGATAAAATTTCCCAAGTTCCTAACAGTAAAATTATTTTCATAGCGTGGGTTGTCAGCACCCAAGGCAAGACAAGTCATTTGCGCCCCTAATCCACGGACATTTCGCCCCTCTTGATTCCCTTCCACTCGTACAATATTTAAACCCCTTATGGTACATTTTGGGATGTACCACTCTGTCTATTTTTGTTCTCCTTTCTTTCCCTTTTATCTCTCTCTATGCTAATTTATTTTATTTTTTCCCTCCCATCCCTCTCTCTAGCCGTCTTTCTTGTTGTTTCTCTTATTCTTTCTCTCCCCTTTTCTTTGTTCCTACCAATCTTTTCCTCTCCCTTACATGCATTCTCTATTTTTATTCCTTCTCTTACTCCTTGGTAGGGGGTGGGGGGAATGGGATGAGTAGCAGTGCTGGTGGGGAGTTGGGATGAGTGGCAGTCCTGGCGGGGAGTTAGGATGAGTTGCAGTCCTGATCAGCCAACTTAGGTGCACTTGATCAAGGTCATCTGCTGACCTGAAAACTGTAGTGGGGACTTTTAATGACAACTCTAATCAAAGCTAGTGTTACTCCGACTGTGTGGTGTCTCGTAGCAGTGACACCTATGCTGAAGTCAGGAGATGGGGTCTCCTCCAGCCCCTCCGACTTCATATTCCTCACCAGTCAGCTGACCTCTAGTCCCTGTCCCCCAGCCATGCCGTGAACTGGATAGGCGGCTGTGAAAAGGCTGAGTGGACGGCCGCGGGCTCCAGGAACAGCCCAGCTGAGCAGCCACGAAAAGGCTGGGAGAGCAGCGTGGGCTTCAGGAACAGCCCAGGATTTGGTGACCCCTGGCAAATCATCATTTGACCCCCGAGGGGGCCCCGACCCCCAGGTTGAGAACCAATGCTTTAGAGGAAGAGGTGGAGTCTTGGCCTTCATGTCATCACAGCGCTAGGGACTCGGAGCACAACAGGCGTCTTATTCCCAGTTTCTTTGTTTGTATCTAGCCTTTATCACCTGTCTCAGATTTCATCACGGTGAATGGCTGTATATGTGACTGTATATTAGTTTCACATCTTCTGTTCATCTGCTATCTTATACCATGGGGGTTGGATTAAAGCAGGACTATACTCACCTCTACTCATGTAATATCCACAAGCCCTCTTGCTGACCACTGACCTCTTTGGCTGGTCTTTTTCTGAGTTTGGATCCTTGGCCATTTTGATTGACTGGGCCAGAAAGACATTGCTTCTATGCATACACAGGTGTTCAATCATCTCGGCCGAGACATGAGGTTCCACATTAGGGTGACCAAGTTACCTCTGTGGCTATAAATGCTGGGATATGATCCTGATTTCATCTGAACTGAGGGAGCCACTTGAATTAATGGTGAAACATCTTCAACATTTCAGAAACTAGTCTAGTCTAGTTGATTATGACTAACTACTGCTAGCTATTCTAAAGCCTCATACACGCAATCGGACTTCCAACTGACTTTTCCGTGGATTTTGCTCCGAAGGGAGTTGTCAGTGAACTTGTTATACATACACACGGTAGGACTTTTTCAGCCAACAAACACAAACGTTGTGATGTAATAGATGTACTACGTGGTTTTTCTGCTCTTTACCACCACCCTTTGTGCAACTTCTGCTATTGTTGTCTGATCTTTAGCATTGGTTCTGAGCATGCGTGTTTTTACTTTGGACTTTAGTCCAATGGACTTGTGTACACGCGATCGGATTAGCCAACGTAGGACATTTGTTGCCGGAAAGTTTGTCTGTTCACACAGTGAACATTTGTCCGATGAAAAAGCGAAAAGTTTGTCCGATGGAGCGTACACATGGTCGGATTGTCTGCAAAAACAGGTCCATCGGAGGTTTGTTGTCAAAAAGTCTGATCGTGTGTACGGGCCTTTAGCCTTCAAGTATGTTTTATTACAATTAAAAGTATTTTTCCTGTACATTGCTCTTTTGTTTTTCGGTGCAAGTCCATCCATCCCTCAGTGTTAGCAGGACTATGTTCCTGAAATTACTTCAAATCAGCTAGTTTATAATTTTACATTGAACTGTTTAATATGTGTGAAAGAAAGGTTTGAGGATTCAGTGCTTGCTACAAAATTAAAGTACTTTCTCTATTGGAGGGGTTATATAGGGCTGTGTCAAATAAATCCGATCAATCCCTTGATTCATTTAAGAACCGTTTGTGGGACTCAGAGAGCTTAAACAACCGTGCTATCCACCTTGCAGACACTGGTAAAAAACTGAAGTACTTCCTGTATTGGAGGGGTTATTTAGGGGATCACTTCCTGTCTAAAGACCTTTGGTCTACCAGTGTCTGTTCACCTGGAGATGAAGTATAACCCAGCAGGTAATGAATATTAGCCTAACTCTGTGTCCCCTGATGTAATCCTATATCCTTGGGTTGGACTATACAGTATGTGGTCTTATGTCTGTTTACTGTTATATATAAGTAAGATCTGTATACCATATGTGTTTTTTTTATCCTTTATAGGACACTATTATGTATTTTTTTTTTATATACTCAAATAAAATTTATATTTATTTTTTCTACACTTTATTTGTTTGTGTCACTTCAAAATTCCCACCCTTGAGGGGGTTGTCCTTGCTTTTTTTCTATAATCCTAGTTTAGTGCTACTTTGGCTTTGACCAATGATAATGGACAGCTGTTGCACAACTGTCACATGTATAACTTTCAGGTGCAACTTTCATGCAACATTTAAGGGTTTATATTGCAGGCTGTGACACTCAAATTCCAAAGTAGGACTGTAACCTTTTTAAAGTTGCACATATTTGAACAGTTGTCATTGAAAAGCATTGGGTGGAACTTGTTATGTGACTTTAGTGTCCAAAGTTGCATAAGTGTGAATAGAACCTTAATAGCACTGTCATTATAATGCAAATGTTGGGAAGTGGCAAGACTCGGACTGCAGTGATGAATCACTGGCCATTACTACCAGAATAGATGCCACAGAGGATCATATGATGACGGAATCATCACTAGAAAGCTTTTATTTTTAAAAAGATTTTAGGGAAGAGCATTATTTATGTGAAATGTGTCCCCGCAACTTCCTATAATTTTGGTATAATTATAAGTACTTTCAAAGTAATTCAGAATGTGGTTGCTAACTGTTCAGAGTCAAACTGCCTAGAACCTTACAGGTTCCTTTAAACATCAGGTATATTTCTGAAATGAATACTTTCTATTTTTTACCTGCTATAAATTTTCAGTTAAGCAGCTGAACTCGGAGAGTAACCAGTATTTTTTTTCCCCCATAAACAGATTTTACAATTCCTCTGGGTAAATCTGTCACAGAATCATAACTTAACTAAAGGAGTGTGACTCATATGATATAGAACCAGTGTGACTTTCCATTTTGTTAGTTGCAGGGACATGGAGAAATAATACGATTTAGCTCTATTTGATTAAAAAGAATTGAACTTGATCGCTAGGCAAAATTTTCACAAGTAACGTTTTAGATTGTTAAAATTGGCGTGGGAGTCATTCTGTTTTTTCTTTTTTTTTTTTTTTTTCTTTTAAGAACACAAAAAAAAACTCTCTCTCTGAGAGCTGTACATCCTTTTAAAGTGAAGTGTCAGATAATTAAAATGCTTTTTTTTTATACTTATATCATATAAGTCTGACCCTGACTTTGGTTTCTCTGGCGTATATACTGTACTGTATGTATACATTAATTGGAATTCCTGCCAAACACTATGTAAAATAAAAAGTTCCCTCACCCCTCCTGCTACCTATATAGTTATTGCCTCCCATGAAAATCACTGTATGCACCCCTGACAATGGCTGACAATTTTTCTCTTAAAAAGGTATGCCGTTCTTGGCTGCATGCACTGAATGCCTGAGGCCCCGTACACACGTACGAGAAACTCGACGAGCAAAACACATCGTTTTGCTCGTCGAGTTCCTTGTGAAGCCGCCGAGGATCTCGGCGAGCCAAGTTTCCCCGTTGACTAACGAGGAAATATAGAACATGTTCTCTATTTGGCCCGACGAGATCCTCATCGGTTTCCTCGGCCGAAAGTGTACACACGGCCGGGTTTCTCGGCAGAATACGACTCCGATCGAGTTTCTGGCTGAATTCTGCAGAGAAACTTGGTCGTATGTACGGGGCCTCATGATAATGCCCTTTAACAAATGTTTATTTTAAAAAAGGGACACCTGTGCAGTTCTTGACTGCAGTCACTGCAATGTTGCAGTCTTGTGACTGTGGGAGAGGAGGAAATTCTTCTACCAGCCTGAAGGCAGCATCTCAACCTAGGGAAAGTTGTTAGATTGGTTCAAGGATGGCTGCCTAATGTTCAAAAACAACAGTATATATATATATACAGGGAGTGCAGAATTATTAGGCAAGTTGTATTTTTGAGGATTAATTTTATTATTGAACAACAACCATGTTCTCAATGAACCCAAAAAACTCATTAATATCAAAGCTGAATATTTTTGGAAGTAGTTTTTAGTTTGTTTTTAGTTTTAGCTATTTTAGGGGGATATCTGTGTGTGCAGGTGACTATTACTGTGCATAATTATTAGGCAACTTAACAAAAAAAAATATATACCCATTTCAATTATTTATTTTTACCAGTGAAACCAATATAACATCTGAACATTCACAAATATACATTTCTGACATTCAAAAACAAAACAAAAACAAATCAGTGACCAATATAGCCACCTTTCTTTGCAAGGACACTCAAAAGCCTGCCATCCATGGATTCTGTCAGTGTTTTGATCTGTTCACCATCAACATTTCGTGCAGCAGCAACCACAGCCTCCCAGACACTGGTCAGAGAGGTGTACTGTTTTCCCTCCTTGTAAATCTCACATTTGATGATGGACCACAGGTTCTCAATGGGGTTCAGATCAGGTGAACAAGGAGGCCATGTCATTAGATTTTCTTCTTTTATACCCTTTCTTGCCAGCCACGCTGTGGAGTACTTGGACACGTGTGATGGAGCATTGTCCTGCATGAAAATCATGTTTTTCTTGAAGGATGCAGACTTCTTCCTGTACCACTGCTTGAAGAAAGTGTCTTCCAGAAACTGGCAGTAGGACTGGGAGTTGAGCTTGACTCCATCCTCAACCCGAAAAGGCCCCACAAGCTCATCTTTGATGATACCAGCCCAAACCAGTACTCCACCTCCACCTTGCTGGCGTCTGAGTCGGACTGTAGCTCTCTGCCCTTTACCAATCCAGCCACGGGCCCATCCATCTGGCCCATCAAGACTCACTCTCATTTCATCAGTCCATAAAACCTTCGAAAAATCATTCTTGAGATATTTCTTGGCCCAGTCTTGACGTTTCAGCTTGTGTGTCTTGTTCAGTGGTCGTCGTCTTTCAGCCTTTCTTACCTTGGCCATGTCTCTGAGTATTGCACACCTTGTGCTTTTGGGCACCCCAGTGATGTTGCAGCTCTGAAATATGGCCAAACTGGTGGCAAGTGGCATCTTGGCAGCTGCACACTTGACTTTTCTCAGTTCATGGGCAGTTATTTTGCGCCTTGGTTTTTCCACACGCTTCTTGCGACCCTGTTGACTATTTTGAATGAAACGATTGATTGTTCGATGATCACGCTTCAGAAGCTTTGCAATTTTAAGAGTGCTGCATCCCTCTGCAAGATATCTCACTATTTTTGACTTTTCTGAGCCTGTCAAGTCCTTCTTTTGACCCATTTTGCCAAAGGAAAGGAAGTTGCCTAATAATTATGCACACCTGATATAGGGTGTTGATGTCATTAGACCACACCCCTTCTCATTACAGAGATGCACATCATCTAATATGCTTAATTGGTGGTAGGCTTTCGAGCCTATACAGCTTGGAGTAAGACAACATGCATAAAGAGGATGATGTGGTCAAAATACTCATTTGCCTAATAATTCTGCACTCCCTGTATATATATATATATATATATATATATATATATATATATATATATATATATATATATATATATATATATATATATATATATATATATATATATATATATATATATATATATATATATATATATATATATATATATATACCGGCGTATAACACGCACAGGCATATAACACGCACCCTAACTTTAACCACTTCCAGACCTTAGGTGTTTTTCAGATTCGGTGTTTGCAAGACTAAAACATTTTTTTCTGCTAGAAAATTACTTAAAACCCCCAAACATTATATATTTATTTTTTCTAACACCCTAGAGAATAAAATAGTGGTCATTCCAATACTTTTTGTCACACCGTATTTGCGCAGCGGTCTTACAAGCGCACTTTTTTTGGAAAAAATTCACTTTTTTTAATTAAAAAATAAGACAACAATAAATTTGGCCCAATTGTTTTATATATTTTGAAAGATAATGTTACGCCGAGTAAAATGATGCCCAACATGTCACGCTTAAAAATTGCGCCCGCTCGTGGCATGGCGTCAAACTTTTACCCTTAAAAATCTTGATAGGCGACGTTTAAAAAATTCTACAGGTTGCATTTTTTGAGTTACAGAGTAAAAAAAAAAAAATTATCACTTTTATTCCTATTACAAGGAATGTAAACATCCCTTGTAATAGAAAAAAGCATGACAGGTCCTCTTAAATATGAGATCTGGGGTCAAAAAGACCTCAGATCTCATATTTGGGCTTAAATGCAAAAAATAGAAAAAAAATAAAAAATGTCATTTTTTCAAATGACCAAAAAAAAAATTTGTCTCTTTAAGAGGCTGGGCGGGACTGACGTTTTGACGTCACTTCCGCCCAGCCGAGCTATGGGGACGGGCGAAGGAGATTTTTCCTTCAGTCTCGTCCCCGCTCACCAGCCGACAGCATCCGATCGCCTCCGCCGCTACCGACGGCTCCGGTAAGCGGCGGAGGGCACGGGAGAGCGGCGGGAGGGGGGGGGCCCTCTCCCGCCACCGATAACGGCGATCTCGCGGTGAATCCGCCGCGGAGACCGCCATTATCGGATTCCAGACCGCGCACACTAAAGATGGATACCTCGGTTGTGACAGCAGCTGCTGCCGTTACCGAGATATCCGTCTTTAAAAATAGGACGTACATCGTCGTGCGCAGGTCTGGAAGTGGTTAAGAGGGAAGTTTCAGGAAGAAAACTTTCCACAGCCCCCTGCATATAACACGCAGGCCCAGTTTGCCCTCTATTTTCAGGGTAAAAAGTGAGTGTTATACGCCAATAAATACAGTATATGTGTGTGTATATATATATATATAGTATAAACCGTGTATAAATATATAGCCAATTTTTATAAATTTTGTTCAAATGAGATAATGAGATAGGAAATGATTTAGACCCCTGACGTTTTATTTCTTTGCTTTCTGTGTGCAACTAAGAAACCTGCCTAATACTAGAGATATTTCCTATCACTTCCTTTCCGGAGACATAACAGGAATTTAAAGGAAATCCACTAAACTGAAAGAAATTCCCCTTTTAGACAACTGTCATCGGGACAGATGTTGCCATTGGAAGAGTTTCCATTGTTATAGGCACAACTCTAAAATATTTATAGTTACATAGTAGGTAAAGTTAAATAAAGGCAATAGTCCATCCAGTAAAACCTGTGAAGGTGTGTGTGTGTCAGGGTTGATAATTATTTCCCATATCCCTGTATATTGTGTTCACTAAGATGCACGTCCAAGAGTCTTTTAAA
This sequence comes from Rana temporaria, assembly GCF_905171775.1. Taxonomy (NCBI): domain Eukaryota; kingdom Metazoa; phylum Chordata; class Amphibia; order Anura; family Ranidae; genus Rana; species Rana temporaria. The sequence continues at coordinate 34,382,770 of NC_053499.1, read as the reverse complement.
AATATCAATACTCCCTGCTGATACCACCAATTTGGGAGAGGGTTCCACATCCTTACTGCCCTGACAGTGAAATCTCCACTGTGAAGCTTTAGGCTAAACCTCTTCTCCTCCAATCCCATTGTGTGGCCCGTGTCCTCTTACACTCCCAGAGACTGAATAGTTTATTCCTATGCTGGGATCACTATTGAGGTATTTGTATATCGCTATTATATCTCCTCTCAAACGTCTCTTCTACAAGGAGAATACATTTAGTGCTTGAAGTCTTTCCTCGTGATTGAGGTCCTCCAATACCTGTATTAATTTTGTTGCCCTTTTTGGACTCACTCCAGCACATCCCCTCTGAGGAATGGTGACCAGAACTGAACGAAATACTCTAGATGTGGCCTAACCACATTTTTTTTTAAAGTGGCAGGATTATAGTTTTATACATTGCTTTTTTTATCTCAATAGGTGCTAGAACTTAACCACGGCCCCACAAAACCCCTCCAAATCACATCAAATAGTGGGTGTGGTCAGTCAAATTTCACGAAAACAGTAGGAGGATCTTGAAGGGGCATTAAATACCAGGATTGCATTACATACAGAGTGCAGACTTGTCACTTGTAAACACAGAAACCAGACTTCTATGTTTACAAGTGATTGTGGTGAGCAGGCACCAAAGGGTCTGAGCCAGAGTTCCCCCTGAAAAAAAGCCCTGGTTTTATCCTTAGAGTATATCCCGTTTTTTATGCGTGCTAATATTCTACCGGCTTTGGTAGCTGTAGCTTGACATTGCAAGCTATTGCTCAGTCTGTCATCCTATAGAACCCCCAGATCTTTCTCCATCCTTGATTCCCCCAGAGGTTCTCCCCCTAGTGAGTAGTTTGCGTTTTGTGTTTTTAGCCCCCAAGTGCATTACCTTACATTTCTCCACATTAAAAATGTTTGCCTCTTTATACACCGCAAAGATATGATTGTAATACTATGTATGGTTTGGTGAAAAGTACATTTTGCTCTATGGAATTGTGCGTGGAATGCTTAAGGCAAGTGAGGACAACAGTAAGTTTGGAGTCGTGGTCCATGAATTAATTATCCGTATAAACGATAGACTAATCGCATGTATAAACATGCATATCACTTTTTGCAAATTAACGCTGTTGATACAAGCTGTTTGACTTCTCAAATATTTAATTGTCTAATCACACGCATTTATTATATTTATGTGTATTTATTTCTCTCCTCTGTGTAGACTATATTGGATATGACTTTTGGTGCAGGAGGTCACACTACATCAATTCTGAAACAGGCTTCTAATATTAAAGTATTAGCACTAGACAGAGATCCTACTGCGTACTCCAGAGCACAGCATTTGTCCTACTGTGATGGGTAAGTGCAGCATTTGATTAACCATTGTTTCCCTTGAAAACACCAAATCTGTGGGATTCATTTTTATCATTCGCTTTTCAAGCCGCCAGGTGTCAAGAGGACCAGATAAGGAAGCTTATCTTTGTTGTACTGGGGTAATTCCAACAGCTGTTCTGAAGAATATCTCTTTATTGCAAAGTCTGTCTACTGACATCTAGTTCACAGTGACATCTTCATTCATGCAGAGACCTGGCACTGCAGATTTGAACTAGCAATACATAGACAAAAGTGATGTCTTGATGTTGGGTCGATGACTGTGGGTTGAGACTGTAGCTACTTTTATCTTTGGTTAAATTTTTTTTTGTTTTTAAATATATGCAATTTAACTATTGTGTGTTTCAAAAGTCTAGCTTGGCTTCCTATATTGTACACTATATTATCAAAAGTATTGGGGCACCTGCCTTTACACGCACATGAACTTTACTGTCATCCCAGTCTTAGTCCGTAATGTTTCATATTGAGTTGGCCCACCCTTTGCAGCGATAACAGCTTTGACTCTTCTGGGAAGGCTGTCCACAAGGTTTAGAAGTGTGTCTATGGGAATGTTTGAACATTCTTCCAGAAGCGCAATTAGAATAATGACGAGGAAGAATGAATAAATAATCAATAAAAATATACGTATTATACTTCTGATGATAAAGGTATATTAACCAGGTGGACTAAAATGAATAAATAATGACTAGAAAGGATAAATTATTAATCAAATTTCTTTTTTTTTTTTAATTTACGTAAAATATTAATCCGGAATATAACTCCTCTAATAATTAGAAATTAAGATCAAAGTCTACGTTGTGCCCATGAGGTAATAAAGTGCAAAGTTCATATATCCAACGAGATTCAGCCTGGCTGATCTTTTTTACCATATTATCCCCCCTCCAATGGGGTTTATATTTCTCTATACCCCATATTTTTAGGGAAGAGGGTTCTCTGTTATGACAACGGTCATAATGACGGGATAAGCTATGCTTTGGAAAACCATTTTTTATATTCTGTGTGTGTTCACAAAGTCTTTTCCAAACATACTGAATTTTACAAGGACACTCTAAGGCCCCGTACACACGGTCGGACAAAACCGATGAGAATGGTCCGACAGACCGTTTTCATCGGTTCACCTCTGAAGTGGCCGTACGGCCTGATATGTGTACACACCTTCAGTCCAAAATCCGATCGGGTCAGAACGCGGTGACGTCAAACACACGACGTGCTGAATAAAACGAAGTTCAATGCTTCCAAGCATGCGTCGACTTGATTCTGAGCATGCGCGGGTTTTGAACCGATGCTTTTCTGTACTAACCATTGGTTTGGTCCGATGGGGCAGCGGTCCATCAGTTCGGTTTTAAAGCATGTTTTAAAATTTTGGACCGAAGGAAAACAGACCGATAGCCTATACACACGGTCGGTTTGGTCTGATGAAAATGAACTTCGGTTCATTCTCATCGGACCAAACCGACCGTGTGTACAGGGCCTAACAAATAGACCACCCCTTCAGTCTTACAGGATATAAAGTCTTTGATTTTTGATTTCCTGTGAAGGTGGATTTAAAAGTTTTTTTTTCTTTTTGCTTTCTTTCGTGTGTCTACATGTAAAACATGTCTTACATGGATAGTAACCTTTTCCATTGAAGAATGAAAAGGTTTTCTTCTCCGGGGGATCCAGAACATTTTTAGCAATCATGTCCCTTAGGGTGGGAGTCCTCCAATATGTGAACGTTTTTTCTGGTAGTATGGATCCTAAATGACGATCAGCTTTCATAATGTTGCAATACTTCCTACAAATTGTCTCGATTTGTTTATGTTGCTCACTATAGTCCATTATGAAGGGCACTCCTCCAGCAAAAATATTATTTTTTGTTGAATTTTGGATTAAAGTGTCTCTTTCCAAAGCAGAAACGGCTTCTATTTTCTTCTTAATAAAATCCTGTTTATAGCCTTTTTCCACAAACCTCTTACTGATAATGTCCGCCTGTTTAAGGAATACATCAGTCTTAGTGCAATTTCTTCTCAATCTTAAAAGCTGTCCTTTTGGTATATTATCCAACCAAGGGGTGTGATGGCAACTGTCCATAGGCAGATAACTATTCCTATCTACTGTTTTAAAATGCGTCTGTGTTATCAAATTTTCTCCTCCTTTCATAATCTCTAGTTCAATGAAATAGATTTTTTCATCACTTATCTCCCATGTAAGTTTAATATTTTTTTCATTCGTATTAAGATAAAAACCAAAGTCAATCAAACTCTCCCTATCTCCTGCCCAAATAATTAAAATATCATCAATAAAACGTTTGTATAAAAGTAGTTGCTGTGGTTTTCTGTTATATAAGACATCTTCTTCCCATTCTGCCATATATAAGTTGGCCACATTTGGTGCATATTTTGCACCCATTGCTATGCCACAGATCTGTTTATAATATTTGTTTTCATACCAGAAATAATTATAGTCTAGGCTATATTCCAGGCAATTGGCAATGAACTTTTTTTGTGCAGTTTTAAGGTCACTCAAACCATTCAGTGCCCAATTTGTTGCTTGTATGGCTTCCTTATGATTTATAATTGTATACAGTGATGAAACATCAGCTGTAGCCAAATATATCGAGCTCCCATCAAGTTTAATGGTATCCAATAGTTGTATCAAATGCTTCGTATCCCTGAGATATGATTCAGTTTTCTCACTAAAGGCTGAAGGAACCAGTCAATGTACTCTCCTATTCTCGCCCCTACTGAGTTGATTTCATTCACAATCGGCCTCCCCGGTGGGTCTTCTCTGGATTTATGAATTTTCGGGAGGGTATAAATGACAGGGATCTTACATCCCATTGGTTGTAGGTATTTTCCTTCTTTCTTATTTAAAAGGCCTTTTTTGATTCCTCTTTTTATAAGGCTTGCCAGGTCATCCTTATAACGAACTATGGGGTTCCCAGGTAATTTCAAATATGTAACATTATCACTCAGTTGGCGTTCAATTTCCTTCTTATATGCCACTTTTGATTGGATGACAATAGCCCCCCCCCCTTTATCTGCCTGTCTCACTACTATATCCTTCCTCTCTTCCAGTTTTCTTATACCGCTCTTGATGTCTCCTGGGTCATGGATCTTCTTTATCTTCATTTCGTGTAGATCTTTCAATACCATTCTTCTAAACACTTCAATGTGTCCTTCATTTCCTTATGGTGCGTTGAATATGGACTTATTTCTTAAATTACTAAACTGAACATCATTTTCCACAGTCTTATTCTTTACTAAGCCTTCACCTGGTTTATTCATCATATACTTTTTAATATGTAGACTTCTAGCAAATTTATTAATGTCAACATAAGCATTGAATTTATTAAAAAAAATATAAAATGGAGTTGGGACTTTGTATTAAAGGCACGTGGCTTAGACCGCCACGGGCCTCCATCCCTGCAAGGGTTAAAAAATGGAACATTGGGACTTTAAATGAAATGCGATTATAGCAATATGCGATTAAGTATAAATATGGAAAATAAAAAATTGTTTCCATAATGACCAGGCTCAAAAATACCAGCCCAAGAAGCACTAAACCAAATTAATCTGTCTAACTGTATGTAATTAAAACAGAGGTTTAGTTGCAGGAATTTGCAAATACCTGGGAAGCTGCAGGCCAAGCGTCACGGCACTCTGTGTAACTGCAGTCCTAACTATAATTTTTAAGGCCTCCAAAGGAGGAGCACAGGCGTGCCAATCAATATTGGTTTCTCCTATGTTTGTTGTCTTCCCAGTGCTCTCATTTGCCAGACCAACTTTAGATAGGGGCAGGTCTAGGTTGCCATCTGCTCCCTGTCTATTGATTGGCACACCTGTGCTCCTCCTTTGGAGGCCTTAAAAATTATAGTTAAGACTGCAGTTACACAGAGTGCCGTGACGCTTGGCCTGCAGCTTCCCAGGTATTTGCAAATTCCTGCAACTAAACCTCTGTTTTAATTACATACAGTTAGACAGATTAATTTGGTTTAGTGCTTCTTGGGCTGGTATTTTTGAGCCTGGTCATTATAAGGAATATGAAATAATGAAATATTGTTATTGCTACTCCATTTTAGATTTAAGGTTCCATTTTGTAGAACATAGGTCTCTTAAGAGACATTGCAATATGTACTTTATTCTTGTTTTTCTTCTACCATTTAAGCTTTGTGGTTTTTGTCATAGATACAAATAGATTATGGTTTTTTTTGTATTTTAGTTATTGTGCTGACATTTTAGCTTTGTGATTGTGTAAGTGTGAGACGTGTCAAAGGCTAGCTCAGCCGCAGGCATCCTGAGGCTGGTAACTTGTTCCCCAATTCTCTGAACATGTAAAAAAAGGGGAACTTCTGTATGCGTATATAAACTCCGTGACAAATATAGCAAGTTGCAATTTTTAATACAGCATATCGTGTCTGTGTTTTAATTGAACGACCGGTGAGGGGGTTATACATCCACCTGTCCAAGGTCCAGCCTAGGCAACGGAACCAGAGCCGAACCTTACAGTCATTATGGAAACTATTTTTTATTTTCCATATTTATACTTAATCGCATATTGCTATAATCGCATCTCATTTAAAGTCCCAATCTTCCATTTTTTTAAGCATTGCATTTATTATGATTTTTCTTTGGGGCAAATTTCAGGCCTTTATCAAGTACTTTAATTTTGTCTTTTGTAAGTTCCACTCCACTGATATTTATGACCCCTTCTCCTATTACTCTCTTCTTCTGTTTCTTTGTTCACGCCCTGCATCCTCTCCTTGGTTTCTGTTTCTTCCAAATCGATTTTCTTGGATCCTTCCTGGTGTCCTTGTCGTTCTTTCTTCCCTGTCCCAATCCCTCTGATTCCTGGGACCTCCTCTTTTCATTCCTCCTGGTCTGTTTTTTACCGGGTTCCAATTTCTTGACCTCTGCACCCCATTTTCCTGATAATGACGCCTCAGGGATTCTTGGCGTCTCTGCTCTAAAAAACGCATTGGGGATTCATTCCTTTTTTCTCTTCTATAAGGATATTGATGATTAGGTGTTCTCATATTCTCATATGCATATCTCGGAGTTCTCCCCCCTCCATCATCCCTTCTCAGATGGTCATACTGATTGTATGTGGGAACATTATAGGAATTTTCATATCCTCTCCTATTTTCCTGCTGATAGTATCTATCTTCACGTCTTCCATTTTCATAGTACATATTCCCATTTTGATTATTTTGATTTCTCCACAGAGGGGTCCGTGATCTTCCCCCATTAGGCATCTGATGGAATGGTCTGGGTGCATTATAGGTATTTTAATTGTGTCCATTGTTTTTCCAAAAGGGTTTCCATCCATTATTGTTCCCATTTTTTCTGGGCTTATGATTCGGTGTATTCATCACTTGATCAGTCCCCGTAGTGTTACCAGTCTGGTTGTTCTCTCTCTCCCTAGTGACGTTTTGTTTTGTATCCTGTTCAGGTGAACTCCTATTTGAAGCAATCCCTGATTCCTCCGATTTACTTTGCCACTTAAATACCAGGTCATCCTCATAATCTTTCATATGCCTCTGGTATTTTCTTTTTTTCCTAGCAGTGGTCTCTTTATCCTTTTGTTCCATATCTCGCTGTAGTTGTTTAGATGGGGCGATTAATTCAGGTAACTCTTTACTGCTTTCCAAGTTAGTTTTAAGTTCTGATATAGTACGATCCAGGGCTCTAATATTCCGCTGTTTTCTCTTAATCAACAGCACCAGTAGTTCAAGGCCTTTATCGTTAAAGAATTGAAACCACTCATCCATGGATTCTTTGTCCACCATACCATCATTGATGGGTACATCCCATCTCAATCTCCTTGGTATTAGTCTGTCCTTAATATATTTCTCATGGGTCGCAATATCCCACCAAGCATTGATTTTTTTCTCCATAAGGTGGCCCATTTTTCTAAAACAATTTTCCATATCTCCTAATGGGTTCTCTTCTGATTTTTCAAAAATGTTCTCAATATCTACTGACCTATTTTCTAGAAATCCAAATACCTCCATGGTTGCCGCACAAGTAAATAAGATCTAATGCAGATATGAATAATGGGGGGAACTAATGCGCAAAACCACACTAACTAGAGCAATAGGTCCTAATAAACTAAATAAAATAATAAAAAACTAAGCAGCAGCCACGACAATATAGTGCTCACACACTGACAGGGGAAACGGAGCACCTTTGTTTTGCATGTATGCGCACCGTAGGACCTATTGAGGAGTCAAGCACTTTATTGAAGCACATATGCACTTTGGAATTATTGTTGACCGAAGCACCTGGTTGTGATCTATTTTGGACACTTGATTATATCATATTTCATGCACATATTCTGGAGTGTGGATTGTGCACAGAGACTCACAATATATTTATTTATTAATTATTAACTATATGCATGTTTTGGTACTTGCATTTTATATTTAGTGCACTTTAATTACTTATTTTGGTAGTGGTTCACTGCTTGTCACTTAATTAATATTTTTCTCATCATTAGTTGTTATTCTATTTTGTCTTTATTTCATAATATTTATACTTTTGCACTAAGAAGTTGGTGGCATCCTTTATACCACCAATTGGTTCACGTTTATAAAAATTATCACTCACTCACTCGTTGATCGATGGTGGGTGATATTGACTGGGAGTAAAACATTCTATCTGGCTCATTTGGTTTAGTCAGATATAGATTTGAATTGCGCTTAGAGTACAAATTTATTATGCCGCGTGCACACGATCGGTCAAACCGATGAGATTGGTCCGATGGACCGTTTTCATCAGACCAAACCAATCGGTTATTTATCCATCGGTTAAAAAAATGCAATCTTGTTTTAAATTTAACGATCTTTTGTAGGCACGTCCATCGGTTAAAAATTCACACATGCTCAGAATCAAGTCGACGCATGCTTGGAAGCATTGAACTTTTTTTTCAGCACGTCGTCGTGTTTTACGTCACACGTTCTGACACGATCGGTTTTTTAACTGATGGTGTGTATGCACGACTGACCATCAGTCAGCTTCATCAGTTAACCGATGGAAAAATCCATCAGACCGTTTTCATCGGATGGACCGATCGTGTGTACGCGGCATTACATTTATTATTCATTATTTAATTTTATCTTTTGATCATTCATCAAGTGCCATTACCCCCTCATTATACATATTTCTGCCAGTGTGTGAGCACTATATTGTCATGGCTCCTGCTTAGTTTTTTTATTAATTTTATTATTTTACTTAGTTTATTAGGACCTATTGCTCTAGTTAGTGTGGTTTTGCGCATTAGTTCCCCCCATTATTCAAATTTCCTATATTACCTATTTTCTTTTTAACCCCCTTAGTACTGTATTAATAATGATTGTATCCCATTTGATAGACTCACCCGGGACAGAGGCTTTTTGAGGGCACTAAATGCTAAGGGTCCCCCAAAGAGTAGTGTTCCTTTAAATGCCAGGGCCCATGGACAGTAGGCTAGCATTCAGTCCCCTCCAAAAGCTTCTATCCTGGGTGAGTCTATCACATCCCACCCTTGTCTATGAGATACAGTATAACCACGGTTATCACAACTTTTAATGTCCAAGTACAAACGTATGATATCTGGCTATGCAACCTGTATAATGTCTTTTATTCGAAAATATCTATTAAAAAAGATTGAACAAGAAAAATAGGTACATTACTGTATATTTATTTTTCTGTATTACTAATAAAGTACCTGGTTTTCCTGCCAGTTTGCATATCTTAGGTGTATTTCCATTTTGGGCGTCCTCATCTACAATTTTTGCTCTAATGTGTGCTTATCACCTCGCCCATCCTCCTAACCTCCTGTTTGAGCTTACATTGAGTTGCTCTGGAAATTGGTATAAACATGTGGGCGGTTATGTAATTGCAATTTAAAGACTTTAAACAATATACTTGATTTGCAATTTTTGCTATCTACAATTTCGGAAATGGTTACAGATAGTTATTAGGTCACAATGATCTGTTTGGGAAGGTGAATTTTTACAGCTGCTTTAAGGCCATAGTTTTTGTACATTTCTAATTTCTCTTTCTACTTATGCAGAAATAAAGATATCCAAGTCTCAGAGAAAGTAATCACCATATGGCTTCAGCAGCAGATTCAAACTGCCACACTTTACTCACAAATTCCAAGTTTGGTTAAAAACAAGAATGTAGCAAAAACAACATGTTTTAGTCACATTGAATTATTTGTGCTTCTGCAAATGGTTTAAAGTGAACTTGTCATTAAAATAAAAACACATAAATGTGCCACAAATTCCTAATAACAGACACCTCCATATACTTATACATACCTCTGTAACTTGGCAAAACATCTGCTTCTCTAAGCTGAAATTGAATGCATGCCACCCCATCTCCCCATATCTACAATGCAACGGATTGTCTGTTATTGGAGCCAACACAGAGGTTGTATTGAGAGTTAGAAAGTGCACTGCAACTCCCAGCATGACATGGAGGTTGGTGGAAAGAACCCCTAAGTGCAATGGGGCACAGACTCCAAGATTTTAGGGGAAGATTTCCTAGCAATGGAATAAACATTTTAACAGTACAAGCATCAAGGGAATTAAGTATTTCTGCAGCTAACAGGTTTAATCATAATTTGATATTGGGTTGATTTAAAGAGAACCTGACCTGGGGGAGCTATGCCCAGAAAAAAAGACAATCCGTAGGCAAAATACTAGTTGCTAGTATTCCCTATAAACCAGGAGTGCTCAACCCACGACCTGTGATGCCCTGTGATGTGGCCTGCGACTTAAAACCAGGGAAGTGCATGCCCATGCTCTGGAATGGCTGGTCAGCAGGCTCAGATCACAATCAATGGTTTGCCAACCCACCATCGGAGAGCTTCAGAATGCATCAAGCCGGTGCCAGCAGCGGAGGAAGCAGGCAGCCGCAGAGGGAGCAGGAGCTGCTTAAGCCCAGGCTTTCTCTGTAGTGCCGCTTCTGCCCCAGGCAGAGTGATACCAAGTGCACTTTGCCTGAGACCTTTCTAGCAGCCAGAGAGAGATGCCAGCAGAAGTTTTTAAAGAGGAAATGAAGGTCAGTGTATTAAACAACACATATATTGCACTTTTGCAATGGGCATATTAGTACCTTAAAAACGACTATTAGGCTGCTTGCACGCTGCACCCGCGGCTTTCCTGTAAGTTAGCTACACTGATCCTTGACTTCTATTATATCTTGCAGATTTGCTTCAATTTCAAAAAGAGCACCACACCCACAAGATGCAATAGAAGTCTGTGGCAAAGCACAGCTAACTGCTCTACGCTGCATTTGTGGTGCAGGTAAACCGTAGTGCATCAGTGTGAAAGCAGCCTTGTAGGGGCTCAGGGCAGTAAGGGCTCCTTTACCTTTTTTTTTTTGGTAAAATGCCATAGTTGAGACTTGTTACCACCCCCCTAACCACCGATGTAGTGTTAGGGGTTGCGATGGCGACTCCGCTCCATGTACCAGGGGGCCCTTGCGACCTCCCTGTCACATTCTGTTTTATACTTTGACAGGATGGGTGGCGGGGGCCACATATACAGGGACCAATCCTCTTCACTTTCCCCCTGCAACCATTAAAATAGACACAGAGTCTTTGTAAACAGTACCCAAATTCAGTGTTCATGCTAGTGTCATCCACTCTTTCTTTTTGCGATTGTGACTAAACAGTGGGTAATCACCCAGTAGAAATTTAGCACACAGAAAATGATAATCCTGATTGTTGTTTCTAATCTTCATTATGCTTTTAAAAAAAAAAAATCTAAATTCTGAACCATTTACTTTCATTGTGGCCCACAACTGGTTACCAAATCACTTAAGTGGCCCTCACTGTTCAAACGGTTGAGAACCCTTGCTAAATAAAACCCCTCTGAAACTTTTCCAGTTACCAACTTGCAATGACTTGTCATGGTGTGACTCTGTGTGGAGGCAGCTGTAGAGGGGGCAGGGTGATGACTTGTGATATGATGACTGGTGGTGTAATGATCTTGATAGCAAGAGAGATAAAGGAAACACAGGTCCCCAGAATGAATGAAGCATAAGCAGGAGGATCCTTGCACTGCAGCTCCTCAGATGCATCTTTCTCCCCCAACATTCAGTATGGTAGTAACATCACTAAATCTTGCTTCAGATCTTGTGACACTAGCAGTCAGAGGCAGTAGTGCCTCTTACACTGTAGATTTACAGCTTATAGGATAAAGAACAGGAGTGCCAAGGAACCCATGGCAAGAAGTACAACACGTTTTTTTTCTTCCTGTAGTCGGGGCTTTAACGATGGCGCCATTATTATTAAATATTATTATACAGGATTTATATAGCGCCAACAGTTTACAAAGCACTTTACAATATAAAAGGAAGACAATCTAGTTAAAATACAATACAAGAGAATTAAGAGGGCCCTGCTCAGAAGAGCTTACAATCTAATAGAGTGGGGCCATTACCTTCTATAGTTGGGTACCAAGACATCTCTTCTCAAATTCTGACCACTATTTAATGCCAGCTACAAAGTATACTGATATTTTCCAATGTCAGTGTCTTCCTACAAATATTAGACTGTGAACACTTTCAGGAATATTGAGGGTCCACTAACACTGGCAGTTTTAACGGAGCCCTGAAAAAGGTTAAGCCCCTTGGTCCAGTTTGTGTGTGTGTTGTCAGTTCCCCTGAGCTGGTCCTAGGAACAGTTAGGCCCCGTACACACGACCGAACATGTCTGCTGAAACTGGTCCGCAGACCAGTTTCAGCGGACATGTTCGGTCGTCTGTACGTCCGACCGGACAATTTTCCGGCTGATTGGACAGGTTTCCAGCGGACAAATGTTTCTTAGCATGCTAAGAAACATGTCCGCTGGAAGCCTGTCCGTCGAACATGTTCGGTCGTCTGTACAGACTCACCGTACATGTCCGCTCGGCCGAAAGCCCTCGCATGCATCAAAGTGATTCGACGCATCCGTGGAAGCATTGACCTTCCAGGGCCGCGCACGTTGCGGCGACGGCGCGGCCACGTCACAGCGTATCGTGTCTGCGCGGATTTCTGTCTGATGGTGTGTACAACCATCAGACAGAAATCTCCGAGCGGACATGTCCGCTGAAAACGGTCCGGCGGACCGTTTTCAGCAGACAGTCCATCCGTGTGTGCGAGGCCTTAAGTGTACGGTGCCCAGGACCACTTTGAAGAGGTAGTCCTGAGCATGGTTCACTTGTGGTCTGGTATGGTTCACTTCAGTATGTGTGCAAACTGTGCCTGAGCACACAGCTCTCCATCGATCACTGTGGCCTGTTTGGCAGAGGTGTGCGCTCGGGAACACTTGATTATAGCCCAGTGTAAGTTCAGACCAGTGGGGGAGGAGGGACAGTCAAACTCAGACACGGTTCACATCGACCATGCCCATTGTGTGTGCACCCTTAAGTCTATACAGTGTTGACATTTGTCTCTGAACTGAAAAGCATGTGCTCTCTTAAAACACTACTTCAACGTTGATGTACTGTTTTGTGCAAAAGCAGATGCACGCCCCAACTTTATCTTGTCTGTGCACATGACAATATCTTTATAATGACAGATCACACCAAGCAGGCTAAAGCTGTTCCAGTGATTAATCATGTGCAGAAGCGTGGTGAAGCCAAGTCACAGTCTGTGGTTGAACGTGATGTTGTCCATCAAGATGGGAAACCCTATTGATTTCACAATGTTGCTTACAGGGTCAAACCAATGTTGTTTTGCGCTACGTGTTCTTGTTTGATTAAATAGTGCAGACATATCCGTGAGATCAAATAATATGCCATTATCGCAAATTAACAACTTCAGATCTACTCTTTCAGCACTGCCAAGTTTTTCTTGGAAATGGTCAATTATAATATGTTCTAAATGGGTTTTTGGCAGGAATGATAGTATATAAAACTGCGTTCTTAACGTTGTTTTTGACTGTGGTTCTTATTTTTATTATCTTGTATGGTTTGCTGAGATTTAAGCTGTTATCTGAGTGCAGATATAGAAAACTGCCTCTGTAAAATGAAATCTGACCACTAGTCCCCATCTAATACAATTATGGATGAAATAAAAATGCATGATATGCTTTACCTGCCACAATATTTTGCAATTCTGCCCAAACAGTCCTGAGATTTACACAGCCCTATCACACAGCACAGCCCTGTTTTTCAAATTTCGACGCGGGAACGACGGCCATACTTAACATTGGCTACGCCACCTAGGGGGCAGCTTTATCTTTACGTGGCATATCTCTTACGGAAACGGCGTATCTTTACTGCGACGGGCAAACGTACGTTCGTGAATCGGCATATCTAGTCATATACATATTCTACGCCGAAAACAACGGAAGCGCCACCTAGCGGACAGCCGAAAAATTGCACCCTAAGATACGACGGCGAAGGCCGTCGTATCTTAGCTAGGTTTAAGTGTATCTCAGTTTGAGCATACACTTAAACTTACGACGGGCTTAGATTCCGAGTTACGTCGGCGTAACTCTTTATGAATCCGGCCCATTGTGTTGTCTTTTTCAAAAATGTTGGTCTTTTTTTGTTTATATTACAAACAATAAAAAATGCAGAGGGGATCAAATACCACCAAAAGAAAGCTCTATTTGTCGGGGAAAAGGACATACATTTCATTTGGGTACAGTGTCGCACGACTGCCCAATTGTCAGTTAGTGGTTAAACAATACAAGATAATTATTGGATATGAATATACTTCAAGTAGGCATTTAAAATGCTTGAGTTTCCAGTGCTTTGACTTGCGGTTTTTAAGTTGGTGGCAGGGTCTCTTTAAAAATGATATTGCAAGTATTCTACGTGGCCGTTTCATCTAGGAGAAGCGCTGAGCTCTTTAACAAAACTTTTTAAATGTGACACAGGTGAGTCTGCTGGCCTCTACTGTTGAATAAAACAAAAGAGGTCAGGCTAGAAAAATTCAGTATGTCCCTCGATCACATTCTCCTCATCAGTCTTCCACGAAGTGCCACCCACGTAGGACCGGGGCACAGCGTCCATCAGCTTCTTCGCTCCACACATTTCTTTGTGTCTGTAAAAGAAAGCTCTTTCTTGAAAGTGTTACTTTCTTGAGCTATTTCTGTTTTGCTGTCCTAAGCAATGAGCTTCTTTTCTGCATACATAAAATAGTGAGGGGGTCATGGAAAAATGTGTATTGCCAAAGGCAGTTCAGTACTAGACATTGTTATCTCTGAAACCTATATATTTTTCAACCACGTTTAGGAGTTGCCTACATTACCTCAAACCAAATGTCATTCTAATTAAGGCAAATCAGTCACAAAAACAGGGTCATACTCCTGTGATGTTTTATTAGAAACGTATCTTTGGATGCTGTATAATGTTTAATTCTAGAATACTTTGGTGAGATATGGTTACAAAAATGGAGATTTCAGAAAAAAAAAATGCAAGCATTACATTTCGTTTATAGGTTTACTAAAAAATACATACCGTATTTATTGGGGTATAGCGCGCACCCCTAAATTTGCCCAGAAATTCCTGTGAAAAAAAGATTTTTGTACTTACAGTTTGGTGTCTTGCACGGCGTCCATCGGCGGCCTCGTCGGGTCCGGCATCCGTCTACGGCTTCGGGTGTCCTCTTCATCGGGTCCGGCGTCCTTCTGCGGCGTCCTCGCGTCCTCCCCGCTCGTTTCCCGTGCCGAGTTTGAATACTGTGCCGGCATATACCGAGCGCAGTACACTCGCATATAGTCGGCAATGCTCGGCTACTCTCGCGCTGATGTCCTGGACATACAGGACATGAGCGCGAGTGTAGCCGAGACTGCCCGACTATACACGAGTGTACTGCGCTCGGTATATGCCGGCGCAGTATTTAAACTTGGCGCGGGTATAGGCGTATATCGCGCACCCACGATTTTGCCCTGATTTTCAGGGCAAAATAGTGCGCGGTATGCACCGATAAATACGGTAACTTTTTTCCCAAACCGTAATCTTTCTTTATATTAAAATCCCATTGTTTAGCTCCAACTATTTATTTAGCTCTTTTCTATTTGTGAGTTCACATCAGTCCCTGTCCTCAAGGAGCTTACAATCTAAGGTCTCTGTTTCACATGCATACATATATACAGTTGTTCTCATAAGTTTACATAGTCTGACAGAATTTATAAATTCTTGGCCATTTTTCAGAGAATATAAATGATAACACAAAAACATTTCTTTCACTCACAGTTAGTGTTTGGCTGAAGCCATTTATTATCACTCAACTGTGTTTACTTTTTTTTGTAAATCATAATGGCAACAGAAACTACCCAAATGACCCTGATCAAAAGTTTACATACCCTGGTGATTTTGGCCTGATGATATGCACACAAGTTGACACATAGGGGTTTGAATGGCTACTAAAGGTAACTATCCTCACTGTGATATGTTTGTAATAGGTGTGTGTGTATAAAAGGTCAATGAGTTTCTGGACTCCTGACAGACCCTTGCATCTTTCTTCCAGTGCTGCACTGACGTTTCTAGATTCTAAATCATGGGAAAAGCAAAATATTTATCAAAGGATCTGCGAGACAAGGTAGTTAAATTGTATAAAACAGGAACGGGATATAAAAAGATTGAGAATGCCAATCAGAAGTGGTCAAACTCCAATCAAGAAGTGGAAAATGAGGGTGTTCTGTTGAAACCAAACCACAGTCAGGTAGACCAACTACAATGTAGCCATAACTGCCAGGAAAATAGTTTGGGGTGCAAAGAAAAACCCACAAATATCTTCAGGTGAAATACAGAACTCTCTGAAAACATGTGGCGTGGCTGTTTCAAGATGCACAATAAGGAGGCACTTGAAGAAAGATGGGCTGCATGGTCGAGTCACCAGAAGAAAGCCATTACTTCTCAAATGCCATAAAGTATCCCGCTTACAATACACCAAACAGCACAGAGACAAGCCTCAAACCTTCTGGCACAAAGTAATTTGGAGTGATGAGACCAAAATTTTGCTTTTTGCCCCGCCGCCGGGTGTACCAAGATGGCCGACCGCTCCGGAGCTAGGCTGAAGCCGCGGCCTTTCCTAAGGCCGAGGCAGCGCTCCGCGGATCACGTTGTGTGCCGATCCGAACAGGTCGACCCGTTCGGATAACGGATCAGTCACGATGCGTTGCACCCCTAGTGTACCCCCCAGGCAGTGTCAGATTGCCCACCATACTATCACAGTCTCATTATAAGTCGCTGATCATCACCATTACTAATATATATATATATATATATATATATATATATATGAAAATGCCAGTATCTATACCAGACGCTATAACTTTCACCACGCAACCTTAATAATATACACTTATTGGATTTTTTTTTTACCAAAAACATAGCAGAATACATTTTGGCCTAAATTCCTTTTATTTATTTTTTTGTTGGATATGTTTGTGTCAATAACTTAATGCTAGTATGTTTGTATGAGAGAGAACTCCCATCAGATGTGTGCCAGAGATATTGGGAAACCATCATCTCAGTTTAACTAGTTTAGTACGAGTGGGTAAAAAGTTTAAATGAGGTTTCCTGTAGACCAGTACTGGTGGAGCATTTGTATGCTAATACACAGGCATGCATCCACTGTTAATCAATGAATGTAGTATTTAAGGCTTTTTCCCAAAATGATTTGGGTTTATCCAACCCTGTTGCATTGGAGGATTGCAGCCAAGAGTATACTAAGAGTGTGGATTTTTCTGTATTGAAAGCCTCTAAAGAGAATAATTCCAATGGAGTCAGACACCTTTTAAAAATAGGAAGTTTTGTTGTGTTGGAAATATAGCTATGCATTTGTCGGTATGCCCAGCTCTTCATTGTTGGGTTACCTTGCTCTCCACTGTCCCCTAATAACTTCCTGAGAAAACAGAGTCCAAAAAGTCAGGCTACACATGCTCAGTTTGGTGTATTGCTAGAGAGGTGTTTTTTTTCCCCTAGGAAGGTGCATTTGATCAGCACAGGGCCAATCATCACTGTCCAGACAGAGGGTCAGGGGTCTTGTAGGCTCATAGGAAAACTCCTCCTACAAGCTTTAACCAGTGCTCAGCTGGACACTGAAAAGTCACAAGACTGCTATATGCTGATGAGAAAGGATATTTAGCAGTTTATATTTAGTATAATGATTCATCCATGTTCTGCGTACTGTGGGAGACCAGATATAGTGAATGCAGGGTCCTAGGTTTAGTAATACTTTAAATACTTTAAAGCCTGACCATTTATTGTTCTGAGAATAAGTGGTAATTTATTTATTGCTGTGACTCCACTGGGGAGATTTTCCCATGCTTCCTGTCCGTATTATGCCAGTACAAAAAATAGAGGGAAACATATAGTCACCAATGGCAGCCCACATATTCCTTTTTAAGTGTCGGATATTCAGCACTGACAGGAGAGTACAGCTAATGTCACATACACATGATCGGAAATGCCATCAATAAAACCATGGATTTTTTTCCGACTGAATTTTGGTCCTAAACTTGTGTTGCATACATGTGGTCACACAAAATTCCGACCATCAAGAAGGCAGTGGTGTACAACATTATGACGAGCTGAGAAAAAATGAAGTTCAATACTTCCGAGCATGCGTTGACTTGATTCCGAGCATGCATGTTTTTTTTTGCGCGTCGGAATTGCATACAGATGATCGGAATTTCCGACAAGAACTTTTCCTGACGGAAAATTTGAGTACCGTGTGTAGGCCGATGGCTCACATCAAACATTTCTTGTCAGAAATTTTGATTGTGTGTACACGGCATAAGAGTAAGAATTAATGAAGAGTACAAACAAATGGCAGCCACTCCAACCTTTAACTGGCCTTTGCTGCTAGGAGCCCATGGAAGGGCAATGCACGTCAAAAGGGAAGTAATATCACACAACCTATCGGTAAGCTATGAATTACTAGCACAGCCAGGAAGTTATCCCCTGAAATGTGTTCAAGATTGGGAACAGGAATTGGGGAAGACATTAAGCCTGGAGCAGCGACAATGTATGTATAGGCGTCCGCATGAAACATCAATTTGTGCGAAAATACAAGAAACACATTTTAAGATTTTTGCGAGATGGTATAGGACGCCAGAAAGACTAAATAATATCTTCCCGGGCGTCTCGGACCGGTGCTGGTGATGTCAGGGAAGTAAAGGCACGTTGTTGCATATCTTTTGGGACTGTCCCAGGCTAAGAAGTTTTTGGTTGGAGATCAAACGAGTTCTCCAGATTTGCACAGAACAAGTGATACCGGAAGACCCAGAATTTTGTAAATCAAATACCAGAGAAAGATTATAGGGGATCAAGTATTTGTCATCTTTTAGATGCTGCAAAGGCTTGTATATCGATGATGTGGAAATCACCACTCCCACCAACAAGTGAGATGTGGATTTGCAAAGTAAAAAAGATTAGTAGACTAGAAGATCTAGTCCTTTCAGCGCAACATCAACAGGAAAGATATTTAAAGACGTGGTCCTCTTGGAGGGCCTTCCTGGCTCTTAGGGGAGAGGTTTAATGAGGGTAATGCTGGCCTTACCAGAGAATGAGGAGGTATTGGGAAGTTTGATTGTGTGGGAGATTACAGAGATGGGATATGGTAGAGAATTTTTTTATTTATATTTTATCTTCCCCTTATTACCAGGAGGGAAGGTTATATATACATGGTTCTTGTTATGGTTAATGGGGAAGGTATAGCTGTATGTGAGATTGTTTTCTTTTCATTTGTATTGTTTTGTTCTAAAATAAATAAAAATATAAAAAATTAAAAAATTCACAGCTCATTTACCAGCCAGCCTGCAACAAACCGGTTTTAGATTTTCTAAAACCATTAGACTATCTAATTATTTCTCATTCTAAAAAATATTGTCACCAATGACAGCCCACATATCCGATTGGTCCGTTACCGCAGGCCACGCCGCGTCACTTCCGGTGCGACGATCTCTGTTTGCAGTCCACGCTGAGACGCACGCCGGTCTGTACGGCTCTCTGCACGGCTTGCTGTTCTCCCCTATGATCGTTTCCAGCGCCATACTGCTCCACCAACAGCTTCCCCATCTTGTGCAGACCGCTCATAGGACTAGGACATATCGGACACCTGTGACCACGGACCATATTCACCTGTTATGCCTTTAACCTCATACCAATTGTGAGTAGCCATTTGGCTGTGTAATTTGTCCACTTACCAGGCAGCCTGCAATAAACCAAAATTACATGTCTAACAGTTCACGTTAAAAACTAAGAAGTTTTGTTTATATACGCATAAGCTGCAGTAGCCACGTCACAGCACCCCAGTGTACTGCAGTCCTAACTCTATCATTTTCAGCATCTCCTGAGTTGCAGCACATATATAGTAATAGATAGATTAAGAACAGATATGCCTGGAGGGAGCCCATCCCTCCTTAAAGGTACACGGATGCACTGGACACCCAGCAATAGCACAATGGCAGCAAAAGTATCCAGTGCGTCCCCTTACCAAATCACCAACAGTACAAACAAATAGCAACTACCCCAACCTACAACTGGCCTTTGCAGCAAGGAACACATAGAAGTGGGCCGCATGTCAAAAAACAACAAACTAAAATTCCAAGCTCACTTACAAGCCAGCCTGCAATAAAAACCAAATTACCCTGTCCAACAGTTCACATTAAAACCAGGGGTTTTCTTTGCACACATTTGCAAATACATGTGTAAGCTGCAGCAGCCACATGGTGGCCCCCCAGTGTACTCTATTATTGTGAAAGTCTCCTGAGTTGGAGCAGATAAAAAATAATATATTAAGGGCAGGTATGCCTGGAGGGTGCCCATCCTTCCTTAAAGGTACAGGGACTCTGGACGCCAAGCAATAGCTCAATGGTATTAAAGCTATTCAGTGCGTCCCCTCACATGGTCAATTTGGTTTGTTGCAGGCTGACTGGTAAGTGAGCTGGGAATTTTTGTCTGTTGTTTTTTAACGAATCCTGGGGCAGCCAGAGCTAGGGCACACTTCATTAGTGGTAATACATTTTTTACTGTGCAACTAAAGAAAATACGTTTTTAGTCAGAGTTCAGATTTAAAGCATTGCAGCCAAGAACTTTTATAGGAAGATTTACCAAGACAGCTTTGTGGTAATTTTCCTTTAAAAAGCTCACAAGCAGTTTTGCTAATTTATTTTATTTGCTGTAACATCACAAAGGTAAAAGGGACCTTTGATATTACAGAATCATACAGCAGTACCTCTGGTAACATTCTGTACCTCATTCAATGCAAAAAATGTAATCAAGACTCTTGTGTTGTAAAGAAGAAAAGTATCATGGCCAGTACTCAACTGTTTTTGTTTCAAGTACGCTAATACAGCTACCGTGACCTCAAGCAGTTTCGCTCAAACCCCCTGTTAGAGCCGACTGTCCCTCACTTCACTGTTGTTTTCTTCGCTGTTCGTGGTGCTGAATAGTGACAACACATATTCACTGGCTTTCACATGTCTAGGTGCATAGGGATGGTGGGGGCCTTTTATTGTAGGATTGTCTTAGTCAGTCTTAGTTGGCCCACATCAACCGATATAGTCCTTAGTTTAATCTCCAGTATGGCAAAGGAAGAGAATGATTGGTAACTATAAGGTAGCAGAGGCTAAGACAGTTCTGTGATCGGGAATTTGTTAAATGAGTCCCAGTGTTCTGCCTCCCTATAACTGGGGCAGCTCTCTCGATTTAAAAAAAAGTTTATAAACTGCACTAAAAATCATCTATCCCTTAAAAAATCATAAACAGCGAGCAGCATTTATTTTGTGTAACACAATCACAAACAGTGAATACAAGAAAAATAAGTATTGCGCTATATAATAAATGTAAAGTCCATAAGACCCCTTTTCACACTGGATCGGTTTCCAGACGCTATTGCGCTAAAAGTAGCGCCTGCAAACTGACCCTTAACAGCTGCTGCTGTTTCTCCAGTGTGAAAGCCTGACGGCTTTCACACTGGAGCTGTGCGCAAGCAGGATGGGGAAAAAAAGTCCTGCTAGCTGCATCTTTGGAGCGGTGAAGGAGCGGTGTGTATACCACGCCTTCACTGCTCCCGCCCATTGAAATCAACAGGACAGCGCAGCTATACCACCGGCAATGCACCTCTGCAGAGGCGAATTACGGGCGGTTTTAACTTTCTCGCCCGCTAGCGGGGGTAAAACCGACCTGCTATCGCCTAAATAGCGCAGCAAAATTAGCAGTAAAGCGCCGTTAAAAATAGCAGCGCTTTACTGCCACTGCACCTCCCACCCCAGTATGAAAGGGGCCTAGGTGAATCCACATGGGTTATATTCATCTTTGTAAAGTTGTCCACAAGCAATGTGTTAATGAATCAATCTCCTAAATAGCGGTGTCCATCATCCATCACCAAATGTGAATCCACCACCAGCTGTAGAAACTGCTTCCCAGCTCCTGTAGACCCCTTATTATAGGGCAGGCATGTCCAAAGTCCGGCCCGGGGGCCAATTGCGGCCCCCGTTCCAGTTTAATGTGGCCCCCCTGGTTATTTGGATATATACTGTATTTATCGGTGCTGCCTCGGATGGGACAGGAAGGGGCGGGGAATGAGTGCTGTCAAATTATATACAGGAGAATCTCCTGTTTACTCTGCGGCATCTGTAATAGGAAGTCTTGTCTCCTGGGCTGCCATTGGACAACTCCTCTGTCTATCATAGGAGGCGGGACATTGTATTAAAGAGGCTGCTGTGTAAACAGGAGATTCTTCTGTATGTAATCTGTTGGCGCTCGTCCCGCCTCCCCTCCGAGGCTGCAGATGGGCATCGATCAGGCTGCATTCATGGCAATGGAGAGGCTGCATTTATGGCAATGGCAAGGCTGCATTTATGGCAATGGCAAGGCTGGATTCATGGGAATGGCAAGGCTGGATTCATGGCAATGACAAGGCTGCATTGATTGTCAATGACCCTTATTTTGCTTCACAGTTTTTTATTAAAAACATTTTCCTGAAACTTCCCTCCTAACGTTAAGGTGCGTGTTATACGCCAATAAATACGGTATATCCAAATATTACGCCTGAGCTCATCTCTTCACCACACACAGCCACAAAGGCAAGATAATTCTTGTTGGGCAGTGTATTAGTGCTCGGGCGAACACACTTAGACTGAATTTTAATTGTTCAAAGAATGTCAGCAAAATGTTTGGCCCTTACGCATGTTCACTTCATCAAATCTGGCCCTCTTTGAAAAAAGTTTGGCCACCCCTGTTATAGGGGGTCGGTGTACGCCTGTGGCTTAAAACCCAGCCGTGACCCTTTTCCTCATTCCAGGGTTTCTCCACCCTTTCGATATCACTCAGTAGGTTTAACCACTTGCCGACCAGCCGCCGCAGCTTTACTGGGCGAAACCAACATTGCCTTACCTCGCTTTGCCTTTTGGCCACTGGAGGTGCGCGCACGCCTGCAGCATGTATCCGGAGCTGATGCGAGAGCCCGGCCCAGTTGACAGCGCTATATAAGTACCTGAAATAATTACAAATTCCTCCACCATATCTGTATGATCTCTATGCACTGTATTTCAGGCACCAATACCAAGCTACCTATGTTAACCCCCTCAATACCACCATGTTTCTTTGTTTCCCCCATAAATTGTGGTGAGAATGATTTCAGCACAGGGTGCTGTACTGTCCTGTCATCTTTATTTTAGCTGAAAATAAAGGTAAACAAATATATACATAATATAAATAATATGTTGGTCTTTCATTCCTTTATATAGGAAAAAATTAATAACCCAATGTTTACCAAAAGAAATCTATGTCTGTCTAAAAAAAAAAGTAAAATATACCATTTATTTGAGTACAGTCTTGCATTACAGAGTAATTGTCAGTCAAAGTATAACGGCACTGGAAACTTAAAAATAGCCTGGCAGCCAAGGGTGACTAATTATAATTATAGTTATTAATTGCATGCATAATGTATAATCACATTTACTTTGTCTGATATCCTCCCACGCCTATCTCTTCATTTATATGTAAAGCAAGCTTGTGATATTTTCACCATCGCTTCCTAAACTAGCCATGTGAAATAATGCAGGATTTGCTCTACACAGATTATCTAACAAGGGGTTGGCTAAGGCAGAGCTGGAAACAAGCCCGAGGGCATCAAGGGGATTCCTGTCGCAGTGCAAATGTCAGGACTGCAGCCTTGTCCATGTGCAGGGGGGGCCAGATAATTGTCTGCAGTCTCCTAAGGATGTTTTTAAGTATGCATTTTTAATATCGTCACTATTACTTTAACAAGGGAAAAAAAAATGGGTCAGGTCTTGTTATCTATGCAGTGCGTGGGTAGGAATCCTTTGACGAGCTTTCTGGGGAAGCCTCTGACTTGGGAATTGCAGCTGAGATTGCAGGAGAACACAGAGAGATCTATGTCAGTGGCAATGTATATTACAAATAAACCCTTTCACACCCACAGGAAAGGGAGGCAAGAAAGGTGGTTGAGATCCACCATTTAACCAATATCATTGCAAACTTTTAAGGCTAAGAAACCTACGCATTGCCTACACACTGGAGACAACGTGTTCTATTTAATATACTGCATAGTATCAGAAATCATGGCCCAGAAACAGGAATTAATGAATCCTGCCGAGTTCCATGTTTTGCACTTCTGTAGCAGATTTTCAGTCTAGGTTAACCCCATCACTGCCTGGAAGAATACAACAACCGGGTGTAGCACATATTAAAATACAATATCTGTAAATGTTAAGGGTAGTTGTTTACCATCACTTAATGACCTATTGCCATTTTTTGAAATAAAATACTTTTCACCTTTTTTTTTTTTATTCTGCACAACACTGCTCATCTCCTGTATCTGCTTTGCAGCTACTTCTTAAATACATTTATGTACTTCAGAAAAAGCTGTATTGTATTCCGGGGGTGGGTTTTTTACTAATGACAGACATGGACGATGCCTGCATTTTCTGTGTTGAAATGGCCACTTCAGAAAACCTCAGTCAGGGTGAAAATGCAGAAGCACAATTAGAAGAAGGGAACCGAGTGTTGTCACCCTATAACGGGAAGTTTCGGAAAAGTATCTTCATGGCAGAATCGGCAATTATTATTTTAATTAAAATCAAAGATGTTAAAGTGATTCTAAAGGATAGAATAAAAAACAAACATGTTATACTTACCTGCTCTGTGCAATAGCAGCCCTTTCCTTTTTTTTATGGTTCCTTTGCTGGCTGTCCTGGCTCCTCTCCCCTGCCGAGTGCCCCCAACAGCAAGGCTCTTGTTATGGGGCCACTCGAGCAGGCTCGCTTTCAAGTCACGCTCTGTGTGTCTGTGTCTCTCCTCATTGGCTCACTGAATCGAGACGGGGGTCAGGTAGGTATAAGTGGGGGCAGCGGAGGAGCTGCACCCAGAAGTTTTTTTTACCTTGGTAAAAAAACTTGAGGCTTTAGAACCACTTTAAAATATTAATAACTTTTAAAACAGCATTACAATGTTTAAAAAGGTTGTAAAGCTTTGTGTTATTTCCCCTTAATGCATCCTATGCATTAAGGGGAAAAAACACCTTGGACTCTAAGGCCCTCCAGCCCCCTGTTTTACTTACCTGAGGCACGATCCAGCAATGGTTTCCCCAGCTTGGGCGGCTGTTCATTGGAGATTGATAGCAGCGCAGCCATTGGCTTCCACTGCTGTCAATCAAACCAATGACGTGGGGCTGAGTCATACTCTTGGCGGCTATAGCCCCCACTGTGTCACACAGGAGCGTGCCCGAAAGGTAACCCCCTTGGGATAACGCTTCCCAAAACGGGGGCTAGCTCTTGCTGGGAGGAGCCGAGACAGCCGCCGAGGGACCCCAGAAGACCAGGATTGGGGCCACTCTGTGCAAAACGAACTGCGCAGTGGAGATAATGTTTGTTATTTAAATAAAAAATACCTTTAAACCCCTTTAAGGTTTTGTTATTTAGAGATTAGGAATACATGTACTTTAAAGTGGTTGTAAATGTACTGCAAACTGGGAAACAAAAAAAATTCTCTATAGAGGAAACTAGGACTTTCAGCAAAGCACTGAGAGATGGGCTACAAAGATGTGTTTGGCACGAACACCCAGAAGTACAGTAAGTAATGAAAAAAATGCACCAATATAATCATTTTTTTTTTGCCTGGAGTTGGGTTTAAGCTGCTCATTCATACCCAATAATAAGTAGGCTGTTAGGACCTGGGCTTGAACCTGGGACCTCTGGTGTGTCTGGTAGTGACTCTGCTTGCTGAGCCACCTGGAATGCTGGACAGCTCTTTGGACAGTTCTTCGGATAGTTCCTTGAATGATCTTGTCTTGAATCTTGTTTGCCTTGAACCCTGAACCCTTTGCTCCTCCCATGAACTTCCTATAAAAGCCATGTCCCTGCACTTCCTGGTTGCCAGAATATTGTGCCTTCACCAGCCAATATCTTGCTCCTGTCTCTCTTGCTGCCGACCGACCTTTGCTACCATTCGCTACCGACTTTTGGCTCATCCCCCAACTATGCTTCTGCTGAATCCCAACCTGCAACTATCTGTTACCGACTTTTGGCTCGTTCCCCGACTACGCTTCTGCTTGATCCCTACCTGTTATATCTGCTTCCGGACCCTGGTTTGCTCACCTCCTGGTGAGGGCTATCCTGAGGACCGTGACCTGGCACTAACACACAGCAAAGCCCATCTCCACCATCAGGATCTCTGGTGAATACCGGTACTTAGACCCCACACCTCAGGTGAACCCGTGTCATCAGCCAGGGTGACCTGTGTGAATATCCGCTCTGCTGCTATAGCTACTGGCCTCTGAGCCTGACTCCAGACTGTGACATAGGCACTCAATTAAAGAGTCTACAAGCAACTGACAAGCAGGTAGAGGATGCTACAGATCAATCCTGTAGCAACCCTGTGAAGCATGAAATGCTCCTGTCTTCTATTTTGGTCAAGAATTTCAATGGCAGGGGAAGTAGACTTTCTTCATGCATGGATCTTCCAATTGGGGTACAATTTTCCCACCTACCCCCTGATTATCAGATTCATATCCAAGTTATATCGAAGTGATAGTGTGGAATGCAAACAACTGTACATTGGGGAGGTAATGCAAACTCTCAACACGTGAAAGACTGAAAATGAGAGGACAAGTTCTACAGGTCAAGACTCTACACCTTAAGAAACAGGGGCATGCTTTTTGAGGAGGACAGAGAGGTACACATTTCTGACAGAGAGGACAAGTGGTTTGCAAGAGGCAGGAAGGAGACCATCCCACATAAAAACTGGAACATTCAATATTGAGTAGAGATGGGGCCTTCAAAACCATTTGTCTTCCACTTATAATGCTGTTTTTAACATCTCTGCTCTGACGATTGACAAGTTACACCTTCAACCATGTGAATTGAAGCATTAACACAAATGCAGACTTCTTGGTACCAAGGATGTATTATATAACCAGAAACGAGGGGGTTTACAACTTTCACCATCTGGTTTTTGGACAATCAACATCTGCCTTGATAAATTTCATTGGTGATTGGATTAAGGTGTATGTGCTACCTGTGAGAATATTCAGTAAATGGTTAATGTTCCTGACACTTATCAGAACTAAAGGAGTTGCTTTTCAACTTTACAAAAACAAGTCCAGCTGAATGTGTTTGGCTCATACTAGGTACAGCTGTAGACTTTTGGATATCCTATATAGATTAAAAATTGGCTTTTTGCAGCAACCTGAAGATGTTAGATAATAGCCCCCTAAAGTGTACAGTGGGGATCGAAAGTTTGGGCACCCCATGTAAAAAATTGTATTAATGATTTCTCTCCCCAGGTCCTAGCTAACACCCCTCTATGCCTACAACCCCCCCCCTCCTACATAATGGGTCTTAAGATCTTTTCCCACAACGTCCAGGGTTTTAATTCCCCTAATAAGCGCAAGAAGGCCTTTAGACATTACAAACGGTTGGGCGCGGATATTATCCTTATGCAAGAAACCCACTTTGCAACTAATAACCACCCACAATACTTCGACAAAACATATAATCAACTACACTACACCACATTCTCCAACAAATCACGCGGGGTTGCAATTTTTATTAAGAACACGGTAGTTTTTGAATTACATTCTGTTTTTAAAGATGTAGAGAGCAGATTTATTATCTTAAAGGGTAGCATTAATCGTCGCAATATAACCATTGCCTCTATATACGCCCCCAATGAAGCCCAAACTACTTTCTTTACAAAATTTTTTGACACACTTGAACTCTATACCTCCCCACACATGATTGTGGGTGGGGACTTTAACCTTGCAGCCCATCCAACCCTTGACAGAAACAGAACATCCCCCTCTTCAAAAGCCTTTACGAAATCTATCAACAGGATTTTAAACAAATCCCAGTTGATTGACACATGGAGAGCCCATAACACTGGAATCAGAGGTTACACACATTACTCCTTCCCTCATGACTGCTATGCCAGACTGGATTATGTCTTCTGTACCCCCATTCTTTTGGCTAACTCCTCTAAAGCTTCTATCCACCCCTGCCCATGGTCCGATCACAACATAGCATCCTTTGAGACCTCCCATATAGGACTTGCTCCAACCGCTTTCAACTGGCGACTAAATGACTCCCTACTATCTGACCCGAATACTTACCAACAGATTAGAACTCACTTAGAAAACTACTTTAAAGAAAATATCCCGGGGAATGCCCTCCCATCATCCATCTGGGCTGCCCACAAAGCAGTCCTGAGAGGTCAC
Organism: Rana temporaria; assembly: GCF_905171775.1. Lineage (NCBI taxonomy): Eukaryota > Metazoa > Chordata > Amphibia > Anura > Ranidae > Rana > Rana temporaria. The sequence continues at coordinate 34,354,718 of NC_053499.1, read as the reverse complement.
ATAATTAGTTTAGCAGCAGCGAAACATAGATCTAAACTCGCCGATATAAAATGCCTCACTAGAGAACTAAATGATCTATATAATAAAATTAACTCTTCCCCATCCCAATCTTTGACTGATCTTATTTACTCTAAACGCCAGACCCTCAACACTCTTCTCTCCGAAGACACAGAAAAATCCATTAGATTTTCTAAAGCAAAGTTTTTGCTGCATGGTAACTCTGCATCTGCAATGTTCGCTCGCAAACTTAATCATGATGCTAAACCCCCACATGTCTACAAAGTAAGAAACTCAAATGGGAACATGGTCACTCACCCTCAAGATGTCCTACAGACCTTCACTACCTTTTATAAAACCCTTCTCTCTGGCCCCCAATCCCATCCAAAGGCCTCTGCCTTGGACTGGCTAAACTCTATGCATCTCCCTAAACTAAATGAAGCACAATCCTCCTCACTAAACGAACCTTGTTCAGAAACTGAAATAGCAGACCTAATAAAATCTATAAAAACTTCAAAGGCCCCGGGCCCGGACGGCTTTTTTGCCTCCTATTACAAAAAATACGCCCCCCTACTTGTACCCAGTCTTACTAGACTTTTCAACCACGTCCTTCAGGGAGGTCACTTCCCAGAAGAGATGCTGTTGGCAAACTTATCCCTGATTCCCAAACCTCAAAAAGACCATTCACTGCCCCAAAACTACCGCCCGATCTCAGTTCTTAACAATGATATCAAATTATTTGGTAGACTACTCGCTAATAGACTCTCCTCAGTAATCACCTCTCTCATACATGTAGATCAAACGGGTTTCATCCCAGGTAGACAAATTGTTGACAACATTCGATTAGTCACTAACATTATACAAGACGCTAATCTCAGCACACATCCATTATGCCTACTTAGTCTGGATATCCACAAGGCCTTTGATAGCGTCAACTGGTCTTACCTTAACCACCTCCTCCCTAAATTTGGTATTTCTCAAAAATGTATCCATGGTTTCAACGCCCTATATCACCTTCCCAAAACCAGAATAAAAATCCCTGGCAATAATTCAGACTTTTTCTCCCTTAGTAGAGGTACTAGACAGGGATGCCCCCTATCCCCCCTCATCTTTGCCCTCGCCATAGAGCCACTCGCTCATGCTATTAGGTCCAACCCAGATATCCAAGGTTATATGAAAAACTCTCACCAATACAAACTTAGTCTATATGCAGACGATGCCCTAGTTTTTTTAACAAACCCACACACCTCTATCCCTAACCTCCTCTCCGTTCTCCACAAATTCCACGATCTCTCTGGCTTATCAATTAGTACCAACAAATGTTCCATTCTCCCTATTAACTGCCCTCCAGACCTATCAAACCTACTAAAACAAAACTTTAACTTTATCTGGTCCCCCACATCATTTAAATACCTTGGAGTTAATATTACAGCCACACACAAACAACTTTACAAATCCAACTATCTCCCTTTGTTTTCCCAGATCAGTACTCTACTTAAAGTGTGGTCCTCTTATCACATTTCCTATCTAGGTAGGATTTGTGCTTTCAAGATGACGATTCTTCCCAAACTTTTATACTTTTTTAGAGCATTGCCAATTAGTGTCCCCAAAACTCGTTTGGAAGCGCTGCAGAGAGAAATTAACAAATTCATATGGTGCAATAAAAAACCAAGATGCAGTTACTCTCTCATGCATCGTTCTCAAGCTAAAGGTGGCCTCGGTTTACCAAACTTATGGTACTATTACCTAGCAGCCAAATTAGTACAACTGGCCCAATGGTTTTCCCCTGACACAAATATCCCATGGCTTCGTTTTGAATCATCCTCAGTGCAACCCCTGTATCTTAAAGGGATCCTATGGACTAGCGTAATACACTACCATACTCTCCCCAAAAAAAATATGATTGTCGCTCAGATGCTACAGTTATGGCGAAAAATTGGGAAGAAATTACCCCTTTCTTCCCCCACCCCTCCTCTTGCATCCTATATAGGTGACCCCAGATTTTTATCCTCCATCACAGATTTTTCTGTATTCAATGAATGGTCTTCTAGAGGTCTTAACACCCTAAAATCACTCTCCTCCAATTCCTCTTTCCTCCCTTTCTCTGCACTACAGGCCAAACATGATTTCTCTCCTTCTGCCATATCTCAATACACCCAAATTCATGATTTCTACGCAACACACTTCTCCACACACATTTCCCCCCCTAGCACCTTATTTGAACATATTTGCCTATCTAACCCCAGAGACAAAGGCCTAATATCTAGTTTCTACAATTTTCTCAACTCAGTACACCAGCCAGATAAATCAGGCCCCATGGAACGCTGGGAACTTGAACTTAACTGTTCCTTCCAGGTGGACCAATGGTCAGACATGATCGACAACCTGAGGAAAAGTAACAGGGCTGCAGCCTTCAGGGAGACTCCCTTAAAGATATTCACCAGGTGGTACATGACCCCTGCTAAAATACACTCCTTCTACCCCAATGTCTCCCCGAACTGCTTTAGAGGCTGCCCGGATGCTGGCAACTACTTCCATATCTTCTGGGAATGCGATAAATTGCAACCTATATTGTCTGCAGTTCTAGATAGGCTAGAGATCACCCTTAAGAAAAGAATCTCCCTCACCCCTCAGATTTGTCTATTATTTGCCACTGTCCCTGATGTACCCCCCCCTTGTAACAGATTGATCCACTCCCTTATCAGTTCCGTACAATGGATGATTGCATGCAACTGGAAATCACAGACACTCCCATGGCCCCAAGTCATTTCTAGAATGGAATCTATTAAACTCTCTGAACGAATCCACCACACATTATTTGACAGTATGCATATATTTTCTAACAAATGGCTCTATTGGTCTGCACAACCGGTGTGATCACTCTCAAACGTCTCTCTCCCGTGTATTATAACCATAATCGATATATCCGCCCTTGCTCCTCGATACACCGGTTTGAGGCAGATTATACTGATTTGCCTTGTTTATCAATTTTGTATATTGATCTACACTATATTTTTGTATACCAATAATAATATACTAACTTGTATAATCTGAATGCTAATATTCACTACTCCGCCTAATATGTTCCCTATGCCTCATCCCCTAGATCATTGTCATCCTCTTAGGAAACCCTAAACTCATATCCCATATCATACTGTACTGAAATGTAATGTTTTATTTCTTGTCTTCCAAATAAAACCTTTTTGAAAACAAAAAAAAATTGTATTAATGTGCATAACGAAGCCAAGGAAAGATGGAAAAATCACCAAAAGGCATCAAATTACAGATTAGACATTCTTATAATATGTCAAAAAAAGTTAGATTTTATTTCCATCATTTACACTTTCAAATTCACAGAAAACAAAAAAATGGCATCTGCAAAAGTTTGGGCACCTTGCAGAGTTAATATCTTGTACTGCCTCCTTTGGCAAGTATCACAGCTTGTAAACGCTTTTTGTAGCCAGCCAAGAGTCTTTCAATTCTTGTTTGAGGTATCTTTGCCCATTCTTCCTTACAAAAGTCTTCCAGTTCTTTGAGATTTCTGGGCTGTCTGTCACGCACTGCTCTTTTAAGGTCTATCCATAGATTTTCAATTATGTTGTGGTCAGGAGATTGTGAAGGTCATGGCAAAACCTTCAGTTTACGCATCTTGATGTAATCCCCCGTGGATTTTGAGGTGTGTTTAGGATCATTATCCATTTGTAGAAGCCATCCTCTGTTTAACTTCAGCTTTTTCACAGATGGCATCAAGTTACCATCCAAAATTTGCTGACATTTTTTATTTTTTTATTTAATTCTCTTTATTAGATTTTTTTCCTCATATAAAAAAAAAAACATTCATAATATTCCTTTTACAAAACATTTCTCATTCCCCGCATGTCATAACCTTGTGGGTTTCCCCTATTAATTTATTTTATCCTACCACCCCCCTCCCTCCACCCCTATTACTGCCCTATTGCCTCTATTCTCTGTGGGTATTTGCAGGTTAGGAATACCCTCCTGATATTCATACTTGTTGATCTAGCCGGGATAAATCCTGTTTGGTCCTGATGTATAAATCTTGCAATTATTTTATTTAACCTGCTAGTACCCCATTGTATCTATAGCCACAACTTTTGTTTTTAGTTGTGGATAAAGTAGGAAAACCCTGTCAGTTTCTGTGTTTGCTGTCTGTGTACCATTGGGGAAATTTCCTTCACTTCCTGTGCCTAATACTCAACAGGAAATTAAAGGAAACCTCCCACAGTGAGGGAAATTCTTTCTTAGACAGCTGTCCCTGCAACCTGTGTCCCTATTAGAAGATTTCCACTTGCCTCTTGTTCTGGAGGCAACTCCAAGATTTTGAAATTCCTCTCACTTTTTTTTCTTGATGACAATTGTCACCCATACAAGAGCAACCGATTTCAGAACAGAAAAAGCTTGATAGAGGGTCAAACTATTCCTCAGGCCATTCAAAAAAAAAAAAAAAAGTTTTGCCTAGAGGTACACTTTAAAGTATAATCCCAGCCACAACTTTTTTTTTAATTTTGGATGGCGTGGAGAAGTATGTCAGGTTTTATTGTTGCACTAGACCTTGTTTGGGATATTTCTTTCTACTTTCTGTCTTTTTTTTTGTCTTGTTGAAAATGTTGCCACTTTAAATAAGAGAAAATCAATGGGGACACAAATAGCAATACAAAGCTAAGGGGTTCTAACCTTCCTCATCTTTTCTGAAAACGTACTTATTGCTTACTGTGTTCCTCTTGGATTTTTATCCAAAACTGAAAAATTACTTCTAAATGTGACGCAAGAAAAGAAAAAAATTCAAATAATGGTAATAACATGAATTTGAACAGCTATGGTAGTACACCACCCTTTGCTGCTGACATTATTGGCACGTGGAGTTTGTATAGAGACGTAGTGAATATCATTCCCAATACACATACACTTTAGTAAGGATAAACAGATCCGTATACAGCAAAGTGTTAACCTTCTCCTTCTCTCATTAAAGTTGGCTCGTTCAGGCTGCACCATTTGTGCAACCAGTGGGGTCACTGAGTGACCTCTACTATGCACCCCCTGTGCAGCTACAGCATCTGCTTCAGCATCCACTAATAATTGGCTTCTGCAGCCTTTTTGTCTACAGAATAAAGTTATTTTAGGGCTCATCTAAACAGCAACATTTTTTCATACAACTATTAATGAAGCATAGTGGGAGACAAATTATTGAACCCTGAAGTGTTGTCTTTTGTTCTGTTACATGTTTTTGGTAAAAAAAAAAAAAAAAAGTATGGGATAGATTTATGTATTTTTTTATTTTATTTTCTAGTAATTGCAGTGATCAGAGATTTGTAGCGGGACTGCGACATTGTGGCAGATGAATCTGACACTAAGTGACTCTTTTTGGAGACCAGTGACACCAATACAGTGATCAGTGACCAAAAAATGCTGTACTAATGACACTGGCAGGTAAGGGGTTAACATCTGTGAAAAGACAGAGATCCGTGTTACTGCTTAGAAGAAACACAGGATCACTGCCTCCCCTACTAGCAGAAGGGCGATCTGCCTGGTTTACAAGCCACTGTTCTGCCTCTCACGTGAGCGATCGTTGGGTCCTGGGGGACATCGGGTATTCTGGACCCGCTGATTGACTTCTGCTGTGTCCAATTACAGCAGGAGCTGGTCGTCTGTGCCGCAAACCCAGAAGAGGCAGTACATATTCGTAGGGCAGTCAACATATGGTTAAAAGAGGGGTTGAGGTTTTTTGGGTTTTCATTGCTTACCTAGTTGGATGGAGCATTAGTCCAATGCTGCATCTGTCCCCCGCTGGCTCTAAGGCTGAGAACCAAGCAATCAACCACCCCTGATTGCTCAGTTCTCAGCACTCCATGAGCAGAGAGCTGCTGACTCTCAGTCACAGGCTCTCTGCTCTGCCCCCTCCCCTTACGCTCATTGAAGCACTGGGCTGTGGAGGAGGCAGGAGCGGCTGCCTCATGCTATCAGTGACTTGCTAAGAGGCTGAGTTGGGGGCCGGTCCAGGCATCTGGGTGGATCCCAACCATATGGTTGCAATCTTTCCCCAGCCCAGACTGGCTCTCTTACGTCAGCCGACAGCGGACCTAAGCCTGCTGTCTGCTGAAAACGGGTCACAGGAGTGCAGAATGAACTGCACTCCTGTGATCCATAGCAGAAGAACAGCCAAACGAGCTGTACTAGAGCAACTTTTGGTATTTCCTTGCAACCAGAATTCAGAGAGCACTTCATAAGTTCAAAGGGAGTGTACTTCCTGAGGCATGTGCTGGTTCTCAATATTGTACTGTGAGTGTGTGTTGTGCCCCTAGGACAGAAAATCAGAATCACCAAGTGAAAGTAAAGGGGAAAAAAAATGATAAAATAAAGGAAACTACTGCAGCTATAATTTCTAAGGACTGCAGTATATTGAATTATTGCTCTTGGGTTTGAATAGACTTCAAATTACAGCTGTGCTGTTTCACACTCACCTGTACATGCACACTGCTTACGTCGTTTGCATCAAGAATGATCTATTGAGCGTTCTGATATAAAAATTAGATGAGATGTTTCCCACTGATAATATATGCCGTAGGCATCCTCCCTCATAGACAACTGACCACATTAGTATGCTGGATATCTTCGCAGTGCTCTTGGATTTTCTGAGTCACCCTAGTTTTCTAATTAATCAACTCAAAGCACACAGGAACTCATTCATCAAGCCTAACAAATTGCAGTGAAACCAGATAACTTGTTTGTAGATCTGGATGGGCATATACAGTATAACAAGGTTGTCTGAATGCATAGCTTTTTCCTGCTGATGGGGTCACTGTGTAGGAGGGGACCACCTCTAGCAAATGGATTCCTTGTTCTGAGATGAGCTTTATTTTACCGTTTAGTTTAGGGCAATGTGGTTGTTTAGTGGTTAGAACCGTGGTCTTGTAATGCTGTCCAGGGTTAATTTTCTAACAGGGGCATGATCTGCATTAAATCTATATGTTCACCCCATGATTACAAAGAACAAAAAAGTAAAGGCTTCTGTACAAATTATGTGTATGTGAATGTATAAATATGTGCAGCTCTGTATTCATTAATTTATTATTAAAGTGTTACTAAACCCAGGAGCCTGCATTCACTATATCTGGTCTCCCACAGTACACAGTAGTATATAACAGTCTTGTGACTTCTATCAGTTCCTTGTGAAGCTTGTAGGAGGAGTTTTCTGACCCTCTGTCTGAGCAGTGCCGATTGGCCCTGTGCTGATCACATGCACCCTCCCAAGAAATAAAAATACCTCTGTAGCAATGCACACCAAACTGAGCACGTGCAGCCTGACTCCAAAGGCTCTGTTTTATCTGGACTTGTCCAGGGGGGCAGTGCATAGAGGGGAAGATCTGTGCATACAGGAGCAAGCAACCTTTTTACACAATACAGAGGATTAAACCCTTAGGTTCCACACTGAGTATAAAAAGTATAAATACAATACAATAGACTTATATTATAAATGGTAAATAGTAATAATATATTAATAAATTCAAAAAAAGAAAAAGAAAAGTCTTTGTGTTCAAAAAAAGACCCTTCAGAATCTTATGAAAAGTCCCAATAGGTGTTCAATCAAATGCATAACATGTAAAAGAAAAAGAAAAAACAAAAAACAAAAAACAAATCTTCTTTCTTGAGTATTCTTTAAGTGAAAAAAAGGAAAAGGAAAGCCGTCACCAACAAATCCAGTCTTCTTAATCACCCTTAGATTGGTGTTGAAGCAAACAAATGCGCTTACCAGAAATAGTGGACTATTATAATTAAACAATAGTCTGCTAGACATATGCAGGATTGTGCCTGCATGCACATCGGACAGGAAATCAATGATAGCCTCAATGCCAGGGATTCCAGATAGGATATAGATGAAAAAAGAAAGGCAATGGAGATGCCAATAGTGTATTATCGCTTAAAATTTATTGTAAATAAAAAACATTTGTAAAAAACAAGAGACAAATGGCCTAGATGGCCTCTTACTTCTAAAAGTGCCTACCCGGCACTGGGGCTGCAGGCGTGTCACCGCTACCTTGCGGTGCGGTAAAAAGCAGGGTCGTCTGGTCCGGTGCTAGCTCCGTAGCACGGCTCGGCGTCCCAGCTGACAGCTCGTACAGGCAGGGAGGCACGTCACGGCGGTTCTTTTGAATGGAGTGTGTGTACACTCGGCCGTCAAGAGAATCTTGCCAAGAATCTAGTCAGGAAAAACGTTTTTTTCCTGAAGAGATTCTGGGCCGTGTGTACAAGGCTTCAGAATGGGAGAGGGTGAAGCAGCACAAGGAGCTAATTTGTGCTTCAGTGTTCATGTTCTAGCAAGGAATATGTTGCTAGGGGGAGGGAACAGAGTTATATTCATCTTTAGGTTGAATATATATTTATTACATTTCAGTGAAAATACAATAGAGCAGGGGATAGTAAACAACTCCCCAGTAACAAATGTGTATAACAATACAATTCTGTAGAAATTGACATACAATGCATACATATGCAAAAGTCATGTAAAGGTATAACCAGGTCCCTGGGACCATAAGCAGAAATTGTGCAGGAGAAAATGAACTGTAGAGAAGACGACTGTAGAATTCACAAAGCTCAGTAAGAAGCCGCATGCACAGTAGGAAACAGGCTGTGAAGCCTGAAGGCATCACTGCTGGTTTCCCTTAGTGAAGATGCCGGCGCCTACACCAGAAGCCGATTGAAAAATCAGCTCGGGTGCCGACATCGATGGATCCCTAGACAGGTAAGTGTCCGCATATTAAAAGTCAGCAGCTACAGCATTTGTTTGGGGGGAAATTGGAGCTTCTCCTAACGGCACCATCTTTATGCATGTGCTGCAGCACAAAAAAAAAGTTAAAGGCACTATATACATGTAGTGGGGCTGCACCTATGTGATAATAATTAGTATTTTGGGATGAATGTCTACTTTAACTGAAACAGAGAAATATTAGGTCACCTGCTGTGTCACGCAAGGCTGTGCTTTGGGTCAGAACTGTGTAAATCTCAGGACTAGGTGCACAAAAATGCACATCTTTCAGCAAGTAAAACCGCAATCTTATATTTATTTCAAGTGTCTTTTTAGCTGTTTGCCTAAAGTTCACCTTTTAAGGGTGCATCTTCATAAATCAGAACCCTTGTGTTTCTCTCAGTAGAGTTTTATTGTTTTTGGGAAGATAATGGTGAATAACTATGGCCATAATGCATTATACCAGATTTTAAACCATTGTGTATACTGTTTCTATCTAGTCAGTCGAGTAGAGTAAAGCCGGCCATAGCTGGATCGAATCTCTGGCGTTTCGGCAATGGTTGTCCTTTTTTTTTTTTTTGCCACCTGTGTCCAGTTGGGGAGACTTGCAATCAATTCCTGTCCCATTGCAAATACAGTAAGTGAGGGGGTAGAGAATCATTTGCCCCCCCCCCCCAGGTCACCAGAATAGTGTCCCATTTTGGAAGATTTCCCATTTATTACTTTTCTGGGGACAACCCAAAATTTGGGATTTTCTTTCACTTTCAATGATAATGGTAAACAGGTCAAACAGAGAGGGTAAATCTCCCCAATGGCCACACAGGCAGCAATAAAAACCTGATAGGTGTTCAAATCCCTCTCCACTGTATCCAAAACGTAAAAAAAAATGCTGTTTAGTTATACTTTGAAACTATTTAAAGTAATAAAAAACCCTATTTAATTTTCACAGTTTCAGATGCGGATGGTAAGAATTACATTGCTGCTTGTTCTGATCCTTTCCCGTTTGGTTCACTGATCATTGACCCTGCTTTCCATTTTGAGGGAGGCACCATGACTTGCAGGGTCCTGTGAAGCTCTGCCATAGTCACTTTTTTGTGCGTTTTCACAGAATCCTCTGGACAGACAGCCCAGAGGAATTGAAACAATAATTTCATGAAGGGATGCGCACGGCCGACAGTGTTAAGAATAATGGGTCATGTAGTCCCGAGGAGGATTATCAGGAGACATTTGTTTCCCTTCCGGGTGTGGGTTCCCCAGCCGAAAGTTTGGGGACGTCACACAGAGGAAGCTGGAGGCTGCAGCAGTAAAAGTAATAAAATGTGAGTATTTAGTTGTATTTTTGTAAATAATCAGTAATTGTCCAGTGATTTATAGGCCACGAGGGCTGTATTTAGAATACAATAGTTAAAACTTTAAAACTACTAAAGGATTAGTACCTGGGCCTACTAGTGTGTAGCTGCCCTTTACTATCCAGTCACAGATTGGGATGTACCTGGACCAAGTTGTATTGGCTTAATTGCTGTAGAAAAAATATGGTCAGAAACCACGGTGTGCTATCTAACAGTCTTGATTAGAAAACTAGTTTAACACATTTTTAAGGTAAGACAGTTTAAATATATGCAATTGAACTGTATATGTAGCTGTTTGACTACACTACTTGCACATTAAAAAAAAAAATGTAAAAAAGGAAAACTTGATACAGTCTTGATACTGATTTGGCCGTGGTGATGGTGTATTATTATTGCTGTCCACCAGTCTTGGTCAAGTGCACAAACATGGACTATCGTGCTTTACACACCAAAGATCTGTTTGGCGTCCAGTCCGGCCCTACTGTACTCATTCATCCTGTACAGTGAGTCATGTTACTGTGGCGCTATAACTATTTGTCTTGCGAGCAATATGCTTCTTTGGCTTAACCTTATGCATGAACAAGAAATGGCTGTGCTGTTTAGGAAGACTTTGACCTGCCAACCGCTAAATACAATGTGATTCATATACAGTCAGGCAGAACCCATCTGCCTTGTTAATCACTAAAAAAAGCTGCAGCCTTTTCTATGCTATTTTTAGATAGGAGAACACGATAATAGATTTTTTTGGCATATTTCATGAAAACCGTGCTTTCGCTTGAAATTCTGAGTCCAGGCCAAAGGAGATGTCGCAACATGCAAAATATATCCTGAGCCACATCCAAAACAAGGGCCTTGTGTCGGTATGATTCATTTCTGTTTGGTTCACATATGCAGCATAGAGGTCTCCTATACATGCTGAGATGTTTCTAATTGACTGATTAAACTGGCAAGCCTTAATGTAAACTTTTCCTAGGAGAAATATAGGGACTGCCATTGCAAACCATCTTCTAAAAATTCTAATGGTCTGCCAGTCTGGTATGCTGATCCAATTGCTTCAATGCATGTTTTATAACTGACCTTGACAAATACAAAGATAATAAAAGTCTGAGAAAGGTCAAAAGTTCTTATTGACCTAATCTGAAGTAGCAACTATAAGTAAAGAAGCACAAGGTGTGCCATGGCGGCCTGCCAGCTAACATTCGCAGAATCGGAAGTCAGCAATGGTAGTCTTTTTCCCTAACACAAGGTTTCTTTTAAAGTGGATATAAGTTTAATGGTATACATTGCATTACCCCATGAGCTGTCCCATGTTCCAAATTTGCAGTAGCTTGTACAAAAAAATAACACATTTATAAGAATATTCTGAAAGTGTACAATTATCACGGTAAAAAAATGTAAACCTAAAAAATTATGCAAAACATCAATAGTGATTTTAACCATACCACATAAGCGTATCAGATAATAAAATTACGTAGCGCAAACTCCCTCTTGAATTTTTTTTACATGTCAAAGTCCACAATAAATAGTCCTTTGTCAATATATCAAAAAATAAGTGCATTCTTCTCAAGCCACCTTGGAATGTCTTAATCCTACCTGTGCAATATATATGCTCTTCACTGGACCTCAATGTTAATCAACGTCATACAAGCATGTACTCTCATAACAGAAGGGATGTCTTAACCACTTCACCTTGGTCTTCTCCACCTCTTCTTGCCATAACTCCTGGTATAAGTACACGCAATAAAAAAAAAAAGTGCTCTCCATACCAAAAAAAAAACTTTCTAGATTCCTCTCACATTGTAATAATACATATTATGCAAATAAATAATCCTCTGTGAACCCTCCAAAGTGCATATGTGTCAACAGTTCAAACCAGCTGCTCATCTCCTCATAGTGGTTGTAAAGCCACTACGTTATGATCATATAATAGCCTCTGTTGGATAACAATATGTGCCCCACTGTATGTGCTTTTAAAAAATTATGCAGCTTTCTACCTTATTTTAGGGCGTCTCCTGGCGCTCATGTGACTGCTCGTCGCTCTCCTCTCCCAGTCTGACAGCTACATCGGCAGGGGCTGAGAACTCACTGGTGTCAGCCAGGAAGAGGGGAGGAGAGCGGCGAGCAGTCACCTGAGCACCAGGAGGCACTCTGAAATAAGGTAGAAATCTGCATAATTTTTATAAAGCACATACTGTGGGGCAAATGTCGTTATCTAACAGAGGCTATTGTATGAATATAACATAGCTTTTATAGCAGTAAGAATGGAAGGGACAGGGAGCAGAGTGGCATTGGCACAAGCTGGCAGGGAGGGGAAGAGAAGACAGAGGAGAGCTGTGGATGACGGAGGCAAGTAAACTGACCACGGTGTCAGGGCTCAGTAGCCATGATAAACTGTGGTCAGTTTACAGAGGGGAGGGCAGAACAGGCAGGATCAAACAGGTATTTTAGATATTACACAGGGCCAAGTTACACAGCACAAGCACAGTGATGTTATGCATGCTTTTAGGGACTAGGATTCATTTTTTTTTACAAACAGTGTAAGTGTATTGAGGTCAAAAAGACATTTTCACTTCTTTCTGAAGTGATGGCTCCTTCACTCCCCTTTCATCATCTCCTTCCTCATGTACCTAGTCACATACAAACGCAGAAATAGGACCGATAATGTACTTTGCTATAAAACTACTTTTCATAAAACATTTGGTCATCTACTCACATAAAAAAAAGCACCCACAGTCAAATCACATTCAAAACAGAATATGAAAAAATATTCAGAGAGAGAACTCCAGGAACATGTGCATCTTAGGCCCCGTACACACGGTCGGACCAAACCGATGAGACTGGCCCGTCAGACCGTTTTCATCGGTTCACTTCTGAAGTGGCCGTACCGCCTGATATGTGTACACACAATCAGTCCAAAATCCGAGCGGGTCAGAACGCGGTGACGTCAAACACACGATGTGCTGAATAAAACGAAGTTCAATGCTTCCAAGCATGCGTCGACTTGATTCTGAGCATGCGCGGGTTTTGAACCGATGCTTTTCTGTACTAATCATCGGTTTGGTCCGATGGGGCAGCGGTCCATCGGTTCGGTTTTGAAGCATGTTTAGAAATTTTGGACCGAAGGAAACCAGACCGATAGCCTATACACACGGTCGGTTTGGTCCGATGAAAATGAACTTTGGTTCATTCTCATCGGACCAAACCGACCGTGTGTACGGGGCCTTACAGTACTTGCAGTGTGACTCTGCTCCTATACGTGTTACGTCCACCGACTTTTCTCAGTAGATTGACCTATATGATAACATTGTAAGAATAAATACAAAGACCAGGAACCTGCCACATCTTGCATATGACTTTTGAATGCTTCTTCCTTTTATTGACTGGACAGATTAAGGAGAAGGAAGTTGACTATTTGGTTACCTTGAATTGCTTTATAATGAAAACTTAGGTGGCTGGTTGTATCTTCAAATTTATGAAAGAGCAGAAAGCCAGATTGCAGTAATATGTAAACTCCAGGAATAAAAGCTAACTGTTGGTTAATACCTCCATCTTTCAGTACTTGGCTTATTTGTGCAAAACAAAAAGAAAATCTGAATTTAAAGCAAAACTATAGTGTATTGTCAATCAGTAAGTTATAATTGTAAATGCTACCTAAAAGGAATTGTTGACATGACTTTTGCATTTGTACCTGCCTACTGTTCCACATTTTAATTACATATACTAACTTGTCTATACCCTGTCCTAGCAATCATCTGTACATCAGTTGGTTGGTATTCTAGTCCCATACAATACAAAGCAACAGGTCCAGCTGTATCTAAGGCCAAAACTATTTAAAACCTTGGATAGAGCAGGTAATGGTAAAATCCCCTGTTTTGCAAATGGGAGATTTTCCTTCAGCTCCTGACACAGCAAAGTAAGGTAAAATTAGTTTGTCACTGCAATAGGTGTCCCCTTTGGATGATTTCTGCTCTTTTCTGATGACAAATTCAAGTGTCATCATCTGTGACCAGTATCGATCTCAGTGTCCCCATCAGTGACCAGTATACATCTCATTGTCAACAAAGAGATGACCCCTACCCCAACCTATAACTAGCCTACACAACATGGAGCACATGGAAGGGCAAACGCATGAAAGACAAAACCAGAAAAAGTTACCAGCTCAACTCACCAACCAGTCTGCTTATCTACCAAATTAACCTGTTCAACAGTCTACTTAAAAAACAGGGGTTTAGTTAGCACACATTTGCCTTTCCATGTGCTCCTTCACGTGAAGGCCAGTTATAGGTGAGGGCGGGGGCCATCTCTTTGTTACTGGTGTAAATTTGGACAGAGGACACACTAGGCACCTTTGCTGCCATTGTGATATGTGTCCAGTGTGCCCCTGTGCCTTTAAGGAGGATTGGGCTACCTTCAGGCCCACCTGTCCCTTATCTATCCATTAGAAATCATGTGCTCCCACTGTGGAGATGCTCATAAATTTAGTAGTGTTAGGACTGCAAGCAATACACAGTGACCAATACCGATCTCAGTGTCCACAGCAGGTACCAGCATAGATCTCAGTTTCTACAGCAATGACCAGCATAGATCTGTGTCTACAGCAGGGACCAGTACATATTTTAGTGACTAGTATAAACCTTAATTTCTCCAGCAGTGACTGATACATATCTCAATTTTCCCCAGTTGTCACCAGTTCAGATTACAGTTGGTCCAGCATCGATCTGTCTGTTATATAGACATCAAGTTGCAATTGATAGTAATAAAGGCAGCACTGACATTCACCCAGGAATAGAGTTTATAGACAGTATAGCTTGTCCCACACAGCCTGGAATCCAGAGATCGGTTCCACTCATCCGCCCAAGTACTGGGATCCCACCCCAAGAAAAGTGTTCCACTGCACTGCTCCCAGCATAGGTAGGACCAGGGAAAACTCACAATGCTTGCCTCTTCGCTACTCCCAGACCCAGTGGCACAGCTTGCAATTGCACAGTGGAGCTAGAGAAACTCCTGCAAAAACACTGATTAATGGGCATCTTCAGGCAAGATCCAGAGAATTTCCAGCTATGCATATAGGTTTATATCTAAGGTAGGCAATACACCACGGGTTACAGGAAAGAAATTTGCAAGATTCCCCCATTAACACAGACTGTGCGGGGAATCAGCAATTGTCTTGTCACCCACACAGCTATGTCATTCACTTACTGAGTTCTGTGAATGAACTACAAGTCCCATCTTCCACCAGAGCAGTCGGCTTATAGTTCTCAAGGAACTGTGAGGGAGCTGGTGAGCACTCTTGTAAGTCATTGACACTTCCTACAATTTAGTAACTGTCTGCCTGCTCTACTGAGTGTCTGCACAAGCCTGGCATTGCACCCCAATCTACTGTTTGCGGGTGCAATGATTTGCAGGCTCCATTGAAAAATAAATTACGGACTAAAAAAAATAAATTACCTGCACAATCATGTGCATTCATTTTTATTTTTTTCCAAAGGGTGAACTTAGCCTTTAAAGTGGAGGTTCACCCAAAAAGTACATTTTTAACATTAGATTGAGGCTCGTTTTGTGAAGGAGAATCGGGTGTTTTTTTTTAAATCGAAGCAATACTTATAGTTTTAGAGAGAGATCTTCTCCGCCGCTTCCGCTGTATGGGCTGCGGGACTGGGCGTTCCTATTTGATTGACAAGCTTCCGACAGGCTTCCGACGGTCGCATACATCGAGTCGCGATTTTCCGAAAGTTGCCGAACGTCGGTGCGCAGGCGCCGTATAGAGTCGCACCGACGTTCAGCTTCTTTCCGCTACTCGTGACGCGATGTATGCGGCCGTCAGAAGCCTGTCAATCAAATAGGAACGCCCAGTCCCGAAGACCATACCCGGAAGTGGCGGAGAAGATCTATCTCTAAAACGGTAAGTACTGCTTCGATTTAAAAAAAAAACACCCGATTCTCCTTGACAAAATGAGCATCAATCTAATGTTAAAACATTTTTTTCGGGTGAACTCCCGCTTTTAATATATTTAGCACTGGGAAAGCCACGGAGGTTAAACAATTTAAACACATAGACTTATGAGCCTTCCCTTCCACAGACTCACGCTTCTTTTATTACTAATGTAAATTTCTATATATTAACACTTTTATGGAGCTGTGTTCATTTGTGTGTATTATTTTTGCATGTTGATCAAATACGTTCATTCATTTTGTCTTGACTCCAGCCATCAGTCAGATGGTAATTTCAAGCCGCTTTGACGCACATCTCAAAAGAAAGGTCAGCCTGTGGAATATTTTAAGTCTCAATGGCAATTTAAGCAGAGCTGTGTGAAAGGAAATACTTTGTGATGCGTTTTCAAAACTAAACAAACATCCCCTGATTATTGGTTTTCTGATGTTGTTTAGCTCAGTAATTAAGTTTCACAGATACATCAGGTTGCTCGGGATATCGTGATGGCGATTGATTGGGCTCTGCCTAGCCTTTGCGTCACTTTTTTTATTATTTGCAAATTAGGTGCTGTTTACCACTGGGCACAATATTGACTGACAAAGTTCATTCAAGGCATTTGATGTTCATGAATTATTATTTGGCATTCATTTAGTACCGTGAGCTTAAAGTGAACCTGTCACCCTAAAAGTCTAGATGTTGCTACTTATCTGACTGTCATGTTGATACTACTTGGAGTTACTTGCTTAGAAAATGTGTTCAGCCATTTAAAGAGACACTAAGGTTAATTTACTAAAACTGAAGAGTGCAAAATATGTTGCAGCTGTGCATTGTAGCCAATCGGCTTCTAAGTTCTGCTTGTTCGCTAAAGCTTTGTAAAAAAAAAAAAATGGATGCGGATTGGTTTCTATGCAGACCTGCACCAGATTTTGCACTCTCCAGTTTTAGTAAATCAACCACTGTTTATATAGCTCATTCAGGGTAAAGCGACAATGTCATTGCATAGGTGAATCTCTGATACTCACTTTGCCAGACTCTCCTTCTGCTGCCAGTAATAGAAAGCATGTGACCTACTCCCATGTTCAGCCAATCACTGGGCCTGAGCACTGACATGATGTCATCACTTCACCTACCATCCAGAAACCAACTGATGTTGAGGATTTTGGTGCTGGCTGCCACCAAAGAAGTAGCAATGGGGGAACACTGGAAAGGTATCAGTGGGTCGGATGGGCCCCTTTACACGGACACTCACTTTGCCATGAATTGAAAAAGTGACAGCATCACTTTGTCTGAACTTCCATTTCTGTTTTGTATTAGCAGCTTGTTAGATTATAGGTGTGACAGTTAGGGAACAACAGGGGCAGCACCCCTCAACATTCTTACTAATTGAAAGGGCTGGAATAATGCTTCCTGCCCCACAGGTGGAACTGTACTTACAATAATGATACTTGTAGGCCAGTGCCTAGGGCAGTGTTTCTCAACTCCAGTCCTCGAGGCGCACCAACAGGTCATGTTTTCAGGATTTCCCTCAGATGAAATGGCTGTGGTAATTACCAAGGCAGTGAAACTGATCAAATCACCTGTGCAAAATAATGGAAAGCCTGAAAACATGACCTGTTGGGGCGCCTTGAGGACTGGAGTTGAGAAACACTGGCCTAGGGAAGCCTGGTTAGAGGGGCAGCACAGAACCTCAAAAACATACACATTATTGAACAATATTATGTTTTTATGTAATATTTTTTAATTTTTTTCTGGTAACTTCTAGACATTTGTGGCAAAATATACAGTAGCTATAGGAGCATAGTTTCCAACTGTCTCTTCTTCAGAGAGGATTGTCCCTCCTTTTTGAACCGAATCCCTCTGTCCTTCCTTGTCCTCGGTTGTCTCCCTTTTTGGTCTAATATGTAGCGCTCTAAAAAAAAATTCTATTTTAAGCCCCACTCTAATATGAACAGTAACCCAACTGAAACCCTCCAGCGCTCACTTGGAGCCCTGCCTTTTTTCCACAAGCTTTCGGTATGGTCATGGCTCCTCTTCCTCCTCTTCTCTCTCAGCCAGTAGATGAGTCTTGAATGCTGCAGAAAACCGCACCATTTAACTACATCTGCATCATTCTGGTCTACATCCTTTGTGGTCTGAAGACATATTCACAGAAAATTAGTTGAATGAAACCCAGCATCATCTAGATGAACCTATGGGTACAGCACTGGTGATAGGGTGAGTATTGCATATAAAACTGTTTTTTTAATTTGCTTATATTTTTAGCAGGTTAAATAAAAGATGAAGTCTAGAGCTGCTGTTGGACTTTAGCTGCCAAAAACCAAGCTTTTTATCCAGCCTCAAAACTATAGCATGTTTTACTTTATTTTGAAAAGCCTTGTGGCTTTAAATTATAACTAAAGACAAATCCATTTTTTTTTAGTTTTGGATAGAGTGGAGAAGGATTAGGTGTACTGCTATTTATGCCCCCATTAGTGAGATCCCCCCTCTTTATTTCTCCTTTTTACCATTTTCTCCAAAAATCAAACAAAAAGAAAATCCCAAATATAAAAAACAGAAATAGTGGGGACATCTTCCAACTAGTTCTGGTGAGCACCAGTGATTTTTCTGTTTTGGCTATTAAACAGAAAGTGAGGGAAAATCTCCCCAATGGGACCACAGGTGGCAAAAAAAGTCCGGGGTTATAACCCTTCCTCACACCAAAACTGTACTGCCCCTATCCAAAAGTTTAAAAAAGTTTTAGTTCTACTTTAACCAATCATTTTGCTTATTAATTTCTCATGGTTTGCATAACTAGAGTTGAGAAATATAATGAAGGGGGTGTGTGGAAAGGCTCTTCATAGTTTGGAAAACTAAAACTTCTTATCTTTTTCTTGTTTGTTGGACTGTTCAGATAAGAAATTGTTCTCTTCATAAAGCAAACTATATTGACACAAATACTAGCATGAGTGTTACTAATAAAACCTCATGACCAGAGGGGAACCTGTACAAAAAGTCTCCATTATTTAGGTGTCTCTGTAGCAGCATGATGTGTTAATGTGACCTTGCTCTCAGGACCAACTCTATTATGCCACCCACCTTTACCACAGTCAGCTGGCTAGTGTTATTATTGCACTTTTAAGATCTGATAGTAGGGTTGCACAAGGCATACTTGAACCTAGTGAATAATGTAAAGCTCTGCTGACTTCCATTATCCAATCATATGCAAGAAAGAATATATATTTTTTTATTTTCCTTGAAAGTGATTGGGTATGCTTTGCATAGTGAGTCTTCACATTCACTAAGCTAATGAAATGTTCACTTGCAAAGTGACCAGTGTATCTGCCTTTAGTAAATGAACCCCAGAATGTGCATGTTTGACAAGTTATATTGAATTGGCCCATGCACAGCAGAATTTGTGGACTTATTTGATGTGCTTAATAAAGCAGATCACAAAGCAGATTATATGCAATTTATAGTAATCACAGTAACCAACCAGAAATCCACTCTTGACTTCCTTAGCTGCAGGAAACTAAAACCTGTTGGGTTGTTCTCTGTGGTGCTTTGCTTACCATCGTTATTTACTCCTTGAAGCTGTATGATTTTCTAGGTCTCCCATATTTAAAGTTATTGAGAAATATTAGTGGACTCCTTTAAATGCAGAGCTATCCATTTGTATAGTTGGCAACATTCTCAAAACTTTTTTAGGGACACCTTTTAATGCTGTATGTCTGGCAAGGTATTGTCGCTTCATGATGACGTCAGACGACAAAACGTATGCCAAGTCGCTTTAGTCCGGTCACATCACTTCTGGGTTCCTGGCTTCCAGTTTCTACTAATCGGCTAGTGGAAAGCACACCGGCTCTAGAGCGCGAGCAGAGCGGCGGCATCTCCCAAAAAGTTTGTGTGTTTTCCTAGTGCCGAGAAGGGCTCTTTATAATGTAAGCAGCCTTTTATTTTTTTTTGTATTTGTGAGTAATAAACGGTATTACATTATATGGATTCCCTTTCTTATATTATGTGGTGCCATGGTGGAAAGGAGGAGGGTTATATAGAAACCTCAAAAGGTCCAAGAAGAACCTAAAGGAGACATATAAACCCAGGCATTATTTGACCCTCTTTTTAGTTAACGGGGCCATAGCCATCTGGTGAGTGTACATCTAATTGAGCACTATCGGGTGAACAAGCAAATACGTTGGTGAGGGTTTTTAGCAACTTACCATATTGAAGAACAATTTCATTCATCTAGAAGATCTAGAATAACAATTTCATCTAGATCTAGAAGATTTCATTAACTGTATTTAAGCACAGGTTCACACTGAGCTGCGGGAATGAAGCCGTGCAAGTTCAGCTGAACTCGCACGATTTCACTCCCGTTTGTCAGTCCCAATTTCGGCTGCAATTTCAGAGACATCTGTGCAGATGTCAATATAAATCGCAGCCCGGTGCGGCCTCGCACCGATTAGGACTGTGCCATTGCCGGCAATTGCCGCCAATTTGACATGTAAAATCGCATGTCAAATCGTACCAATTGGAACCAGGGCTTAAAGGACTTTAATTTACTGTCACTATTTGTATTAATTGAATCCAGCACTTTGCACTTTATTCTTAATTGTTTAGTAGCATATGGCATTTGCACTTTATTTTGTGCCACAGCCTATACATTTTGTGCTTTAGTTTGCTTTACAGTATATGAATTATGCACTTTATTCTCACCTGTTTTACAACATATGATTAGAGTTTTTTTTTATCATAGCATCTCCTCACATACAGTATATATGATTCCCATGTTGTGCACAAGGAACACAGACAATTCCAAGAAATAACTTTAAAATAAGTTGTGGAGAGGAACAGTTTTTTTTTTATATTTTTCCCCAGTAGTTTACATTTTTGCCATAACAAATACATGACTAAGAGTTGCAATACTTTTTATTACTTCACAAAGAAAAAAAACAGCAATACTATGTGAAAGTAGTGGAAGGATTACACAAGGGAACCACATATTTAACAAAAGTTGTGCAGATGGCAGGGTCCGCCCACATTCTGTAATTTGCATAGATTCCAACAGTCATGGCTGAGGACTGCATGTTTTCAAGCCTGTTTCCCACAACTTTCCTCGCTGTAACTTTTAAACAAACCACATCCATAGATAGAAATCACTCAGCCTCGCACACGTCATCCTGTCATCTAAGTGTGCAGTTTGTGAGGTCACTGTCAGACTTCAGATGACCTCTGAATACAAAGCACTCTTTTATTAAAGTGATTTTAAAGTATTGTTTATCTCTAAAAATAGCAAACATGTTATACTTACCGGCCCTATTGCAGTTGGTTTTGCACAGGGCAGCCCAGATCCTCCTCTTCACAGGTCCCTTTTCGCTGCTCCTCGCCCCTACCTCCAGTTGAGTGCCCCTTCAGCAAACAGCTTGCTATGGGGGTGACCGAGCCGAGTCACATCTCTGTGTGTCCATTCAGAAACAGAGCCATAGCCCAGCTTTGTCCCCTTTCTCTTCTCATTGGCTGACTGACTTTGACAGCAGTAGGAGCCAATGGCGCTGCTGCTGTGTCTCAGCCAATCAGGAGGAGAGTCCCGGATGGCTGAGGCACTCGTGGACATTGTTGGATAGAAATGGGGCTCAGCTTAGTATTAGGGAGTGGGCTGGGGTGGCTGCTGTACACAGAAGGTTTTTTATCTTAATGCATAGAATGCATTAACCACTTGACGACCGCGCTATAGAAAAAATACGTCTACAGCGTGGTCGAGTTATTCTGGGAGGACGTCTATGGAATCTTGCTCCTGCACGCCCCCTGGAGCGCGCTCCCGGAATCATCCGTGACCGCCGGGTCTAGTAGACCCCGGTACATCATGGATCGCGGTAAATTGCCGCTGATAGCGGTCGTTAACCACGTGATCGCGCCGTCAAATGAAGGAGTGATCACTTCTAAACAAACCGGCGTCATCTGATGACGCCGGTTCCTCCCTCCCCTCTCTGTACCGATCGGTACAGTGTGAGAGGAGAGGGGGAGGGATCAGATGGCAGCTGCAGTGCTGTGGGCTGGATCTGTGACAATTGCAGTCACAGATCCAGCCATCCATCCCTCCCTGTGCAATACCCTCTGCAATACTCTGCTCCCTGCATGTTGGGCCTCTCTATGTGGCCACGCTGTGTAAAAGTCTCACACATGTGGTATCACCATACTCGGGAGGAATAGCAGAATGTGTTTTGGGGTGTAATTTGTGGTATGCATATGCTGTGTGTGAGAAATAACCTGCTAATATGAAAATTTTGTGAAGCAAAAATAAAAATCTTAATTTTTGCAAAGAATTGTGGGGAAAAAATGACAACTTCAAAAAACTCACCATGCCTTTTTCTAAATACCTTGAAATGTTTTCTTTAAAAAAAATGGGTCATTTGGGGGGTATTTGTACTTTTCTGGCATGTTAAGGGTCTCAAGAAATGAGACAAGCCGTCAGTACTTCAGGTGTGATCAATTTTCAGATATTGGCACCATAGCTTGTGGACTCAATAACTTTCACGAAGACCAAATAATATCCACCAATTTGTACTTATTTTTACCAACCATATGTAGCAGTATAAATTTTGGCCAAAATTTATGAAGAAAAATTACTAATTTTTTAAATTTCATAACAGAAACGAGAAACAAGAATTTTCAGATTTTTTTCTTTTATAGCGCAAAAAATTATAAACCCAATGGTGATTAAATACCACCAAAAGAAAGCTCTATTTGTGTGAAAAAAAGGACAAAAATTTCATATGGGCACAATGTTGTATGACTGAGTAATTGTCATTCAAATTGTGAGAGCACCGAAAGCTGAAAATGTATCTGGTTAGGAAGGGGGTTTAAGTGACCAGTGGTCAAGAGGTTAAGATAAAAAACCTTCTGACTTTACAACCCCTTTAACCACTTGCTTACTGGGCACATATACCCCCCTCTTCTGCCCAGGTGAAATTTCAGCTCCCGGCAACTGCGTCACTTTAACTGACGTGGCTCCCAAACAAAATTGACGTCCTTTTTTCCCCACAAGTAGAGCTTTCTTTTGGTGGTATTTGGTCACCTGTGCGGTTTTTAATTTTTGCGCTATAAACAAAAAAAGAGCGTCAATTTTGAAAAAAAAAAAAACAATATTTTTTACTTGTTGCTATAATAAATAGCCCAATTTTTTTTTTAAAAAACGTTTTTTTCCCTCAGTCTAGGCTGATACGTATTCTTCTACATATTTTTGGTTTGCGCAAAAGTTATAGCGCCTACAAAATAGGGGACAGAATTTTTTTTTTTCACATTTTTTTTTTTACTAGTAATGGCGGCGATCTGCGATTTTATTGGGACTGCGACATTATGGCGGACACATCGAAAACATTTTTGGCCCCGTTCACATTTATACTGCGATCAATGCTATAAATATACACTAATTACTGTATAAATGTGACTGGTAGGGAAGGGGTTAACACTAGGGGGCGAGGAAGGAGTTAAATGTGTACCCTGCATAGTGTTTCTAACTGTGGGGGAAGGGGACTGACTGGGGGAGGTGACCGATCTGTGTCCCTGTGTACAAGGGACACAGCATTGGTCTCCTCTCCCTGACAGGACGTGGATCTCTGTGTTTACACACACAGATCCACGTCCTTGTCTGTGTAACCGCCGATCGCGGGTGCCTTGCGGACATCGTGGCCGCCAGGCACGCGCACCGGCATCTGAGTGATGCGGCGGGTACGCGCGCGCTGCCGCCGGCGGCGCTTGCACGCCCCCCAGTGGCTGGAGGCCGCATATAGACGGCCTCCCGGCAATTGAGATCAACACTGCGGCCGTAGAAAGTCGTACGGCCGACAGCAAGTGGTTAAAGTGATTCTAAATGTAAAAGTTTTTTTCTTTAAAATAACAAACATGTCATACTTATCTGCTCTGTGCAATAGCTTTTCCCCTGCCGACACTCTTGGGTCCATATTGAAGTTATTAAAACACATGAACCAGTGTGCAGCTTATGTCTCCCTAATGACCCAATCTCTATTTCCCAATTACGCTAAGCCACACCCCCATTACATATTATACATCTCATCACTCGTATGTGTGTATGTAAAGCTAATGTTAAAAAATAAACAGTCCTTGGAAGATCAACATGGGTCATTAAGTGGATTTTAAGTCCAATGCTAATTCTGCCACAAGAGGGCGACACCTAAAACGAGATTCTTTCTTCAACACAAGGCAGGATGGCATGCTTCCAGTTGCTGCAAAATGACAGTTATATTGCTGACACACCGAGATGAGTGAATTGCATTCCCACAGTATTAATGCATCGTTGTTCCAGCCAGTAAAAAGCACTTAAAAAGAGCAGACAACCCTATATATCTATTTATAGTGGCCCAGCTATGTAACTGAGCGTAGTATGCTTGTCCCAGTCCACCAATTTGTTTATGTGGTTATTTTTGCTGGTGAAAAAAATATCTTGCATTTTTTTTTACCCTTTTCCTCTCTCTTTCTCTGTCTTTGTCTCTCACACACGTAGGCACACACTCTCTCTTTCTCTCTAGTACCAAGCCATTAGGGCAGCCAGTGACAGAAGCTCCTATTTTAGTATCATCTATCACCTTGGTTAACGTTTTGCTGGGCATAAATCATATAATGTGAGGTTGCATAGCGACAATTTAGTTCGCTGTACATTCTATTTTTGTAACTTTATTTAAAACTGAAATATAACTTGCTGTACCTGAAACCCCAAGTGAGACAGTTATTGGAGTGTAAGAAACCTCTGACGTCAGACAAGTTATTTATTTCACTGGAGACCATTAGCAATGCATTACCCTTTGGCACTTTTGTTTTCAGAAGCTTAGTTAAAATTTTATGAATGGCTTTCGCCAATTATTATTTATTTTTAGCACTTGAAGAAGAAGTAGTTTGTGTATGGATATTTATATATATTTTTGTATATATCTATATACAGTAACAGTATGTCACAAAAGTGAGTACACCCCTGACATTTTTGTAAATATTTTATTATACATTTTTATGTGATATCACTGAAGAAATGACACTTTGCTACAATGTAAAGTAGTGAGTGTACAGCTTGTATAACAGTGTAAGTTTGCTGTCCCCTCAAAATATCTCAGCACACAGCCATTAATGTCTAAACTAGCAACAAAAGTGAGTACACCCCTAGACGAAAATGTCCAATTTGGGCCCAAAGTGTCAATAATTTGTGTGGCCACCATTATTTTCCAGCACTGCCATAACCCTCTTGGGCATGGAGTTCACCAGAGCTTCACAGGTTGCCACTGGATTCCTCTGTTGAAGGAGAACGCATGCTTTGAACGCAAACTGTTTCGGGGCTTTCTTGAGCATTATCTTTAGAAAAGGCTTCCTTCTGGGATGACAGCCATGCAGACCAATTTCATGCAGTGTGCGGCGTATGGTCTGAGCACTGACAGGCTGACCCCCCACCCCTTCACCCTCTGCAGCAATGCTGGCAGCACTCATATGTTTATATACCCCAAAGACAACCTCTGGATATGACCCTAAGCACGTGCACTCAACTTCCTTGGTCGACCATGGCAAGGCCTGTTCTGAGTGGAACCTGTCCTGTTTAACCGCCGTATAGTCTTGGCCACTGTGCTGCAGTTCAGTTTCAGGGTCTTGGCAATCTTCTTATAGCCTAGGCCATATTTATGTAGAGCAACAATTATTTTTTTCAGATCTTCAGAGAGTTCTTTGCCATGAGGTGCCATGTTGAACTTCCAGTGACCAGTATGAGAGAGTGAGAGTGAAAACACCAAATTTAACACACCTGCTCCCCATTCACACCTGAGACCTTGTAACACTAACAAGTCACATGACACCGGGGAGGGAAAATGGCCCAATTTGGACATTTTCACTTAGGGGTGTAATCACCTTTGTTGCCAGTGGTTTAGACATTAAAGTGTTTGTTAAGGTACTTTTTTTTCTACAGTTCCCACTGATATATAACATTAAGCTCTGCAGTGCATTTCATTTATAAAAATATGCGGTATAATAGCTTATGTCAGAGTGCCGTTGGCGCTCAGATCACTGTCTGCAGGTCTCCTCTCCCGATGCGATAGCTGCAGGGGGAGGTGCTGGGAATCCCCCGCTGACATCGGCTAAGAAGAGGAGAGGAGGGGAGAAAAACGGCGGGCAGTCACGTTAGCGCCGAACGGGGCTCTGAAGTAAGCTATTATACTGCATATTTATATAAATGAGATGCACCGTGGAGCCTAATGTTCTATATCAGAGGAGACTATAGAAAAAAAAATGTTTTTTAGTGCAGGAGGGGAGGATTGGAGAGCTGACAGGCAGAGAGGGAGGGGGGGAGGGGACAGAGGGAGACACAGACACAAAAGAGCAGACTTCAGATGACCGAGGCACGTACGGATGACTCCAGTGTCAGGGCTCAGCAGCCCTGATATATCAGAGTCAGCGCAGAGAAGGAGGGTAGAAACTGGCAATATCAGCCAGGTATTTCTGGTGTTACAGGGGGCCAAATGACACAGCACAATCACTGTGCTATATAACATGCTTTAAGGGAACAGGATTTTTTTTGAGGGGGGGGGGGGGGGTTAACAAACACTTAGGTTGTGTGTTATTTTGATGGG
Source organism: Rana temporaria (assembly GCF_905171775.1). Classification (NCBI taxonomy): domain Eukaryota; kingdom Metazoa; phylum Chordata; class Amphibia; order Anura; family Ranidae; genus Rana; species Rana temporaria. The sequence goes on along the minus strand of NC_053499.1, from coordinate 34,328,084 downwards.
ACAGCTAAGTTACACTGGTATACACTCACAACTTTACATTGTAGCAAAGTGTAATTCCTTCAGTGTTATCACATGAAAAGATAGAATAATATATTTTTAAAAATGTGAGAGGTGTACTCATTTTTGGGAGATACTGTGCGTGTGTGTGTGTGTATATATATGTATATATATATATATATATATATGTATATATATATGTATATATATATGTATATATATATATATATATATATATATATATATATATATATATATATATTGCTTTTAAAGCTGAACTCCAGTCACGTATTTAAAATACTTTTAAATCTAGTTAAATATTTATTCAAAGGTTTAAATGGCTATATTATTACTGTTGGATTAAGTACCCTAGTCTGCCATTATATTGGTTTCTTCTAATCCTCTGCATTTCATCACTGGAGATAGACAGTGGGAGGGGTAGCACTGCGAGCCAAACAGTAGTAAACCGCTGCAGAATAAAAAAAAAAAAAACTGTAATGCCTAGTACACACTACCAGGGTTCCCGACGGGAAAAGGTCCGGTGCAAATCCCGAGGGGAAAACCGAGGACCTGCTCTCTACTTTTCCCCCATACAGACGATTGGTTTTCCCGTTGGGAAAACTCAGATAAGAGCTTTTCCTCAGGAATCCCGACCGTGTTTATGCTCCATCTGAGTTGTTCCCCACAGGAAAACTGCCAAAAATGACTGGTTTCTTCTACACACGACTGGGTTTTCTGATGGGAAAAAGTCAGTCGGGAATCCCGGCGGGAAAAAAAGAGAGCTGTTTTTTTTTTGTCTGGCGGGTTTGGCAGTTTTCCCGTTGGAAAAATTGCGAGGGAGCATACACACGGCAGGGATTCCCAGCCAAAAGCTCTCCTCACAGTTTTCCCATTGGAAAACCCGGTCTTATGTACGGGGCATAACACAATTGCATAATGTGCTAGTATGCATCTCATACTAGCACATTATGAAATACTTTCCTTAGAACGAGCCCTTTCCAGCGTCACTACTGAGAGGGCTGACATCTTCCCCTGTCCTTTCTTCCAGGTTCGCGGGCTCCGGCGCTGTGAGTGGGGTTTACAACCACTTTAAGGGTCAGTGCATATCAGAGTTGTGTCAGTCAAACAGTGGAAGCTTGATGAAAGGAGGGGAGAGCAGAGTGACATGCATGATGTGCCTTGGTTTCCTCACTCCCAGGATCAAAGGACACATTTCGAGGGACCCACCTCTTCCTCAAAATGAATGGGCTGCTAATAATCAAAAAATCACATAGGGGGTTATTTACTAAAGGCAAATCCACTTTGCACTACAAGTGCAAACTACAAGTGCAAATTGCACTTGGAAGTGCAGTCGCTGTAGATCCGAGGGGGATGCAAGGAAAATTAAAAAACGCATTTTAGCTTGCACATGATTGGATGATAAAATCAGCAGAGCTTCCCCTTATTTCACATCTACCCCTCAGATTTACAGTGACTGCACTTCCAAGTGCACTTTCAGTACAATTTCAAGTGCACTTTGCACTTGTAGTTTGCACTTGTAGTGCAAAGTGGATTTGCCTTTTCGTAAATAACTCACATAGTCTTCATTTTCTAAGGCAGTGCATCACATTGTTGTTGCCGGTGTATTGTCCTCAATGTTCCACTGTGGGGGAAGTTCCTTCACTGACTGCGCAGGCACAAACTTCCCGACGGAAATCCCCGAACCTCGCCCGGCACCCAGGCTCATTCTTTAACATCCCCGTGGATTGGAGGATGTTAAAAAAAGAGCCAGGAGGCCGAGCGAGCGAAGCCAGGACGTGAGGCCGACTGGCCACTTACCTCAAAATCCACGTCGCCCTGGATGCCGGCCGTCGTTCGGGGATTTCCGTCAGCAAGTTTGCACCTGCGCAGTGCTTGAAGGAACTTTCCCGATAGCTGGAACCAGCTCAGCGCATCAGTTTGCGCATGCGCTGGAACTTCCAGGACACCTGGAACCAGCACGGCAGATCACCGGCAACAATGCAAGTGCATTGCCTTAGTGTATTGGGGTGCCATCAGAATGAATCGTACTACAATGCATGTTGTGTACGTTACCACGTGTTGCACTAAGACAAGGAAGTGTAACTGAACCCTTAAAGAATCCTTAGTGATCCTGCCATGAAGGTCCTTTTCCAGGCATTTGCTATTACATGATGACAACTTTTGTGCTTTGGCTTTGTCACATGGTGAAGAAGAGGTACTGCTCGGGATAGCCTTGGATTGAAGGTGAGTATTGCAACAAGCTGCTTTAACTGCTCTAAACCAATTTCTCAGGGCAATTTATTGTTACATTTTTCTCACATTGTTAAACTCAGCATTTATCATAGAAAATGACTTAGAATCCCCAAATATTTAAAATTTTCTGAACGCAGAGGCCATATAGAATAAAATAGTGACAGTTGCAATTTTTTATGTAACACAATAGGGTTTATTTACTAAAACTGGAGAGTGCAAAATCTGGTGCAGCTGTTCATGATAACGAATCAGCTTCTAACTTTAGCTTGTTCAATTAAGCGTTGACAATAAAACCTGGAAGCTGATTGGTTTCTTTGCAGAGCTGCACCATATTTTGCACTATCCAGTTTTAGTGAATCAACCCCACTGTTTGGTCAGCTGTTTACTAAGCACATATTTTCAGCACACCTGTAAAAAGGTAAACAACTACAATACCTAAAATTTTCTTAGGTGATACTTTAAAAGTCTTTACAGGTTATTAGTTTAGAGTTAACCATGAATAATAGCACTGGAATTTTTGCTCTCACTCCGATGTTCACAGAAATACATTACCTGTATGGCCCAATCACAGTTGTCATACACATGCGGGCCCTATGCACACAGTTGTATTTGCATGTACGCACAGGGGTAGGGGTGCTTTTACTTTTTTTTATATTTATTTGATTGCTATCACAAGGGAGAAAACAAGCTCCCCTATGTGATATCATGGACAGGTGACCGGACAGGTATCAGGGGTCTATTACATACAAATGTCTGCCTTGCCCTCGGTTGTATCTAATCAAGCTCAGATCGTGCCTAATTCGCTGCTTCCTTGGCTAGAGTAGCTGGGGAATGAATACAATTCCTCAAATGACAAAATGCTTGTTGCTTTCTGGCTTCATTATTCTTAGAGCAGATCAGGGAATGGATGTTCCTCTATCTTTTCCTGGCCAGTTTATCATGTAGGAAGAGATCATGGAAGCCACTACAGTGGGGGGGGGGGGGGGCATGAATTACCGGTAAATGAGTGCAGAGTTGAGTTTTGAAATTAGATATTTAGTTGCAGAGTGTGCAATGCATTCTAATTAAAAGTGCTGCATTTCACTTCTTTATTCTCTAACTAAAAAATCATAATGGTCCATATGACCTCAAAGGACTCATATAGCGGTCTGTGTGTAATTTAACTAGAAATAAAAAATAAAGATATTAAATGATAGCTAATCTTGGGGGATCCTAGCCTTGCGCCACCACAATTGGTAATGAATAGACTTCTTATGTAGAGACCTTTTGGGGTGGCTGGGGGGGCGGCAAACTACAGTTTTAATGTGTTAATGGTCGCACACTAGACACGGGAGAGCTTGGGGGGTTGAAGAAATGATTTATGTTTGGATATAAAGGGTCTTGTGTACATTGGTAGTAGCCTTGGGGTTGGGGGGGGGGGTAAAAATAAAAATGTTATAGTTGCATCGTATATTGCTACTGCTCAAAAAAATGATACCGTGTTTCTCCGAAAATAAGACCGGGTCTTATATTATTATTATACTGGTACACTAGTGTGTCAACTATACCACTGTCCACAGTTTTATACCATAAAAATAAATTTTACAGCTCCCCTGGGCATTCACGTGTGATCTGCTCTTCTTCTCTGAGATCCCCGCTGACGTCAGCCCGCTACGAGTACTGCAGAGGGAGCAGCCGCAGACATCAGTGGGTAGGAGAGGAAGAGAGAAAAGAGCCCAGATCCTGCTGACGTCAGCCCGCTCCACACGCTGAAGAGGAAGGGGCTGCAGACATCGGTGCGGGGGAGAGGATGAGAGAGAAGAGCCGAGATCCAGCTGACGTTAGCGGGGAGGAGAGGATGAAAGAGAAGAGCCGAGATCCCTCTGACGTCAGCCCGCTCCATACACTGAAGAGGACGGGGCTGCAAACATCAGCCGGGACGAGAAAAGTGGACCTCCGGTGGCTGTAAAACATATTATTAAACATTAATAAACGGAGACACTGCACCAGTATACAGTAATGGATTACAGGTTTTTTAGTGAACTTTGATGGGGCTTATTTTTGGGGTAAGGCTTATATTGCAGCCCGCCCTGATAATCGCACTAGGTCTTACTTTCAGGGTAGGGCTTATTTTTCGGGGGAAACACGGTAGCTAATCACTGCATACATTATGTAAGTTTGTGTGCACCTGACCACTGCACATATATGAACTTGTTGGATACCCCATTCCAAAACTAGACATCCCATTCCAAAACCAGATCTCTATTAATAAACATTTGCATACAAAGACATTTAAGATAGTTGTGTACCTCCAACCTTGTGGCAATGCTTTGGGGGAAGGCTTTTTTCTGTTCATGCATGACTGTGCCCCTGTACACAAAGCCAACTTCATGAAGATATGATTTCATGAATCTGGCATGGAGAAACTTAGGTGGGCTGCACAGAACCCTGATTTTAGCCCTACTAAACATATTCAGAATGACTTGGAATGCCAAGGTCTTTTCATTCAAGATCAGTATCTGATCCCACAAATTCTGTTTTGGCAGAATGAGCACAAATTCCTATATACACACTCCAACTTCTTAAGTAAAGCCTTCCCAGGAGAGTTGAGACTGTTAAGTTGCAACTGTGGGGTGTGGGTAGAACTTTCCATAAATTCCAATGGTTTTGGAATGGAACATCTAACAATCTCCCAAATATGTGATAGTCAGATGTCCACAAACTTTTGGCCATATAGGGGTAGATTCACAAAGGGCGTCCTAACTTTGCGGCGGCGTAGCGTATCATGTTTACACTACGCCGCCGTAAGTTAGCGAGGCAAGTACATGATTCACAAAGTACTTGCCTGCTGAGTTACGGCGGCGTAGCCTAAAGCGGGCGGGCGTAAGGGCGCCTAATTCAAAATAGGCTGCGGGGGCGTGTTTAATGTTAATTTGGTTTGACCTGACGTGATTGACATTTTTTTATGCGCCGTCCGCCTACATATCCCAGTGTGCATTGCGGCAACATACGCCGCACGGGCCTATTGGTTTTGACGTGGACGTAAATGACGTAAATCCCTATTCACGGACGACTTACACAAACAACTTAAAATTTTTGAATTTCAACGCGGGAACGGTGGCCATACTTAACATTACTATTCCAGCTATTTGATGGAATATCTTTAGGCCTGATAATGCGTTAGGTAAACGGCGTATCTGTACTGCGTCGGCCGGGCGTACGTTCGTGAATAGGCGTATCTAGTGATTTACATATTCTACGCCGACCGCAATTGAAGCGCCACCTAGCGGTCAGCCTAAATATTGCACCCTAAGATAGGACGGCGCAAGCCGTCGTATCTTAGATAGGTTTAAGTGTATCTCTGTTTGAGAATACACTTAAACTTAGGTCGGCGCAGATTCCGAGTTAGGTTGGCGTATCTACTGATACGCCGGCCTAACTCTTACTGAATCTAGCCCATAGTCTAGCAGTAAGGCCCCTTTCACATGGACTGGATCAGTTTTTTTGCAGCAGGGAATTTGTCTGCTGATTCCCTGCTGAGCTGAGCGGAGCAGATGGATGACAGATCCATGTCCGCTCCACTTATGCAGACATGGACACAACCCACTCTATGCTATGACCGACTGTCTATTTACTCCTGACTGCCCCCTACAATCCCGGCAGATGGAGGATAATGGATCCTCCATTTGTTTGTTTTTATCTGATCAGATTGGATATAACCAGCTGTAAACAGACATGAGTTCATTTATATCTGACTGCTCATAAAGGAAAATGGAGGGTCAGATTCGGTCCGTCTGAAAAGCAGACAGCCAGGCCCGATCGAACCTCTGGTGTGGAAGGGGCCCAAGTCTGGGGGAAAAAAACCTTGAGAATCAGCATCTAGCACACCATCTGCTGACTACAAGCTGCAAATATGAAATGTTGATATGCTGTAGTTCATATTTACCTAACTAAAGATCTTTTTACTAAAAACCTGATTTGTGGGTCTTAATAATATTAGAATATAGAAAACATAAATAATACATTTGCATGTGCTTCCTTTTAAAAATTTTGAACATAAACTTTACATTAAAATATTTTCTACAAACGATATATTTAGCACATTTTTAAAATTTTGACCCCTCTTTTTTCCCTAACTATAAAGCATTTCACCAGACCATTAATTAGATGAGATCATCATAAGTCCATACAGCAGAAAGGAAGTGTTTTGGAAACTATAAGGCTGTTTTTCTGACATTGGACAATAGAGCAATGAACTTATTGTATCCAAAGGACTTTGAAGCATGAAATATACATTTTTCCCTTATGAATGATATTTGTGTTCTAATGGTCCTATAGCCCCTTAAATGAACATGAAGCGTTACAAAGGGTGATTTGTCACCACTTTTTCCAACAGAGATTTAATTGTTATTTCATCACACCACAGAGGGTATATGCTGCAAATGAAGAATGCTAACTATATTAATTCACACGTCTGTTCTATGCATCATCACCGGGTTAGGAAAACGTGCTCCCTCTAGAGGTTAAGGAAGATCCACAAGTCAGATAAATGTTGCCAGTATTAACTTGTGTACACTGCGTATTCCCTTGTGGACTGTGATCTGTGACAGATTCCTGTTGAGCCAAAGCCGTTTACAGGACATAGGCTGGTTATTCATAGACCCTGGTTTATAGCTGCTAACTTTAGTCCTCATTTTTTTACGGTGTCTGGGCATAGCTAGTCAATTGGCACTCGGGGGGAGGAGAAAAAAAAAGGACACTGAACTTCCCAGAAATGGCTGTGTGGGAGGGGGGCATGTCATCAGAAGTCTAATCATTGGAGGAGAGCAGGCTGAGTTCCCAGTATAGTCAGAAACCTGACCATGCTGTGCTCTTATGTCTAGTAGTCACTTTTTAATAGTAAAGCAGAGGGACTTGCAGGAACACCAGGTATTTCACACAATGGAAGCAAATCAAAGAGAAAAGGATATTTTTCATACATGGTACAGTAGGCACATATGCGTAATACGGAGGAAAAAAAAACACCAGTCCTTTAAATTACATACTTGGGAGATGCCTTATTGTATTTATTGTATGTAGTACAGTATAATGTTTGTAGAATAATTCCATTTTCACAGATAGCATGTAATTGATTTTCTTTTTACTTTTTCATTTAGTTTGGGTAAATCTACCTAAAAGATCTAGAAAAAGGTTACCCTTGCAAAAATAGCTAAATCCCTCAACTTCATACTACATTACATTATAAAGTTTAAAAAAATGTCAAAACACAGGGCACAAAACCACGGGCACAAATTGGAGCCATGAAATGTGTGCTATTTTGATAATTGTACTAGCCGTGCCACCAAGAAGTATTTCCATAGGTCCGGACAACCCAGCCCCCTCTGGTCTGGGCCCTATACATCAATACGTGGCTCAAATGAGGCTTCTTATTCTGCCAAATAGATTTTAGCAGTTCTGTCTATATCGCTTCTATTGTTGAACGGGGGGGGGAAATATAATGGCAGAGATCTAAAATAAAATAACAACTTTGGGAGGATAGACATTTTCACAACTTGTATACGGCCCAGAAATGATATTCAGTATAAGGACCATTGGGTAAGCAAACATTTAATGTTGGAGAAAGTGGGGTTAGGGAATATCCCTGTCATGTGCCTCAACCCAGGGCAAAATAATCTGAGGTGCAACCAGGGAGCTTAATTACAGATGCCCTAGGGTGGCATGGTATGAGGTTGACGATACAGGCCTCAAAAACCATTGATTGACAAGCTCTCCGGAAAATCCAAATTGGATAAAATAGTGTCAAGATAAGGCCAAAGGATACTATCGAAGGCCTTTTTTAATGTCCAGGCTCAAAAACAAGACCTTACAAGAGTTAATATCTGCATCTTGAATAATGTTCGAATCCAGGCGTATGTTATCAGTAATTTGTCTGGTTGGTATAAAGCCAATTTGGTCTGGGGAAATTAATATTGTGATAACTGATGCTAGGCAGTTTGCTAGTATACAGCCAAAAATCCAATAACTTACAAATATTATTCAGTTGCTGGACAGTATTTAGGCAGCTTAGGCTACAATTGAAAATAGAGATACTAGGCAGGTGTGACAATTCTACCATGCTGGAGTTCTGCAATAAGCTGAAAACTTTGAGGAGCAAGAAACTTCGTCTTTAGCCTGCAGCAAACACTAGAATTTGGTACATAGTGTGGCACCTTTACAGTGCCAGAGCACTGGATTAGGCCAGGACAGTTGGGGCCGAATGACAATTAAAATTTTACTCTTTATCATCAGCAGTAAGGGCTTGTAGCCTTTGGTAATCCAAGACTGGTTACTTTTAATGAAAGTGAGCAGCCCACACTGTCAGAGACACCCAATAGTCCATGGGATTCTTACTTCCCAAGCTATCTGTATCAGCCTTAGACTTAATCCCCGTACCCACGATACGAAAATCTGAAGTAAATTTAAGTTGAACGATCTGCCAATTTTCGGATTGTTAGTATGGTGCTTTCAACAGCTTATTCGGTTTTTTCGTCCAACAAAAGTGGATGCGCAGACTATAACATTTTTGTCGTACGTGAACTCAACGTCAGATTTTCGTTAAATTAGTACAGTTTTCGTAAAAAATCGGAAGAGCAAAAACTATGCATGGTCAAAAACGAAAGAATACATACAAAACTATTCAACACATTACGTCACTTCTGAAGTTGTATTCTGTCATACGAGAATTTTTGTATGGTGAGTAACCTCTTCACTTTCGACATGAGACTAGCATGCAACAAAAAACGGACGAACGGTCGTCCGAAAATTTGAACGTGCGTACAAGGCTTAAGTGTAGTCAACAATGTGGTTTGGGCACAGCCTGTGTGTGATGCCTGCAGCCAGGCCTAGGTGTTATAAGAAAAAAACATTATAATAATATTTTTTTTAAAAAAGATGGACTTTGTAGGCACATTGAGATAATATCAAAAAATTATTTTAATAATACATAAATAAATACATTGATGCATCTATAGAAAATTATGACACAATAAATAGGAAAAAAGGCCAAATGGTCTTCCAGAGAATGTACTCAATAGCCTCAGAACTTGTTGTGGAGTTGTAACGAAGCACAGATCCCACTCTGGGTGGAGTAATAATTCCTGGATAAGGCCAGATGGATCCTTGAAGCATTAAAAAACAGCTTTTCGTTATTTTAAATATATTGCTTCGTCAGGAGCTTCTGGATTTTAAAGAAATAAACTTCAATTAGATTACAGGATAAACTTGTACAGTAAAGCAAACAGACAGCTTGCACTCAATATATGGATATAGAAACATCATGTATATTGGTATATGCACACTTACCAATAACTGGTGCTTAATGGAGATTATCTATAGTTGCCTTAATTCACAAACTAGCACCTGGCTAAAAATCACACCTCCTTCTGATGGCTTTAAGGGAGGGGAAGAGAAAAGACCACAGGTCCTGGGCTACCACCATGGCTGAGCAAATTATTACTACACCCAGAGTGGGATCTGTGCTTTGTTACAGCTCCACAACAAGTTCTGAGGCTATTGAGTACATTCTCTGGAAGACCATTTGGCCTTTTTTCTATTTATTGTGTCATAATTTTCTATAGATGCATCAATGTATTTATTTATGTATTATAAAATATTTTTTTGAGGGAGCTGCGGTGGCTCAACGCGATTGGCACTGCTCTGACAAGCCATTCACCTCTGCAGCTAAAGGTTCGGATACCGGTCTCGGCTACATGTGAATTGAGTTTGGTGGTCTCAGCCCGGCTCCCGGTGGGTGTGCTATGCGAGGTAAGCCTGCGCTTAGTATACGCCCACCCCCCTCCCACAAAAACCACCACACTTACACGCACTCGAAATTGGGTTAACATGCACGCACTTTGACCACGCGGTCTCTAAAAAAGAGAGGCGAAGGACTAACGGGGCTCTCTCTGCCCAGTTGGGCTTCAAAGCGGAGCAGGTAGAGCGGGCTGTGTGGGAGCCATTGCCACCCGGGGCATGGAGAAAGGTGGCTGATTGCCTTTGGGGGAGGCCTGCCTACTACCAACTCCTGCAGTCCGGCTCCTCTCTCGAGTACAAGAACAAAATACACTTAAAAAATAAAATAATAAAAAATAAAGGAAAAAAACATTTTTTTTTTTGATATTATCTCAATGTGCCTACAAAGTCCATCTTTTTTAAAAAAAATATTATAATGTTTTTTTCTTCAACCCAAATATTATAGGATGTGGCACTTATTTTACATAGGGTGTTTGATTACCACCCTAGGGCATCTGTAACCAACTTTAAATCCTAGATGTTATATGAAAACTCTAAGGCCGGGTACTCACGACCAAACATGTATGGTGAAAGCGGTCCGTCGGACCGTTTTCACCATACATGTCTGCCAGAGGGCTTCTGTACGATGGTTGTACACACCATCGTACAGAAGTCCGCGCGTAAACAATACGCGGGGCGTGTCCGCGGTGTCGCCGCGTCGATGACGCGGTGTCGCCGCGACAATGACGCGGCGACGTGGGCGGCCCGCCTTTAAAATGCTTCCACGCATGCGTCGAAGTCATTCGACGCATGCAAGGGACGGCGGGCGCCTGGACATGTACGGTAGGTCTGTACTGACGACCGTACATGTCCGAGCGGGCAGAATTCCAGCGGACTGTTTTAAAACAAGTCCAGGAATATTTGTCTGCTGGGAAAAGGCCCGGCGGGCAAATGTTTGCTGGAATTCGGCCCGCTCGCGCCCACACACGACCAAACATGTCTGCTGAAACTGGCCTGCGGGCCAGTTTCAGCAGACATGTTTGCTCGTGAGTATGGGGCCTAAAAGGCAGCACAGAGCCAGCTGATCCTCATTTCATCATGTTGCACGTTACTACCTAAACATGGTAACATGTAAAATGGTCTTAAAGGTGGAATTAGCCTTTAATTTTACTAAATATTTATTTTTCATGCAGGGCCAAAATTAAGGTCAACAGCCCAGCAATGGTCCTTCCATTTCTTAGGACATTACGATTTAAAGAGGGCTGAAGGTGAAATTGGACATTAAAGTAGTATTGTTTTTAAATTTCCTGCAGCAGCGGTTCAGACGTACATTAAGTGCTGCTTGTATTTCATTCCAAACTTTGCTTGCCGTCCTATTTTGGCAAAGCAACAGTGAAAGTGATAAGAGCATAAAAGATAGGGGGGGGGGAACCTGCAGGAACCTGCAGTACCCCCCTTTGTTAATGCTGTAAGTATGTGCAGATTTTGCTTAATGGTTAATCCAGGGCTGCCCTCATCACATCTCCTGAGAGCTATTATTTATTCAATTCTACTTTATCCACAAAGGAAAACAAATGTTTTGATGATAATGGTATTTATTTTATTCACTGGCTAGCCGTAAATATTAACTGGATTTCCATCAAAAGAATATAAAGGATTTGTTGAGAAAGAAAAAAATTGTATAAATGACGAATCAATATTCAGTAAAACACATTATTGCATGTTATATTTTTAATGATTAACAGGAATTTGGTCACAAATGCGCATTAGTAAAATATAATAATGTACTAATGGATGCTGTATTTAGTGAAAGTACCGTAATCAGTAAGATATTATATAGTTAATCTGTGTGTTATTATTATATAAATTCCAAATATTTCATTTTATAAAATAAACTGCAAATCCTATGTATGAGGTGACTGTAGCCATATTTGTACGCTTGCAACAAAAACAATTGAGTACGGTCTGTGATACTTTTTTTTATCCACTTGCTGACCAAGCCTTTTCTGGCACTTTTTGTTTACAAGTTTAAGTCAGTATATTTTGCTAGAAAATTACTTAGAATCCCCAAACATATATTTTTTTTTGCACGGAACTTAGAGAATAAAATGGTAATTGTTGAAATTTTTTATGTCACACGTTATTTGTGCAGCGTTTTTTTGTGGAAAAAATACACTTTTTTATTTTTAATCCAAAAAAATACAATACATAACCTTTTTGTAAAATATAAAAGATGATGTTACGCAGAGTAAATAGATACCTAACATGTCACACTTTACTATTATGCATGCTCGTGGAATGACGCCAAACCTTGATACTCAAAAATCTCCATAAGTGGCGCTTTAATTTTTTTACAGCTTACCTGTTTAAAGTTACAGAGGAGGTCTTTTGCTAGAATTATTACTCTCACTCTAACATTTGTGGTGATACCTCACATGTGTAGTGCGAACGCCTTTTGCATATGCGTGCCCCTTGTCAAAGAAATAATGGATGACAGGTCCTCTTTATGGAGAGATCTGGGGTCAACAAGACCCCAAATATCTCCTCTCTCTTTAAAGCTAAAGATCAGAAAAAAATATGTTTACTTCGGCCCTAGACCGAAAGTGAGGTCATGATGACGCTCTGGTCCTCCAAGACCATAGAGGCGAATCCGAGACGATCTGGTCTCTGGGAACCTCTATGGCAAACCGCGCAACCCATCAGATTGTTTCTCTGGCGTGCCGGTAAAAACGGTAAGCCCGAAAAACACTGGTCAACGGTTGAAGGGGGCAACTCCCCCTCACTGCTTCTGAAAGTAATCCAGCAGCTACTTAGCCACTCGGACCGCTTTCATGAGAGCCAGTAGCCGGCTGAATAAAAAAATACAGGGGAGAAAGGAGAAACTGGGACTTTAAATATACTCCTTTTGTCACTTGCTAATATACTCAAACAAAAATATATTATATATAAATAAAAAATGATCTACAATTATTTTCCCGGATACTGAACTTCAAATCATTCTTTGCTACTCACTCTCAAACACCTGGAAATCGTTCGAGATCTGAATGTCAAAATTACACGAGAGCAGATTATCGTACATTAAAAACACTTTTTCTGGCCATACACTATGCGAAAAATCGTCCATGAGCGCAAACGATAGTGCCATCATGTAATGACCATTAAATCGTTCAGTGGACATAAATAATAAAAAAAAAATGGTTTGTTTTTCTTACATGTACCTAGTCCAGACACTTCGGACGGGAAAAACATTAACCTTTCAATTTATCGTTCGTTCGGCAGAAAATTTCCAAACTTGTCCTTTTTTTGGCTCAAAAACATCCTAACGATTATCGAGTTTGTGCCTATTAACTGTTTGAAAACGAACGAACTGTCTAAGCGACCGAATTTCGGCTGATTTTTCGTGTATTGTATGGCCAGCATTACACTACTTGAACAAGGAGCTGTCTGGTCTGGGATAATCCAGAGGACCCCTTTTGTGACACTGCATCTAATTCAAACAACGAGACCTTACCAACACAGACGCTGACTATACAAGAATATAAGAACAAATTGTGCACATCCCCTCCCACCACTAATCCAAGTTAAGATATTTTTACTTTTGGCGTTGCATGATATTGAAAATATCACTGTGAATAAAAAGGATACAAATTCATCACAGACACAAATGCAGGCTCTTGAATCACTACATCAGCATTCAGATTTTGTAATCAAACCCTCGGACAAGGGTGGGAATATTGTTGTCATGTACGATACTCAATATGTAACAATGTGTAAAAAGTTCCTTGACAATAAGAATTGGTATTGGAAAATAAACCTGTTCGATATTTCCATTTTTCAAAGGCAATTTGAGGCTCTCATAGATTTGGCCAGTCTTAATAATGTCATCTCATTGCGCAGTCATGTTAGAACAGGAAGGGGCATCCCCAAACTGAAAAAATAGAAGAATAGGGGTGTTAAATAAATTAAATTAATACATACTCAATGTCTCAATCACCGATGGGTGAACTGTCCTCTAACCCAGCATACATGAGACCAAAAAAAACAGCTGCATCTAGAGGGAGGAAGATCCCAACTAGAGCAACCAAGTGCTCAATCAGACAGTAACTTCTTGTAACACTTGTATGAGTAAAAAGATTGTTTATTTTGAAAAAAGTGTATCAATAAAAAAGAGCTTGTATCTTTTGTGACACACAGTATATCAGTTAGGCCCACACCATACCCATAAAAAAAACACAAAAAATAAGGTCACAGATAACCATGTCCGGACTGATGGGACTGGGTGGGATGCAGATACTGGTGCTGTGCCACAGCGTGAAGTTATGAAGAGATCGATCCACTCCAAATTCCAGCATCTGAACCTGTAACCCACTCAGCGCCCCGGGGCTGACCACAAAAGTACTGTCTGTAATTTGATACAATGTGCACAATTGTAGGCATGTGTGATACACACAATCAGTTGGCCATTTGCAAGCAATTATCTTCAGCATGCCAGAAGAAAAATAGTGTGGGGACCTATTAGGGTGGATTTTCCCAGGGGTGGAACAGGTCTCAGCATAACATGGAAAAACTTTGTTTGATATGATGAACCACATTGGCTGAGGCTATGCGTAGCCGTGGATAATGAATAATCTTACTGGAGATGCATACAACATGGAGTGAAAATGGAGCTGATGGTCTTACCCTCTCAATGTTGGACAGCCACTGTAAACTTGCCATTACTATGTGCAGTGAATGGGGCAATCTGTGGCAACTGCCGCTGCTTGTATTCAGTGGAAATCTTTGTTCCTACAGCTGCTGGTCAGTGTTGCTGTATGAGCCAGTCAAGGTGGAGGCTGATGCTTTGTGTCAGACTCAGGGCTTCCATTCCAGCTGGATGCATGTGCACTATGCCATCCAAAGCCTGTCCAATGCCTGTGTGGTATCAGGGAAACTCCCCTTACCTGATCTGCCCAGTATTCATCCATACAGGGAGTGTGTCCCTGCAGTCTGTTATGTGTCTGTGACATCAATGCGTTTCGCTATGTCCAAGAGTAGATTTATTGTGCACATTGCAAGGCAGGCTAGCTAACATCCCACACAAAACACCCTCGAGCTCATACAATTGAATGTATGCATTTCCTCATCATATGGCAATAAAAACATATATAACTTGCAGAATAGGATTCTGCAGGAACAATAGTTTTAGAGGCAGAGTATTATTCCTCCAAAAAAAATTGACAGTTCAGTTCAGTATTCAAGCCTAGTGGTATCAAAGTTCCAAGTTTATATATACACCATTTTTCTTTCCTCAAGAGGACTTTATCAAAACCCCCTTATCTAGGGGGCAGGTTCAGGGTATAAATGCCCTTAACTTTTATCCCCTCACAACCTCCACGTACCTTCTGGAAGTGCTGCGCTAAAGGTTGTTCTGGTTCTTTCTCCTTCATTTCTCGAATATGTTCACCTTTCCTCACACGTAAGTGTCTTTTAGTTTTCCCTATATAGAATTTATTACAGGGACATGTTATCATGTAGATTACCCTAGTTGTAGCACAATTTATTAAATCCTTTTTATTTCCTAGTTTTAGAATCCATAAAAGAATCTGTGCGATCCATAAAGGGGCATAGTTGGCATTTCCCACAGGGAAACATCCCTTTAGATCTAGGATAAGTTGTTGAGTAAAATTCCCCAATAATGTTTTTGACCTGTCTTAATAATGTCATCATATTGCACAGTCATGTTGGAACAGGAAGGGGCATCCCCAAACTGTTCCCACAATGTTGGAAGCATGAAATTGTCCAAAATGTCTTGGTATGCTGACGCTTTAAGAGTTCCTTTCACTGAACTAAGGAGCCAAGTCAACCCCTGAAAAAAACACACCACAATCCCCCCTCCACCAAATGATTTGTACCAGTGCACAAAGCAAGGTCCATAAAGACATGGATGAGCTAGTTTGAGGTGGAGGATCTTGACTGGCCTGCACAGAGTCCTGACCTCAACCCGAAAAAAAACCTTTGGGATGAATTAGAGCGGAGACCGCGAGCCAGGCTGTCTCTCCAACATCATTGCCTGACCTCACAAATTTGCTTCTGAAAGAATGGCCAAACATTCCCATAGACACACTCCTAAACCTTGTGGACAGCCTTCCCAGAAGAGTTGAAGCTGTTATGGCTGCAAAGAGTAAGCTGTCATAAAGTCATAATACAATGATCAGTGTTGCCAGCTATAGTCAGTGGTACTGATCACTCGGGAAAAACCCAACAGGCCTTTTGAACACAAATCAATCCATGGTCAACTTGCCCATACATGAATTGAAATTCATCTGGTCCCTGGTGAAGCAGAGGAAGCTCCATGTATGGCTGGCTTAACTCTTCTGTTAGGGAAGGGTTGGGTTTTTGAACTGGGTGGATAAAATGTACAGTATTTATCTGCCTATAGCGCGCACCGGCGTATAGCGTGCACCCCTAATCTAGACTTGAAATTCCTGGAATTTTTTTTTTTTTTTATTACTTACAGTTTTGGTGTCTTGCCCGGCGGCCTTGTCCAGTCCGGCCTCCGTCTGCGGCCTTCGTGGTGTCCTCTCCGCTTCTCCCGCGCTGTCTCTGAGCCGATCCTTGCTTCCCGCGCTGTGTTTGAGGCCGACGCCGACATATACTGAGTGCAGTACACTCGGGCACGCTCGGCTCTTCCTCGCATAACCGCAAGGGGAGCCGAGCCTGGCCGAGTGTACCCGAGTGTACTGCGCTCGGTATATGTCGGCGGCGGATTCAAACACAGCGCGGGAAGCGTGTATCGGCGTATATCACGCACCCACGATTTTGCCCTGATTTTAAGGGCAAAAAAGTGCGTGGTATACGCCGATGAATACGGTATATATGCTAAAATTGCATTATCATTTAAAAGTGTTATGACAAGGACTTGCTTGCCTTGTGTCATGCAATATTTTTGTGCTGGACTAATGCCTGGAGCCCAGTGCCGTCCACCCTTGTTTTTCTAAAGCACGGTCCAATTCTAGTGTTTCTGTAAAACTTTGAGATTAAGACTAACTTGCTATTTACTAAATAATAAACCAATAGTCACATTTTAAGTTTCAAAACGTGTCCTAAAGCTTTTTGATGACTCAAAATGCTAGTTGGTTGTGGCTTACTGAAATTAGCATGCTGTAAATGAGTGTCAGAATTCTTTTTTTCTTTACCTGTTTCAGGTCAGCGGCTCAGAAAGCTCTGAAATCATAACTTTACAGCCGAGCAACTAGCATGATCAAAAAGAGTGTTTAGCTAAGACAACACATGGCATCTCTTTTTTAAGACATTGACGATCCTCAATCCAGATATCGGTACAACCCTCTATTTTTTGTACTTGCACAATGTGTTTACAATATATTTTCTCTCTCTGATTTATCCATACATAGGTATAATATACAGCCACTTTTAGGAAGATTTAGTGAATGTGAAAACCTACTCCTTTCTGAGGGAGTCCAACCTGGGACGTTAGATGGAGTTCTTATTGATGCTGGATGTTCCTCTATGCAATTTGACACAGCAGAACGAGGATTCTCTCTCAGTAAAGATGGTCCCCTAGATATGAGAATGGATGGTGACAGGTAAATAAAAGTATCAGAATTTACAGTATAAATATTTTTCAGTTTTGGATAAGGTGGGGAAAGGATGAACCTTATGTTTAGTTTTTATTGCTGTCTGAGTCCACATTAGGGCCTAAACTCTCTGTGTTTTGTAGTCACCAGGACAGAAAGTATACATCCACAATTTTAAGACTGTCATCAGAACAGGAATAGAGGGGAAATCTTCCAGTGGGGACATCGCTATAGTCTGTAAAAAGAGTGTTTCCCTCACGTTGATCATTCAGTTGTGTCTTCTGGACAGGAAGTAAAAAAAAATGGTTTAACCATTCCATACATAACATGAAAAATACAATTTAAGGGTACACACTTGTTAAACATTATACCACACTGATGAGATACAGCCTACTTCTAAAGGGGTTCTGATTTTGATCACAGCACTGATCGTGTGCAGTGGGCCACCTGCTTTGTGAGTTTCTATAGGAGCTGGTTATCTGGTTTCCTAGAACCTCTAGTTTCTGAGCCCTCAATTACGCTGAAAGTACCTAACTCTACCGATCTGAAAATATTCACTCCTATTGCAATCATGTATGCCCTAGGTCCAGTTACCTTATAATTATCCATCTAAATATTTTAACCACTTGACCACTGGGCACGAAAACCCCCTTAATCACCAGACCAATTTTCAGCTTTCGGTGCTCTCACAATTTGAATGACAATTACTCAGTCATACAACATTGTACCCATCTGAAATTTTTGTCCTTTTTTTCACACAAATAGAGCTTTCTTTTGGTGGTATTTGATCACCTCTGCGGTTTTTATTTTTTGCGCTATAAAAGAAAAAAGACTGAAAATTCTGAAAAAATAAAAAAAAATTCTAGTTTATGTCATATTAGCAGGTTATTTCTCACACACAGCATATGCATACTACAAATTACACCCCAAAACACATTCTGCTATTCCTACCGAGTATGGCGATACCACACATGTGAGACTTTTACACAGCGTGGCCACATACAGAGGCCCAACATGCAGGGAACACCATCAGGCTTTCTGGAGTACCCAGGCCAATTTTGACATTTCTCTCCTAAAAATCATCATTTATTTGCTAAAAAATTACATAGAACCCCAAAACATTATATATTCTTTTTTTTCAAAGACCCTAGAGAATACAATGGTGGTTGTTGCAACTTTTTATCTTGCACGGTATTTTCGCAGCAATTTTTTGAACGCGTGTTTTTTTAAAAAAAAAAGTTTCGTGCTTAAAAAAAAAAAAACAGTAAAGTTAGCCCAATGTTTTTGCATAATATGAAAGATGAAGTTACGCTGAGTAAATAGATACCCAACATGTCACCCTTCAAAATTGCACACGCTCGTGGAATTGCGCCAAACTTTGCTACTTAAAAATCCCCATAGGCGACGTATTGCAAGGTATTGGAGTATTGAGGGTATTGCGTAGTATTGCAGAGTATGGGGGGGTATTGCAGAGTATGGGGGGGTATTGCAGAGTATGGGGGGTATTGCAGATTATGGGGGGGTATTGCAGATTATGGGGGGGTATTGCAGAGTATGGGGGGGGTATTGCAGAGTATGGGGGGGGTATTGCAGAGTATGGGGGGGTATTGCAGAGTATGGGGGGGGTATTGCAAAGTATGGGGGGGGGTATTGCAGAGTATTGCTGGTATTGCAGAGTATTGCGCAGGGATGGCTGGATCTGTGACTGCAATTGTCACAGATCCAGCCCACAGTGCGGCGGCTGCTGCTGCCGCCCGCTCCCCCCTCCCTCTCCTCTCACACTGTACCGAACGGTACAGAGAGGAGAGGGAGGAACCGGCATCATGACATGATGCCGGTTTGTTTACAAGTGATCGCGCCGTCATTGGACGGCGCGATCACGTGGTAAGGAGCCGCTTCCATTGGCTCCTTACCGCGATCCGTGTTGCTGCGGGTGCCGGTGATCGCGTGTGCGCGCCCTCTCGGGCGCGCAATTCTCACTCTCTGGGAGGACGTATATTGACGCCCTCCTAGAGTTAGGGAACCGCCTTGTAGCCGTATTTCGGCTATAGGGCGGTTGCCAAGTGGTTAAAAGTTATTCCAAGGATCGATCCCCACTGCAGTCTATGGAAAGATGCTGCTCTTATGAAGAAAGAAGGAGTTGTTAAGAAAGGCAAGTCTATCACACAGATGTGTGTTTATGTTGCATTTTTTCATGCATTGAAAACCCATTCAAAATCAATGGACTGTATTTATGCAACGTGCCTAAATGCATGAAAACACAGCCTTAACACATTTATAAATGTGAATTGTTCCTTACAGTTTTTCTCAACCCCTACCACTACCACTTTTGCTGGACAGCTTGGTCTGCATGAAATTGTGGAAAAACAAACAAAATAAAGACACATGCAATAAAAAAAACCTTTTAATATAATGAATATATTACAGGTAATACCTATTTGTGAAAATGGTCCTTTAAAAAGACCCTGTCAACAACTTAAAAAATTGAAGATAAAAGAAAAGCAGAGTCAAATATAAGTTTACTTGAAGTGTTTTTCCCTTGCAAATTTTTTTTTGTAATGTGTTTGAAAATTTGACTAGTCGGTTCCCTAGCACAGTCTCCTTCATCCTTTTACATCATAGCCCTCCCCATACTAAGAATGTCTAATTACTATCTGTGTTGGCCAATGTCTTCAGCTCCCTTTCACCTGCTGGCCAATGTCTTCAGCCTCCCTACATAACTTTTTATATTGCTGCTGGGGGGGTTAGGGGAATACTCTTGTGTCACTTGAGTGACAGCTCTGAATTTGCTAAGGGCTGTTGACATCACATCCAAGCAAAAAGTCTCAGCTTTTCGATGTTATTCAAATGCCTGTAATATGTTAATAGTACACACACATAGTTTTATGAAAGATCTTTGTTAAAAAAAGTCTGGTGACAGGGACTCTTTAAGTGTTGAATCGGGCAGCCTGGGACACCGAGTTAAAACCCCATGACTACAGAATATTAGGTTTGCGTAACATTTTAACAAAATGATATTCATTTTTTGAGCCAAATATTCCTTATTGGAATGGTTCTATATTTCCCATACATTAAGAAAAGTACGGTATTTCAATTATAGTAAAGCCTCCTTTCGAATGTTTTTCATACAATTTTACATGCATAAGAAATCTCTCTTTAACTCTATGTACAATAAATAATGTTCACACATTCCACGCAACTTTTTAAAGTTCTAATTCTGCTAGTTAATTGACTAACAGCCTGTCATTTTCAAATGCCATGGCTGACGTTAAACACCTTAATAGTTTTTCACACAAGTACATCAAAACTTTTCTTAAAAAATGTGTTCTTTTCTATTTAATAAATACATTTCAGTAATACACATGGGAAACTTCATGTACAGGTCTCATTGTTGGAAAATTGTGAAGCCAATTTATAAGTTACATATCATGAGCAGATATAATGCAGGAGACAATTGGAGAATAGCAAAATGAGTAGACTGCTGCAGTCAAAGTCCAATTATAAAGTTTTGTTGAAGAAAGAACTACCTCCTACTTTTTTCTTCATATGCCGAGAACAGAGAGTGTGTAATAAATGTTATCTTAAATTCCTCCTCCAGAGTGTAGGCTGCAAACATAACAAAAATAGTCAATCGACCAAGCTTTATTCCTGCAAGTACATCAGACAAATTCTCTTAACACTTAGGAGAGAGAATATAGACACACATTTAACCCTTGTTCTAGAAGTAGAGGATCATCAATTCTGAGCCTACATCTGTATTTTTACGTGCTCTCAGGGATTACTATTGTATATAGTATTATTAATAGATATGGCAAGGGAAAGGTGTGAAATGCATTTAAAGCAGACCTATTTGGGCTCATTCATACTTATACTTTTTCCTGCTTGGTTACCACTTGGGAAAGAGCCTTAAAACTCATGCTTTCTCTAAAGTGTATGGAAAGCTATTGTTGTCTGTGTTCTGCTAGGGAGATCCCCTTCACTTCCTATCTTAGACATGCTAAAAAAAAATGAGTAGAAATCTCTCCACAGTTTAGGGGTATTCCCATCCCTGACAGTTGTTATCCTCCTAGACGGTTGGTATGAGAAGAGGTGTCTCTTTTGGAATGATGGGAAGCATTGTTGAAAATTAGGGCTAACCAAGACACCTCTGGGGCCTCGTACACACGGACGGACTGTCCGCTGAAAAAGGTCCGCCGGACCGTTTTCAGCGGACATGTCCGCCCGGAGATTTCTGTCTGATGGATGTACACACCATCAGACAGAAATCTGCGCGTACACGATACGCGGTGACGTGGCCGCGCCGTCGCCGCGACGATTACGCAGCGACGTGCGCGGCCCTGGAAGGTCAATGCTTCCACGCATGTGCCGAATCACTTTGACGTATGCGAGGGATGGCGGCCGAGCGGACATGTATGGTGAGTCTGTACAGACGACGGACAGGCTTCCAGCGGACATGTTTCTTGGCATGCTAAGAAACATTTGTCCGCTGGAAAACGGTCGGCTGGACAAATGTCCGCTGGAAACCTGTACGGTCGGCCGTACACACGACTGAACATGTCTGCTGAAACTGGTCCGCGGACCAGTTTCAGCAGACATGTTCGGTCGTGTGTACGGGGCCTGGGTGTCGCATTTGCTGACAATGTCTTGTCTTTCTTTTACTAATTTTAAAATTATTTGGGGAAAATCGGTCAGACCTTGTCATAGAAAAATAGGTTGTATGCAGAGCACACAGCCATTTCTCCTTGTGCTAAATAAGCACACATAACATCTTAGGCTGCATTCACACCTCCGCGACAAGCAGCGCCGCGTAGGCGGCGTATTTTGCCGCGAATAGTGTATCTTTTTTTTTTTTTTTTTCAAATCCTTCCCATTGCTGTCAATGGCCGAATGCCAATGTCGCCTGAAAAAAAGGGTCCGGGACTTTTTTTCAGGCGACAGGCGTACGGCGTCTGAGATGTGAACCATCTCCATAGACAGCAATGGGAATTCTCCCCTCTAGCGGCACAAGCGTCCGGCATCGGGCGTTTTGTCGCCTAGATGTGAATGGGAACTTAATGATATAATGCATCTTAAGCTAAAAGTCCACCCACCATTCATTCAATTTCCCATTCATTCAAGTAAAGAGACATCACCAGACTGTTCAAATCATCTCAGCATCCCAGCATGACTGACCAGAGCCCAGTCTGCCTCTATCCCTTTTATTAAAATCCCAGCAGGAAGTGATGTCACCATCACAAGAAGAAGTTAACAGGAAGTGATGTCACAGCATGTCAGCTCCACCCAGGAACATGACCTTTACAGGAAAATGACTATACAAGGATATCCCTCTAACAGGATGTGTTAAATACAGATAATACAATACATAATAACCCTTCCAACAGGGTTATTTAACCACTTAAGACCCAGACCAATATGCAGGTTAAAGGACCAGGCCCCTTTTTGCGATTCGGCACTGCGTCGCTTTAACTGACAATTGCGCGGTCGTGCGACGTGGCTCCCAAACAAAATTGGTGTTCTTTTTCCCCCACAAATAGAGCTTTTTTTGGTGGTATTTGATCACCTCTGCGGTTTTTATTTTTTGCGATTTAAACAAAAATAGAGCAACAATTTTGAAAAAAATTCAATGTTTTTTACTTTTTGCTATAATAAATATCCCCCAAAAATATATAAAAAAACTTTTTTTTTCCTCAGTTTGGGCCGATACGTATTCTACATATTTTTGGTAAACCAAATTGCAATAACCGTTTATCGATTGGTTTGCGCAAAATTTATAGCGTTTACAAAATAGGGGATAGTTTTATTGCATTTTTATTAAATATTTTTTTTTTACTACTAATGGCGGCGATCAGTGATTTTGTTCGTGACTGCGACATTATGGCGGACACATCGGACAATTTTGACACATTTTTGGGACCATTGTCATTTTCACAGCAAATAAATACTACAAAAATGCATTGTTTACTGTGAAAATGACAATTGCAGTTTGGGAGCTAACCACTAGGGGGCGCTGAAGGGGTTATGTGTGACCTCATATGTGTTTCTAACTGTAGGGGGCGGGGCTGGACATATGACGTCATTGATCGCCTTTCCCTATATCAGGGAACAGACGATCAATGACAGCGCCACAGTGAAGAACTGGGAAGGTGTGTTTACACACACCTCTCCCCGTTCTTCAGCTCCAGGGGCCGATCGCAGGACTCCGGCGGCGATCGGGTCCCGCGGTCACAGACAGGTACTTGATTGTGCCCAGCCGTGCCATTCTGCCGACGTATATCAGCGTTAGGCGGTCCTTAAGTGGTTAAATACATACAATAACATGAATAATACAATAATGGCTAAAGTCTTATGGGCGTGTCCAGGCAGGGAAAGCGTGTATGTATGGTTTTAACAAACAAACATGGAGGTTCTCCCTGACTATGAAATGCTCATAAGCTCTCATATTACCGCTGATAGGAATCCTTACTTTGCGCTATTTCAAAGAACAGCGCATACTCGGATTATGCTATTATTGCGTGTGGAAGGGAGGCTATCTGAAGGCTACGAATCCAGACCATGCTGATCAGACATAACAGAGACAAGAGCGCCTATCTGCCTATAACCAATAATGTCCTTGCAGAGCGAACATGTCCCCTTCTCGACGATCGTCTGCGCTAATGCACAAAGGGCCCTTCGACGACGGACACATCCCCACTTTGCAAACATCATCTCCAACCTTAAGACATTTTTCCACTACCAGACGGGTCTCAACCAACGTCAGTCTGCCCCAGTCAGCTCTTTAGAGCGGGTTGTGGGAGAACTAACACTGGGAGGCACTATAACAATACATATTAAATACATCTTCGTAAAATTTCCACGACAACCTTTTTCACACTGAGGCAGGCGTTTTAGCGTTAGAAACAGCCTCTGAAAAGCGGCTGAAAACTGCCTCCCATTCATTACAATGAATACTTTCCCACTCGGCGGTGCACTTGCGGGACAATAGAAAAAGTCCTGCAAGCAGCATTTTTGGGGCAGCTTGGGATGCTATAAATGGCACCCCCAAAACGCCCCTGTCCATTGAAATAAATGAGCAGCGCTTTGGAAGCACCTTAAAAGCCGTAAAACAGGACCCTTTTTCCTTTCTTTTAGGGTCACGTTGTCACGTGCCCTTAAAAAATCCTCCCCACCGGCGCCCAAAAAGTTCTGCTAAAACACTGCAAAAGAGACCGGCGCTTTACCGCTGTTTTGGCTGTGTTTTGTTGCAGTGTGAAAGGGGTCCGATTCTCCCTATTAATGTGGCAAAATCAGAATGTAAGTCTATGGAGGCATCCTTACTTTTTTTAAATGGCAGACACCCCAATTGCTTATGTGGGAATTAGGTTGACTACTAGGATACAGGATTTATTCAAGGTCAATTTTTCACCACTTTTAAAAGGTATTAAAGAAAATCTGAAACAATGTGAAAAGTTGCATTTTACATGGTTGGGTGGGATAAATATTTTGAAGATGGCGATTCTCCCCAGATTCTCATTCTTTATCCACATGCTCTCCATTGAAGCACCCAGGTCCTACTTCCAGCATGTAAAACGTGAATCTATAAGATCAGTTTGGGGAGGAAATATCCCCAGGCTTTTATATAACCTATTACGTAGGACTAAGGAGAAACAGGGGCCTAGGTCTACCAGATGTTTATATGTATTACCAGGCTAAAGCACTGGTGAGAATTGTAATTTGGACCCTGCATATTCAAGATAAACTGTGGGTTCCTCTAGAAAAGATAATGGTGGACCGAAACCTCACCCATGCCCCCAAGGGGCATTGGGGCCTGGCTGATTCAGTTTCACCCCTGAAACAAGCAACATTAGAGATTTGGCACCAATTAAATAAAGAAGGTCTCTTTTTCAAGATTTACATTACATTTTGTTCTGGTGACAGCTCTAAATTTAAAGCAGAACTTAAAGTGATTGTAAAGGATCATTAAAAAAAAAACATATCATACTTACCTCCACTGTGCAGCTCGTTTTGCACAGAGTGGCCCCGAACACCGTCTTTTGAGGTCCCCCGACAGCTCTCGTGGTTCCTCCTCACTTCAGATAACCCACTAGGAGAAGCGCTCTGCCGGGTTGTTACCCTATGGGCACGCTCCCGAGTCCAGCAGTCTGCGTCTATAGACATGAATGCCGGACTCGGCCCCGCCCCCGGCGACCGCGTCATTGGTTTTGATTGACAGCAGCGGAAGCCAATGGCTGCGCTGCTATCAATATATCCAATCGGGACACGAGACACCAGCTACAGATGGTGTGCTCGTTCTAGAACAGAAGATAAGTTTCCAGGTGAGTAAAACGGGAGGAGGGGGGGGGGACTGCGGCACTAAAAAAGGGTTTTCACCTTAATGCATAGAATTAATGCATAGAATGCATTAAGGTGGAAAACCATGAGGGTTTACAACCCCTTTAACTATATCTAAGCACAACAAATCAAAAATGCTATTTGATACATTTTTTATATTTAACGCAAACTCATCCACCTATCCATGTCTCCATGATTTATTTTGTTGAGAAAGTAATGTTGATTGAGAGAGTAAAGTTCTGCTTCAAGGATTTTCCATCACTCCTCCTCTGCCTAAACGACCATGGACAAAAGGACAAATAGAGAGTTAAATCTCAGACAGCAATAAAAGCCGACTTCTCTACTATATATGAAAATTTGCAAAGAGTCTCTATTTTCGACAATATTTTGTCCTGTTGCCATTGATGACAAAGCACACCCCTATTGTTACTTATAACCGAAATCTTTTTTTTGTTTAGTTATGTTACGTTTTTTTTGGCCTCTGATATTTTTTTATTTTAAATTGGTAAACCCAATCACTGAAATTTCATAGCAGCTTTAACATGTTAATGTAATTTCAAATGTTTTTTGCGATATTTAAAATCTATAGCTTCCAATTAT
Source organism: Rana temporaria (assembly GCF_905171775.1). Classification (NCBI taxonomy): domain Eukaryota; kingdom Metazoa; phylum Chordata; class Amphibia; order Anura; family Ranidae; genus Rana; species Rana temporaria. The sequence continues at coordinate 34,301,583 of NC_053499.1, read as the reverse complement.
GTTAAATACCTGGTGTTCCTGCCATTAAGGTCCTTCTTCAAACATTTCATGTCATAGAGTGACAATAGCGTGTCTCTTCAAGTGGCCATTTCAACACAATTTACACATCCGTGGTCCACCAATTTTGTCACCATTGGAAAACCTGTCCTTAGAAATGCCATGCAGCAGTCCCTGAAATGCTTGAGAGTCATGTAAATTCTGGTGAAGATGCATTTTTCAGCTATGTTCATAAATACTTGACACAGGTGTTTCAGCTTGCTATTGAAATGTGTCTGACATTATTTTAAGCTCATTGAGCTACTTTAGATCACACACCGAAAAAAAACAGAGTTCAAGGCAGATTACTCTGAACCATGGTCAAAAAACAAGCCAAAGTTTGAGGAAGGCACAATACCATTTTATTAAGTAGACAGTCCGAGTTGAGTAACCAAAAAGTGTCAAATAAAGTCAAAATTTACTTAAGAAGTAGAACTTGAGAATAAGGACTCTGTTGAATAAGACAGAATAGAACTGAACATGTGATCTGGCTATTGTTAATTACAAAAAAAAAAATCCTAAGTAACAAAGAAGTTTCGGCATGGCCCCTACTGGCATAGACCCACTGTTTTTGATCATTGTTATTTTTTTTAGGTGCACTGTGTAGACACCATTTAGGACTTTCTGTGTAGAAGTCATTAGGATAATCCAATCAGTATATATATATTGCTTCTCACCATTTATACATGCAATTTTTTTTTTTTCCATGACGACAACTCAATGAGCTGCAATAAAGGAGCAGTTATTACACCCTGACTCTATAAATATGTGTATAAATAACCATGTATTCCATATATTCATGAGACCCCCTTGACATATGTAGATATCATTTTTATTTATGTAAACAAGGCAGCGCATTTATGATTGTGACGATACTGTTAGACCAACACATGAACTTTAAAATAAAGTTAACAGAGGTGATTTAAAAGGTAGAAGCTATTTTCAATCTCATAGGGCTGCTTTGAGTTATTTTAAAATCTCTGAGGCACGCCTATGCAGAGTGTGTATTTGTGTGTGTTTTTTCTTTCCTGTTTCTTGTGTCTCTGCGCTATGAAGCTTCACCTCTTGTCAATGAAAACCGACGTCAGAGAACTAATTGGCTCTCCTTGTGCGTAGGTATCCTGACATGCCCAACGCCGCTGATGTTGTGAATGCTTTAGATCAACAGGCACTTGCGTCTATCCTGAAAACATACGGGGAGGAGAAACACGCCAAGAAAATAGCTTCAGCCATCGTACAAGCACGTAGCATATACCCCATCACCAGAACTCAGCAGCTCGCAAGCATTGTTGCAGGTACCCTCATTAATTCTGCGCTGTGTCTGAAAAAGAAGAGAAAAAGTATATTAATCCCCAAGGTCCCAGAGGGATCTATTTGTCCTGGAAATCATTCAGGATTTAAGCCTGTCTGTTCCTTTTTGATGTTAAGCTTTGTTAATTTTTAATTTAATTTTTTTTTCTTTTGTTGGTTGCCATCCATTTTTTTCTTTTGTTTTTGCTGCAGCGTATTTTACTGATTAGTTTAATTATTGATTGCTCATGAAATGATTTGACGTAGATGCACACCGAGACAGTGTAGGCAGTCGCAGGAACAGATGGGGAATCTTGATCGTTATGGCTGCTGAGAACTTACATTTTCACTGGTGGCTCAGCGTTGTCATTGTGTTTTTTTTTTTCTGATTCGTGATTTATCATTCAAGTAAAAGGACAAGCCTTGGCCCTGAAATGAAATATGACTGCTACATACAGTTGTTGCAGGGACCAAACGTGACTCGACCGTGGGTGGGATCCCCATATCTTGACGTATTTATGCAGCTAACAATAAGCAGGGCATAAAGGAAAAGCTTTCTTCCGTTTTTTTTCCTTGCTATCTATCTATCTATCTATCTATCTATCTATCTATCTATCTATCTATCTATCTATCTATCTATCTATTTATTTATCTTATTTGTCTATCTATCTATAATTTGTGTAGCAGCCACTTTTATTATTTCTCTGATTTTAAACTAAATTCAGCTGTATATTGAAAAAATTAACACCAATAGCTTTCAGTAAATGTACAGCAAAGGCTCTAGTCATACATTCTGCTTATAAAAGAAGGTAAAGGAAACAACAACTAATTATAGAGAAACAAAAATAAGAAATATTATCACTAATATTTTGAACATATTGTGGACAACTTTTCCTGGCTAGAAAAAAAAACAAAAAAACAGTAATTGGTCTAGTTCAGGGGAGTTATTGATTGTTGCTCAATATTGCAGTAAACCCAACCCCCCGTTGAACACAAAAATGGGGCACCAAAGACCAATCCCTGTAATTTGACGAATTAACAGATATTTAAGGCTCATTATGTCTTGGGGAAGTTATGGGTACATTTGCTGTGTCTTCAAAGAATATCTATGGTCAAAATGTAAATCATTATATTCAACTCCACGTTGAATTTCAATTATTTCCAGCCTATTTATAATAGTTTGAAAGATCTGAAAATTTTTAAACCGATCTTTGTGAAGAATTCCCCACACTTATTTCTTTGAATTGCATGACATGTATTCACTATGCTATGTGAGTAGACACTACTGTGTCACACATATCACAGAGCCTGCCATCTGAACTACAGAGGATGGGTTTCAGGGTCAGTCAATACAGGAATCACAGGCTCCAGGCAGCAAGGTGCAATGGGATACATAGTACTCAGAAATCAGAAATCAAAAGTAAACCACAGATGAAAAGCTGCAAAGCATGCAGGAAAGTCCCTGCAGGAAGACAGGCAGTGCTCTCAACATCCAAGAGAATTTTTCAATTAGGCTTAAATACATAAAGAAAAGAATCACTGTGCTTTTTTACTATTTAACAAAGATGTGCCTCTAAAAAATGGGTAAAGCATGTGCTAGCCAATTCTTGGAGACTGCCGCACCTAGGACTCCCTGAATACCAGGAGATGGAAATAAGTGAATTGAAGTGAAATTGTCTCTGAAAAACTAGATGAGCTCAACATAAAGCTCACAAACACAAATACTGGTGCTCTTTAAAAGTGCTGACAGCTGTTCACTAATACCTTACAACATGTGAAGAACCACAACATCAACAAATTTACACAATGTGAATGAACTTAAATTACCAATAGTAGCATGTACAATAGCATGAGTGAAATTACATTCAAAATAAATGAAAAAATACATATCCGAATTAGAAAAAAGTTTCAAAAAGGATGCTATTCCGAAAACTTCAAAGTGCTGCAAGCATCACCATCGTGCTCAGAAGATAAATGGGCACTTACCAGACCTCAGAGGTCTATAGGCACGTGTACAGCCATAAGCTGAAAGGCATCGATCTGTATCGCCGTCTCTGTGGACCCTGGACAGTCAGAGGCTCGCAGGTAGAGAGTAAAAATGAAAGGAATGCATTATCCTTTAAAACTGGTGTTTATAAAAAAAGAGAATCGCACTTACAGATTGCTTGAATCTAGCACAGAATCTCATCGTGTAACGGCCGCCCCTTCAGTGTGGACCGTGTGTGCGCTGCTGTCACGGCTGATTTCGCCCGACACGTTTCCCCTCAGAAGGTGACAACTGGGATTGGAGCATGTAAAGTTTTTGGAATAGCATCCTTTTAGCTCTATACACCATTTGGGACTGTTGTTGACACTTTTTTTTCTATTTTGGATATCTATTTTTTTCATTTATTTTGAATGTACTTTCACTCATGTTATTGTACATGCCACCATTGGTAATTTAAGTTTGTTCACATTGTGTTAATTTGTTGATGTTGTGTTGCTTCCAATGTAGTAAGGTATTAGTCAACATCTGTGCATGCTTTTAAAGAGCACCAGTATTTGTGTTTGTGAGCTTTATGTTGAGCTCATCTAGGTTTTCAGAGACAGCGTACTTTATTAAATTTTTTAAAGATGTGCCTCTGTCTGGAAGTCTTGAAAACATGGACTGTGAGTGGCAACTAAAAAAACTAAAAGCAATGATGTACTAACTCTTATAACAATTTGGTCTATAAGTGGATATCTGGTATTATCCTGGATTTGTCCAATTTTTGGACTGCTACATTGTTCTGCCTGCATCCATAATCTGTACTTAATAAAAGTTTAAATAAAAATTGTAAAAAAAAAAAAGCATTGATCTAGAGCTTGTAGAAACACTGGCAGAAACAAGCAGAAACACTGGGATAAAGGGTATTTCAATTGGATTTTGGCCTGGAGATCTTATAGGCCTAAAATATGAAAAAAAAAAAAAACATAACTTTTTTATAATTATTAGAAAATGACTGCATTTGTTATAGCACTAGGGCTTCTCTGTATTATTTTCTTTTTTGCAGAAATATATTATTATTATTATTATTATTATTATATCATACAATGCCCCATCCCAAGAATATTATAACCAAAAACAGCCAGAATGAATCATTCCTAGTTTTAAAAAAAGGGGGGACTTTAAAGGCTTTGTACTAAGGCAAAGTAACACAAATAAGTTACATAAAAGTATATAATTTTATTGCAGCAATAAATATATTGAAATCCGGTCACTTCCAATCCAGACCACATAAATACTTCCACAATACAACAATACATCATATTAACATATTGTGGTCTGCACCTCCTGGGCCTTTAAGAAGTTAAGGATGCCAGGAGGTGGGTGGGGATTATGATCAGATGACCACCGTGATTGACTGTCACGTTGGCGTTGGTCACATGATCGGAAAGCTCCCGCTCACAAGTAGCTTAGCTGCCAGTAACTGTGACGGAAGTGTGCAGGGTGCGCACAATTGGCACAACTCTAGTTACACCAATTCACGCACATATGCAGCCACTCTGTGCCATGGCCCACCCGCCAAGAGGTTGCATATTTGGGTGCAGCCAGGGAAAAGGGGTTAAAACCATAAAGGGTTCTACCTATATTCCAAAATTGATGCTTGTATAATCTTGCTAACTCTTTCCAACACATTTTGGCGGCGTACTTGAGGTTGCTGCCACATATTTGCATGTAGTCGACACCAAGGGGTTAAACCATAAAGGGTTCTACATAAATTCCAAAATTGATGCTTGTATATTCTTGCTGACTTTTTTTTTGTCTACTTCTATATTTTCTATTTTTCATAAGAAAAAAAAAACACCTCCATAATCATTATCCACTTCCTTACCACGCTATAGCCAAAAGACGGCTACGGCGTGGCTATGTTGTTCCAGGAGGGCGTCCATGTATGTCCTCCTGGAACTACACCACTTATCAGTGCCCTTATCAGTGCTGCCCATCATTGCCGCCTCATCAGTGCCCCCTTATCATTGCTCATCAGTCCTGCCTATCAGTGCCCATCAGTGCAGCCTTATCAGTGCACATCAGTGAAGGATAACATTTTATAACAGAAACTAAAAAAAGGTTGTTTTGTTTTCAAAACTTTCTGTCTTTTTTTGTTTGGTTAACAAAAAAACAAAAAAAAACAGTGGTGATTAAATACCACCAAAACAAAGCTCAATTTGTCTCAAAAAATATATAAAAATGTCATATGAGCACAGTGTTGCATGCCTGCGCAATTGTCATTCAAAGTGCAACAGCACCGAAAGCTGAAAATTGTGCTCAGTAAGCAAGTGATTAAAAAAGGAAAGCAGCATAGACAACATGACACTTGACACTTGAGATTTTAGTTCGTCTGACCAAAGTAAAAAAAAAATATATTCAGAGATCTCTCCATAAACTTACAAAGTATCTTGGATATATAAAATAAAATAACCATCCTTATATATCTAGTATGGGTGCAGCAGGGACAGGACATAAGGTAAAATCTCCCAATAGAAATCACAAAAAGAAATACAAACCTGGTAGAAATATTAACTCTACCCCACCACATCCAATGCTAAAAAAAATGCTGGCGTTAGATAGCAGTTTTCCAGCAATTCCAAACAAGAGCTTTACCAGTTTAAACAAAAAACATATTGATAAACCCCTTTCTGTAGTACTTTGCTTAGTCCTTCACTCACACAGTTTTGTGGTGTTTTCTTTTCTTTCTGCAGTTGTCCATATCTGGTGGAGGTACATTATAATTTTTTGTGGGAGGAAGCTCTGTGGCAAAACAATTAAGTGAAATATACAAGTACATCTCATAAAATTAGAATATCATTAAAACGTTAAAGTGGAGTGCGCGTGCACACGGCGCCTTGATCAGTCGTGCACTGACCGTGCTCTGCACATCTCCGGCCTAAAAGATTTTTAATTAGCAATAGGGGACGATTGGAGCACCACCGGACCGACAGCCTGTGATTTGGGAGCGGGCCATGCAGCAGAGGACGGTGGGGAACAACACCAACAAGCGAGAGTTCTCCCACCACACCCGAACGACCCGTGCCTCCCAGGCCTAGCAGCAGTCTCCCCAGGCCAAGATGGCATCGGGGAAGGGAGACATGGCACTTGGCAGCTCACAGACTCCGCAACTGACTCCACAAACCGCAAAGAAGCAGGGAGGGGGAGTCGCAGACTGCGGCAGTCCACTAGCCCACCAACAGACCTCCCAGGTGGCTCAACAGTCTGATCGGGAAGCCGTGGAGAAGGTCAGTCTCCCGCAACAGAAACTGTCCAAAAGATTGCACCATTATCACTACAGGCATGAAGGATGACTTCCAAAACATAGGGGAGAGGCCGGACATAATTGAGTCTAAAATGGACCGTACAGTGAAACGAGTCAACCAAAACTCTAGAATGATCACGTCTCTACAGAACCAACTTAGACCAAGCAAATACAAAGATCGAGGACTTAGAAAATAGGTCTAGGAGGTACAACTTCCATGTATGGGGCCTCCCGGAGTCAGAAGTGGACCTGGAAGAATCAATCCATGCCCTAATGACGCAACTGATACCAGACACCGCCCCTCACCAGCTGGAGCTAGATAGGGTGCACCGTGCTCCCAGACCAGATGGCCTGCCACGCAATGTGATAGTCAAGCCACATTTCTATCGAATCAAAGAAAAAATAATGCCGGAGGCTAGACGTCAAGGAGACATATCTATCTTAGGACAGGCTCAGCTTTTTTCCCCCGTGCCAATGGCTGCTCATGAAGTATGCATGGACTGTACTCTCACCATTTGAGGAGGCCACAAGGATGCTGAAACGTGACAATGCATGCATCAGTGACACAATCCCTGTTGTTCCTGCTGGAGCAGACTCTGCATGGCATTATGGACAGGGCACTCGAAGCAGAGCAGCGGGAGGAAGAGGAGGACTTCCTTTTCTCTCAAGGCCTACTTTATGCAGACACCTTTGTTACTACACCACAGAACACACAAGAGGAGAGGGAGGAGGAGGGTGATTCTGGCAGTTTTTGAGGCATTGAAGCAGAGGAAGACATAGGTCAAACAGTAAGAGATGGTTTTCCATCCCCAGAACCCTTGGGAGCAGTAGGTTGCTGGGAGGATGCTGTTCCAGATACTATAATCCTCAGTGACCCCGAGGAGTCTGCTTCTCATGTCTCTGCAAATTTGCGGTGCATGGGCTCCCTCATGCTTCATAGCCTGCAAAAGGACCCAAGAATATGTGGCGTAAAGGAGAAGGATCACTATTGGTTGACAACCCTCCTTGACCACTGTTACAAGGGGAAAGTCTCAGAACTCCTCCCCTTCCCCACAGAGAGTGTAGAAGATTAAAAATCTTGAGGACACCTTAAAAGAGGAGTTTATCGAATGCTTTTCCCAACTCTGGTAGGTTACAGTGTCATTGAAAATGTACCTTTGAGGATTCTGTTGGTCAAGAGAGGAGCGGTGGAGAAGGCGGACACCTAAGTGATGCATTTCACATCCCATCAGCAGCATCTGCATCACATGGTGGACGATTATCTAGGGGCGAAAACAGATTAAGAGGTTTCCAGTCGACGATTCACTGGGTCATAAGAACAGACCACCAGCTTTCCAAACAGGCAGGTTTTGTTACTGATAATAGACTGTGTCTGTCTACAGACTCAGCGGACCTTCTCACATTTATCAAAATGAATCAGTCCTATATTACCAGCAGCTATGAAGCCCCCTATGCCGATATCGTTGATTAAGTGTTTTTGGCATGTGGAATTTCTATAGGACTTCTAGGATGCCTAGTGTTTTGGATGTTGATTTCATCTGGAAGAATTGACAGCGGCATATCATTGCAATTGTTGACAGGCCAATTCTTGCTTTTATCAAGAGTACCTCTTATAGGGGTTACAGTGTGAAGGTGCCACCCACACCCAAAGACCAATATTTCTGCACCTGTTTGACAGGTGCATATAATTAAAATTTTTGACAGCGAGGCCAATTCTTGCTTTTATCAAGAGTACCTCTTCTAGGGTTACGGTGTGAAGGCGCCACCGACACCCAAAGACCAATATTTCTGCACCTGTTACTTGTATTCAAAGTCTGTGGAAGAGACACCAGAATTTATCCAACATTTTTAATCTTGTTTCCAGTGCCCTACATTGTGGCCTCATCAGGGGAAAAAAATGTTTTGGGCTTTATAAATACAATTATTGCTGCAGCAGCTTCTATAAACAGTACAGATAGACTAAGGGGACACCAAGCACTATATTGAAAGGATTTTTTCATGTTTATGCTTTCACTTAAGCATCAATAAATCACTGTTCATTTAAAAAATTATGTTTTTAAACAAACTTTTTTTTCATTGATACATGTCTCCCAGGGCAGTACCCGGACCCTCATAACCATTGTATGCCCAATTACTTGCACATAAGCCTTCAAAATGGGCAATTTTGATTTTTCCAATTCGTATCCCATAGACTTCAATGGGGTTTGTTATTCGGTTCTGAACTTTTGCGATTTTCGAAAGTTCTGGTGCAAACTGAACAGGGGTCGTCCACCCATTCCTACTGGCTAATCAAGCCCAGTGATACCATGATCATTAAACCAGGTATTGGTACTTTTGGCAGTGTAGGCAGGTGCCATATTCTAACTCCAATTGTTGTGAAGTGATTTATTCCTTGTGAGACCTCTATGCCTTGCTTGTATAAGCAGATATAATCACTAAGGACAATCCTCATCAGATAGCTTGGACTCACAAAGTACCCATTCTATTCGCAGAGGTGCTTTTATTCTGGATATCGTGTTACAGCAGATGACAGGATACAACAGATGAATAGATTGTGGTACTTATGCAGTCAAAAGATGATATTGTCTGTAGCTTACTATGCAGTATACATGTGCCCTGCTACATGTGGCCTGTAGCTTCAGCCATTACATAGGAAATACAATCTCAGAAAGAAGGGGTGGAGCATTACATACAAAGGAAGTGTGTCATACATCAGAGAAAGGACATGGAAAAGCAAGTGCATTGCCACAAAAGGCCACTAGAAAATTGTTAGGGAAACAATCTATATGGCACATGCCAAGTCCTGCTGGAAAATGAAATCAGCATTTCTGTAAAACTAGTAAGCAGAGGGAAGCATGAACTTCTCTAGAATTTCTTGGTAGCGGGCTGCAATGACTTTGGACTTAATAAAACACAGTGGATCAACACCAGTAGATGACATGGCTCCCCAAATCATTACCGACTGTGGAAACTTCACACTGAACCTCATGTAACCTTAATTCTGCGCCTCTCCACCAGTCCTCCAGACTCTGGGACCCTGATTTCCAAATTTCCAAATTAAATGAAAAATGTTCTACAGTCCGTGATGATTTGGGGAGCCATGTCATCTGCGGGTGTTGGTCCACGGCGTGTTTTATCAAGTCCTCTCCTGACCAGCTTTATGGAGATGCTTTTTTAATTTTCCAGCAGGACTTGGCACCTGCCCACACTGCCAAAAGTACCAATTCCTGGTTTAATGATCATGGTATCGCTGTGCTTGATTGGCCGGCAAACTCGTCTGACCTAAACCCCATAGAGAATCTGCTGGGTATTGTCAAGTGGAAGATGAGCGACACCAGACCAGACAATGCAGAGGAGCTGAAAGCCACTATCAAAGAAACCTGAGCTTCCATAACACCTCAACAGTGCAAAAAAAGGCCATGCCGCATTGATGCAGTAATTAATGCAAAAAGAGTCCCAACAAAGTATTGAGTGCATACTGTACATGGACATACTTTTCAGTAAGCCAACACTGCTGTATTAAAAATCCTTTTTTTATTGGTCTTATGTAATATTCAAATTTTCTGAGATACTGAATTTTGGGTTTTTTACTAGCTGTAAGCCATACTCATCAAAGTGAAAATAAATAAATAAACGTTTTGATTTAAATTTTATGAGAAGCACCTGTATATGCTATTTAGCTTTAAACCCTAACAATGAATTTATCATATTTGCTTCTTTTTTTGTTTTTTTAAAGTGGAGTTCCACCCTGAAAACAAATTTGACTCCAAAAATCAAAAGAAAATCAAAAAAAAAATTGTTTTACTTACCCGAAATAGCTGTTGCTATACGGAAGTCCCGAACCTGCCTCTTCATCCTCCGCGGTGGATCCTTTTCCTCCTCCTACACTGTGTCTCTTCTTGTGAATGGAGTGCGCTGCATTCTGGGAACTATGTGTATCCCAGAAAGCAGCCGGCCCATTCACAAAGCGCCGCGCTGCTCGCACATGCGCAGTAGGAAACGGGCAGTGAAGCCGCATGGCTTCACTGCCTGTTTTCCTTACTGTGGATGACGGCGCCTGGAGCTGCGAGGATCAGCCTCGGCAGGGGCCGACATCGCTGGCGACTAGGACAAGTAAGTGTCCTTATTAAAAGTCAGCAGCTACAGTGTTAGTAGCTGCTGACTTTTAATATATATATATTTTTTTACCGGACCTCCGCTTTAAGTATGTATTTTGAAAAAATTTGTTATATCTGTCTGATAAGTGCAAAAAAAAATAACTGCTAGAATTCAGAGCTGTCACATATCCAGGGTTCACATCCTATTTTGTCTCAATGAGAGAAATTAGCACTTCTTAGGACTATGGAATGATTAGCCTTTGTTGTGGTGATAGGAAATAGGCAGGTCTAAGTAGTTTGGCAAGACAAAAGTGAGCAGGAGTGACAACACTGACTCCACAAAGTGGTGCAAGCCCACAACAGGATTGGGTGCATTTCTGGTAGATTAACAGGTAATCTTCTGTACTTGTAGGGTCTTTAATTGGATAAAACATCAAGATATGTACATGCATTGCAAAAATGTATTAAATATGATGCATACACTTTAAACAGATTCTTCAGGAAAAAAAATGCAGACAGCGCCTCCTGACTAGGGAGGGACTACGGTAAGTTCAGATCCTATTTCAAACCCACCTGAGCTATTTCGCCAGGAAACTGTCACTGCAGACCAGCAATCATAAGTGGCCGAGGGATTGTCTGCCCCGCAGTATACACACCCTTTGTATTTGTGTGGTTGCAGGAGTGGGGAAAGCTTTGGCCATTTATAATTAGTGGTGTGCAGTGACAGCTTCCAGGTTGGCTAGCTAAGGGACTAGGTTTGGAACTTAGTTTGGACTAGGTTCCAAACACGTCTGAGCTCATCTCTGTTCCGGACATTGTTGAAGCTTACCTGACTCTTCCTTTGTCATGCATATCCCTATGCATCAGAAAGGTTGACCATCCTAGTGGACCAATAAAAAAAATCATAGATGGACCAATAAGATTGTCTGGAAAGTGTTGGAGTTTTTCCTGCCAGAATGGCTCAAAATGTTGGGAGATCACATCTTATACATTCTGTCTTTGTGACAGCAGCCTGTTTATTTTTGTCCCTTAGTTCACTCCCGTTTCCCTTCCTGTTTGGTCTATTTAGTACAGTCCCTAGCTAGACACTTTCTGCTCCCTTACGTTGTATAGTATTGTTTCATTTTTCTATAGATGCATATACAGTGCATCTGGAAAGTATTCACAGCGCTTCACCTTTTTCCACATTTTGTTATATTACAGCCTTATTTCAAAAATTGATTAATTTCAGTTTTCCTCAAAACTCTACAACAATACCCCATAATGACAATGTGAAAGAAGTTTTTTTTTTTTTTTTTTTAATCTTTGCAAATTTATTAAAAATAAAACGCGAAAAAAATCAAATGTTCATAAATATTCACAGCCTTTGCTCAATAATTTGTTGAAGCACCTTTGGCACCAATTACAGCATCAAGTCTTTTTGAGTATGATGCTACAAGCTTGGCACACCTACTTATGGGCAGTTTCTGCCATTCCTTTTTGCAGAACCTCTCAAGCTCCATCAGGTTGGATGGGGAGCATCGGTGAACAGCCATTTTCAGATATCTTTAGAGATGTTCAAGTCTGGGTTCTAGCTGGACCACTCTGAGGTCCAAAGTACTCTGGAGCAGGTTTTTATACAGGATGTCTATGTACATTGCTACAATTTCCCTTGATCCTGACTAGTCTCCCAGTTCCTGGCACTGAAAAAAATCCCAACAGCATGATGCTGCCACCACCATGCTACACTGTAGGGATGGTATTGGCCAGGTGATGAGCATTGCCCGATTTCCTCCAGACATGGCGCTTGCCATTCAGGCCAAAGAGTTCAATCTTTGTTTCATCAGACCAGAGACTTTTGTTTCTCATGGTCTGAGAGTTCTTCAGGTGCCTTTTGAAAAACTTCAGATGGACTGTCTTACTGAGGAGTGACTTCTGTCTGGCTACTCTACCATACAGGCCTTATTGGTGAAGTGCTGCAGCGATGATTGTACTTGTGGAAGGTTCTCCTCTCTCCACAGAGAAACTCTGGGGTTCTTGTTTACTTCCCTGATTAAGGCCCTTCTCCCCCGATCACTCTGTTTGGCCAGGCGGTCCACTCTAGAAAGAGTCCTGGTGGTTCCAAACTTCTTCCATTAACAGATGTGATTGAGGCTACTGTGCTCATTTGGACCTTCAATGCTGCAGAATTATTTCCATACCCTTCCCTAGATCTTTGCCTTGATACCATCTTGTCTCGGAGGGCTACAGACAATTCCTTGGACTTTGTGGTTTGGTTTGTGCTCTGATATGCACAGTTATCTGTGGGATTTTATATAGACAGGTGTGTGCCTTTCCAAGTCATGTTCAATCAACTGAATTTACCACAGGTGGTCTCCAATAAAGTTGTAGAAACATCTCAAGGATGATCAGTGGAAACAGGATATACCTGAGCTCTGAGTTTTTGGAGGGAAGTAGATTGTGTGGGAGATAGAAATAAAGAACAAATCCTCACTAAGTTGTGAATTTCTAAAGTAAGGCTTCATGTGCACGAGACGTTTTTGCAACCTCTCCTGAACGATTTAACTTGACAGATAGTAACGGACATTTGCCTTGTTTACATGCCGCGTTTAGTGGCGCTTTGCCACGTTTGCATTTAGATTTTTTTTTTTTAAATAACTCAAAATGAAAAACACCTGTAAACGAAAAGTGGTTAAACGCGAGTAACAGCGTTTACACGCGTTTACAAGCTGTTACAGACATTTGGCGTTTCAAATGCCTCTGAACGTCTGTCCTAACGCATTTTTTTGCATTCCAAAAAATGCTTCTGAACTCAGTTACCTAGAAGCCACTATTAACAACCCTGTGTACATGTACTGATAAGATAGAGGAGAGTTCAGGGACAGCTGAAAAAAATGCCCAACTGCTCCTAAATGCCTGTTAACCAGCAGAAGTGTACATGAGGCCCACGTTTGTTTAGGTGAAGATCATAGCATCTTTTGATTCTGGCTCCTTGCTGTATGTGACTCCCCTTTATGTATGCTTTGTGTGCATTCCATAAGGTAAACATGTTCTCCACTGAATTGGCATTGAATGCAAAGAAGTCTCTGAGATGTTGGGTGATGAGTTTAGAGCTTTTGGGTTCCTGCAAAATTCTGATATTGCAATGCCTGATGGGGATTGAAGAGGGGGCACCTTATTCATGGAGATAACAAAAGATAAAGCAGCATGGTCTGACCACATAATGTCATGAATGTTGGAGGAAGATATTTTCTGCAGAAGCCATTTAATATCAGATAAAAACATGTCAATACGGGAGTATGAATCATGTCTGGGGGAGAAGTATGTGTAATCTTTTTCATTTGCGTGTTGGCACCTCCAGACATCATACAGCTCCTCATCCTGCAATAAGTTGCGTAATGAATGTCTGTTTTTTATGATACCAAAAGCAGAGTCTATATGAAGATCCATTGTGAGGTTAAAATCACCACAGATTAGTAGGTGTCCATATTTGATTGGTGAGATACGCTTGAGCAGTCTGCGGATAAATCTTTCTTGGTGCTTGTTTAGAGCGTAAAGTGCTAGCAAGGTGTGAGGGAATGCATTTAGGTCACATGTATTGATAATATATCATCCCTCACTGTCCAGGATAGAATTTTTAGGCTGAAAGGCCAGTGTATTCCTTACTGCTAGGAGCAAACCTTTTGTTTTCTTCTCAAATGCGCAGGAGAGGAAGATATGTGAGTAATGTATATGAGAACATTTATGGAAATTGGAAGTCCTAAAGTGCGTATCCTGTATGCACAGGATGTCAGCCTGGTTCTTCATGGGCTCTTTCCACATGTAATGTCTCTTAGCTGGATGATTTAAGCCCTTAACATTTAGGGACAGGCAGGTAATGGTCTTAGTGGGTTGGTATGAGGAATGTGTGCGAAGTGAGGTCAACACTTACTGCAATGGATATTATGTAGACAGTGCTGAGTTTTGGATGCAAGTCCCGATATCTTCTCCTCCTTGGGGAAGAGGCGAGTTCTTGGAGATGGATGACATTGCAATCAGGTTTTTCATATATTGGAGATACTTCAGTAACAGAGAGCTTGAGGTTTCCTCTGGTAGTTGGTGAACTGGAGGGTACTGAATAGATATCCATGTTTGACCATAGACAGGGAAAGGTTATGGAACTGCATAAGGCAGTTGTTTAGGAGCCTTTGTTTAAATTCTTCTTCTGTGAAGAATGCTTGTAGGACATGATCTGTCATTCTACTTGTGTGTATGGAGCCCTTTCGACTTGGGTGGTGTCTGGGGGTGGATTTACGATTATACCCCATTGTCGGAGAGCGAACAGCCCTTCTTCCAGTGATGACACAGTAGTAGTAGCTCCGTTGTAGGTGATGGACAGTGTCGCCGGGGTACTTCCATTCGTATGGAATGTGGTGGTTACAGAGGGCCTTGGTGATGGTGGCCAAATTGTGTCTATGATAAAGAGTGTGTCTAGAAAGATACAGGAGCAGTTGCAGGGAAGCATACATGGCTGGGTGTTGGTCAGGTTTACAGAATGTGTCTGGAAGAATTTATTTTGCCCAGTAACAGTGTAGTCTGAGCAGGACATCCCTAGGCACATTGTCTGCCAGGAATGGCGGTTTCGGTACCCTGTGAACTCCATCCACTGTGAGTTCTAGGACTGACAATTCAGGCGCTAGGGCTGAAAACATGTCCTGTACATATTGCAGGAGTTGTGTGGCATTCACTGTTTCTGGTATTCTTCTGACTTTTAAGTTATTGCTCCTGGATCTATCCTCCAAGTAGGCTAGTTTGTCTTTTATCCGTAAGATTTCATCACTGTGTGCGCTGTGTGCATCCACCAGGGTGTTAAAGGAGGTAGAATATTCTCCCATAGCTTGCTCTACATGGTCGACTCTTTTCCCCAAGACATGAACCTCTTCCTGACATTTTCACCACTGTAGAGGTCATGTCATTGTGTAGGGATGATCTTAATGATATTAACATGTCCTTTAGGATTATGTCAGGCACTGGCTTGCCAGATGTGGGGAATCCTACGATGGGATCTGGTGCATCTGAGGTAATAGGCCTCTGTGTGGCCTGTGGCCCTCTTACCTCCTTATCAGGTGCCCAGAAGCTCCCTCCTGGTGATGCTGTGCGCTACTTTGTTTTTCAGGGCTTCTGGTGGTGGGGGTTGAAGCTTCAGATGATGACTCACTGCCCAGGTAAGCTTGTGTGCCATTAAGGTGATGTTTGGCAGGGCTGGGAGATGAGGCCGCGGCCCCTACTTTCACCTGCGAGGCACGGGCTCCGTCGCTATTTTGTTGTGGTCTCCGCAGAGCTAAAGGGAATAAGCCGGTCTGCTTGCTAGGCTGAATCAGCAGTCCCTTTTTATCCTCTGCATGTCTGGCTGTTCCCCCTGACTCCCCTACTCATATGCTGCTTCTGGTGATGCACTAGGGCTCCAGTGGTGACTTTTTAATCCAGCGGCCTGACAAAGCTCCCAGATAAAGCATCCATCTTGGAGCTCAGACACACCACTTGAGTTCAATTTTGAGTGTCATGGCAAAGGCTGTGAATTATGTACATTTAAAAAAAAAAAAACATTTTTTTTATTTAAAAAAAAAATTGCAAAGATTTAAAACAAACTTCTTTCACGTTGTCATTATGGGGTATTGTTTGTAGAATTTTGAGGAAAATAATGAATTGAATCCATTTTGGAATACGGCTGTAACAAAACATTTTGAAAAAGTGAAGCGCTGTGAATACTTTCCAGATGAACTGTATCAGCATTTAAAACAGAATTTTTTAAAGTGGAAGTAAACCATCAAAACAAAAATATTTATTTTGGCCCCAGGAGCATTAGACCATATTGTGTTAGCATTCACAGCATATTAGCACAAGGAAGACTTCTTTAACTAGCGATCCCCTCCAGTGCTGCCCTCCATCACTGGTGCTTCTATCTTTTCCCAGCCTTCTTCCATGATCAAAGTCATCAGTCTTTTGGTCAGGCTGCGATGCTATAACTCCTGCGCATACACATGGAAGTTACTTGGTCATGGTACAGAATTGTACAGAAACTATACATTGAGCTGTGCAGGGAGGCAGCAAGAAGCATTTATGACAGAAGAGGCTTAAAGAGCCTCTTTTGTCATAAAAAGCCTACCTGTTCTAATTTTTTAATTGACTTTATTTTCAGTTTAAGGCTTCATGCCCAAGAGCTGTAAAAATAGGCAGTTGACTCTGACAAAGCATCTATTGGACCCACTTGTTACCAGCTCTAATAAATAATGCGAAAATAGATTTTTTCAAAAGTTTTCGTAATTTTAAAACATTTCTTAAGTAAACACATTTTCAGACTAAATCAGCTTTTGTACAGCACACATCAGTGCATTCAATTACCTGCTGTACAGTCAATGGTCTGGTGTGGATCACAGCTTTGATTGGTTATCGATGATTCATCGCCTTAATTGGCATGCCGTGTGACTGTGCGATTCACTCTTGTCATTATAAGCCCCTTGGCTCATCTCAGGGAACATGCTGTGTTTTTAAATGTGTCTACTTGGGCGTTGCTAGTCGAATCTGATTGGTTAATCCCTTAACCCTTTCACATCGCTTTCAGTTGTACTGGCAGCCAAGTACAAGCATACAAAACAAATGTGATTATCTGCATGGTTTACTTGTTCGATAATTAGTGTCTCTCCCTGTTGTCCTCCCATCCATGATCTTTGTGATACAGTTTGAACCAGTTTTCAAATTAGCGTAATGGGAAAACAATTTGCAGCGTCAAAGTTGATCAGTTTGAAAAAGTGCTAATTAATTGCACTGTGGTCACCGACGTCTTAGCCATCATTGATTAATAAGAAAAGGGATCAATTCCTATCTCATTAGTCTGGTAAATGGGCTGTTGATATGCACCTCTCATTTCTTTGAGGGATGCTTCAAATTCATCACATGATGGGGCAACCTTTAATAGATTAAGGTGTTAAAAGCCATGTTGTTAAAAGGGAAGCTATTGTCCTTGTATTGTTTTTTTAGATGTACATTTAGAAATGATCAGCTTAACTTAGGGAATCGTATACTTATGCTCTCTTTGTCCAGGAAGTATCTTCAAGAAGAGCCACCAATTGTTTGGTTTATTTATTATTTTTTTCTTTTTTATGGGGGGTTAAAAAGCAGAGTTGTTTTCAGATTTTAAGTCTTCTCTGAAATATATGCCCATATAGTTTTAAATCGGGTGTAGAACGATTAGAATACCTATTGTTTTTTTTTTCTAATAGAAAGTAGAGCTGCACAATTCTGGATAAATCACAATTTTTTTTGCTTAGAATAAAGATCACGCATCGCAGCATAACATCATCTTTCACATTATACAGAAAGACTGAAACTTTGAAAGACTGCTGCGCAAATACAGTGTGAGATAATAAATTGCAATGACCGCCATCTTATTTTCTAGAGCAGTGTTGATCAACCCTGTCCTCAACCCTGTTGCAAGATAACTGAAATTCTTCACAGGTGATATCATTTGCTGCTCAGTGATTGCAGTATTCTAGTCTGAATCTCCCCAAGGTAATACATAAAACCTGGCCTGTTAGTGGGCCCTGAGGACAGGGTTGATGACCACTGCTCTAGAGTCTCTACTAAAAAATATATGTAATGTTTGGGGGTTCTAAGTATTTTTCTAGCAAAAAATACAGATTTTAACCTGTAAACAACAAGTAAAAAATAAAATAGAAAAAGTGCAGCGCAAAACTCAAATATATAAATGATACTGGTATACTCAAACACCAATACCATAAGTGTGAATATGAATATGCAGAAAAAAAGAAAAAAAAAAAAAAAAAAAAAATATTAAAAATTAAATACAATTCAAACAAACAGTCCAAAAGTCCATAAGTGTCAGAAGATGAGTGAATTAAACGAAAATAAATCTCCACCACGTGACAATCCACCAAAATTTTGAAGTGATCCCTCCACCGTTGTAGATGGCTACTCTCACCTTCATATATGGACCACTGAGTTAACAGATGGTCAGTAAAGCAAATCAAATAGGCAGGTCATGAACAGGAACCAGGCTGATGTATTAGATCCTCATAAGACAACCAAACCGCAAAGGACAGGTGCATGTAAAGAGATAATCACAGACTAAGTGCTTACTGTTGCAATGTGTAGATTTATTCTTTAAAAGAAGCAAAAGTCAGGCTACTCACATTTGGCCAGACAAAAAACGGCATGAAGTAACAATCTTTAGGAATGAACAGCAGATGAGCGACGTGATGTTTCAGGCTCCTAAACCACCGGACGCGTTACGTTATATCAACTTCCTCAGCGGGGCGGAAACAACAAGTGTCAGAAAAAGGCCTGGTCTTTAAGTGGTTAAACTGACCTCATTTGCAGACCGATGTTCATCCCTTTGATATAAAAGAACCAAATGATACAATGAGGTTATTTACTAAAGACAAATCCACTGTGCACTTCCAAGTGCACATAGAAGCGCAGTCGCTGTAGATCTGAGGGGGACATGTAAGGGAAAAAAAAACAGCATTTTTGCTTGCACATGATTGGATGATAAAATCAGCAGATTCCCCTATTTTCAGATCTTCTTCTCAGATCTACAGCGACTGCACTTCCAAGTGCACTTGCAGAGTGGATTTGCATTAAGTAAATCAACCCCAAAGTTTATTTTTATCTTAGCGCTGAGCAAAGTCTCCAATGGCAATACAAATAAAAATGTATTCTTTTAATAGGATAGGGGAGGCTAAAACCATTATGAACCATGTATTGCTGTCTGTATCTCTGTGTCCCAGTTGCAGATTTTTTATGAAAGTATTGTCACAATGATCGTAAATTAGGAGAAATCTCTCTTACAGAGCCATAGCAGTAAACAGAACTGATTGAGGTTTTACCACTTTATACAAAACGTAAAAAAAGTTTTAGCTAGAATTATATCAGGAGAATTAATATATTATTATCTGTAAATTGTTTTAGTATTTTTAAGCACATAGTAGCTACATAGCCAAAAGAACTTCTGGTTTTCTTTAGAGGCAGTAGTAAGTTATTGTGGCCAGTGTTCCCTATACTCCATATGACTCTGGGTAGTATCTTCCATCGTATATGTTTGATTTACAATGAATGTAACACATCTGAAGTTCTGGTAAATATGTTTATGCATATATTTTTTTTACAAAACTCAATAGCTGATGCATCTCTTCCCTCCCTCTGCCTCTGCAGTCACAGCTGACACTTGGATAGCTCTATGCCTGTTCTTTTCACCACTGGCATACTTGATTTAAGAATTTTCTCCAAAAGCATGCAGCAGCAGCCTTGAAGGAGGAGTCTCTGTTCCCCATGAAAGGCATTTGTGGCTACCCTAAATAAAGTGTCTTTTCAAACTCAATTTTACTGGATACCGGGTGCTCCTTTACATCCACTCTCCCAGATTGCGTGCGGAATCGACCATAGGGTCATATCCTGGGGCAGCAGCCCAGGCCCGATAGGCCTCACTCCACCTCCTTTGAAGCTGGGCTCTAAACTTTGGAAGGCAATCCTCCCTACTCGCCCACATCTTCACCTACTTACACACAGTGACTGATCGAGTCAGTCCAGCATGATCTCCACCCTTTAAAAACCTATTCCCTCTATCTCTCTCTTGCTTAAAGTCTCAGTTTGAGATTTCAGTTAGACAGAAAGAGCCTGAAAGCAGGGATTCTTTTGCCAGGAAAGTGTCTATTTTTGAAGCTAAGATAATATATACTGTATATAGTAGAGACAGATTTATAACATTCTTAAAACTTTAAAGCAGACCTTTATTACCCTGAGTGACATTAGATCCCTGCTTTCCTGTCTCTTGTCTAGGCAAGAATGGACATGTTCTTTTTTTTTTTTCCTGCAGCCTCTTTGAAAACCCCTATCACATATCCCAGGAGGCTGCAGGATTAGGGAAGGTCAAATAAAACCAAAGAATTTCCGTGCTCAACTTACCATCCAGCCAGTGACCAACTGAATTAACCTGTCTAACAGTATGATTTAAAAACAGAGGTTTAGTTGCACCCTTTTCAAATAAATGCGTACACTGCAGGCCCCGTCAAGGCACCCTGTATCCTGCAGGCCCTAACTCTAAATTTAAAGAGTCTCTACAGTGGAAGCATGTGTATGCTGATGGATAGATGAAGGGCAGATGACTTGGAGGGAGCCCAATCCTCCTTAAAGGTGCAGGAAAACACTAGACACAAAGGTGTTAGTGCATTGCCTTACAATATGACAACAATACAAAAAAAGGTCACTGCCCCTACCTATAACTGGTCTTCACAGCATGGAGCACTGGAAGGGCAGATGCATGTCAAATTAGGGAAGGTGTTTGCACCTGCCATTGTGGGCCTGGCTTCCTGAACCTGGAGGAGGCAGCTGATGCACAATCATTGAGAAGGACCAAGATGGTGGCTCAGGATCTGGGCTGAAATTTGGATCACAGCAGGACAATTCTGAATCCACTGTGCAGGTGAGTATGTGGCTCAAAGTCAAGCCATTATAACAGGTAAGGGGCGGATTAAAACGAAAACATGCAGGGGAGGAGCCAAGTGCCTCTTTAAAACATGTAACTACATGTAACTACAATTTACACAAAACCATTATATTTTTCCTATAAAAAGCTTTAAGAGGACTTGTCTATGGCAAATATAGTGTGATGCTTATCTCATAGTTCCGCCATGGTAAACATCGGTTTAATTTCCTTTTTCATTATCTTCAGTGTCAGGGTTATTAACATTCTGTTTATTAAGATTGTTACTTTTTTTAAGTGACTTGAGTTATGTGACTAACACATAACAATTGCAGTATGACTCATTGGATTTAGCTACTCTGGGAATCCATGGGGCTGTAGAAATGTTTATTTTATTTCTGGTTCAATATCTTTTATTAAAGAGTTTTAAGTATACCTAGGATTCAATGAAATGCATACAGAAGAGAAAAATTACAATGAACATACATCCATAGAAGCATCCAAGTTGTATTAGTGTTTGTAACACACAAGTTTTACTGCCTTAGCGTAACATTTATTTAAGAAGGACAGGAGTAGACCAAGGTGAGATCTTCTCAGATAAAGGGAATTAAGGGAAGAAAAGAGGGAGGAGGTCAGGGGTATTTTGACTTTTATTTAATCATCAATACCATGACATACAGTGCCTTGAAAAAGTATTCATACCCCTGGAAAGTTTCCACATTTTGTCATGTTACAACCAAAAACATAAATGTGTTTTTATGGGATTTTATGTTATAGACCAACACAAAGTGGCACATAATTGTGAAGTGGAAGGAAAATGATAAATGGTTTTCAAACTTTTTTTTACAAATATCTGAAAAGTATGGCGTGCATTTGTATTCAACCCCCTTTTCTCTGATACCCCTTTCTAAAACATAGTGGAACCAATTGCCTACAGAAGTCACCTAATTAGTAAATATAATCCACCTGTGTTTAATTTAATATCAGTATAGATACAGCTGTTCTGTGAAGCTCTGAGAGGTTTGTTAGAGAATTGTAGGGAACAAACCTCATCGTAAATGCCAAGGAAAAACGCCAGACAGGTCAGGTATAAAGTTGTGGAGAAAGTTAAAGCAGGGAAGGTTATAAAAAATGATACCAAGCTTTGAACATCTCACGGAGCACTGTTCAATCCATCATTCGAAAATGGAAATGGTATGGCACAACTGCAAACCTACCAAGACATGGCTGTCAACCTAACTGACAGGCCGGAAAATGAGAATAATAATCAGAGAAGCAGCCAAGAGGCCAATGGTAACTTTGGAGGAGCTGCAGATATCCACAGCTCAGGTGGGAGAATCTGTTCACAGGACAACTATTAGTCATGCACTCCTCAAATCTGGCCTTTATGGAAGAGTGGCAAGAAGAAAGCCATTGTAGAAAGAAAGCTATAAGAAGTTCTGTTTGCGAGAATCCATGTGTGGAACACCGCAAACATGTGAAAGAAGGTGCTCTGGTCAGATGAGACCAAAATTGAACTTTTTGGCCTAAAAGCAAAATGCACTGCACAGCACCCTAAACACACCATCCCCACTGTGAAACATGATGGTGGCAGTATCATGTTGTGGGGATGCTTTTCTTCAGCAGGGACAGGGAAGCTGGTCAGTGTTGATGGGAAGATGGATGGAGCCAAATGCAGGGCAATCTTAGAAACAAATTTGTTAGTGTCTGCAAAATACTTTTAAATATTCTCTTTTATTATATGAACAACTATAGACAGATACACATGATAAAAGTCATATTCCTATGTCTAGGTTCCTTATTACATCCAGTCTATACAATTATTCACCCTTTCCCCAAAATGCTCCCAAAAAAACAAAAAGGGGATACAACCTACCTCCTCTCCCTCCCCCTGAGTTCTTACACCTCCGTCAAATTCCTCCAACCTCCAGATTCTTTAAACTCCATCCATTTTCCCCATATATTCCAATATATCTCCAATGACTTCTCTACTGTATGAATTGTTTCCCCTATGGCTCTCACCATTTCAACCCTTACTGTCCACTCCTTCATGTTCGGTACTTCTTGGGTCCTCCATAGAAACTTTTAGCTGCGTTTAAAAGGAATGGGGCTAGGGTATTCTTATATTGGGGAACTGTTTTACTTGTATCATGGAATAAACATTCCCAGGGGCCCTTCTGGATCCATTCTCCCGTTATTTGGTGGCTCACTGCTAAAATTCCCTCCCAATAAGGTTGTATCTTTGTACATTACCACCACAGATGTGCAAAGGTCCCTGGGGCGTCACAACCCCTCCAGCAAGTTGGGGGTCCTTCTGACCCTCTGAGGGGTCACATACCATCTTGCCAGGTGTTTGTAGCACATTTCCACTGTGCTTGTATCACCAGAGGAAAAACAGGCTATTAGGATTTTCCTTTTATATTCCTCATCCCTGAGAAGCCCTATCTCCTCTTCCCATTTTCCTAGATATGGAGGGAATTTTGGTTCTATTTCCCTAATTAAAATGTTGATTTTTTTTATATACTTTGGTTTAAGCTAAGAGGGAAGCAGAGTAATTTCTTTATTAACCTCATACATCATTTTCCCCGTAATGGAAGTGGCAATGATTGTGCAAAGTGCTGTAATAGTGTATACCTACATGTGTCTGCAAAAGACTTGAGACTGGGGCAGAGGTTCACCTTACAGCAGGACAATGACCCTAAACATACAGACCAAGCTACAATGGAATGGTTTCGATAGATCAAATGTGTTAGAATGACCCAGTCAAAGTCTATTCCTAAATCCAATTGAGAATTTTTGGCAAGACTTGAAAATTTCTGTTCCCATTTGCTCTCTGTCCAATCTGACAGAACTTTTGCAAAGAAGAATGGGCAAAAATGTCACTCTCTATATGTACAAAGCTGCTAGAGACATACCCAAAAATACTTGCAGCTGTAATTGCAGGTAAAGGTGGTTTTACAAAGTATTTGATTTAGGGGAGCTGAATACAAATGCACGCCACACTTTTCAGAAGTTTATTTATTTATTTATTTTTTACATCCAATTGACATACTGCACTGGCACTTTATAGAGTGGGTAACTTCAATATTTAGATACGAATATAAGAGGCATGACCAAAGGGTCAGGTCCACATACATGGGGGTGTGCACTCTCTCTCTCTCTCTCTCTCCCTCCCCAATCCCCCTTTTCTTATTTTCCAATGTTCCTTTCTTTCCTTTTCTACATATTACGCTACTACAGAGGCCTTGACCACTCAGTAGAAAAACAGAATATGCTAAATCTCAAGTCTAGGCAAGAGGATAGTGGGAAGAAGGTACCACAGAGCAGACCAGGAGTTCGGGACCCTGGGGTCTCTTTCATGCTTAAAGTATATGTTGGTTAAGGAGAATACGTTGAGACCGGTCAGAATGGGGAGGGGTAATGTATGTTTTTGAAGGCTTATAGTATATGTATGAAAGATGAAATGTTTTTGTAATGAAGTTGAAATGAAAACCAATAAAGAAAATTTTGAAGAAAAAAAAAAAAGAAGTTTATTTGTTAAAAAAAAATTAAAAGCATTTATTTTTTTCCTTCCACTTCACAATTATGTTCCACTTTGTGTTGGTCTATCACATAAAATCCCAATAAAATACATTTACGTTTTTGGTTTTAACATGACAAAATGTGAAAAATTTCAAGGGGTATGAATACTTTTCAAGGTGCTGTAGACATCAAATGTTTTTCCTTTAAACTTGCGGGTTTCAATTAGGCAAGAATATTAACATAATTAAATAAATTTGTTAAAGAATGTTGGAAGCAGATGTTTTGCACTACAGTAAAAACTGGGGTGTACGACACAACCCAGTTTAATATTAAGCATTTTGTTGACAGATAAAATAAAGTGTGTGAAATAATCAGCTGTTCATTATTACACATATTATACACTTGGGTTATGTATTGTTATGGAAGACAAGACACAGCATTACATTCATTTACAGTTCCTTGTGGCATTACGTTCTGTTTTAGAGCTTATGGGGTCACTTACCTTATATTTTATATTTGTTTGTGTAAAACTTTTTTAATATTACTCAATTAAAAACTTTAACTATTTTATATATGGTTTACTCGTGTGCCTACAAAGTCCACTTTTCTAGTTCCAACCTTTTCTTACAAAGCCTTAAGCTGGCCATACATGGATCAAAATTGGTCCGGCTC
The DNA here is from genome assembly GCF_905171775.1 of Rana temporaria. Lineage (NCBI taxonomy): Eukaryota > Metazoa > Chordata > Amphibia > Anura > Ranidae > Rana > Rana temporaria. The sequence continues at coordinate 34,276,237 of NC_053499.1, read as the reverse complement.
AGCAGTGACCAGAAAAATTTTGATCCATGTATGGGGACAGTGGTGGTACAGAAGTTGAACTATTTATTGACTTCTGTACAACCAAATAAAACCAAAGAATTTCCAAGCTCAACTTACCAAGCAGCCTGCGACCAACCAAATTAACCTGTCTAACAGTATGAATTAAAAACAGGGGTTTAGTTGCACACATTTGCAAATACATGTGTAAGCTGCAGGCCCTGTCAAGGCATCCTGTATCCTGCAGACCCCAACTTTAAATTTTAACAGTCTCCACAGTGGAAGCACATGTATTCTGATGGATAGATGATGGGCAAATGACTGGAGGGCGCCCAACCCTCCCTTCCAGTGCTCCTTGCTGTGAAGACCAGTTCTAGGTAAGGGCAGTCACTTTTTTTGTATTGTTGACATATTGGTCAGGCCAAGCATGCACACCTTTGCTGCCATTGTGCAATGTGCTGGGTGTCTAGTGTGTTCCTGCACCTTTAAGGAGGGTTGGGCTCCCTTCAGTCATCTGCTCTTCATGTAGCAGAATACATATGATGAAGAAATTATTATTGTTTTCCATTTTTTTTCATTGGATATGTTTTATAGCAGAAAGTAAGACATCTGTATTTATTTTTTTCAAAATGTTCATTCATTTTTTTGTTTATAGCACAAAAAATAAAAGCCACAGAGGTAATCAAATACCACCAATAGAAAGCTCTATTTGTGGGAAAAAAGGAAATAAAGCTTATTTAGATACAGCATCACACAATCACGCAATTGTCAGTTAAAATAACGCAGTGCCATATTACAAAAAAATTGTCTGTTAAAACCTTCCGCAGCTCATATGATTAACATTTGTGTCATTCTCAAAACTTTTATACTTTGGTTGGAGGCCGAGCTGATGAGAGGGCTTACTATGCGGCTCTGGTCTAATTACCCCTAAATGTGGTGACAGAGGTACAAGGCTAAAAAAGCATGGGTACCGATGGCTTAGTAGTAGGTGGCTGCCAGAGACAGAGACATGGTGACGGTGATCCAGGGCCATACATGGAAAGGCAGAAGGAAGTGTAATCAGGTAGCAGGCCGAGGTCATTACAGAGGCAGAGCAAGGTCCAGTAGTAAGCCAATGTCGCTACCAGGGAAGCAGGGTGAACATGGTCAGAGATAAGCCAAGGTCGTTATCTAGATTCCACAGGACAAGATCAGGAGCAAGCCGGGTCAGCAATGGGAGGTCAGTCAGCAGAATCAGCAGCACAGGAACACCGGCTCTCTGCTCAATAAAGACAGAGTATCAAGTGATCTTTAATCACTTGGTACTTGCTTATCGGTCATAGAGGCAGCAGGTGACAGATGCAGCATCGGATCGATGCTGCATCCACCTAGGTCACTATATCGTTTTTTTTTTTGTTTTTTTTTCAAACACCATTCTTCTCTTTTAAAAATAAGCAATTTTTTCTATAGTTGGACTGTGAGGAGGGTCAGTCATTGAGTTACCCAGCTGAAAAGTCTGCCAATGTCAGTTAGTTGACTTCAGACTAGTTCCAAGAAATAAATCATGTTCACATTGATCTGTAACAATACTTTACTAACCTAGAACTAGCGTATAGCCTGGAAGTTGGACAATGGCAGCCTCCATCACACTCCTCTTGATAGGCTCAATGATGGGGAATTCCAGGCATAGAATTAATGTCTCAAAGGGGATCCTTGGAAATCCATTCCCCAATTGTATTTCCCCTAGAATAGGAGTTTCTTATTTGGTTTAACATTAAAAATACCCCAGTGGGTTGATTGCAAGTCACAGAAAATAAATTGTGCCACTTTGCCACTGTATTATTGTTTCAACAAAGGGAACACTTATGTGCAGCTGGAATGAAGTGATTATGTTAGCTTGCTACATTTGTTCCCTGTCCTTATCAGCTGTCATGTAAAACCTTCTCTCCAGTGTATTGCTGTGACTGAGAAGCTTGATAAGAGCATTATCTACATTTTGACACATTAACCTACACAAAGGCATCTTGTACTTTCTGCAATCTGAGCACTGCAAAAGAAAAAAAAATCCTTCTTTCAACTCTTCTTTCTTCCGTACCATTGCAGGATCAAGAAAACAAAACAAAAAAAAATCAGTTTTCTCCAGCCTTGGGATTTTTTTCTTTATTGAACGTTGAGGAGTCTTGACTGCGTTATTGGATGATGCTGTTGAATAATAAGGCTGGCCCATAGCAACAATTAAATGTATGCAAGAGCGGAGCTGCTTACATATCACTGAACAATAAACCATGATAGATATAGCGTTGTGCTGTGCACGCTGTGACAATATTTGCCCAGTCTCTGGAATCATTTGTGTTCTGTCTTTTTATTGTTAGTTGATTGCCAAATTATATGTTCCATTCTAACTGCCACGATCCGGCATGATTTAACAGATGCTTTGAATAAAACTAGAGAATTCGGGGGGGACGTCTGAGCAAGGTTCATTAAGTCGCTGCCAGCGCAGAAAGGTTCAGTCAACACTGGCGGTTGTTCAATATGAGATATTTTAGTAAACATTTACAAGTAGCAGGAAGAAAAGTTTAAAAGGAAATGAAATGGATGGTGCAAATTCTCTGTGGTCTATTTTCATTGCGTAAATGAACGTCAGAGTCTGTCCCATGGAGTCTCAATCAAGTGAATGAAACCAGTTACGTTTCAAGTCTATATGATTCAAGGATCCCGCTGTATTTCTGCATCAATGAAACACAGCAGGTGTGACATACATTGCCGACAGAAAAGTATCTCTTCCTCTCCATGCTTTTTTTTTTTTTTCATTTAGACATTTCTGTGTTTTTTTTCCCCTGTATACTTTTTAAAATAGCATCCATAGACGCCAACATTGGTATATGTTATAATGCCTATACAGTATTACTTCTGTGAAATAATAAAGTAAGCAATGAAGTAAGGTGTGGATAGCAGAACTCATTTATTTTAATGTTGTTGTACCTTTAAACTTTGCTCATGATAAGCAAGCTTAAAGGGGTTGTGATAACTAAAGTCAGAAGTTTTTTTTATCTTAATGCATTTTATGCATTAAGATAAAAAACCTCCTATGTGTAGCAACCTCCCCAGCACCCTCTAATTACTTACTGGAGCTCCATCTCTCTCTAGCAATGTCTACGAGTATCTTAGCCATCCGGGACTCTTCTCCTGATTGGCTGAAACACAACAGCGGTGCCATTGGCTCCTGTGGCTGTCAATAAAAATCAGTTATCCAATCAGGGGAGAGAGGGGTCAGGGCTGGGGCGCCATGTCTGAATGGACACAGGGAGCTGTGACATGGCTCAGGTGCCCCCATAGCTTTCTGAGGGGGCACTCAACATGATGGAGGGGCAAGGAGCAACTAAGAGGGACCCGAGAAGAGGAGGATCTGGGCACAGACATGGGAACTTGGCCCCACCCCCCTCATCACTGGCTTTGATTGACAGTACTGAGCCAATGGCTCCCTGTGCCCCAGGAAAGCCAGCAAGACCCAGAAGTAAGGGGAGAGAAGAGCTGCAGATGTGCACGGTGTGGATTGAATGAGGGCTCAGGTAAGTTTAAAAGACTCATAATACCTCATAGAATATACATTGGGGTGTTTGCTTTCCAAAATGGAGTCATTCTGTGGCCGTTTCCATTGTCCTGGTGCTCCAGGGCCTTCAAAAGTGTGATAGGTCGTCATTAAAATTATATGTGTAATTTATGCTCCTAGAATGCCTGATGGTGCTCCCTGCATTTTGGGCCTCTGTATGTGGCCAGGATGTGTAAAAGTCTCACACATGTGGTATTGCCATACTCAGGAGGAGTAGCAGAATGTATTTTGGGGTCTAGTAGCTAGTATGCTTATGTTGTGTGTGAGAAATAACCTGTTAATATGACAAGTTTGTGTAAGAAAAAAAAAAGTCTTAATTTTCCCAAGAATTGTGGAAAAAAGTTACAACTTCAAAAAAACTCATTATGCCTCTTACTAAATACCTTGGACTGTCTACTTTAAAAAAGGGGTAATTTGAGGGTGGTATTTGTACTTTCCTGGCTTGTTAGTGTCTCAAGAAATGAGATAGGCCATCAGTACATCAATTGTGATCAGGTGTGATTAATTTTTGGTGATTGGCACCATAGCTTGTAGACTCTATAACTTTCACACAGACTAAATAATATCCACTAATTTGGGTTATTTTTACCAAAGATATGTAGCAGTATAGATTTTGGCCCAAATTTATGAGGAAAAATTACTTTGCAATATTGTACAATAGAAAAAAAAAAAAGGATTTTCGCACTTTTTCGCTCATATCGCAAAAAAAAAAAAAACGGTAATTAAATACCACCAAAAGAAGGCTCTATTTGTGAGAAAAAAAAATGATAAAAATTTAGTTTGGATACAGTGTAGCATGACTGAGTAATTGAAAGTGAAAGCTGAAAATTGGTCTGGGCAGGAAGGTGTATAAGTGCCCTGTATTGCAGTGGTTAAAAGGAAGACCCACAGTGCCTGCTTACTTTTAGCTGCCTCAGTTTAAATGATCTTTTGATCTAGGAGAGGAAGGGAAGCGTTTCCCTCCATTAACTTATTGATTTGTGTGTGTTCTAAAAAGAGCTCTGTAGCAAATGATCAAATTACGAACTATTTGTAGTACATAACTCATCAAAAGCGGCAAAGAACTGAGCCGATTGCACCACTTGCCAGTTGCAAGTGTATGTTGAAATATACAGAGGCATTATTTCATACTTACCCTATCTAATATATTTTTAATTCTGAGAATAATACAATGTTACAAAAATACCCCTGGATCAGCATACTTCATACATTGTATTGCATGTATACTGTCCTTTAACCGGTTCCCGACCGACTTACGCAGATATACATCGGCAGAATGGTTCTCCTGGGCGAAATCCTGTATATATCCTATGGCTTTGCCCAGGAGAGCCACCATTGGGCGCGCAAGCACCGCTGAATGCATGCATGCGTGCCCATTGCACAGCAGGAGGACTTGATGCACGTAGCCGGCTGGCCTTGTGCATGAGAGCCAGCATGGGGATTTCTGTGTGTAAACACAGAAATCCCTGTGCTGTCAGAGGAGAGGAGACAGATCGTGAGTTCCTACAAAGTGGGAACAACGATCTGTCATCTCTCCCAGTTTGTCCCATCCCCACACAGTTAGAACACACAGTTAACCCCTTGATCGCCCCCTGGTGTTAAAAATAAATAATAAAAATGCCATAAATCTTTCCCATAGTTTGTAGACGCTATAACGTTTGCGTAAACCAATCAATGTACACTTATTGAGATTTTGTTTACCAAAAATATGTAGAAAAATACATATTGACCTAAACTGAATTTTTTTTAAAATTGGGGGATATTTATTATAGCAAAAAGTAAGACAAATAAAAAATATATATATATATATATTGGACACACGTCCAACGTAAAATACGCCGGCTTGTGTTCCCTGGTACAAACCTTTGCATGTCTGCTGCTGGTTTGCACCTCCTTAATGTGGAATAACTTTACGCTGGACGCACAACTTACGCGCACCTCGTGTAGCCTGCGTCGGGCACACGCAGGTTCATGAATAGCCGTATTTAGCTCATTTGCATGTTTGAATCAATGGGAGCGGCACCATGCTCCCAGCCTAAATGTACACCCACCCTACGCCGGCGTAAGCAAGATACGTCGGTGGGTTGTAGCCTGGTTTTAGGCGCATATCTGTTTGTGGGTCTGGCGCACATTTGCACTTATGTCGGCGTAACTTGTTATACGTTGGCGTAAGTGCTTTGTGAATCTGGGCCATTGTCAATAATACATTGTGTGTTATTAAAGTGCTTTGTGCTAAAAAAAAAACGTATGTAGAAAAGGTGCTGCAGTCCCAAAAAGTGATTCTCAAGCAAAAGGGCCTCTTACCGAACAGGAATGATTTGGGATTACAGAGATCAATGCACTTTTATCTCCCCACAGATGGTAGACACTCTCACTACCAGACCCCTGGGTGACTCCGTAATCTCATTGAAGGGAAATGGTAATATGATCCCCACACAAAGAAAACACGTCTCGTCCTCTTCTCCAAACAGCACTCACTAACAATCAGATGTATAAAGCACACACAGGGAGAAGCCTCATAGTGTAGTAGGATAAAATCTTCTTTATTAAAAAAAAAAATTACGTTGCACTTACAATGAATAGGAACATGCGATGTGCAAGAGTAATCCATACGACCGCGGGACCAACCAACATGCCCGTACGTGATGATGTCACACTAGCTCTGCTTGGCGTGTTAAGCATCCTCTGGGATTGGAGGCTAGTTGAGACATCAGCACTCCTCCTTTATAGGGGGTGTAAAGGAAAAAAAAATGTTTCATAATAAGCATCCTTTACCTGCAGACATTCCTCTTTTCACTTCCTCATTGTTCGTTTTTGCTCAGAAGTTGCTCTATTTCTTCTCTGTTCTGTTCACTTCCTGCTTGTCTAATTGTTACTCACCACAGTGAAGGGAAGCTTTACTGTGGTGGTCAGTGATGTGCTTGCCCCCTCCTGGGAACTACATCTGTGCGGCAGGACGCTCTCTACGTGTTAGAGACTTCAAGGAGGTGTGAATTACTGGGCATGCTGCAATGCATACTGGGAAATGTAGTTCTTACATGAACGAGCGCCGCAAACCAGGAAGTGAATGAGAGAACAGAAACTAGAACGCCGGAGGTGATATAGATGAAGGAATTTAATAGGTATTTACTCGTTTTTTATCAGAATCATTACACTATTCTGTCTGTCTATCTTGCAGACATTAACCGGAAGACCTCAGTGCATGAAGTGTAATTTTTTTTAAAGTCAGCGGCTACAGAATTTGTGAAGAGCCTCTTTAGGAAACAAGTTGAGATGTCTCAGGCACGTTACATGGTGACCATCACTACCTTATGTCCATGAAACATCCAGAATGTGTACTAGATAAGAATGGAGGGATTAATGTATTGACTATCTTTGGACCACCATGTGATGGACTTGGTGGCTGAGCTGTAAATTCTTGAATTGACAATTTTTGGTTTATAATTTGTCATATTAAGCCAAACTAAGCTCAATCATAAAAATGTAAAACGCATATTTGAAAAGGGGTGTGTTGTGGTGTGCTGCATGCCTTAATATGTTGGAGCACGTTGCATCACATGTGAATCAGAGCTGTGACGCCTTAAAGTGGAGGTTCACCCTAATAACATGTATATCTGACCAACTCCCTTATAGTCGTAACAAGTGCTGTCTGCAATTAGTTTTTTTTTTTGTGCTTTACGTACCTTGTAATCCATTTTTTCAATCTACTTCTCCCCGTGGGAGTAGGCGTTTCTATGTCTAGGGGGATTGACATCTGGGAGGTTGCCCAGATGATTGACGTCTGTTTACCTCGGCAGATAAGGCCCCGCCCCCCCCGTATTGCGTAGGCGCGCACGAGTTACGGAGCTTCCGAAAAAAGCCGAAAATGCGGAGATGTGAGTCGGCTCTATACGGTGCCTGCGCTCTGAATGTTCGGCTTTTTTCGGAAGCCCCGTAACTTGTGCGCACCTACGCAATACGGGGGCGGGGCCTTATCTGCCGGGGCGAACAGACGTCAATCATCTGGGCGAACTCCCAGATGACAATCCCCCTAGGCATAGAAACGCCTACTCCCGCGGGGAGAAGTAGATTGAAAAAATGGATTACAAGGTGCGTAAAGCATAAAAAAAAAAAATTGCGGACAGTACTTGTTACGACTATAAGGGAATTGGTCAGATATACATGCTATTAGGGTGAACCTCCGCTTTAATGTGTTAGGGTTATGCCTCTACTGTGTAGTATTGTGTCCTGGTAGAATCTGATAAAGGTCATTTGATGTGCACTGATATCACCTGAATAATTACTTTGTGTATATGAATTTACCAAGAACCTTTTAACCCCGTCTGTTTATGTGGATCTGACTGAGGAAATCTAGATCTAACAGCATGTGATATGGCAGCCACAGTTAAGTGCAAAGTTCTTTGGAGAAAATGACTGTAGTACATATAATAAAAAGCACCTCCTCAAAGAACTAATAATAGCTGAATGAATACTTTATAACTGTTAAAGAAGAGCTGTGTGTCTTACAGCCATCAAAGCTGGATAAAATTGCCAAAATTCATAAACAAATCACGCTCCTCAAAATCAACTCTATGCCATTATTCAAAATATAAAGTTCTATACCTGAAGCCGAAAACATTTAAAAGACAATAAAATAATATAAAATTAGGTTACTACTGTATGTAACTATGTGACTACCAATATAGTGCTAAGCGAAAATCCCACAAAATATGCTAGGTGCAAATCAAATAGCATATTATAGTTAAAAAAATCTAATTAAAAATCATGAATTAAATGTATAAAACAATATTGTGACAGCCGATAAAAGTGCTGAGTGATAGTCCCAAAATAAAGTGCAAATCACATAACAATTCATATATAGAAAGTTCATCATAATCAGAAATAGTATCCTGGTGAGGAGAAACACCCAAAATCCATGCTAACACCGCACTTACCAGAAAAATGTGACCCCTTTTCTCTAAGAAGGTCAAAAATGCTTCAGGCAAGTGAATCCCTGGATATGAGCTGTATATGTTCATCCCCCTGATGTCCTGGGTATTTAGGCATATCATGAAGGGCATTGCTGTATCTTTAATAACCTCATAGGCAAGGGGGAGACGAGAAGAGTTTTGTCGTAATGTAGTACAGTATTTAAAACTTTTATTACAGAATGATTAAAATTACACTTACATTATAGCAATATAAACGAGCATCATTGAAAAGTCCAGGAATGCCAGTTTGTGTTCCAACTGCTTTCCAGAAGGCGAAAGTAATGTGTACCAGAAGGTTCCGACCTATGCGTTTCGTCAGCAAACGTCTTTTGATTGTTTTCTGCTTCAAGTATAGCGCTTTATATTTAGAATATTTGCAACTGTAGTACATGTGTTTATTTTTATAATAAACACTACAGTGAGAAAATAGCACATCTTATCTAGCTATTGCTTAGATAAAATAGACCAACACAAAGTGGTACATAATTGTGAAGTGTTAGGAAAATTATAAATTGTTTTCAATTTTTTTTTACAAATAAATATCTGAAAAGTGTGGCATGCATTTGTATTCAGCCCTTTACTCTGATACCCCTAACCAATTGCCTTCAGAAGTCAAGACGTAGTAAATAGAGTCCACCTGTGTGTAATTTAATCTCATTATAAATACAGCTGTTCTGTAAAGCCCTCAGAAGTTTGTTAGAGGACCTTAGTGAACAAATAGCATCGTGAAGGACAGGTCACCTAAACTGACAGTCCGGGTAAGAAATGCATTAATCAGTGAAACAGTCAAGAGGCCCATGGTAACTCTGGAGGAGCAGCAGAAATCCACAGCTCAGGTGGGAGAATGTGTCCACACTCCACCAATCTGGCCTCTATGGAAGAGTGGCAAAAAGAAAGCCATTGTTGAAAAAGAGCCATACAAAGCCCCATTTGCAGTTTGTAAGAAGCCATGTTGGGGACACAGCAAACATGTGGAAGAACGTGCCCTGGTCAGATGAGACCAACATGTAGCTTTTTGCCCTAAAAGCAGAATGCTATGTATGGACAAAAACTAACACTGCACATCACCCTTAACACACCATCCCTATCTTGAAACATGGTGTTAGCAGCACTATGTTGTGAGGATGCTTTTCTTCAGCAAGGACAGGAAAGCTGGTCAGAATTGATAGGTAGATGGATGGAGCATAATACAGGGCAATCTTAGAAGAAACCCTGTTAGAGTCTGCTAATAACTTCAGACTGGGGAGGATGTTTACCTTCCAGCAGGACAACCACCCTAAACATACAGTCAGAGCTGCAATGGAATGGTTTATATCAAAGCATATTCATGTGTTAGAATGGCCCAGTTAAGGTCCAGACCTAAATCCAAATGATAATCTGTGGTAAGGCTTCAAAATTGCTGTTCACCGACACTCTCCATCCAATCTGACAGAGCTTGAGCTATTTTGCAAAGAAGAATGGGCAAAGATTTCACTCTCTAGATGTGCAAAGCTGGTAAAGACATACCCCAAAAGACTTGCAGCTGTAATTGCAGCTAAAGGTTGTTCCACAAAGTATTGACTCAATGGGGGCTGAATACAAATGCACACCACACTTTTCAGATATTTATTTGTAATACATTTTGAAAACCATTTAACATTTTCCTTCCACTTCACAATTATGTGCCACTTTGTGTTGGTCTATCACATAAAATCCCAATAAAATATATTTACGTTTTTGGCTGTAACATTATGTAATGTGGAAAATAGCAAAGGGTATTCAGTTTTAAAAATATCTTTATTAAGGCAAAGTGGCGCATGCTTTACAGCTGTAGTTTAGCGTAATAAAAATCCCTACACCTTTAGTCACATCACTTACTTACATAATTAAGCATGTTCCATATTGTGCAGGCAACTGGGTTGTAGAGAAATCTTCACTGCATGAATACCTGTCCTCTTGTCACTGAACGATGTTGCAATGGGTAACAGCGTTGGGTCTTCAGGCAGCACAAATGGTCCATTGAGGAAAGTTTGTTTATTGGTTCTAACACATTCTGAGAATAAGGGGAGACTTTTATCAGTCACAGTGTAATCAATGGAAGAAACTATCCAAACTTAGAAAAGCAGGAAACCATCAGACTTTCATGTGCTGTGTTGATCATCTCTTAGCCCTGGTTCACACTACTGTGTTTTTTTGGTGACTTCTGGGCAACACAAAGTCACAAGGCAGGTGAAGACACATTTGGCCAGATTCACAAAAGGGATACGACGGCGTATCTGCTGATACGCCGTCGTATCCCTGTTTCCATCTATGCGACTGATTCATAGAATCAGTTACGCATAGATATCCCTAAGATATCTAAGAAAACTATTACACCTGTCGGATCTTAGGATGCAGTACCGCGGCCGCCGCTGGGGGGATTTTGCGTCGTAAACCAGCGTCGGGTATGCAAATTGGCAGTTACGGCGTTCCACAAAAAAATTTCCCGTCGTTAGGTCCCGTCGTAAGTGTTAGTTTGCCGTCGCAAAGATAGGGCACCTTTTACAAAGTGTAAAATTAGTACACCATGTAAAAGTATACCCGTCTTTCCTGCGTCGCTTTCAAATATTAAAAAAAAAAAAAAAAATTCCCGGCGCAAGTCTTTTTTTACCCGTCGTGATTCACAAAACGTTGGCGCGTCGTAACTTTGTGCAAAGCACGTCGGGAAATTTGCGAGGGGAGCATGCGCAGTACGTCCGGCGCGGGAGCGCGCCTAATTCAAATGGGACTCGTCCCTTTCGATTGGGCACGCCTTGCGCCGGACGGGTTTAGGATACACCGCCGTGACTTCTGGGCAACACAAAGTCACAAGGCAGGTGAAGACACATTTGGCCAGATTCAAAAAAGGGATACGACGGCGTATCTGCTGATACGCCGTCGTATCCCTGTTTCCATCTATGCGACTGATTCATAGAATCAGTTACGCATAGATATCCCTAAGATATCTAAGAAAACTATTACACCTGTCGGATCTTAGGATGCAGTACCGCGGCCGCCGCTGGGGGGATTTTGCGTCGTAAACCAGCGTCGGGTATGCAAATTGGCAGTTACGGCGTTCCACAAAAAAATTTCCCGTCGTTAGGTCCCGTCGTAAGTGTTAGTTTGCCGTCGCAAAGATAGGGCACCTTTTACAAAGTGTAAAATTAGTACACCATGTAAAAGTATACCCGTCTTTCCTGCGTCGCTTTCAAATATTAAAAAAAAAAAAAAAAATTCCCGGCGCAAGTCTTTTTTTACCCGTCGTGATTCACAAAACGTTGGCGCGTCGTAACTTTGTGCAAAGCACGTCGGGAAATTTGCGAGGGGAGCATGCGCAGTACGTCCGGCGCGGGAGCGCGCCTAATTCAAATGGGACTCGTCCCTTTCGATTGGGCACGCCTTGCGCCGGACGGGTTTAGGATACACCGCCGCAAATTTCCAGGTAAGTGCTTTGTGGATCGGGCACTAACTTGGAAAAATTGCGGCGGTGTAACTTAAACCAGTTATGTTACGCTGCGCCCGGGCTATGTGAATCTGGCCCATTGATTTCAATGGGTGATATCTTAGGCTTGGTTTTCCACTGTGAACTGCATGTTAATTTATTCAGAAACAGAACAACAGCTAGGTAGTTAGTCACACATTATCAATCACAGTACCCCAAAAAAAATGACAGAAATGTTTTTTTTTATTATTATTATTATACAAACAAAAATAGATAAAAACTGCACATTACCAATTTCCTACAGTCATAAAAAAACAAACTCAACACTCACTTGGCCTCATCCTGACCATAAATCTCCTGTTTAAGAAGGGCTCACAAGTTATCACTATAGGTTTTAGGGCAGGTGAGGAAGGGGCCATGTTGTTTATCTTTCATCTTTAAGGCCTTTACTGGCTAGTCATGCAGTGAAGTACTTTGATGCATGCGATGGAGCATTGTCTTGCATAAATATCATGGTCTTCTTTAAAGATGCTGATTTATTCCTGTACCACTGCTTGAAGAAAGTGTCTTCTAAAAACTGGCAGTAGGTTTGGGATTTTGAGTTCATCTTCAACCCGAAAAGGTCCAACTAGCTCTTCTTTAATAATACCAGCCCATACCAGTACCTCACCTCCAACTTGCTGGCATCTGAGTCAAAGTGGAGTTCTGTCCATTACTGATCCAGCCACAGGCCCATCCATCTGGTCTGTCAAGAGTCTCACTCATCTCATCAGTCCATAAAACCTTTGAAAAATTTGTCTTCATATATTTCTTGGCCCAGTCTTGACGTTTCAATTTATGTATCCTGTTCAGTGGTGGTTGGATTTCAGCCTTCCCTACCTTGGCTATGTCTCTTGACACTGAACACCTTGTTGTCACGTCACCTGTGGCCAGATGACAAGTGCATCCCGTAGGGGTCAGGGATGCACCTCAGGGTAGTGAACCCTATACCCGACTGCTGCTATCTGAGAGGAAGGGTGAACCCAAGATTGCCCAGGGCGTGGAGTCTAAGACCCAGATTTGTGTTCACAAGAGCCTCTAGTGGTGAGGATGGCCTTCGCCGCAGCTGGGCCCAGGTCGCGACCCCTGGGACCCCCTAGGTCACGCTCCACAGAGAGAGGGGAAGCAGCAAGCAGGACAAACAGAAGTGATGGGTAAGCCGAGGTCAGGGTAACAGGCAGACAGGGTAACCGAGAGACAGGCAAAAGGTCAAGGGCACAGGCAAACAGGAGAAGTCAGGGGCGAGCCAAAAACGGTACACAGAGGACAATGCAGACAGGAACTTAAACAAACAACACTGTTGAACAGCACTGCAGGCCTGTAGTGCAACAGTTAATATAGGCTTCCTGGGGTGGCCTGGGTGGGGCCATACAGGAAGTAAAGGAGATACGAAGGTAACCAGAACAGAGTCAGACCTCTTAATGGACAGATGGAAACAGGTAAGCTGCCAGACTATTGCATATCCATGACACTTGTCCTGAGCACTCCAGGTAGGTTGCAGTAGGTAGGTGACAGCACTGGAGGACAATGGGTTTCTGGTAGCTTTGTTTGATCTTTGTCAAATCATTGGCAGTTCTTTTTTTTTGTCTCAGCACATTTCTTGTGACCCTGTTGACTATTTTCAACAAAATGTTTGTTGAAAATTTCAAGAGTCCGTTAAATCTTTTTTGGCCCTTTTTGCCTGAGGAAAAGAAGCTGCCTAATAATTATGCACACCTTGATATAGGCTGTTGATCTCCTTAGGCCACACCCTGCCTCATTACACATATACACTTCACCTGATATGCTTAAATCCAAAAAGTATTCAAGTTTATACAGCTTGGAGTTGGACAATATGCGTAAAAATTATGATTTGGTCAAAATACTGGTATTTATTTGTAGCTTACCATGTCAGCTGGTGTTCTGTCCTGCTGTCCATTGTTTTGGGTTGTGGGTGGGACCTTGGCAACCTACTGTCCAGGCAGTAAAAATATATGCCTTCAAAGGACCAGTCCTATAGCAAGGAGGAAGCTTGCAGGAGCAAGGAATAAGGTACGTATATCACTTTATCATCATTTCATTTTGCTTAGTTTGCTAAAGTACTGTATAATAAGCAATTTACGCTTTTTAAATAAAATCCTATTTCACCCTTTAACCTCCCTGGCGGTCTTCCCGAGACTGACACGGGGTTAGATTTTCTTGCTACTATCGGTAACCCCGTGTCAGTCACGGGCTTGCCTCGCTAGATCCACAGGCACTTTTTACTTACCTTGTCCCTGGATCCAGCGATGCCACCGCGCTGTGTGAGCGAGCGGGACCTCGCTCGATTCACACAGTGCCTCCGTGTGACGCCGATCTCCGTTCCCTGCGACGTTACGACGCACGGGGACGGAGAACGGCGCCAAATTCAAAAACGTAAACAAACACTATACACACAGTATACTGTAATCTTATAGATTACAGTACTGTATGTAAAAAAAACACACACCCCCTGTCCCTAGTGGTCTGCCCAGTGTCCTGCATGTCATTTTATATAATAAAAACCTTTTTTTCTCCCTGCAAACTGTAGATTGTCCATAGCAACCAAAAGTGTCCCTTTATGTCAAAAATAGTTTTAGATCAGCTAAAAAACAGCGATAATAAATTATAATCACTTGCAGAATTGTGCGATAGCGATTTGTGGGGAAATTCGTCATAAAAAAATAAAAGTAATGACAGCGACAATTCTGCAACTGAGCAAATTTCAGTGATTTTGATTTGATTACATTATTGAATAATTTTTATTATAATTATATTATTATTTGTTATAATTATTTATAATTATTTATTATATTATAATTTATAATTTTGTTTTTAAAAAAATGTAATACACGGGATGCCTATTAGAATCTTGTTTGGTCAGATTTAAGTGAGTTATTTCTAAAAATTACAGACCTACAATATAAAACGCCAAATTTCCTTGCAAATAATGGTACCGCTTTTAGCATGTTTTTTCTGAAAGAATCATACCGCCAGGGAGGTTAAACACCTTTTTTGCATCTCAGTGCTGCTAATTTGCAGTTTCAACCACTTCCTGTCTCCTGAAGATTTCCATACAGTGCCAACATGGACTATGCCTGTGTACAATATGTATTGACATGATGGCTTGTAGTCTCCATTAGGTGCACATGTGACAGAGTGACAAGGCAGGAGCAGAGTTTGGAGAAAATTGCCACTCCATAACAGGAAGTGCCTGTTATCTATCACTAGATATTGTTTTAATGAACATTTTATATTGAAAAAGATTGAAAATGGCTCATTTCAACATTTAGTTCCTGACCTAGAACAAGCATAAAAATCAGATTTCACAAATTTATGTCCATTCACCTTCTATATCAGTGTATTCAAGTCAACGCAGCCAGAGAAATAGCATTTCCAGCAACAACAGCCTAAGTATTTCTCATGACAGGTCTCCTTAAAATATTATGACCCGCCAAGTTCATCTATCCAAAGCATCTTACCTGGATGGAGCATTTTCATGTAACCCCAATAGGGAGGCCTATTCAGAACAACTTGGAGGAATTGTAGTTCCCAGCTGACAAAGGTAAAGTTTTGGAATCTACAAAGAGAATCTTGACTCTGTGACATGGCAAAAGAAATCTGGCCTGCTTAGCTTAAAAAAAAAAAACACAGCAAAAATAATGATGCATTTATACTACTTTAATGATCATGATAGTCTTATCTACAATCCCTCAACTGCGTAATACCAATATCCTTACATTTCTCTTATAATAATTGTATATCTCTCCCACATAATTGAGGATAGTAGCTTAATTGTGCCTGTAGGCTTCGTTGTGATGGGTTTATCAAATTAAAAAATACCACTGAGAATGGGTTATTAAAGAAATAGTTAGCAGTTAAATTTAAAGCCAGACCCACAGCTCTGATATTAAAACTTCAAGATTATGCTCATAAGATTTTTTCTTCCTTGTCCTTTATAACAACCTAAATATGTAAAGCCGGCTATAGCTAAGTTCATGGACTTTAATTAACAGTTAGAACATTGTAATATCACTTGAATTTTAGATTGGTGAGAATCCAACACTGTATTAAGCAGCCAAGACAAAAGGACATGAATTGCGTCACTGAGACTTATTAAATGCGATGCAAATTCAGTAGTCGGATTCCTGCAAACAGGTGCGAGAGATGAATTAATTTTTAAACTCTACCACACTCTCTCACTCGGGGGATTTTAATGCATCACATTGACAACCCTAGCACGTTGACAATTTCATCCACTAGCATAAAATTTTTCCAGTGCACTTCAGCCAGAGATGGGGGGGGATCTATTATCCTATTTTAACCCATTCCCTGCCTGTGGCTCTGATGGCTCAAGGTATCTAAAACGTGGGAGAGAGGTGAAGGAATCAGTAAGGGGGTGGGGGTTTATTAGAGTGCACAAAAAACAGTATGCAGTAACCCATGGCTGTCTAAAAATAACAGATTTAGAGTGCAGAGGGCAGGTTAAGATATTGTAGGCTGCTCAATGGTAGATGCAACAGGACTCCAGCCCAAGAATCCAGTGTATCTGTATATGGACAGACTTTAGTGACATTAATTAAAGGAACAATCAGCAACTTAGGGCAATTAATCAATTTCTGCTTTTATTAGCTTACAGGAGCAGTAACAATGAGAATTGATTGGCTCTGATTGATAACTATGGGCAAATGTTTGCCAAACATGTTTAAATTTGGTCAATGCATTGTTGTAATTTATGTCTGCTCATTGGTGTCACTTTGGGTTACTGCAGCTTGCACATTGAACTTTTCTTTGTTAAATGGCCGTTCATTAACAAGGTAAGAAGTGGTCTACAAACTGTCATTAACAAAGTGAAGAGTAATCTACAAACTGCAGCAAGCCATATAAATCAACATGCTATCAGCTTTTAAATAATCCCTTAAAAGTTTTTAGTGTAGGAAGCTATGCTGCAAAGAACATTGCTGATGTGCAAAGTTTTACGCAGGGATAAAAAGAGAAGCAAAAATCTCCCCAATGGAGTCATAAACGGCATCAAAACCCTGATAGAAATTTCAACCTTTACCCATTCTTCACCCACTTCAGTTTCCCTTTAAGCTATAATGAGTTGTGAAACGATTTGTATAGAAGAGCCTTTTGTTGTCTGCAGCCTTAAATATGACCACCTCAAGCCCGGCAGATGTTTTAAAGCAAAGTCGCTCACTGACCATTATACTTACCGTAAATACTCAAGTATATGCCGACCCGAGTATAAGTCGAGGCACCTAATTTTGCCACAAAAAATGGGACAACCTATTGACTCGAGTATAAGCCTAGGGTGAGAATTCAGCAGGTACTGTAAGTGGAAAAGAGGGTCAACAATGCCCATTTGCACGCCTCACTGTGCCTATTGCAACCTCACTGTGCCAACGTCACTGTGCCTGTAACAGCACTGGTGAACGGAGTGAACCACGACTGCGGTTAGCGAGGACTTCAATGCAATTCTCTATGCGACAACTCAGTATTGGGCCCCAGGCATCGCTCCTCATAACAGGAGTTAGGGGGATTTATACATCATCTCTGTGTCACATAAAGAAAGGCATTGAGCTACTATGCATGGAGGCATTACGACATGCGACCAGAGCTTAGCGTTTAAAAATATAGTTTAAGATCAATATTCCAATACACCCCTATATGCAGGTGATTATCAGTAAGGGACCCCAGGCGTCACTCCTCGTAACAGGAGTTTGGAGGTTCTCTACATCATATCACCATAAGCATATAGGGATGTATTAGGCCACTAGGGGAGATGCTATGAAATAGCATCAACCCCTAGCATAGAAAAGTTAGAGCGAACATGTTCAAACAGTTAGGACAAGGCCTATAAGTATTTTTTACTTCTGTCAAGCACGTAGTAAATATGAGTTGTAGTAACAAGTAATAGTTACGTATGAGAGGCAATATAGCTCAGGTACTTTGAATGTTCACGTAGTGTTCCACAAGTTGTACTGGCAATTAATAGTAAGGTATGAGAGGCAATATAGCTCAGGTACTTTGGGAGTATATATAATAGTTAAGAGCTGTAGTAACAACTATGAGAGGTGAAAATAGCTTGGGTACTTTGAGAGTACATGTGATAATTAGGAGCTGTAGTAACAACTATGAGAGGTGAATATAACTCAGGGTATTTGAGTACATTCATTGATTAAAAGTCACGTCTCCTTATGGTCCCTTCCGTGATAGGCGTTTCTCAGCAGACACAGTTCCGCCTATCACGAACGTTCTCTCATCCTCAGACTCAGTTTCCCAGCTGTGTCTGCTGGGAAACTGAGTCGGAGAACGTTTGTGATACGCGAAACTGTGTCTGATGAGAAACGCCTATCGTGGAAGGGACCAGGAGGGGACTGCGACTTTTAAACAATGGACACCCGCAGCCTGTGAATAAATTCAGGTACACTGACTCGAGTATAAGCCGAGGGGGGTATTTTCAGCCTTAAAAAAGGGCTGAAAAACTCGGCTTATATTCGAGTATATACAGTATTTATTACAAAAGAAACATAAATTAATGCCTAGTTTTACGACGGTTTTCCCGACAGAATTCCTCTCAGCCTGCCTTGCATACACGCGCTCAGACAAAAGTCCGCCCGTCCAAAGCGCGGTGGCGTACAACACATACAACGGCACTATAAAGGGGAAGTTTCATTCCAACGGCGCCACCCTTTGGGCTGCTTTTGCCGATCCTCGTTTTAGTAAAAGTTTGTGGGAGACGATTTGTGCTTTTCAGTCTTCGTGTTTTTTAGTCCATTACAGCGTGACGAATGTGCGATCTCCATTACTAGCGCTAGTTTTACCAGAATGAGTGCTCCCATCTTATACTCGATTCTGAGCATGCACTTTTTTTGCCCTTCGGAAAACCATACAGACAAATGGTTTTCCCACCAGGATTTTTTCCTGACGGGGAAAAAAAGAGATCCTACTCTCTTTTTTTTGTCGGGCAGTTTTCCCGTCTGAAAAAAAACGGTTGTGTGTATGGGGCATAAGAGAAGGGAACTGGCCTTGAACAAGCATGTCAATTTAAAATTCCAAATCTAACTGCTGTAAGTTTGTTCCTAAATTTCACTCCTTTTGTCACCTTATAATCCTGTATACTTCATTTTATGATTTGTGACTTAGAAATGCCTTTAAATACCTTTTTCACTTTGTTACTTTCTGTACTCTCTCACTGCAGTGCTTTATGTTAGCAGAGCTGAGTAGCAGACACACCCTGCATCAAGTGTCCTCAACCCAGATATGCATTGCATCGGATCTACCTCTTCTACATATTAGACTCTTCAATCATTTTTAAACACCTTGCACAGCTGTTGTAAAAAGAAAAGGGAGGTTGTTAACGCATTGTCTATCTGGCTTTTTTTGTAGTCTAAATTATTCTTTAAACGCTTTCGGACGGGCCACCACATATTTACTGCAGCAGGGCAGCCCAGCAGCCTGAAACAACGTACCTGTATGTTTTGGCTCCTTCTGGGTCTGGGGCACCAGGCGATCTCTCTTGAGAGGTAGAACAAAGGTCTGCCTATGTAAACAAGGCAGATCACTGTTCTGACATGGGAGAAGATGGAGATCTTTCTCTTTTCCCAGTCAAAGCATCCCCCACAGAGTGAGCAAGCACTCCCTACTCCCTAGGAACACATTTAACCCTTTGCTCCTTTCTTTCTTTGCCAGTGTCATTATTACAGTGACAGTGCAATTTTTTCACTGCATTGGTGTCACTGGTCCCCATAGGGGCGCGCGGCGATCGGTGATGCGGGGTGTCAGTCTGACACCCTGCATCTCCGATCTCGATAAAGAGCCTCCGGCGGAGGCTCTTTACCACGTGATCAGCCATGTCCAACCACGGCTGATCACGATGTAAACAGGAAGAGCCGTTGATCGGCTCTTCCTCACTCGCGTCTGACAGGCGCGAGTAGGGGAGAGCCGATCGGCGGCTCTCCTGACGGGGGGTTTGCGCTGATTGTTTATCAGCGCAGCCCCCCCCCCCGCCGCGGATCGCCACACTGAACCACCAGGGAAGCCCACACTGGACCACCAGAAAAAAAAAGGGGGCAATAAAAAAAAAAGTCAGTGAAAAAAAAGAGCAGTAAAAAAAAAATGCCAATCAGTGCCCACAAATGGGCACTGACTGGCAACATGGATACATCAGTGCTGCCCCACAGTGTCCATCAGTGCCACCACACAGTGTCCAGTGCCACCCCACAGTGCCCATCCATGCCCAGTGCCCACCTATCTGTGCCACCCATAAGTACCCATCAGTGCCGCCCATGAGTGCTCATCAGTGCCGCCTATGAGTGCCCATCAGTGCCGCCTATGAGTGCCCATCAGTGCCACCTATGAGTGCCCATCAGTGCCGCCTATGAGTGCCCATCAGTGCCGCCTATGAGTGCCCATCAGTGCCGCATACCAGCGCCGCCTATCAGTGCCACCTCATTGGTGCCCATCAGTACTACCTCATCGATGTCCATCAGTGCCATCTCATCGGTGCCCATCAGTGCCTCCATATCAGTGCCTGTAATTGAAAGGGAAAACTTACTTATTTACAAAAAAATTAACAGAAACAAATAAAAATGTAATTTTTTTCAAAATTTTCTGTTTTTTTGTTGTTGTTGCGCAAAAAAGAAAAATCGCAGGGGTGATCAAATACCACCAAAAGAAATCTCTATTTGTGGGGAAAAAAGGACGCCAATTTTGTGTGGGTGCAGTGTAGCATGACTGCGTAATTGCCATTCAAAGTGCGACAGCGCTGAAAGCTGAAAATTGGCTTGGGCGGGAAGGTGCGTAAGTGCCTGGTATGGAAGTGGTTAAATATATATATATATTTATTTTTTTAGGAACGGGGTGAAACCTTCCGGGGCGAAGTGGTTAAGCCAGGTGAAGTTAGTTAGATCACATTTTCAGGTGGCCAGCATTGCTAGCCAACTTGTTTTTCTAAATACAGTGGGGTGGATTCAAGAAGCATTTGCGCCTGTGTAACCATAGGTTACACAGCGCAATTGCTTACTTGCCCCGGCGTAACGAGTGCTCCTGATTCAGGAACCTTGTTACGCCGACTGCAGCCTAAGATCTGCGCGGCATAAGGCTTCTTATGCCATCGTATCGTAGGCTGCATTCTAGCGATGGCCGCTAGGTGGCGTTCCCTTTGTGCTCAGTGTATAGTATGCAAATTGCATACTAACACCGATTCACAACGTTGCGCGAGCCCTGCGTACGCAATTTACGTTGTTTACGTATGGCGGTTTTCGCGCAAGGGGCAGCCCATGTTACGTATACCCATCGTTCCCACGTCGCGAAATTTCAATTTTACGTAGTTTGCGTAAGTGAATCGTGAATGGCGCTGGACGCCATTCACGTTCACTTTGAAGCAAATGACGTCCTTGCGACGTCATTTGCCGCAATGCACGTCGGGAAACTTTCCCGACGGAGCATGCGCTCTACGCTCGGTGCGGGAACGCGCCTAATTTAAATGATTCCCGCCTCCTATGGGATCATTTAAATTGCGTGCTCTTGCGCCGGGCATTTTGCCGACGCGCCCGCGCAATTTACGGAGCTTATGCTCCGTGAATCGAGGGCAGCACAAAAAAATTGTGGGGGCGCAGGGCAAAATCGTTGCCCTGCGCCTCTGTAATAAATGCGCAAATCTCTTTGAATCCGGCCCAGTGTACTTTAATTGAGCAGGCAGGGCAGCAATTAAGAAGACAACAGTGGATGTTTTCTTTTTATTAAACATAAAATGTCATTATTTTTACCCCAATCCCTGCCCTATGGTTAGTGATCTGTAATATATCTTGCTACTGACAAGGAGAAGGTTATATACGCAGTGCTATAGGTATCACCATGTTTTATAACTAAATATGTTAATTTCTTTCAGTGGGATTTCAAGTCATTCATCTCGCCACCAGCACGTTTTTGTTTTTTTCTTTTTATGAATGAAATCCATCTTTCTGGCTTTGCATACAAATACTCCTCTGTTATCATTGGATTCTATTAGCCAGCAAGATTCTCTTTAACTTGTAATTTCATTTTGTCTGGTGCATTACCGTCAGCCTATTTGCAGCTTGGATTTGATCAGCTTTAGAAGAAGATACCATCAGTATTAGAAAAAAAAATCTCCAGTGCATCTATGTATATAATCTCAGGCTACAAATATAAAAATTGCTTTTTGTTTGTAACCCACAGCAGTACGTTTAGTTAATGTTACCCAAGGCTGGGCCATTGTTCCTTACTGCTGCAGATGAAGATGAGAATAGTTTTGTAGAGAATCAAACTGCATTGTGTGTATTAGCAAAATGTGGGTGTCATGTCATGTTGTAGACATGGTTGATACCTTGTTACAGGCCCAAGCCTTTATGTAATTTCTTTTTTTCCACATAGTGTATTAAAAAAAAAATCTAATTTAGATATGAATTATTTTGTTTGTGTTGCTGTTACAAGTACAACACCAAATATTTTGCCTACCTTGACGTTCATAAATCAGTTATGTGTATGATGGGATGATAGTAATCAATTCATTTATTAGGAATTGGGGTTATGTTTCCTTTAAAGCTACATTTCAGGAATTCAGCTCCTTTGCAAAAGCGAAGGCACATTATGAGTCAAGTCCAAGAAGGTGCATGACAACTCCTGGACTTATCTCAATTATTAATAACTTATAGGTAGATTCAGTAAGAGTTAGGCCGACTTATCAGTAGATAAGCCGACCTAACTCAGAATCTACGCCGACTTATGTTTAAGTGTATGCTCAAACAGAGCTACGCTTAAACATATCTAAGATACGACGGCTTGCGTAAATGAGGAGATACGCCGATTTACGAACGTACGCCCGGCCGACGCAGTACTTTTACGCCGTTTACGTAAGAGATAGGCCGCATACAGTTAGAGCTAGGCCCTATTGGAATAGTAATGTCAAGTATGGCCGCCGTTCCCACATCGAAATTCTAATTTTTTACGTCGTTTGTGTAAGTCATCCGTGAATCGGGATTTACGTCGTTTACGTCCACGTCGAAATCAATAGGCCCGTGCGGCGTACTTAGCCGCAATGCACACTGGGAAATGTAGGCGCATGTGCAGTTCGCAAAAAACGTAAGAAACGTGAGGTCAAGCGCCATTAACATAAAACACGCCCCCCTCAAACACATTTGAATTTGGCGCCCTTACGCCCGCCGGTTCAGGCTACGCCGACGTAACTTAGCAGGCAAGTACATTGTGAATCATGTACTTGCCTCGCTAACTTACGGCAGCGTAGCTTAAATTCCTTAAGCTACGCCGCCGCAAAGTTACGCAAACGTACCTGAATCTACCTATTAATATCTAACAGTTTTTTTTGTACTCCCAGAAGATGGCTGTTCGTGTATTTCTGGGAGCCCAAAGCTGATCCTTCTGATCTCTGCATCTTTAGCAGTAGAGTCATTGTAGCTACTATGCCTACTCCTCCCCTTCTCCTGCCAAGTCACAAAAGCCCTTGTATTATAAGAATACGGTCACAAAATACAAAGGCTTCTGTGAATGGGCAGCAAAGGGTAGGGGCAGACATAGCTTCTCTTTGTGCTTCTCTCCTCTCAAATCCTGGAATGTCTCTCTGCCAGAATAATAAACCTGTCAAATGTAATTCGTAGAGAGAAGTCCAGGAGATGTCATGCACCTTGTGGGAACTCTTTTACAAAGTAGCAGAATTCCTGGAATTCAGCTTTAAAACCAACAATGCAATAAAAGTAATTGTATTGTTTAGGGGCGTGCACCTTTAACTGCGCTACTCTCTGGCCCTTGGTTCCCCAGTAAAATTGGAATATTTTACATTGGAACTGTCGTGTTGCACTAACGGGATAGGTAGAGTCCTGAGAAAATATAACAACCTAGGTAAAACTGTCATCTTTACCTGGATAGGTAGAGTCCTGAGAAAATATAACAACCTAGGTAAAACTGTCATCTTTACCGAAGCGATTCTCCCCATCCAAGGCAAAATCGTATCTGTCCATGTCCGCGCGTCCTCCATAAGTTTAGCGAATAAGTCCTATAGAGGGAGGGAAGTTGGGGTTAGTCTGATTCCTAGGTAAGGAAGGGATGCATGTTGCCATAGGTAAGGGTATTGGGACTAGAGCCCGGCTTGTCAAATTGCTTAAATTGACACTCATCGCCTTCGATTTGTCGTGGTTAACTTGGAGGCCTGAGATTTCCCCAAAACGGTCCAGAAGAGATAATAAATTTGGCAGAATGGTGTGTGTGGAAGTGATAAATAGCAGCAGATCGCCTGTGAATAACGCGCTTTTATGATTCCAACCCCCCACTCTCTATCACCAGAATATCAGAATCCTGGCAGATGGTCATTGCTAGAGTTTCAATGGTGACAACGAACAAGAGAGGGCAAAGGGGGCAACCCTGGCGAGTGCCAGAGAAGATGGGGATCTGATCCGATCTATGACCACGCAAGACTATCTGAGCCAAAGCTTGGAACGATAATTGGCTACATCACTATGATATTTGTGGTGCTCAGGGATGAGGGTGATAAATGCTCTGTTTAGAGTCTACGTCAACTGGGCTGCACGTTTGAATGGCTTTGAAATATTGCATTAAAGGGGAGCTAAAAGTGTAGCAAATTTTTTATAATACAAGTTGGTAAACCCGCCGAGGCCCGGGGCCTGTTTGATCGCTGCTAACACCTTCTGTGTTGTTATTTCCTTATCTAAACATGTTTCTAACATGAGCGTGAACCCTCCCCTCTCTTCTCTAACCAAAAACAAAAAAACTTTTTTTTTAAAGGATAAGTTCACCTTTCATAACATGTTACACCCAAATACAATTTAAATAAATGCAGCCGAGTGGGGCTCTGTGTGATCATCCACATTGTTCATGCACATAGTTCTGTCGGCTTGTAGTTCTCAATGAACCACCAGAGCACTGTTGAGCCTCATAGTTCATTGATTCTCCCTGTCAGTGTGAAACTGCCTGCCTGTATGATGTATGGGCAGACAGTTTACACTGACAGTCTGTAGGAGTCCTGCATGGCACCCACAATCTACTGATAGCAGTTGTAATGCTTTCCAGGCTTCTTCAAAAAAATTGTAAATGCACGTTTTTTTTACCTGCAAAAAAATGTGCATTTATTTACTTTTTTAAAGCAAACTTATCCTTTAACACTTCTATGTGTTGTAAGGGGTTAGCTCGGTAGCGGGGTGTGTGACCCCTTGGATGGGTTCACCACACACTGAATTTATACAGGCAGTCGAAGACGGTTGAAAACAGATTTTGGTTTATTCTTTCATCTTGCTGGAAACAAGTGCAAGCATCCAAACATCATAAAAAAAATCAAACCTAAAATAAACCCTGGCCACTTTGGGCGTCTACCTTCCACACAGGAACCTATCTATGGAGCCTGGCTCAGCCTAGTGCTGGGCAGACAGTGCTGGCCATACAGCAGAAAAACAATAGTCTTTTGATTTTTATCGCACAGAAAAATCAATCCTCTCCTCACCTCCTCAGAAGACTTTCAGTACTGCTCTCCTTACTCACAAAGCCTCAGGATGATGCAGCCAATCAGTGGTAATGCTCTGGACTACTTATAAAGGCCTTAATTGCCTCATTCTGAACAGCTGAAGTCTTCCAACGCCCTTTAGACCATTTCTGGCTACATTTGCAGCCGACGCCTAATAACAATTGGTGTATTGTCTAAACAAGGCAGAAATGTATGTCCCGTCTGTGACAACACCCACAGATTTACCTGACTTCCTGTCACAGTGTATATATGTATGTGTACTGTGTGTGTGTTTATATATATATATATATATATATATATATATATATATATATATATATATATACATACATACACAGTATATAATGTATATGTATAAATGTATGTATGTGACAATTACTTTTTTTTTTGTTTTATTGTCAATTACATAAATCTGTAAATCTTCACATTTTTAAAAAGAGGCAGCATGACCCATGGCACAGTATTATAGCCAAAATTGTACTGTAAATTGATTTTGGTTTGTGTAGGAGGAGGATTATGGAAAATACAGTTAAAGCAGAGTTTTCCCTTAATATGATATATGGGACTCCATTCCAGTCTGAATGGTCTAAAGTTCGGATCATTAAGCATTGAGGGAATGGGTGCTGTAACATTGTATGTCATTCTCTAAGATCCATCATTTTTATGGTGTTACGTCAATGATATATCTTTGACAGTCCCATGGGGTATCTGGAAGGATGAAAGGCGTCACCTAGGGGAATAATTCAATCTTGCATGGCAAAGGTTATCGTAACTACTACCGCATCTTCCAATAACACCCTTCACACACAGTTGGGTGCGTGAATAAGGCTGGTGCTAAAGAGCAGAAAAAGAAAATACACAATTTCACAAACTACAACTACGCACAATTCTTTATATTTTTACTGCATATGTTTTCTGGGAAATCTGTCTCTTTCACAGCAACACTGTATTTTTAGACTTGACAGCCACAGACGTATACCACGCTCTTCAAGAGAACAGATTTATTGCTTTCGTCAAGTTTTGTTTTGAATTCAATTACATCATTTGCATAGAGAACTTTAAACATGTTCTATCACACTCTGGGTTATTTAACAAGGCAGTAAGAAGAGCATCACTGTGCAGGAACCTATGGCAACCCAAGGCCATTTCTATGGTTTGTAAATGTATATTGCCAAAACTACAGATCCATAAGGTCTAGGATGCCTTTCACATTAGTGTGGTGCTGCTGCTCACTAATCCATAATTTATCTCATAAGCATAGCTGTAAATGTAAAAGCTGCATCACCAATTTCCCTATTATAGTGCTGTGTATCACATCATGTGCCATGTTTCATGACAAATTGGGATGAGCCAAACACCCCCCGGTTCGGTTCACAGCAGAACATGCGAACAGGCAAAAAATTTGTGCGAACACCGTTAAAGTCTATGGGACACGAACGTGAAAAATCAAAAGTGCTCCTTTTAATAATGCTTAAAGTGAAACAATAAAAGTATTGTGAAATATTCCTTTACATTTCGTACATGGGGGGTGTCTATTGTATGCCTGTAAAGAAATAAAACTTGAGTTTGATAATTTTGTAAATATAATACAGATTTTTTTTTACTGAATCATGCTTTCCTAATAAGTCAGTATACAATACTTCTATATTTGAACTGGTGTGTTAGAGATCATATGCTTACTATTTTGTTGTGTGGTATATGACATTAACCACTTAACCCAGAGGCGATTCAGTTCGCATGTGTTGCGCAAGTTTTCTCACTCACTCACTCAACCCCCGGACCATATTGCTAGTCAAAGACCAGAGCACTTTTTGCGATTCGGCACTGCGTCGCTTTAACTGACAATTGCGCGGTTGTGCAACGTGGCTCCCAAACAAAATTGGCGTCCTTTTTTCCCCACAAATAGAGATTTCTTTTGGTGGTATTTGGTCACCTCTGCAGTTTTTAGTTTTTGCGCTATAAACAAAAATAGAGCGAGAATTTTGAAAACAATTAATATTTTTTACTTTTTGCTATAATAAATATCCCCCAAAAATATATAAAAAACATTTTTTTCCTCAGTTTAGGCCGAAACGTATTCTTCTACATATTTTCCGTAAAAAAAAATCACAATAAGTGTTTATTTATTGGTTTGCGCAAAAGTTATAGCATTTATAAAATAGGGGGTATTTTTATGGTATTTTTATTTTAATTTTTTTACTAGTAATGGCGGCGATCAGCGATTCTTTTCCGGTACTGCGACATTATGGCGGACACTTTTGACATATTTTTGGGACCATTGGCATTTTTATAGCGATCAGTGCTATAAAAATGCATTGGATTCACACTGTTGAACACAAAGTATGACTAAGAAACTGTTGTATTGTTATGACTCTTATTTGTGCTTTATTGTGTATCTTTGAAAAATACAATAAAAAAACATTTGGAAAAAAAATGCATTGGATTACTATAAAAATGCCACTGGCAGTGAAGGGGTGAACACTAGGGGGCGGGGAAGGGGTTAAGTATGTTCCCTGGGTGTGTTCTAACTGTAGGGGGGGTGGACTGACATGGAGAAATGACTGATCTTCTGTTCATTGTATGAACAGAAGATCAGCATTTCTCTCCCTGACAGGACACACAGCTCCTAGTCCTCGCTCTGTAACGAGCGATCGCGCCCGCCGGGCACACGCACGGGAGTCGGGCGAGCGGGGGGCGCGCACTCTTATCGGCTGCTGGGCGAGGTGACGTATAGCTACGTGCTCTCGCCCAGCAGAGCCAACCTGCCACCGTATAACTGCGGCGGCTGGTCGGCAAGCAGTTAATAAGCACTAAATGTTTTTCTATGATGGCGATTGCATTATTTGTGTTCATTCTTTACTTCAAAAATATAAAAGAAAAGCCTTTTACTGAATTCTGTCTGTTCTGTATAGGTGCCCTTTAGGGAAAAGACTATTTTTCTGTGGCAGGCGTTGCTCCTCATAGAGTCTAATAGGTTTTGTCATTGCACATTTGACAATACTGGGAGATGTGTTGTGTTCTTGTGATAAAGGAAGCTGAATGATGAGGCGTCATTGTGATGAGGGCTTGATATTTTATTTAGGTGAGTTCATGTCATTTGCAACGAGCAGTAGTCATTTTGTTCAGCTCATAAAGTACCCTGTCATTTATAATGCTATGTTTTAGCATCTAAAGTATGCATAAACAAAAAATTAGATTACAATAATCCATGCCCTTTAGGACCACTCCCACTGATATGGCAGCACACCATAATTTTAACTCCCTGAGAAAA
The DNA here is from genome assembly GCF_905171775.1 of Rana temporaria. Taxonomy (NCBI): domain Eukaryota; kingdom Metazoa; phylum Chordata; class Amphibia; order Anura; family Ranidae; genus Rana; species Rana temporaria. Next base: position 34,247,422 of record NC_053499.1, on the reverse strand, counting down.
GTGTTTCCCCAGTTTTTTTGTGATATAACTATACAAGAGAGCACTACTTGGCACAGGTTGGAGAGGTGAGAGTTTATTTTTTATGCAGCCTGAGACAATCATACAGCAGGTCTTGACTTGATGTGCAGCTCTCAGGACACTTATGCCTCGTTTCCACTGAGCGGATCGGTTCGGTACGGTACGCTTTTTTGGGTGTTTCCATTATGAAAGCGTGCCATAAAAGCAAACCGTACCGGACCATTCTGGGTCCTGCTTCAGATGTGGGGCCATAGAGAGAGGAACGGTTCCATTAGGGCGAACCTACAAATACATCTCACTGATTGGTGGACGTGCTAGGCTTTTTTTTCTAAACCTTGCATGGTCCCGGATGGTCCGATTTGCAGTGGAAATGCTCTGCAGAATAGACCGGTCCCATTCTAACCGCTCCATTCTTTCTGACCCGAACCGATCCGTGCAGTGGAAACGAGGCATAAGTCACTCTCTACCATTGCCTGGAGCATAGACAAGCTCCCTTCCCGGACAGCACTCTCAGCGATGGGCACAGGACTTCATTCCCATAAAGCCTGAGCAGCTCACAAATATATTATTGGTTCGCATGGAATGTTTAAAGCACACCTCTGAGCAAATATTTACCACCACCCAGTTATAACATCTAAAAAAGAAAAAAAAACTTTACAGTAAAACTTTTTTTTTACTCACGTAGTATGGCCTTCATGTACCTTGCTGGTGCAAGAGTCTGATGATCCTGTGCTGCTGTCTGTGTGACCTATCGTTGTTGTGATCATCACATTGTGCAGTCTTCTGGAGCATGAGAGGGCTCAACCGATGGACAGCTAGTAGGAAGTGTCCATGTAACCCAGGCTTAACTGAAATTCCAGTTTTTGCTGAAATGGCCCTTCCTTATTTTTATTACGTAAGTTGACTGGTTGTCATTCTCATCCATTGGCTTCATTACCATTTGGGTTTCTGACATACTTTTTAATTATTGCATTTTCCTTTTTTGCATGGTTTTCAGCCTTAAAGCAGGCCTGGCAGTAAAACGCAAGGTTTGCCCAAATTACCAGGTCTCCATTCCCCTTCACAAATATCCTACATTTAGATGTACCTGTAAACAAAAAAAGTTACAGGTATTCCTCCCTTTCCCCTGTCTTCCACATGGCTGGTGATCTCACAGCCCTCCAGGAAAATCCAGTGAGAAGATACACCAGCCTATTACTAGAGTGTCTTCTCACACGATTTTGGCTGCTCTGTATTTCCCAGGATCTAGAAGGAATGTAACATCATCCTCGCCTAGGCACCATGGACAGAAGATGAAGGTTAGGTAAGTATTGATCCTAACTTTTTTTTTTAATCTAAGAAAGATAGATGATTTGTGAAATGTAATGGAGTCCAGGAGGTTGTAAACAAATCCTGCATTTTTTTCTGTAAGATCTGCTTTAACCTCCTGAGCGGTATTCTGGCTCGGGGGGAAATTTCAGTACCATTAGCGGTATCCACGAGCCAGACTCGGAATCGCATTGCCGTATCCAGGCACAGTTACTTACCTTGTCCCCTGGATCCTGCGATGTCTTCCCGCTGTGTGAGCGAGCTGTCTCCTCGCTTGATTCACACAGTGTCCGAGTGCCGCCAAGCTCCGTTCCCTGAGACGTTGCGACGTACGGGGGAGGAGATCGGTGCCAAATTCAAAAAAGTACAAACACAGTATAGATACAGCACACTGTACAAAATAATTACACACCCCTTTGTCCCTAGTGGTGTGTCCAGTGTCCTGCATGCACTTTTATATTATAAAAACTGTTCTTTCTGCCTGGAAACTGGAGATTGTCCATAGCAACCAAAAAGTGTCCCTGTATGTCAAAAGCCAGCTAGAAAACAGCAATAATTAATTAGAATCACTTGCAGAATTGAGCGATAGAGATTTGTGGGGAAATTTGTCATCAAACACTAAAAGTAATGACAGCGACAATTCTGCAACTGAGCAAATTTCAGTGTTTTTGATTTGATTACATTATTGAATAATTGTTATTATTATTATATTATTATTTGTTATAATTATTTATAGTTATTTATTATATTATAATTTATGATTTTGTGTTTCAAACTTTATCATACCCGGGATGTCTACTAGACTCTTGTTTGGACAGATTTAAGTGAGTTATTTCAAAGAATTGCAGGCCTACAATATAAAATGCCATTTCATGCAAAATATTGGTACCGCTTTCAGCATCAAAAAACTTAAAGAATCATACCGCCAGGGAGGTTAAGGGGAACGCATAGATAACATCCAGGGCATCACCAAAAAACTTGACAGGGCATCCAACTCCTCCCATATGTAAACAAAATATAATTAAAGGAACACTAAAGGCAAACTTTTTTTTAAAATAACAAACATGTTATACTTACCTCCACTGTGCAGCTCGTTTTGCACAGAGTGTCCCCTAACCCTGTCTTCTGTGGTCCCTCGGAGGCTGTCTCGGCTCCTCCTCGCAAAAGCTTTCCACCTTCATGCGAGCGAGCATGGTGGAAAGCTTTTGCGAGCACACTCCCGTGATACAGCGGTGGGCATAGCCGCCGACTGTATCACTCGGCCCCGCCCCCTGGCGCGCCGCGTCATCCGCTGTGATTGACAGCAGCGCCAGCCAATGTCTGCGCTGCTATCAATCCGTCCAGCCTAGCCAATCAACGGCCAGGCTGGGAACCGAAGAGGATCACGTGGACGCGCGCGGGACTTGCGACTGGTCAGGTAAGTAAAAGGGGGGTTCGAGGGGGGCCGTTACCGTCGGATGTTTTTTCACCTTAATGCATAGGATGCATTAAGGTGAAAAAACATTTACCTTTACAACCTCTTTAAAAAAAAAAAACTTTGTTCAGAGTTGAGCTTAAGGTAAAACAAGATTCGCATAATGATGGAATTTTCATCTCCTACTGCTTCTCAATCCAGCAATATGATCATAGGCTAAAAGTTGGGACATAAAATCTGCATAAAAACAGAATGCAATGATTTGAAAATCTCATGAACCAATATTTTGTTCACAGTAGAAAATAGAAAACATGTGAAATGTTCAAACTAAGAAAATGTAACATTTTAAGAAAAAAATTTAAGTAATTTTGAAAATGATGGCAGCAACACCTCTCATAAAAGTTGGGACAGGGCTATGTTTACCACGGTCTTCTTTTAACTACACTCTGTAAACGTTTGAAAACTGAGGAGACCAGTTCCTGATGTTTTGGGAGGGGAATCTTGTCCCATTCTTGCTCATAATGGGTTCTAACTACTAACAGACCTGGGTCTTCTTTGTCTTTTCAGGATGTGTCAAATGTTTTCAATTGGTGAAAGGCCTAAACTACAGTCAGGCTATTTAATCACCCAAATGCTTCTAACACGAAGCCATGCTGTTGTCATAGATGGAGTATATGGTTTACGATTGTCCTGCTGAAATATGCAAGGCCTTCCCTGAAAAATACATCATCTGGATTGGAGCATATACTACTCTAAAACCTGGATATGCCTTTCAGCATTAATGGTGCTTTTGCAAATGTGCAAGCTGCCCATTTCATATGCTCTAGTGCACTCCCATACCATCAGAGATGCAGGCATTTGAACTTAATGCTAATAACAAGCCAGAAGGTACCTCTCCAGGGGATGTTTTGACGTTGTCTAAAGACTGACATTTTAATTTGTCTGACCACAGAATGGTTTTCCACTTTGCAACAGACCATTTTAAATAAGCTTTAGCCCAGAGAAGACAGTGGCATTCCTTGGTTAAGCTCAGATTTGGCTACTTCTGATCAGACACGACCCAGATAATAGCGCACATCTGTACATAACCACTAGTGTGCCTGCGGAGTGAGCGCATCCCCTCCTCAACGATCGTCGGTGCTAAATGCACAGAGGGCCCCTCGCCGGCGGACATACTCCCACGCCGCAAACATCACACTCCAACCTCAAGACATTTTCTACTACCAGACGAGATTCAACCAGCCTCAGACTGCCCCAGTCAGCTCTATTTAGAGTGGGCTGTGGAAGTGCTAAGACTGGGTGCCATTATGACAATACATATTAAATACATCTTGAAATTTTCCACAACAGCTCACAGTTGACACACAAAAGAAGAAAAAGGTGGCGGGGGAGGGAGGAAGAAGAGGAGCCAGAAAACAAAAAGGAAGAGAAGACTAGGGGGGGGGGGGGGGATAAAGAGAAGAGGGAGGAACCTTCACAGAAAGCTGGAGGGAAGGTCTGTGAATTCAGCTTACCGGAACCCTGTAAGGAATCTTCTCTCCTAGGGATGTAGGGGAAGGGATTGGTTTTATAGTAAAATCATTGCTCTACACATGAACAAGGCAAATATTTTCTTTCCATTAACATTCTAGTGTAGGTTTGCTTTGATTTTTGAGTG